>NC_077233.1:179141206-180341206 GCF_027887165.1 Monodelphis domestica | reverse complement strand
AACCAATAAATATCACATGATTCTCTCAATAGATGCAGAAAAAGCCTTTGACAAAATACAAAATACTCATTCCTACTGAAAACACTAGAAAGTATAGGAATAGAAGGGTCTTTCATAAGAATAATAAACAGTATATATCTAAAACCGTCAGCAAACATCATCTGCAATGGGGATAAACTAGAAGCCTTCCCAATAAGAACAGGAGTGAAATAAGGATGTCCATTATCACCTCTGTTATTTAACATTGTACATGGTAGGGTTTTACATGATTGCCTGTGTCATACTGCTTACCTTCTCAGCCAAAGGGAAGTGGAGGGATAATTCAAGACTCAAAATTCTTTTTAAAATATTGAAAACTGTTTTTACATGTAATTGGGAATGGTGGTTAAATTAATTTTTTTAAGTATAGGTTACCAGGATAAGATTGTGCACAGTAACAGCAGTGTAATGATGCTTAACCGCGGAAGACTTGGCTATTCTGATTAGAACAATGATCCAAGATCATTCCAAAGGACTCAGAATGGAAAAATGCTATCAACATCCAAAGAACTGATTTGAACTCTAAGTGAAAACTGAAGCATACTTTTTTCACTGACTTTATTTTTCTTGATTTTTTTTTGCAACATGACTAATATAGAAATATGTTTTGCATGATTTAACATGTATAATTGATGTGTTGCTTGCCTTCTCAATGAGTGTTAGGGACGAGAAGGTGGGAGGGAATTTTTAACTCAAATTAAAAACAACAACAAAACCTTATCTTCTGTATTGGCTCCAAGGCAGAAGAATGGTAAAGGCTAGGCAATGGGGGTTAAGTAACTTGTCCAGGGTCACATAGTTAGGAAGTGTCTGAGGCCAGATTTAAACCCAGAACCTCCCATCTCTAGCCCTGACTTTCAATCCACTGAGCCACCTATCTGCCCCTGTGACTCAATTTTTTAAAAAAAATTAATGTTAAAAAAATAAGATTTTTTTAAAAATAAATTAAAAGTATAGGTTAAACACCTGAAGGAAAAAAAGAAAAGGACACTAAGCCAGGCAAAGAAACCCCTCTCTCTCTCCCTAGTAGCAAACTAAGAAAAACTGCTTATCTTTCATTAAGATATTCATTCATTAAGATATCATTTATGTGCTTTTATCATTATTATAGCATGAAGTTCTAGGGGGCATGTGGAAGAGGAGAGCCCTAAGTGGTCCACATTTTGTTTTTGTATGGTGGAAGTTTATCGGCTGACTGTGGATCCAAAAGTCCAGTCTTTTTTGTAAACACCAGCTGTGCAAGCAAAAAAAAAAAAGGGAGGGGGAGGGCTGGAATGCTAGAGGCACATTGTAAACTCTACCCCTGAGTCTGTGTCAATACTGACAGAGACAAATTGTGCATGCCAATCATTTCTGACCACCTAATGAGAAATGTAGAACTCTGTGTACCCATAATGATATGTAACTTAACACAGGGAATAGTGTCCTATGTGTTCAGAAACTAGAGTGAGCTCAGAATGGCCATCTTGAAAACCAGCCAGCTTCCCTATCCTGGGAAAAACTGCTCATCCTATTGCTGTGTGTGAACAAGGTCCCCAGAGGTTGATGTGAGCCCCTCTATTCCTCTTACCCAGTGACAAACACTTGAATGAACTGTTCTTTAAAAAGAGCAAAAAATTGAAAAGTATTATCAACACCAAAAGGATAAAATCAAAGAAAGCTTTCAGATTTCCTTCACATACTCAGTACATTTCCTATATTCAATTAAATATTTTCATGCTATTGCCCCTGTGAAAAGGTGAGTTCCTTGAATCAGAAGCTGTTCTTTGCCTTTCTTTGAATCCCCAGTACTTAACCCAGTGCTCAGCATATACTAAATGTTTGTTGATTGACTGAATGAATCCCTAGTGATCGAAGAACCAGGCTGGATAATAATCAGAGCTAGAATTTATACAGTACCTACTATGTGCCAGGCACAATATTATAAATATTGTATTATTTGATCCTCTCAAGAATCCTGGGTGGTGGAGGCTATTTTACAGTTGAGGAAACTGAGGAAGACAGAAGTTAAGTGACTTTACTTAGAATCAAATAGTAGGTATCTGAGGTCAGATTTGAACTCAGGTATTCCTGATTCAAGATTCATCACTATATCCCTTTTGCTACCTTGCTACCTCAAGTTGGAGGTAAGGAATATTGTGGTCAAAAAGGTTGCTGCCTAAAAAGGGGAAAATGTCTTATATTATCAAAGCATTTTATATTTTGTCTCCATTCAATTCAAAAAGAAGATTCAATAAGACCTTCTCTTCATCACTGACCCTATATTATTTAGCAAGTTGATCAGAAAACAGGACAAAAGGCTAGAGTTTATAAGGCCATGGAATTAGAGGCAGAAAAGTCAACTGGTCCAATCCCTTCATTTCACAGATAAAGAAACTGAGGCCAAGACAGGTTAAATAACTTTCCCAAAGGCACACATGTAATAGTAATGTGTCAAGTCAAGAATTCTAACCAATATTCAATAATCCCATGCTCTTTGTTTCTTGTCTCCTTCACTAGGATGAGATAGTTCAGACTTTGTCTCAGGACACCAAAATTCAAAGATATTAAAGATACTTGCTTTTTAGCAACTGGGGGAGAGGGGGTGTATGACGTTATTTTTAACAAGAATAATTAATTTTATTAGTAAGCTACTACAAAAGGAAAGTTAGTCCAATAGCATAAAAAGTTCAATTTTCCAAAAGTGGTTCAGGGGAATTAGCCCTGGATCAAATCAGAAGGAAGGGGGGGAGGGGGAATTTGCCCACAAGAAGGGGAGGAAACAAATCTTCCTCCAGATAATTCACAAAATAGATGATTCAAAGTTCATTGCAAACTAGTTCTATGCCAGAAATGACCAATCTTGTTCTGGGCTTTGTAGCATCTTAAAAAGGAAAAAAATTAAATAAAGCTATTTTTCACCTTTATCACCCAAAAAAATAAGCTGTTATACTTCTTCCTTTGGGTGATCTACATCCCAAATGAGCTCCTCCCTGGCCCTGCCTAGACACATCCATTCCCTAACACCTTCTCTGTTCCCAATTTTTTTTTACTAAATCAAAAAGTGATACTATAAATATTTTTGTATATGTAGGTCTTTTTAGTATGACTTTGACCTCTTTGGAGTTTATGCCAAGTAGCAGTATCACCAGGTATAAGGATATGCAGTTTACTTTTTTGGATAGAGTCCCAAATTGCTTTCCAAAATGGTTGTGACAATTCAGAGCTCCACCAACAATACATTAGTGTGCCTGTCCTCTTACAACCCCTGCAACGATTGCTATTTGCTCATTTTGTCATTGCCAATCTCAAAAGTGTGAGACTTGATGTGACCAAAGTAATTGGAGCTCCTCCAAAGAATTGATGGCTCAAATGGACTCCATTTCCAGGAAACTTGCTTTATTGTAAGAGAATATAGTAACAAGTGTAGCTAGTACAGTAAGTAATATTATAAGAGAATATAGTAACAAGGGTAGCTAGTACAGTAAGTAGCAATAGGAAGGCAAGGACCTATGATAAGAGGGACTAAAAGGATTAAGAATGGACAGGGATTTTCAGGGATGTCTTTTATTAGCTACTAAGGAAGGGGGTCATTTGTTTGAGTAATTGTTGCCCTGTCTCCAGGGAACTGACATCACTTTACTCATGGTCCACTCTGGTCGGCCTAGCTTCATCCATGGTTCACTCTGTTTGCCCACTGGTTGGCTGGGAGACAAACCACAATATAAAATGAATGCTAAAGATCTGTTAAATACTCTGGGGAGACTTTCAGTCAATTTTTTCTTTTCTGCAGACTGTAAGAAAGACAGTGAGTGGGGAAACTGAGTATTGTTTGAACCTAGTCCTATGTGACTGGAAAACTGAACTAGCTGTGTTTGCTATTCAGAGACCAAGGACCTAGATTATATCTAAAGATTGATGTGAGGAGTTTCCTCATAACTGTGAATCTAAGCAGTTCATATGTCTTATATGAAAGGTAGCCCCATACTAATCAACTAGTTATTGTCTCTATATTCTTTTGATTGGGTACAGTTACTTGGCAGGGCTTATGAGACATTTCAGCCCATATCGAGATTGACTCCCATGTTGTTTTGATTTGTTATTTTAATTATTAGTGACTTGGAGCATTTTTATATAATTGTGTCTTCTATTTCTTCATTTGAAAACTATCTGCTCATTTTCTTTGGCTACTTATCTATTAGTCTTCTTTTATTTCTCACCATCCCCCTTCCTTAGATCCCTTTCCATTATGCCTTATGTTTTTCCCCCTCAAAATAGAAAAAAGTTCTCTGTCCTAGATCTCATTCCCATAGGGCATCCTTTCGCTATGAGATCAGGAGAAAAACAGAAAGAGAAATAGCTCTGAAGCAGAGGTCCTGAATTCAAATTCCTTCCCTGATGCTTACTGCTTGTGACCTTAGAAAGGCCATTTAACCTCAGTAGATCTCATTTTCCTTGTTAATAAAATTGGTTTAGATTAGATGATTTTTAAGGTCTCTTCCAGCTCTAAATCTATGAATGATCCTATGTGCTGTATTAGGCACTATGCTAGGCAACGAAGCGTATACATATACAAAAGCGAGACAATCTTTCATTTAAGGAAGTTACAATCTACTGAGGAGACTGCAACAAATTCATAATTAATAGTTATAGGATATATGCAAATAAATATACAATGAGTGGGGTTGGAGAAGGAGAGGCACTGACAACTGTTCAAATCTGGAAAGTTCTCTGGAAAGAGGTTTCTTGAGGTAACAAAGGGTGGGAATGTTACTTTATATAAACTTATCATTAACCTATGTTAATGTGTTGCATGTCTTAGTATATAATAATAGCTGACATTTTTAGAGCACTTGTGATACATTATCTCATTTGAGACTTACAATAGCCCTATTATAGATTACTCCAGTATTATTGTCCTCATTTAACAAAGCTAGTGTATCAGATGCCAGATTCAAACCCAAGTCTTCTTGACTACATATACAGCAAACTTTCATTGTACCATGCAGACTACAAGGTAGCATGCGGTATTTTTCCAAGAGTAAATGTTAAATTTCCTGGTCTATAGTTCTCAGAATCTACAATAACCTCTATCTCCCTTCCTATTTTTTTAAACAACTAGGATAAAATTTAACTGTTTCAAGTCTTGTATTACTGTATAGTAGAACCACCATTGGAGTTGGAGGACCTTTGTTCAAGACTTGGCTTTACTTCCTCATGTGTAAAAAAGAAGAGCTTAAATTAGACCTCTGTAGTCCCTTCTAGACCTATCATTTTATCTCAGCTCTACCACTTACTAGCTCTGTAATCTTAGAGAGCTCTCTTAATTTTTATGAGACAGTTTCATTATTTGTAATAAGAGGGGAATAATCTATTAAAATCCTTGAAAGATAGTTTAGGGTGAGATCATGAAAGGTTTTAAAAGCCAAATGGAAGAATTTGTATTTCATCCTGCGAGCAATAGGGAACCACTGAAATTTATTAAGTAGGTAAGTGACAGTGCAAATCTATACTTAAGGAAAATCACATTAACAGATATTTATTTAAAGGATAAGTCAGGAAAAGCTTGAAGTAGAAAGACCATTTAGGAGGTCTTTTGCAATAGTTCAGGTGAAATGTAATACGGATTCAAACTAAGATGGTTAGTTGAGAAAGGAATGGATATAAGCGATCATGGTAGAGGGCAGTTAGGTGGCTTAATATATTGAGAGCCAGGCCTAGAGATATGAGAAGTCCTGGGTTCAAATCTGAATTCAGACCTTTCATAGCTTGTAATCCTGGGCAAGTCATTTAATCTCCATTGCCTTGTCCTTACTGCTTTTCTGCCTTGGAACCAGTATTGATTCTAAGATGGAAGGTAAGGGTGTTTGAAAAATGATTATGATGATAGAAATGGCAAGATTTGGCAACTAATTACATATGATGGATGAGGAAAAGCATAGCTAAAGATAATTCTGAGGCTGCAAACCTGGGAGACTAGAAGGATGGTGGCTATTTCTACTAAATAAGAAAGTTCAAAAAAGGTATAGTTCTGTTTGCACATGTTGAGTTTGAAATGTCTACTAAATGATAATTTACTAGCGCTTAAAAGAGAGATTAAGACTGGATATTGAGATCTGAAAATCATTTAGTTGGAGATGATAATTATATCTATGGGAGCTGATGAAATCATCATGTAATAGAATACATGGAAATATAAATATCAAGAAATATCAAGAATATCAAGAAGATCCAGGACAGAGGTAAGTAAGATATACCCACACTTAGGCAGCTTGATATAGAAGATTGTCCAGCAAAGGACTCTGATAAGGAGCAGACTAGTTAGAAGAGAATAAGATCAATGTCACACACACACAAAAAAAGAATATATTCAGGGGAAAAGGTGATCAATAATGTCAAATGTTCTAGCAAGCTCAAGAAGGATAACACCTACCAATCTAGAACTATGCCCAAAGGGCTATAAAACTATATCACAAGAGATTAAAGATAAGGGGAAAGAACCTATTCATACAAAAATATTTTTAGCAGTTTTTTTTGTGGTGGTAAAGAACTGGAAATTGGAGGGATGTCCATTAATTGGAGAAAGGCTAAACAAGTCATGGTATATGCTTGTAATGGAATACTGTAAGAAATTACAAACAAGATGATCACACACAAAAAAAAAAAACCTGGAAAGATTGATGAAAAGTGAAGTGAGCAGAATCAGAAGAATGTTGTACACAGTAACAACAATAATGTTTAACTGTGAGTGATTTAACATTTACCAACAAGGCGAGGATCCAGGACAACTTCAAGGAACTCATGATGAAAAAGGCTATCCACCACGATAGAAGGAATAGATGAAATCTGAATGCAGATGGAAACATACCATTATTCACTTTATTTCCTCCATGAATTTTTCTCTAGCATAAGCAATATATGTCTTCTTTTACAACATGAAGAATGTGGAAATATGTAATATGGAATAATATATGAATAACATATATTATATTACCTGCCTTCTTGGAGAATGGAGAGGAAGAGGGATGGGGGAGAGAACATGGATCATATGCAAAGACCCAGGACAATACCAAAGGACTTATGAGAAAGAACGCTATTCACAGCCAGAGAAAGAACTATGGGAATAGGAACTCAGAAGAAAAACACATAATTGATCACATGGTTTGATGGGCATATGATTGGGGATATTGAATTTAAATTATCATACTATTGTAATTATTAATAATATGGAAATAGATTTTTAACAATGATACATGTAAAACCCAATGGAATTGCTTGTCAGCTCCAGGGAAGGAGGAGAGGAGGGAAAGAACATGAATCATATAACCATGGGAAAATATTCTAAATTAATTAATCAATTAAAAAATAAAAATAAAGGACATAGATTGTGAAATGTCATAAATATCAAAAATTGATTAGACATGTAATCTGGAAAAAAATAAAATTTTTAAATAAGAAAAAAAGGCCATCAGATTTGGCAATTAAGAGACCATTGGGGCAGATCAAAACCTGCTACCTTCCACTTTATTTCCTTCATGAGTTTTTAAAAATTGTATGTGTGATATGAGTCTTCTGTCATGACATGATCAATATGGAAATATGAATTATATGAAAACCCTAGTATAACTTATGTTGAAATATTTACCACCTGGGGCCAAGGAAGGAATGAAGGGAGAAAATCAGAACCCTAAAATGTCAGAAAACAATTGTCAAAAATTGTTTTTAACACAGAAGAAAAACATACGATTGATCATCATATGGTTTGATGGATATATTATTGGGGATATTGACTTTGAATGCTCATTGGCTCCAGGAATGGGGAGGGAAAGAACATGAATCATGTAACCATGGAAAAATATTCTAAATTAATTAATCAATTAAATTTTTTAAGAAATTTGTTTCAAACTGTAAGTGAAAAAAATTAAAAGTCAAGACATAAAAAAGAGATCATTGGGATAGAGCTTTGTGAAACTTAGCATACTATATAAATTTTAGTTATCATCATCATCATCATCATCATTATTATCATCAGGTCAGATCCCTCACGTTGAACTCTAAACTTTAAAGGATATTATATAGGCACAATTAACAACTGAGTATTAACTCAGAACTTTTCACCATTTAATATATTGAAGTTACTTGCATTTATGAGACTAATAAATCAATTGAAAATGCTTCAACTATAGGGGTGAGGGAGGATAAAGTAAGAATCCATGATGACTCTGAAGTATTGAACCTAGACAACTGAAAAGATGGGCATGCTGTTAATAAAAATAGGGAGAAATTAGCAGAGATAGATTTGGGGAAAATTAGTTCTATTTGGGATCAAATGCCTGTGATACATCTAATTGCAGTAAACAACATAAAAATAGATTTCAAGAGAAAGTTTAAGTAAGCTAGATATATAGTTTTAGGAGTCATCTGCATAAAAATGCTAATTACATCCAGGAGATCTGATGAGATCATCAAAACAAGGTGAGTATAAAGAAAGAAGTGAAGGAAGTTATAGATAATATATTGAGATACTTATTGCTAATAAATAGGAACTGAAGCATCAAAGGATACTGAGAAGGAAAGATCAGACAGATACAATGAGAACCAGAAGAAAATAGTGTCATGAAAGTCACTGAAGGAAAAAGCCCTTGGGAGGAAGGTATGATCAACAGTTTCAAATTCTTCAGAGAAATCAAAGAAGACAAGGACTGAAAAAAGTGCAACTGTTGTTTCTATGTTGCTATGACACAGTTAATAATTCAAGTCAATTTTCTTGTTTACTCAAGCAGCATAAACCATCTTATTAATTAATTGATGAAAAAACATACATAAATGACAATTTAAAACTGAGAGAGTCCCTGCCTTAAGAAAGTGGTGATCAAGGATGGGAGCTTGGGTCTGGAGAATCAGAGGTGAGGGTTTAAGGAAGGTAATATGCTACAATAGGATCTAACCCTTGATTGAGGAATTTCTGGATTAAATTCCTAATTTTAATAGATAGATATTGTGTGACCCTGAGAAGATCATTTAACCACTCGATGCCCTAGGTACCTCTTTACAACTAAAGGAGCAGATGTACAGTGGTAAAGGAAATTCTTCACTGGGAGCTCCCTACCCTCAATGAAATCAGTCAAATATATATGAAGCACATATTATGCTTCAAGCCTACCTTTAAGGAGATTATATTCTAATGCAGTTACAAGGAATATACAATAAAGTGTATATAGCAATTCATTGTAGTTTGGTTGTTTTTCAGTCATACCTGTCTCTTTGTGATCCTATCTGAGGTTTTCTTGGCAAGGAATCTGGAATGGCTCACCCTTTCCTTCTCCAGCTCATTTTATACATGAGGAAACTGAGATAAAGAAAGTTAAGTGACTTGCCCAGGGTCACAGAGCTAATGTTGGAGGTTAGATTTGAACTCAGGAAGATGTCTTCCTTACTCCAGGCCTAGAATTCTATCCATTGTCCACCTAGTTGCCCATATACCATTATATGTATTCTTAAATGCTCTCAACAGCTCTTTTAAGTGATCTCAAGAATTCCTCACAGTTCTTCTAAGTTCTCACTTAAGTGACTTTAAATTCTTTCTTAAGTTCTCTCAAACAGTCTCTTAAGTGTTTTTAACACTGTCTAAATGCTTTCAACTTCTCTCTTGAATGCTTTTAAGCATTCTAAGCAGCTCTCTCAGGTACTCTTATGTTCTCTAGGTATTCCCTTAAGTGTTCTTAAGTAGATCTCTTAAATGCTCTTAACAACTCTCTTGAGTACTCTCAGGAGGTTTAGAAGGTTAATACAAAGGGAAATTCTATTAACACGTGCTCTCCACTAGTAATGGTATCTTTGCTTTCATTCTATTAAGAAATCCACTTGGCCTTGGTGGATGAGATGGATGGATGGATGGATGGATGGGATGCAAAGCACTGTCTAATCTCTGGCTAACTAGAGATAATGGGCTAAGTGCATTTATACTTATCAAAAATAGTTCAACCCAGGCAAGATTTCCAAAGATGAATAAATTACTCTCGGAAATTTGGGGCATGGATTTTGAAAGTCAGTTCAGAAGGTGCTATTCTACGTGGGTTGAAATGGGAGAAAGAGCAGGGTAGATGGTCAGTTAGACCAGATAGAAATCTGGCTGGGATTTGCATCCTACAAAAGCAGATAGGAAATTATTATCCTGACTCTATCAATCTGTTCCTGAGATTCATTTCACAAATTATCAGTTTTCCTCTGGTAGAAAGAATAAAAAAGTGCCTTCCCATATTCTTTCCCAACCTCTTGCTTGCTAGGAGTTCTATCTCTGAGATAAAGAAGAGAAGGAAAAGACGTTGACTATATGTCCTACCTTACTGGGGTCTAACAGCAAAAACCCAGGGCCTTCTTACCCAATACTAAGTTCTGGGAAGTTTCCACCTTCAATTGGTAGATTCCAGCCTCTGGGCATTAAGCAGCTGGGAGAGTTTATTAGATTTGCTTCCTTGTTTAACCAAATTGCTTTTTTATTGTCATTTGCTCAAGAAGGCAGCCACTAGAAGGACAAATTGAAACTGATTAAATCAAAGGAAATTTTCAGACTTGTTTTCCAGAAAGAGTAAGTACAGATGGCAACTGCAGAATCCTGTCCCCTACTTGTCATAGGCCCATGCCAGAAACCCTACCAGTACTTACTGCAGTCAGAGGTGCAAACAGAAACAAATATGTCTTCCTAAAGTCCTCAGGTTTCTTCGTTAAGGTCCACTTGTAGCTATTAATTTCCTCTTAAGTCTTCTTTCCTTTCAACTAGACATTCTCTCATCCACCAAAAAAAAAATTAATCCAAAAGCAAATAAAAGTATTACCTGCAAATCAACTGATTATCCATAGCCTTCTCAGTTTCCAGATGAGTCTTACCCTGTCAATGACAGGAACAAACCATGAGAAAGAAGAATAGAGCTAAGCATGGAGATAATGTTAAAAAAAAGTGGTCACAGTCTTTTGGAAATGCCCACTATTTTCACCAAACCAGTTTAAAGACTCCTCGTTTTCTTCCCAAGTACCAGAGTTATGTGAATTTTAGATTTACTCCACCCTGCTAAAAATTTATTTTGAATGCATACTCTAATGCAAAAAGAGGACTGCCCCCAATTGGTTTTTGTCAATGTGCCCAGCAAAACATTGTTTTGCTTTCTCTCTCTTCTATTTCTCTCTCATCTCTAACTATTGCAGTTTCCTCTTAGAAGGTGAAATTTTGTATGCGCCTGTAGTTAGAAGATTTAGAAGTACAAAATGATTATGTTAAGTGATCAGTTGGGGAGACTAGTCCCACAATCATCATCAGGGGGATTGTGAATTTTAGATTTACTCCACTCTGCTTAGTCTTAGAATATTAGCAACTAGTAATGTATACACCCCCTCTTAAGGATTAAGGAGGAAGGTTTATGTCCCTCATATGCTAGTAAGTGACAAATCAGAAACAACTGACTGACCTAGGCCATCCAAAGCCAAGTTTGAGCCACTATTGGTACATTTAAGACACAGGAAATGACATAAAGAACTGCCTTTATATTTCACGTCACTTCCTGTGAGGGAAACTTGGCTGTGGAACTTGACCATGGAGGAGCTCCAGCATGAGAGCTCAGACTGCTTCCCTTAGACTGTCACATGGTGAGTGATAAGACTGACTCCCCTTTCCTTGGCTTTTCTGGAGGTATCAGCCTCTGGAGAGGCCCATCTCTTGGGACTCCCTTTCCCTTGGCTTTCTGGAGTCACTAGCCTCTGAAGATACCCCTCATCTTAGAGGAGGCCTTGTGACTGGAAGCTGTGTTAGATTCAATCCTCTGCCCCCCCCCCCCTTGGCTGAGGCCTCTGAACTCCTGCCTGGCTTAGACCAGGCCAGAACAGTCATCTCTCTCTCTCTCATTCCCTTAATTTCTTCCCTCTGTTATAAATAAACCACCATAAATTCCATTCTGACTTGAGTATTTTCATTGGGATTTAGAATTTAAATCCCTTGCAACCAATTAAAAATATATCCAGTCCAACCCTAAATTTTACCCCTTACAATTGCCTACCAGAACTATTAGCAAGGATTCTTCTCATATTTTCCAAAAAAAAAAAAAAAGGGCTTCTAAACCATGGAGCTTTTGACATGGTTAATAATTACCTTTTAAAAATTATACCCAATAAATGTGACATGCACATATGTTCTGCCTGAAAATGAGGGTGTATTGTCCCTCTTTTCCCTGCAGAGGTTGGAGGATGGGGGTGAGGGGCACCTATGGGTGTGAACTACTGCATCTGCTCTCCAATATTGTCACAGTTTTGTTTGGTTTTGCTGAACTGCTTTATTTCTCTTTAACTTTTTATAATCTTTGTTTCAAGAGAAGGATGATTAGGTAATAATATATTAGGAAATTAATGTTATAGAAGAGATATTAATAAAAATTTAATTTTAAAAAGGGCATATATTTATTGAGTACAGTGGCTTCAAAATACAATTACTTTGGGTACATTCTAGTTTAAAAATAAAGTAATCTATCAAATATCCTGTTTACATAGAAAGATTATGCCTCCAACAATAATAAATCCTAACCATTCATTTAAACTGGCACATACAAACAGGAAATGAAAAAGGATAACACTTATCAGTACCCTGGACAGGGGCAGAGGGGGGTCTGAAAATGGTGAATTGTTAGTACTTTGAAAGGGATAGCACCAAACCTCTCACAGCATAGCTGCATTGTTGCACCATTATAATATTGGAAGGCTGTAGGGGACAGAAATGGAGTTAGAAATTTAAGGAGTAGAATATTTGGACCTCTCTTGCTGGTAATTGGAGACTGAATGCTACTGGGAAGTTTAGGTTGCCTTCATGAAGTGACTGAGATTCATATGGACTTCTTTGGTTTGACACAGGGAGCCTTCAAATCCATCCAGAAAAGAGGAAATCACTCGCTCCTTAACTTCAAAACCTCTTTACTCCTGCCCTAATTCCCTATGTGGAAAATATCAACAATTACATTCCTAATATCAACTTCCACGTCAGGCTTTCCTACTCACAGAACTTTGTAAACTCTGGATGAACAAAAGTTATATTCCTTTCTCCACTTTATGCTATTAGTACAAGAGTAGAAGTAAGAAAATGACAGGATAGGGTAGACTTTTTTCTCATTGCTTCATCTTCCTTCTCTATGGCAGATCATTTTTCTCCAGCCTGTCTTTGGCATTAGGATTTTACTTCTGATTTAGGCCAGGGCTTTGGTCTATCTGAGGAAGACAATTTATCTTGCTGCACTTTCTTTAAGGGATAAGGCCAATGGAAGTGAAAGAAAATCTGTTTTAGTATATCATTACACTACTTAGTTTGCCTGACTCCCATCATAAGACCTTTAAACTGATTTAGTCAATCTCCAAAGGTATCACACTACACAGCAGCCATGCACCAATATTTTAGCTTGATTTGCAGGCTCAATAATTATTTAACAAAAAAAGCTACAAATATAAATTTTTAAGATCTAACACAGCAAGGTGGAAAGGAAAGAACACTAGACTTGGTATCAAAAGATGTAAATTAGTCCTAGCTCTAAACATTATTATTTTAAAGACCTGGACAATGTATTCTTTATCTATAAAATGTAGGTAGTATTAAATATCCCAATGAACTCAGGGGGTTGTTGTGAAAATTAAATGAAAGGAAATATGTGAAAGCACCTTACAACCTGTAGAGCATTGTATTTGCAAAGAGAAGTTATTATTATCTAGTGGTTTGGGATTAACTGATACTGTTCCTTTTCCCTGATCTGCTTTCTCTAACAAAACATTTCTTATTCCATTGTTACACAAGCCTATTCAACCAGAGAATCAAGAGGAAAGAGAGGGCCTCAAAAATAGTACACTTTATTATAAGAGGAAATCACTAGACTACTAAAGTCATGGTTTAGCCACAACTTACAATAAGACCATGGACAAGTCACTAAGTCTCTCTGAATCCTCATTTCTCCATCTGTGAAATGGGATACTTCCTATTTTACCTACTTCATGGAGATATGAAGATATACTATGAAAGTGGAAGTGTATTTCATAAGTGCTGCTTATCATAGTGGCTAGAGAGCTAGTCTCCAACGCAGAAAAACCTGAGTTTAAGTCCTGTCCATGGCCCACACTTATGTGGGGATGTTACATAATCTCGTAGTGATCCAAGCAACATTCTAAAACTCTAAGTTGCAAAGAAGGTACTGATCCTTGCTTGATAGAAGATGTTCCTCATCAGGATCTCCCTTTGCCAATCAGTCATATCTGGGCTTTTCTTTTTTTTTTCCTTTGAATATAAAGTACTACACAAATGATCAAAAAAGTATTATTTATGAAGTAATAAGGTTTCATCAAATAGATTAGACTAACAGTTCTTGGTGGGTTGGATGCAGAAGGTGTTAAAGGAATTAGGACATTAAGGGTCTCAGCTGAAGCTTCCTATACAGTGAAACCTCTGCTTAGAGGTAACCTAGTTACCAGCCAAGCACAAGACCGTCCCCTAACCAGACTCTGCAGGCTGATAGCTCCACTGTAACAAAAGTCTTTGGATTTGCTATTCAGGTAGTCAAACAATTTTCTATATGATCTATAATGATCCCAGGCCAGTCCTATCCTCTTCACCAAAATCTCAAAACTAGAGAAGTCTCAAGGGCAGCTAGGTGACCTTATTGGTCTAAAGATGGAAGATCCTGGGTTCAAATCTGACCTCAGACATTTTCTAGCTATATGACCCTGGATAAGTCACAAAACCCCCATTGCCTAACCTTTAACATTCTTCTGCCTTGGAACTTGAAACTAATACAAAGTATTGCTTCTAAGAAGGAAGGTAAAGATTTTATTTAAAACTATACAAGTCTCTAATATTCATTGAGCCCCAATACCAACATGACTTCTCCTAAAGAGATCTTAGCCCCGTAGACAGTCAGAGAATGGGCCAGCCCAACACGGGGGAGAGCGCCTGGATGACCTTGAAGAGGGATTCTAGGCACCTGGACTAGGCAGAGAGACCTGACGATCCTCTGTCAGCTTCTACATGAGTTCTTCATAAAAATAGCAAGAACTATTGTTATTTGTAAACTGCTGAAAGTTGTCTGGAGACATCCTTTTCTCCTTCACATAAACAGCACAAAGCACATACAGCGAAGAGGCCTGGCTGGAGTGATAACTAAGACATCACTGCCCTCTGCTGCCCAACAGTGGCGTGCTCCAAGTGACTGGCCATGAAACCTTATCCTGCCCTGCCCTGCTTTGGTAGAATTCACTCTCAGCTTGTCCAATTATGTCCCTAACCATTTCCTGAAGGGCCCCCTCCACAGTTGCATTCATTGTTTGTTCATTATCTTCCATCCCATCCTCCAGGGTAAACATAAGGTCCTTTGGTTCACAGACTACAGAGACACCCCTTTACCCCGTGAAGTCTCACACCTTGCAGTATTATTGCCCCCAGAACCTCAGAGCCATATGCTCCTCTCCTGCAGAGCGAGGGAGAGAAGAAAACATAGATGAAAGGTAAAGAGTAAGCCCCTCTACCTCACTAGCATCCTCCAGCTCTCCTCCATTGCCATCTTTATCCCTGTCACCAAACAGCCTTGACAAAGTGCCTATTAAAGGACTTGTGAATAGACCAGCCATTTTGGAAAGCTATTTGGAACTCTATCCCAAAAGTCCTTAAACTGTGCAAACCCCTCGACCCAGCAATATCACTACTAGGCCTATACCAAAACAAAGAAAAAATATCTATACCTAAAAAAATACTAATAGCCACTCGTTTTTGTTGCATCAAAGAACTGAAAACAAAGAGGGTATCCAACAATTTTGTAATGGTTGAATAAATTATGTTATATAGATAGAATAGGATATTACCGATCTACAAGAAATGACAAAAGAGATTATTTCAGAGAAACCTGGGGAAACTTGTGTAACCCAGGGCAAGGGATGGATTGGTCAAAAAGCATTCTTCCACTTTGGGAAGAGAGGAAACCAAAGAGAGATCAGTCCTTGGGGATGAGGGTAGGGGATAGACACAAAGGTAATTTGGCCACAAAGGGAACCAAAACAGAGATGAGAGAGAGAGAGATCAGAGACATAGGTAGAGATAGATAGATGAGAGATAAACAGATAGATAGTCACAAAGAGACAGACAGATAGATGGATGAATAAAACAAAACAAAGGCAAGCTGTGTTTGGGAGAAGAAAAGCAAAGGAAGTGGTAGAAATGGCAGCAGGGATGGTGGAGACCTGGATGAAGAGGAAGAAGTAATGCAATTTATTCCTCTGTGTCACTTTTAATAATATTTTTTTATATTTGATATAGATTTGATAATATAGTTCATCATAACTATCTCCATTGAGAATAATGCCTACCTACTGGCTTGACTGAACTTTTCCAGGTCCAAACATATCAGCCATGGTCTTACTCCCAGTTTGCTCCACTTTGGTTCTCCATCTTCTTACCCTGCTCCCTACTTTGGCCTATCTCACAAAAAGAGTCCCTTGATGCACAAGCCCAGTAAAGCAGCCTTAGCTCTGTCCTC
This sequence comes from Monodelphis domestica, assembly GCF_027887165.1. Classification (NCBI taxonomy): domain Eukaryota; kingdom Metazoa; phylum Chordata; class Mammalia; order Didelphimorphia; family Didelphidae; genus Monodelphis; species Monodelphis domestica. Next base: position 180,324,647 of record NC_077233.1, on the reverse strand, counting down.
TGTTCAGATTCCTCAGCTTCTCCTGTTGCTTGCCAGAACAATCCCAACCACAACCCAGGCCACCATTCCATTTAGTCAGCTGACTTCCTCCTAACCTAACAAGTCACCTCTACTCCAGCCTTTGATTCCTACATATTCATCTTAGATGCCTGACTGCCCAAAATTCTCATTGAGCTAATTCTCAACCCTCTAAGGGATTTCTAGGATATGGCTAATTTTTGAAAAATGCTGCTTTCAATAAATTCACTACTCTTTCTAAGAGGATCCATGAAGAAAAGAAATGCCACCTGGATCTCTGATGGACTGATCTCAGGACCTCTGTCCTCATTCCAGGATGAAATTATAGCTATTATTAGAAAATCTACTCCATGTCCATCTCCTAACCCCAATCTAGGCATCTTACCTAGGTGAAAAATGCTATGTTTCTTTAGAGATATTATTTGAGATGTGGACCACCCTCGGCATCTCCATGGGCCCAAAGCGAGTATAACATCTAGAGTTTTATGCTCAAAAATTTTAGAAATCAAGGGTGGGTATGAGAAGACTGGATTCCTTTGGAGAGAAGTATAGGATAATAGGCAAACTGATTAACCTGATGTCCAGAAACTTGATTTCAAATTTCTTCTCAGATACTAATTTGCCTTGCTACTTTGGTTAGTCATTTAATCTCTCCAAATCTTAAATTTTATCATATTTAAAATTAGAATGATAAATGCTCAACCTACAACAAGGTTGTCATGAAAAATGTTTCATAAATCTTAAAATCCTATAAAAACATGAGTCATTATTATTCTAGACCAGAACACTGGTCTAAATTCAGGATTTGAGATTAAAGTTCAGGGATTGGGGTAAGAAATGGTTAGCCTATCACCAAATAGTACAATCTAGTAAGAGAGATTCATAACCACAGAGATAACAATAGAACAAGAAGAGTAAAAATTGAAGGTGGTTAGGGACATCACATTTTAAAGAATTTACTTGGAGGTATACCAGAACTGTTCCCATCAATAAGGAGTGAAAAAGATGGTATCTTTACCATGTCTACTCAGCACACCCATCTCTAATCAATTAAGTAGAAAGAATATTCAGATTCAGAGCTATAATAAAGAATTCCAGGACCTGGGGAAATTTTCTTTGAGAGGAAAAGAGAGTGACAAATGCTCCCAAGGCTTTTGCTGGAGCAGTGAGCCCTTGCCATCATTACCACTGATCCCAGACATTAAACATGGACTAGGAGCATGATTCAGGTATATCACGCTTTCAAGAACAGTTTTACTGGCAGTGACAGAGAATTGAACACTAAGAGAGAGGCATAATGGCAATAGGACTCTTCCAAGGGGGTAGGGTTGGGAAGGAGAGGCTCAGGCCAGCAGAATACTATATTGAGAAGAAAACATACATCCACCCAACATTAGCACCCTGAGTCACAGATCCAGTTGCCCCACAGTAATTCCATATTCCTTTCACTCCATACAGAATTAATATAGCCTTCCTTTGGTCCTCTCTATTCTTGTTAGATGTTTTTTAAAAAGAACTTTCTGTCCCTTTGGCTCCTCTTTGGGGATACATGGAATGAAAAAGTCCCTGCTATATGATTGAATCAGAAAGTGCCAATGCCCCAGGACATAATGTCTTCTTGGAAGATAGTAGGGATGCTGGTTTTTCACCCCTTCTCCTAACTCAATCTTTACACTGTCATTGTCATTTTTCGTCATGTGGACTAGACTCAGCTCTATTGTTCCCAACAGTATGTAGGAATTCTCCACTATGTCCATGCAAACAGATTAAAATCCATCTATTCATCATTACCTGTAGCCCATTGTTGTTCCACAAGGTAGAAAGCCAGAAACACCATTTGCTACAAACAGAGGGGTGCTTTCCCAAGCAGATGGTCAACCTTAGTCCTAGAGAAATATTTGGACTATGACCACAGTAAGAGAGAGAGAGAGAGAGAGAGAGAGAGAGAGAGAGAGAGAGAGAGAGAGAGAGAGAGAGAGAGAGAGAGAGAGAGAGAGAGAGAGATGCGGGAAGGGAGGGAGAGAGTTCTGGACATCATGTTTTAGAAAAAGATATTGGCAAACTGAAGCATGTCCAGAGACAGGCTGCCAGGGCAGTGAGAGGCCATGCTATCATACAAGAATTGGCTGACAATAAAAATTTTGGTTAGAGAAAAGAAGGCTTTAGGGAACATGATACTGTAATGGGTGGTCGCCAAAAATTGTAATTAACCATTAAATCACAAGACTGTTAATAGAGAGATTTATTAGTAAGAAAAAGAAAATAAGAGAGAAATATAGAAAGGAGGTGAAGAATTTCTTAGCCTAATAATCCAGAGTCTAAAAACTCAGTGTCTGTCTCTGAATCTCAGCCTCAGAAAATAACCCCCCAGCTTCCTGCTGGGTCTCATCTTATAAGTCCTCACTATACCCACTAGCTCTCCTAAATCACCCCTAAGGAACCAATCACAGTTCCTCAATTAGCCTGACACCACTTAGGGGGGCAGTACCTGTGGGATCAATTCCCTGGTTGCTGAATGACCCAAATTCAAAACAAATGGAAGGAAAGTTTAAATCTCTGATTGATCAAATCAAAATACACATTCCATTCTCACAATCACTGTGACTCTGTTGGGAGATGAGCATGTTGAAAATTCAGTTGAGGGTCTTGGGAGAATAACACATGCCTAGTCTCCCCAGTGAATCATTTCAAATAATCAATGCATATCTCTAAGGATTCTCCCACTAAAGATGTATAAAACATTGCGCTTTTTAAGGAGAAATTACAGCAACCTGGGAACAAGAGGGAAATTTTTAAAAAACAATAATTAATAGATGCATTGACAAAAAGCCAATTGGGGGCATTCCCCTTTGGCATAAGAATTTACATTTAGAATAAATGTATTCAACCTCCTTCAGTTCAATTCATTCTGGATCTCTTGATGCAGCATATGGTTTCTGCAGGCATCTCCATGGCACCCTCTTCAAAAAATCACCTTCCTGATTCTAGGCACTGGTAAGGCTCTTCTCCTAAAATTCCTCCAAAAGATTTTCAAACTCTTGATTTTAGGACAACCATACAATTAAAACCATACAATACCTATCTTCAAAAATGTGAGGGGTGGGGGCAGCTGGATAGCTCAGTGGATTGAAATCCAGGCCTAGGGATGGGAGGTCCTAGGTTCAAATTTGCCCTCAGACACTTCCCAGTTGTGTGACCCTGGGCAAGTCACTTGATCCCCATTGCCTAGCCCTTACCACTCTTCTGCCTTAGAGCCAATATACAATATTGACTCCAAGACGGAAGGTAAGGGTTTAAAAAAAATTTTTTTAATGTGAAGGACTATAATATAAAAGACTAGGTTTGTTCTAGTTGGTCTGAGCTGACCTAAGCAATGAGTAAAATTTGCTGAAAGGCTGACTTGTTCAAGTCAGGAAAGACTTCTTAAAGCAAACCAGAAAGGTTTTGCGTAGGATGTAGTGAGGTCTCCATCACTGGAGTTCATCAAGCAGTGGCTAATTTGTTATTGTAGAAGGGGGTTTTGTTGAGATATAGTTTGTGTTAGATGGTCTCTAAGGTCCTATCTGACAGAGATTTTATGATCTTAGGTGGAAAATCTCTCTTATTGGAATTCCTAAGTTTGAGGCAGTTTAAGGACTTACCACTCACACATGGTCCCTGAGCTGACACAGAATATGCCTTAATGATGGTAAAGGTGATGGTGATCTAATCGGGAAGGGAGAACAGGACAGAGTGATTTCTCATCAAAGTTCAGTCTGTCATCTACCATAACTCACAGACATGTCTCATCTTACTGGGGAGACAGATTTATCATTTCAGATATAGCATCTGTTTTTAGTAACAGCCTAATTTCTCTCAGGCCTGTGTTTTCTGCTTGGTTTCTAAAGAGTGATAATTCTATAAAATCACAAATAGGTAGAATGTCTAGGGAATGGAGGTTCTGGATAATTTAACTTTCTAGTTAGTAACTAATGCTTAACGAGAAACTCCTTTTCATTTCAAGACTTTTTGGAAAATTTCCTAAAGTCCGAGTCAAAGCTCTTCATAATTTAGTCCCTACTCTAACCTTTCCAGGCTTCTTATACTTTATTCCTTGACACATACTCTTTGATGCTATGGCATCTCCCTCTCCACCACCCCACCCTCCACTGCTTCCTTCAAGTCTTAACTAAAATCTCATCTTTTACAGGAAGTCTTTCTCATCCTTCTTAACTCTAATGTCTTCCTCCTTTTAATTATTGCTTATTTTCCATATATAGCTTATCTGTACATATTTGATAGTTCTTACCTGCTAGACTGTGAGCTCCTTGAAGGCAGCAACTGTCTTTGTTTTTGTATTCTCAATGCTTAGCACATAGATGCTTAATAAAAGTTTATTGATTGCCCCTAGTACCCTTTCTAGCTTTGGTACATAGCATCAGATGACCATATTAGAACCACTGATGACCAAGTCTCAACTATTGTCTTGAAGATAAGTTTTCATTGTCCAGGACTGTGCATAAGTGAAAAAGGTGAAATAATCATGGGAAATCTCCAGATGTTATTTTATTGAATTGCTATTGCCCCATGATAACAGGTGGCATATCATAGTGGATAGAGAGCTATCCCAAAATCCTGAAATCTGGATTTAAATCCACTCTCCAACACTCCAACACTGACTATGTGCTCAACAAATCACTTTACCTCTCAGTGTTGTAGAACTATAAATTGCTGAGGAATGGCCTGCATTGTTAGGAGAGGGTTCTCTCATCTGGGAGTTCTCTTTATCAATGAAATCCCAAGTCCAGCTCTTAACCCTACCTTCCAAATCCCTGCTATCATCCCATCTTCTTGATATCTCTTTTAAAAGTGGAGAGCAGAATGAAAATTCTGATTAAAGATTCGGGTTAGTTGTGCTGGCTCATATTTGCTCAGTGCTTTATATTTTGAAAAGCTCCTTTCCTCATTATTTTAGGTGATCCTCAGAACAACTTGTAAAGTAGGTAGGGCTGGGATTACTATTTCCATTTTACAGTTATAGAAATGAAATCTCAGAGAAGTTGAATCCAAGACTAAACAGGTAGCAAATGGCTCTACAGGATTAGGACCCAGGACTCAATGACTCCTAGTCCAGTTTGCTTCCACAAAGATCACCTTCAGGCACAGTACTTCCTCAGAGGCATTGTGTATGGAGACCTGGGCACCTGCCGTGCCTCTCCTACTAACATGGCAATTCTAGGCTGGGAATAGTTCATGCTGAGCACGGAGACGGATAGTGTGAAGTCTTTGGTAGGTATTCCAAAGTCTTACAGGACTGGTTTTTGCATTGTTTTCATTTTGAACTAGGAATCGTGTCTCTCACTCTGGTAGCAAACATTCCTCCTCAGCCCAGTCACCCGCACCACCACTAGTTCCGATTCTCATTGACAAAAAATGAAGATTCTCTCTGAACGTTCTGGCTTAGAAGACTAAAGTCTGGGGGAGCCAGCGTGGCGCGGAGGGAGAAGAATGATAACTTGAGAGATAAGCTACGACTGGTCTTCCCGTCCAACAAAACAACTTGGGGCATTCCTGGCTCCCATCTATCCCTGGCTCTGAGAAGTAAGAGGCGAGGCTCTTCTTTACTACAAACTCTAGGTGGCACTAGGGCATCAGTAATTCTCAATCAGACAGCAGCCTAGAGCTGGAAAATACCCCAGAACTAAGCCAAGAGTGCTTAACTTTTTCTGTAGTCATAGATTCCTTTGGGCAGTCTGGTGAATCCTATCGATGGACTACCCTTCTCGGAATAATGTTGTCAAATATATAAAATATAGTATCGCCAAAGAAACCAATTATATTAAAATGCAGTTTTAAAAAATCATTTTAAGTCAGTTTGTGGACCCCAGACTATGAACTCCTGATGGAGAGCAGCCCCCTCATGTTGCAGATGAGGAAAATGAGAACCACAGAGATTGACTGCCAGTCAGGTCCCCACCTAAGACCCTCTGCCCTTGCCCCTTAAGTGGGCAAAGGACAAGGCTCTATCTGGAAGGAAGGGAAAAAATTGGGTGAAGAAAGGCTTAAAGCAGAAACATCTGTCACTCCACCGACTGCTCAATAGGAAAGGGAAAAAGACTTCTGAGCATCCCTCCCTACACAATCTCACCCAGGGGAGAAGCAGTGCCAACACACCAGAGAATACTTCTACCCAATAGCTCATAGCAAATTTCCACAGGTGCCAGCCTATTAGAAACTTAGTGGCTCTCTTTCTTCAAAAGAAATTGCAAAGAATAAAGGCAAGGTGGAATGCTAGAAGAGCCTGGATTTGGAATCAAGGGAATTGAGTTCACATCCTGGATTCTGCAGAGAAACAGAACCCAAGAAGGCAGCCTTAGAGTCGGGAAGGCTCGATGCCCAGTCCCTGGTACATACTAGCTGTGTACCCTGGAGCAAGTCTTTTGGCTTCTTGGTGTGCCAAGGAAGGCCCCTTGGTTGGCTTTAGGAATAGGGCTCTGCCCATGTAGTAATATTCCAAAGCTGTCAGGAAGGTCCCCCAAGTCCTGGCTTGCTGATATCTCTCCAAAGAGCCAAAACTAGAACTTGAGTCACTTCGTGGCCAGGTGCCTGGGGCAGAACCTCAGACGAGTAGCCACTCCTTAAACATGTTTGAAATCCTTCCTTTTAATGACCCTCCCAGAAGAAATCTTATGTCCGACTGTCCTTGGTATTGTCTTGGCACTGGAGTGGTTTGCCATTTCCCTCTCCAGGGTCACACACCTACTAAGTATTTGAATCTTGTGGCCGCTGCGCCACCTACCTGAGGGGCCGTCTAGTCCCATACCCTCCCCGTGCCCGTGGGGAAGCGAAGGCCCAGGAAAGTGAAGTGACTTGCCAACGGCTGCACACAGAGCAGAACTAGAATCTGAACTCGGTTCCTAAGTCAACATTCACAGCACCTCAGTGCCTTCCTCACCATCTCCAAGTCCTGCCTTTGCAATCTCACCCATCCCGTTCTCCCGAGGTTTAAGGCAGAGACTAAAGCTGGTTTGAGCCAAGCGAGATGTTGTGTCACAGGACCAGGGTCTCTGGGCAGTGCTGCTCCACGCGGAAGCCAGATTTCCCTTCTTTCTGGCGGGCTAGTCAAATCTTGTAGGGTTTCTTGTCCACCCTATCTTCCTATCAGCGCTCCCGGAGGACAGAATTCCGTCGCTGCTCACTTTTTGTGTCTTTGGCACTTACAGGGCCTTCTGCAAAGAAGCGACTTTGTTTGTGCAACGAATGAAATTCTTCCTCACACCCCGGCCTCGTCTTCCTCCTCCTCCACAGTTGCAGAAGGCAGGTTAGGGGAAAGCTAGTCAACGCGTATTTTTTAAAAGACCAGCGTGGCCAGGCTCCATGCCAGGGGCACGATGGGTGGCTGAGGGTGAACCAGAAGCCCTCAGCAACGTCCCCTCCGGCCGACATCCCCGGCTTGTTTCCCGGAAGCAGAAGGCGAGATTTGTGTTCAGGCCGGCCTCCCAGACTGAGGTGTGAGCGGCCCCGAGGGGAAGGTAAGGGGAGCAAAAAGGGGCGCTGCGAGGCGAGGGGTAGAGCCGCCAGCGACTGGAGCCATCCCGAGGAATCCCGGCATGGCCAGGGCAAATTTGGCTGACGTGGAAAGAGGGCACAAGCCGGCAACGGGGTCCCACGTCAGGGGTACAGGAGCCGGGGCATGGGAAGCCGGAAGAGACCTGAAGGATCATCCATAATGTGGGACATGGCCTCCCCCAGCCCGAGGCAGAGCTTTGGCCACAAGGCAGGCCTGCGCCATCACAGCCTGGCATCCTTTGCTGGCCCAGGGAACAAGCTCTTGGATCTTCTTCCTGGATGGGGTGAGGACACTAAGAGCTCATGTGGGTTTGTTTTCCTCAAAAAGGACAGGGGTGGGTGTGTGGGTGTGTGGATGTGTCGGGGAAATGGATTTTTGTTCATTGAAACAAATTAAATGTGTATTTTGGTGGCTCAGTGGATAGAGGGCCAGGCCCGAGTTCAAATGTGGCCTCAGATCCTTGGTCCCTCGCTAGCTGTGTGATCTTAGGCAAGTCACTTAAGCCCCAGTGCCTAGCCCTTACCACTCTCTGCCTTGGAAGAGATCATTTAGTATCTATTCTAAGACAGAAGGTAAGGGTTTTAAAAAAAGAAAAGAAAAAAAAACATGTAGAAGAGAGGAGCAGCCACATCCTCTTAAAGGAAAGAAGGAAGGAGGTGGCGAGTTAGAATGCAAAGCTTCTGTCCCTTCCCATCCAGCATCCTACAGAGAAGTTGTACCGGCTCCCAAGCCCCGCCTCCCGTGGGTGGGGCCTCAGGAGAATCCCTGCCCTGCAGGCAGCATCTTTAAGGCCTTGAGGGGTGTGGTCAGTCCCAGCTCACAGCACCACACAGGAAGTGAGTCAGCATGAGCACAATCCAGCTCCCCGCCTAGGGGTGCCCCCGGGCCCAACCCCACGGACACACAGACACACGGGCATGGACCCACACAGACATGCGCAAACACACACACAGACACACGGGCATGGACCCACACAGACATGCGCAAACACACACACAGACACACGGGCATGGACCCACACAGACATGCGCAAACACACAGACACAGGGGCATGGACACACAGACATGCACAAACACACACACAGACACAGGGGCATGGACACACAGACATGCGCAAACACACACACAGACACAGGGGCATGGACACACAGACATGCGCAAACACACACACAGACACAGGCAGACACTGAGACACAAAAACAGCTACACAGAGGCACACACAGACACACAGACCTCTTAATGAATGCACACTACTCAGGGGAAGGTCACAGACTTGGCCCAAGAATGACACTTCTACAGCCCCACTCCGCAGTCAATCTTGCATCAGTGCGGCTGATCCTGGTCGCCATGCCACTAGCCGACATGACAGGGTTCTTCCTATGGGTGACCAGGTGGCACATACAGAGGCCAGGCCCGATGTCAGGAAGGCTCCTCTTCCTGGTTTCAGATCTGCATTGGGACACTTCCTGGTGATGGGACCCTGGGCTGGTCACAACCCAGTTTGTCCAGTTCCTTACCTATAAAATGAGCTAGAAAAGGACACAGCAGCAAACCACTTTAATATGTTTGCCAAGAAAACCCCAAGTGGGGCCACAGAGAGTCAGGCACTAGATCCTCACAACCATGCTATTATCCCCATTTTACAGATTAGAAAACTGAGGCAGTCAATAAAGGGATTGCCCGGGCACACAGCTAATTAGGGTCTGAGACCGAATTTGAAATCAGATCTTCTAGATTCTAGGCCCAGATTTCCATCAGCACATCCCCCACTTCCTGGCTGCCATCACAAAATCTTTAGTAAAAAAGGAAGTGAATGGGGCGCAGGGTGGCTCAGTGGGAAGGCCACAGGAGGAAGGTGGTGACCCTTCTCTGGGCAACATTCCCAAGCCCCATTCCTTCTTACTGCTGGTTCTTGTTGTTCCTCCCAATATCATGATGAAGAAGGGGTTTGGAATTAGAAGACCCACATTCAAGCCCCGCCTCTGCCACTTCCTGGGGAGTCACTTCACACGGATTTCCTCATTTGTAAAACACGGGGGTAATCGCTCTTGCACTGTCTGCCTCACAGGAAAATAAAAGGTGTTTCCAAGTTTTGCAACCATAAAGCACTACGTGTACGTGTGTCATCACAACTATGCCGTCATAAACATGATTTAACAAAGAACTCATCCCTCCTCCTCTAAAAATGAAAAATCTGACTGAGGTGACGATGGAGAACAATTACGGAAAATAAGCTCTTCCCCATTCCTCGGGTCTAAAATGATGAATCACCATCTCTGGCTTAGGAAACACCAACAGGCCAGTGATGTAGAACAGAAATAACACATGGAAAGAAAAGAAACAAGCGTTTATTATGGCCCTGTCGTGTGCCTTACAAAGAGGATCCCATTTGATCCTCACAACCACCCTGGGAACTGCGGGGCTATTATAATCCCCACTTTGTCGATGAGGAAACTGAAGCCGAGACTTGCCCAGCATCCCATCATCAATGTCTGAGGGCAGATTTGAACACGGATCTTCCCAAGTCAGGGCTCAGCTCTTGGTGTGGCCGTATCTGGAGAGCCTCCCAAGTGACTCCTCTTCATTCCTGGAATGCTGTCACTTCTGGGAGGAAGGCTTCCTAGATCCCTCCCCAGGCCCGCATCACCCGGGCTTGGGCAACACACACACCCCCTCTGTCTCCCGCCCTCCCTCTCAGCAGTAATGCCATTTGCTGGTCCTCGAAGCTCCCAGGGCAGGAACTTCCTCCTAATGATGTCCAGATGGCACCTAATTCATGTGGGAGCGCCTGAGGCTCAGCGAGGCCCTTGGACATCAGGACAGGCCGGGCCCTCTGCCCGCTCCGCCAGACACTGGCCTTGCTCAGCTGGGCCGGGGCCAGGCTACTTCTCCCTCCTGCAATGCCACTGGCCCCGGGAGCTCATCCATTGTGGCAGTGGCACGCTCCCGGGCTGCACCCTGGCCGAGGCTCCACGGGGGTAACCGGGAGATCTCAGACCATCAGCATGAGACGGGACACGGAGCACCGAGCTCCCGGACTGACTTCCAGGGAGGCTGGAATGTTCGGCCCGGCCAGTGCAGGAGCCCTTTGGCTCGGAGGCCGGTGCTTCCAGTTCTTCCCCAGGAGGCCCCCACTGGCCTGGGGCAGAGAACAGGGCGCTGCCTTTAGAGCCCTCCTGTTCCTTTCGGATTTCAGGGTCAGAGGACCTCCACGAGCTAGCCCTTGGACGGGGAATCTTCTACACTGGGCAGAAAGGGCTCGGGGGCCTTTGGCCCTTTGAAAGTCATCATGAAAGGGGGCCGGCGGAGGGGAGCACAGGGCAGCCATCATTTGAGCCGAGTCCTGAAGGAGATAAGACCTGGGACATTCCAGGCACGAGGTGCATGGAGAAGCAGAGATGGAGTACTGTGTGGGAACAAGAAGGCCTGGAAGGAGACCGCGTATAGTGAGCTCAAAAAGAAGGGCAGGAGGTGGCTCAGTTCAAATCTGACCAGATATGTTGTGCGACCCTGGACAAGTCACTTAACCCCAACTGCCTAGTCCTTACCACTGTTCTGCTTTGGAAGTGACATTTAGTATTAATTCTAAGAAAGAAAGTGAGGGTTTAAACAAAGTAATAATGATGGGAAGGGAGTCGGGATCAAATGATGGTTTATTTAATGCCAGAACCTTCTATTTGACACAGTCATTGCCGACGTTCATTGAGTAGGGCCAGGACAAGATCAGGCCTGTGCTTTAGGAAAGTCCCTCTAGCAAGTGTGTGGAGGGTGACTGGAGCAAGGAGACTGGAGCAGGCCAGTAGCAGGCAGTTTATTACAATATTCCAAATAGTCCAGAAGAGGGTCTGAACTGCCGTGGCGGCTCGGGGGAGGGAGACTGAGAGTGAGGAAAACACTAGTGGGGTGAGCCTGGGTGACTGGCATGATTTTGCCCTCCAAAGAAAAGGAAAGTTTGGAAGACAGAGGGTTGGAAGGAGAAAGACACAAGTGTGATTTGAATATACCAAATTGTAGGTGTCGCTCAGACATCCGGGCCTTCTAACAGACAGCTCTCGAGAGCCCAGGCTTAGAGGCAGGCCTCAGTCAACTGCCTAGAGAACCTTCTACAATGTCCCCCTTGGACAAAAATCTCTCCATTTATCGAACACTTGGCTTAGCACATTACTAATGCAACCACATCATGTGGATTGAAGCTTTGTGCATCTTCTCCCCCAGGTGCAGGAGGACCCAGGATAGTGTTCTACCCCTAGAGAACCCTAGTAAACGCTGGTGCCTTTGCTTGCTGAGCTGGATCCTTACAGAGAAAGTCCTGCTAACGGGGCTGCCCTCCGGAGACCCGAAGATGGGCTGTGAGAGCAGCAGGTAGTGTGCGAAGATTCCCATCTGCCATCCTCACTTCCTTCTCCCACTCATGTGCTACCAGGGTTCACAGAGGATTAAGAAAAAGCAGCCTGGTCACCTGTCCCTAGCAAAATTTTATTCCTAGGTCCCCTCTTTGCAGGCTGGGTTCTAGAGGGAAGCCGCCCACAAGCTTAAAGAACTAGGGTTAATCTCCCCAAAGTTTGCTTATAGGTTCTCTTTATTTCTTTAAGAAACTCCCTTAAGCTATCTAACCCATTTGGGATCCTTTCCCTTCCCAAGATACCCTGAACTGCCACAGCTCCCCACAAATCCAGTTCCGAGTGAAAGCAATTAAAGGTGCTCCCACTCCAAGAAGGAACTAACGGGCATTATGAGCCTCTAAGACCAGTTATGCCCCCAGGAGACCTACCACCTACCTCACATTCCTATCACTCACCACTCAGCAATACTACCAGGCCTGCAAATTCTACCACCAACTATTCTTGAATATAATCAAGTTTCCAGCTGTTATCTTTTTAATGGTCTCAAAATTCCAATTTTCTAGGCTCAGGGTTCCCTATACCCCAATGTGTAATTAACTTCATCACAATCACAAAATCACTAACAGTTTTAGTTCCAGGCATCTGGGGCCAATGTACTTCAAAAATACAATTTGTGTTTTTTTTTTTAAATTATGTCTTCTCAGTCATGTTCCCTCCTTGAGATTATTTCCCAATTTATATGTAAAATAGTAACTAATTAGCTGACAGGTGGGCCTTAGTAGTAGGCATACCATGCCTTGGACAATGACTCTAGGCCACTGATGGCAAACCTCTTAGAGACAAGAGTACCAGGCCCCACCACCACCACATGCTGGGAATACCCTGCCTCCCCGCTCTTTACCCCACACAGGGTATAGAGAAAGCACTTCTATTGGGCTGATGGATGGAGGTGGAGAGAAGCGGAGGAGAGTGGCCCCAGCACTACACTCCCCTCCACCTCTGCCACCAGTGAAGCCACCCCACCCCACCTCCTGTGTGCTCTCATTAGGCTGCTGGGTAGAGATGGGGAGACATGGTGCAGAGGGGGAGGGAAACCCCTCACCCAAGTCTCTCTGCCTAGTAACAAACTCTGGGTAGGGGGGGGAAGAGTGGCACATGACCATAGAGAGAGCTCTGCATGCCATCTTTGGCACCTGTGCCACAGGTTCACTGTCACTACCCTAGGCAATTCACTTAATCTCTATTTGCTTCAATTTAGTTGTGAGGATTAAACAAGGTATTTGTAAAGGCTTAAACACAAAACCTGGAAAGTCAGTTCTAGGTTAAATGCTAATTAAGAAAAGCACTTGGTAAACAACAAAGCACTACATAAACGTTAGCTATCTTTATTAACTACCTTTCAAGACCCAGCTCATACCACCAGTCTCCACCAAGTCTTCCTTTCTCTACCCAAGGATTTTTCTCATCAGAACTAAGACTGAAAAGATTATCATATAACCTCAGATTGTATTCTTTTCCTATATTTATGCTTCCTTTCCCTAACTAGGACTGTAAACTTCTTGTGGGCAGGGAACATGCTTTATTTGACTAAAAGGACAGATATTAGTCAATAAAGGTTTTTTGGCAAATGGTCCCTGGTTCCCCAAAGGAGACTACCTAGATAATGGACTTGGCTCTTGGGTCAAGGTAGAATCTTGAAAGACTCAAAACCTGTTGCTGTGATAACCTAGTATGGTGCAGAATGCTGGAATTGTATCCCCACTATATTACTCACTATCCATGTAACTGTGGGCAGGTCAGTCACTTCTCTGGGTTATCTGTGTCTTCATCTGTAACATAAGGAGAATGGATTATATGATAGTTAATAGCAAAAAAAAAAAAAAAAGCACTGCATAGACCTCTGTTCCAATCATGATTCTTTCACTTAGCAGAGTGGGACCATGGGCAAGGCACTTCTGGATCTGAACTATAAAATAAAGAAGCTGAATTAGATATTCTCATGGTACTTTCTAGTCCCAGATCTATGATCTCATGAACTCAAACCTATGCACCTATGATCCTACCTCACCCAGAATAGTTTAATAGAGGTTAGTGTCAACTCAATGCAATAAATTCCTAAAGACAGAATTAGAGTAAGCAATAGGCCCAAGTCCAACCCGGGCAATGACTAGTAAAAGGTTTCAAGGCAGCATACGGATGGGGTTTTACTTAAACCATTGCATATATGGGAGTAAATGGCTTAATCTTTCTGGTCTCGTTTCCTCAGCTGCTTTAAGGGAATCTGGACTAGTCTCTTCCAGGTATAAACTCTATGAGCCTATTTGGACCACAATGAACATTATAATATATGGTATTTGATGTGCTATTGCCCTTGGCACAGGTGTCCCCAAATAGCAAACCACCAAGTAGGATAATTGGGGAGGCGGAGGAGAGTAGGAGCTAAGTGACCTCTCAGATCTCATTTCCAGAAATAATTAGAGATAAGATCATAAGATTTAGAGCCGAGTCTTTTCATTCTTTTTTTTAAAACCCTTACCTTCCATACTAGAATCATTACTATGTATTGGTTCTAAGGCAGAAGAGTGGTAAGGGCTAGGCAATGGGGGTCAAGTGACTTGTCCAGGGTCACACAGCTAGGAAGTACCTAAGGCCATATTTGAACCCAGGACCTCCAATCTCTGGGCCTGGCTCTCAATCCACTGAGCTACCCAGCTGCCTGTAGGGTTTTAAGTGACTTGCATGAGGTCTGACAGATGGCAAATAGATCCAGGATTTGAATCTAGATCTTCAGATTCCAATGGTCTTTCCACTATGTCAGTTTATCTGCAAAGGATTGAAGGCTCACAATACAAAGAAAGGATAAGGAGGGGAATACAAGTCCAACTTTAAAAACTCACTGAAGAAATGCTGGTAGCCCAGTTAGAAGAAACTAAAACAAATTCATTTTGTCCACAATGTTAAAAAAAACATGAGTTTTGTTTTTCCCCACCTTTTATTCTGATGCCTCAATTATCATCTCCATAAATGGATGAATCATCTCATAGCCAGGAAAACAAGTCTCAGTGGCTTGGGGGCGGGGGTGGCGGGGGAGATGGCAGAAGGTAGAAGGTAGAAAAAAAGGAGTGACTGTGCTAAAAAAGCAAGAGGACTAGTTTGGTTATTAACTATGGGTTAAAAAGGCAAAATTCACAAGCTGCCCTGTCAATTCCAATGACTGCAAAAGCGTGACAGCTCATTATTAGTCAACTAGACTTCTTATTTTCTAAGGGATATGAAGAGATGGCCCATCATTCCTCATTCTTCCCCTAAGATCACTGAGAAGCACTAAAAAGTCTCACAATACCCTTTCAAAAAGATAACATTCAACTATATTAATAGAAACTTCTTGAAAATGTTAAAAATTACTTTAAAGCAGAGCACCCAAATGGAGAAGGGTCAAATGGCCAGGTGTTTCTTAGCATCTCAAATATTTTCAGAGGCAGAATAAAAAAGACATTAAGTCCAGTCTCATTTCATAAATGAAGACACTAAGAAAAATAATGTTCACAAAGTTACAGTAGTAAATAGAAGATCTAGAAATTGGACTTGGTTAGGTTATAACTCTACCTCTCCTTTCAACACTCAGAACACTACCCATAAGGTCTCTTTCAGTTGTTCCTGTGGACTTAAGAGTATACCAGCAATGATTGAAGCAAGACTGGTTGCCTTCCTCTGGCAAGTCTCCAGTTTAATCAATAAATGTCCTTCCCAAAATGTGGCACTCAAAATCAAGCATAATACTTGACATGAACCATGCAAGGAGAATATTGATCATCCCTTTTTTCAGGGGCATTACCTTTCTTAACACAGCCTGAGGTTGCTTTAGTTTTGTTGACTGCCTTATATCTAGTCATAATCAGGCCACCAAATCCCCTCAGATCTTTTTCACTTCAATTACTTATCTAGCATTGCCTCCCTCATCTTATACTTGTAAATTTTTGAATTCAAATATAAAACTACATTTTATCCCTATTACATTTCATACTATTTGGTGTGATTTGGTGATGTTTTGGTCTATAAGAATCTCCTGGAATACTTTGAATTGGAAAAACAATCCATTAGCTATTCTTCCCTAGTCTGTGTTATATGCAAAAATTTTAAGTATGTATTTGTCTTTATTTAAATCACTGATAAAATATCAAACAGCATTGTCAAGCATTGAGAGATCCAATACTAGACTTCTTTCCAAGTTGATATGGAAGTATTGAGGATGGCCATTCAACCAGTACCAAATCCATCTAATTTAATACCTAGCCTATATCTCTCCAGCTGAAAACTGACTAGGTGGTACATATGTTTTAAGACAAATCTTTCACAGTGGTCTCGCTAGGAATATTTTTAGATTTTATTCCAGGAAGAATCACAGACCAATGGCAAAATACGACCTTTGTAAAATCACTTACTGCTGAGGGTCCACTTTCTCATCTATAAAAGAATAAGTGGGACTAGATGACTAGAATTTCCTAAGTTCTCACATTCTACAATTCTAATTTAATTCTACTTTACCTCAAAGTAAAAAGTATTAAGTAGTAGTGCTCTTCAACAAAATAGTTCTTTTCCAGTCTAATGAAATAGCCTCACTGCAGCATCTATATTAATAATTCTTCACATACAGCTGTAGAATTCAAAAGATAAAGTTTCTTAGTCAATGTAAAGGCCAAAACTGCTTATTGCAACAGAGTTCCATGCAACTAGTCAGGAACTTTAACAAGTAGAAAGAAACATTAGTAATCCCCCTTATATAGAAACTTTTAAAATTCAAAGTCTTGCTACAGGTTTCAAAAAGGTTATGGATAACTTAAACTACCTACCACTGAAAGTAATATAAATCAGTTAACTTGTGAGAAACCAGTAGTTGAGGTTCTAGTTCATTTTCCAAATTAATCGCATTTATTAAGTTACAGTATACGCATTTATTTATTACAACAAACTCTCACAGAGGATAGAATCCTAAAAAAGTGCAACTTGAAACAATGCCTCCAGTTACAGATGTTCTTCTATTAGCAGGCATACAATTAGCATATATGGGAACACTAAAGTATTAAAAGAAAGGGATGAGGGGCTCTAAACTGGCCCCTACTAGACCAGATAGAAAATAGCTTTTCTTTGGAAAATGCCTCATGACCACACCAACCCACCTCTGATTCACCAGTTCATCCTGTTCCAGAAAGCATAGTGACAGATATGAATAATATTTTAAGATCATAGATCTAGGGCTGAAAAGGAACTTCACAGGCTAATCCAACCAAGTCATTTTACAAATGAAGAAACTGAGGCCTGGGGACATTGGGTAAACTTGTGCAAAGTCAAAAAGGTATTATACATCAAGAGGAATTTTAAACCAGATCCTCTAACTTCAGAGCCAGTGCTCTTCCCTCTGTACCATGCCTAAAGACAGCAAGGGGCATAAAAATACTGGCTCCCCACTCAAAAGTATTTCTCTCACAGACCAATGATTGGTTTTTAAAAATAGCAGTATGATATAAAAAGGGCATCAGACCAGACTAGGATATATAAGACACAAGTTCTAGTTTCTTGGCTTTGGAGTCTTGGCTCTATCACTCACTTGCTATTAACTTGTGGGGTCACACTCCTGTAAATGAAGGAATTGTACAAAATAACCTCCCTTTTTGCTTTAACAGATTTATCTTTTAAGTTAAATTCTACTTCTTCACAGACAAATGACACCTTGCTCAAAGCTATAGGAGTGAAAATTTTCATACTAAATTTTTATGGGAGGGAAAGGATTTTATATGGGGGCAAGGTGGGAAGGAAGAGAAGCAGGGTATTTGGTAAGAACAAATCTAAGCAGAAAGTTGGCAGAATGGAGAGAAGGAGCAGGGGAGAGTTAAGCACCAGGAAGTAGAAGTGCCTTCCCTGCCTCCTAGATTTTGTCAGGATTGGGTTGTCTCAACTTAACCCCTGAAAAAATGTGGAGTATGGAAAGTTGTACTATAATATCAAGTGCACATAAATTGATTTAAGAACAATGATTGGGATTATTACCTAGCAGTACTATGTGCAATTAAAAAAATACACTAGCGCAATCCCTGCAAGTGGCACATATATTTGTAATACCACAAATTAACATTATGTGGTATTTTATTATTCATTTTGTTAAACACTTCTCAATTACATTTTAGTCTGGTTCAGACTACATTCATTTAACCTCTACACTAGGGGAGCTTGCGATTTAAAAGAAATGTTTCTCCAAGTTTAGAAAAGTAATCATTCCTACCACTGCCAAAAAGTTGAGGGCATTAATGTAGATTGTAAGAAACTACCACTGAAATTGGGAGGGGTGGCAAACAACTGAAATGGGAGCAAGTTGCAACTGCCAGAGGTAACTGGCAAGTAAAGAACCCTTCTTGAGGCAGCATTAGCCAAGGAGAAATGACTAGGAAATCAAGAAACCTAAGGTTTTTTTATCTCAGCTCTATCAATAAGGGACTGTGTGACCTTGGGCAAATTAAGGCCAGAGGTTACCATCCCTACAAAAAAAGCCAGTGAAAAGTGACAATCTGTTAACCTCAAGTAAAAATATTTTAAAAGTTTGTACTCAACTGTATCTATAACTACAAAGTGTCAACTTCCTGTTCAATATTACTTTCCAAACTTAAAGCTGCTGTTTAGATTCTAAATGATCACTTTCTTGGCATTTTTGTTTTCAATACATAATGCTGTTCAATAATTTTTAATCCTCAAGTAAGGCTTTGCTCACTGCTCCTTATTCAAAGAACAGTGACTCCTCAATAATGTTAAATATCAAACCTCTAACCATATTCTCTTTACTCTGATTTTCTAAAATGAGTGCCTTATTAAAAGAATAGTGACTCCTCAATTGTGTTAAATATCAAACCTCCAACCATCTCTTTACTCTGATTTTCTAAATTAAGTGCCTTATTCAAATAACAGTGACTCCTCACAATTGTGTTAAATATCAAACCTCCAACCATATTCTTACTCTGATTTTCTAAAATAAGTGTCTACACTCGCCCCCATTTAAGTCATTTCATGGCATTTTCACTTTTACCCCACTATGAAGTTCATTAAATCTTCAAATTAAATCTTAACTATCTTTTTCTTATCCCAAGAAAATAGTACTTTAAAAATTTTCCATAGCTCTTTGGCTTTTAGATATTCAAATTACACACCTTGAATATGCAAATCTAGGCATAAAAAAAAAATCACCAAAAACTTTGATCAATAAATTCTATTAGCCTGGCATAACTTAACAGACTTTGGTTTCCTTTAGGAATTAACTACATTTGTTCATTATATCAATTAATGATCCAAGTATGATGGTCCAAAACAAAACTAAAGACAGGCCCCAATGTTTTGTTTTGTTTTGTTTTGTTAAATATTTATTAAGTTTATGATTTAAAGTGTATATATATTATACTCATTGGGTAAACCACATTTAAGAATTTGACTGCAAGACTTCAGTTTCAGCCAAATGAGTTTTCCACTAAATGTTTTATTTCTTAAGACATTATGATTTTAAGTTTTTAATATTTAGCTAAACTCAGGTCACTGTAGTCTAGGATGTACTGAACCCATTCATGCCAAGGTCTGTCTACAGGGAAACAGAATTGATCAACTGTGAGGGTTAAAAGACCAAAGGATCAAGCAAGGTAAAAAAACGGTTCTGGTTTCCCAAAATAAATCAATTAAGCTCAATGTACACTGTTCTTAGAAGACCAAAAAATAATGTCTTTTAAGAGCTTTTTTTTTTAAAAAATCACACACAAAGGCAATCTTCCATGATTTGCTTTGAAACTGGCACAAAAAAGGCTTCAAAACCCTACGTGCTAAACCTATTTTTCCTTTTTAAGAAATTATTCCCCATTCTGTTCATAGGGAACAGTGCATCTTAAACGTTTACTTTGTATATGGGTAGCAAATGGGAAGGCTGGGGCATGAGAGTAGGAAAAGGGAAAGGAAATTTAGGTGACAAGGAACATTTGAGATTAAATGAAATTGAAAAAAAAGTAGCCAATATTAAAGTTTAAAAAAGTTTAATGGAGCCTGTCAGGCTTATAAATTGTGTTCTGGCAGACATTAAGACCTGCTTTCTCTTACCAAAGAAAATGGCACAAGTTTATCAAAATTTGACAATTTAGTGTAAAGGGTACTAGGACTAAGGTTCAGAGCACCAACTTAAACAAAAAAAAAATTGTTATTCAACTTGGAAAAGAGGAGCTAGAACAAAAGTACATAAGGGATGGATTAAATCAATGTGTTCTACTACCTCAAGCTCCAGAAGCATAGGAGCACCATCCACTCTTAGCATCACATCAATACACCCCAGCATTCAGTTTACAAGCAATAGAAAAACAAAGATGATCTTAGATGCATTTCTTTGTGAATTCTTATTAAGTGGAAGGCTGGGGAAAGTGTTCATAATACATAGGCATTTTCCGTTTCAGGTTAAATATGACAGAGCACTATAATTCCACCTGCGGCTGTATTCCTTACAAGAGACAGTGAAAGTATGTGTGTGTATTTGTGTGTGTACATCTGTATTATGTGTATGTGTGTATAAGTCATTCTGCAAAAGTGGACGATTTTTAAAATCATGCCTAAATTTTGTCTTAGAATGGATTTTCATTTCAAGCTCAAGCACGAAAAGTAAGGTTAAAAAAAAAAAAGAGTCCAGAATCTCAGTTCATTCCAAACTTGCAAAATTCCATTCACGTCCTTCTAGTCCAATGAGTATTAGGGTCAACTTTAGCCAAATTTCATTTAAGTCTT
Source organism: Monodelphis domestica (assembly GCF_027887165.1). Lineage (NCBI taxonomy): Eukaryota > Metazoa > Chordata > Mammalia > Didelphimorphia > Didelphidae > Monodelphis > Monodelphis domestica. Next base: position 180,303,944 of record NC_077233.1, on the reverse strand, counting down.
CACAAGACTATTTTAAGTAACAAAGTGGTTCAATAAACTGCAAACTTTAGCTAAGTGCTATAATTAATTATTGGAAAATCCCTACATTGATTTGCAATAGTCTTGAGATAAAAATAGTAAATAACTGATAAAGGGCAAGGAAACACTCTTATCTTTGTCCTACGTGATGTAAGAATGCCATTTAGTAAATTACAGCGGCTGGCAGGCTTACATTAAGTTCTTCATCTAAAGAACACTACATGTGGTTCAAGATATTAGAAGATGAAGATAAAACATGCTTCAAAACATTGTAGCTATAAGAGGTTTTACATTTGTCCAGAAGTCTTCTGGAAAGAACTTTTGTTTAGGTCTACCTAACAATTATAGAACCTGTATGAGATTCCATTTTTTAAGAATGATATTCCAATTGGTTTCCCCTCCCCCCCCTTTTATTTAAACAGTGATCATATCTTGTTCATTAGCAGGCAAAAATGCATACCTTTACCCTCCACCCAACCCAAAGTAACACCTGCCACAAACATGGGCATTCATGAGAAATGTAAAACTGGATATATAGTTGCATACGATACCTACCCCTTCACTAATACTGAACCCAAAAGGAAGCCTATTCTCAAATTTCAAGACCTCTCTAAATTTAGGTCACTCAGAGTGTAGTCTGCAGTGCTTACACTTACCACAAGGACAGTACCGGCATGTAAATAAGTACATTATATCATTTCAAAACTGAAAATTTTAAAGTCTATGAGGTTAATTGGGGAAAAGTTTAATATTGCTACTTTTAGAGCACTAAAACACACAAAGTGAATCCAATAAAGATCCTTGTATTGATTCAATATTAAGTATTAATTGCATGACCATCATAGCACCTCTTTACATTATCACACAATCACCAGAATTATCAACTGCTTTTAAAACTAAAAAGGGCACAGTCCAATATTTATAACTTGCACACTGTTACTATATAGAAACTAGGTGCATGGTACAGTGCTGCGAAAATGGAAGCCTGCAGATTTGACAAATATGCCAAGTCATGTTTTAGACAATTTCAGTCAACTGGCAAATACTGTTGAAGCAAAATACTCAACACAGCAGGAAATAAAGGACAAAAAAGCATTCTATAACCAAATAAACATCTGATATTTCCTTTCCCTTTAAGAATACAAGTAAGGTCACTTTTAGCCTTGGAACGGATACATGTTTGCCTATGATGATCTTGCTAACTACTACACAATATCTGATGTCCTCTGCTAGGATTATAGTTTAAGAAAGCCATAGTTACAAGAGGCATCTACTGTAATACCTAAAACTTCCTTTATGGCAATCATTATTGAATTCACTTGTCTTAAACAGTGAACAAGGGAAGATGGCCTCCTGTTTCCTTTTCAATAGTATGTTGAGGATCAAGTGGCTTTCAAGCAGCATGGTGGGTTTGAAAATTTTGCAGTTTAGATCATTCTGTTGCGTTTATGAGTTGGTGAGTCTGTAATGACATCGCCACATTGGGCTGAGGTACGCTTTCTAGTTCCACCATTGTCCAAGTGGAGTGCCATTTCTTCTGATATGAAAGTGTTCAAATCCACATCATGGAGTCCATTTCTCCTTCGACTAGCATTCGATCCACTGCTTACATGAGTAGGAGAGCCTGGAGTACTTGAACGAACGCTTATACTAGCCATTGCGCCACTAAGACCTAGGAAAAAAAGAAAAAGTTTTAAAAATTGCTCAGTAATGTTATAAAACATAACACTTAAATTTTCCATTCTAACACAGTACAAAACAATGATATTACTGCTAAATTTTAGTTTTTGTAAAAAAGCCAATCATAGGTAATATAGGAAAGGATTTCTAGCAGGGCATACCAATGTAGGCTGGCAGCCTGGGACGGTGCAAGATCAAAATTCCAAAGTCCATGGCAGCTCCTCAGTTGGTTTCTTCAATGAGACCATTAGGCACACCTTCTAGTCTGATTAGCTTGAGAAAAAAGAGTTTCCCAAATGTCTTAGAATCCTGACCCAGCCAAGGTCTGTAGAATTTTGATATTGCATCATATCCCAGGCTGCCAACCTGTATTGCTATGCCCTGCTAGAAATCCTTTATATTTTATTTTATTAGTGTTATCTTCTGTTACCCTTCCCTGAAACCTTTCCCTAAAACCCTATAACAGTTAATATAACAGGAGCTGACTATGAAAAAATTCATTTCAGATTATTAAATATATAACATTACATTATAATATGTATTTCTTTTGATATGTACTATCATTTTAATCAGGTCTGGATTGGCTGATTCCAAATCTTATTTTTAGACTTAACACATCTCTAGAGCCCAACCCAACAACTGTGGGAACCCTAAGGACTAAAAATTAACCAACTAATCTGACTGTACTGGGTTCCCTACCCCCAGCCTGACTTTGATTTAAAAAAAAAAAAAGCCTTTCTGGATTTTGGTTTAAGGTTCTAGAAAATTCATCAACAGTCCTGTTTTACTTCCAGATGTAAAAAGTAAAAAGATTTTATTATAGCAGTTAAAGCCATATTTGAGGAACTGTTTCTACTGGGTTCTCTTCTCAAAGTCAAGCCTCACTCCTAATTATAGGGCCCTTGCAGAGTTATCTAAAATTTGTTACACTAACCATATGTAATTAAACATTTCTAAGACCAACAAACTAAGAAAGTTTTACATTTTTGTATTTATAAACATTTTATTGAAAATACCACATTCAGATTCAACATATTCATTAAGCACCAACTATGTACAAAGGTACTATTCTAGATGCAAGACACAAAAAATGAAAAACACATCAAAAATTTTATAATCCAATTAGGGATGAGAAATAGTGCTAAAACAAGGAACCAAACAAAGTACTTAAAAGTAACATGAGAAAAGATTATTTTCAGTTTTGAAGAAAGGTAAAGAGAGGTGTCAAGGAAGGTTTCATGGAAAAGGTAGCACCTGAAACCAATACTGAAATAATTTTGATGGACAAGATTTAATAAGACTGGCATAAGGAAACATGAAATTCATTGAGGTAGGTGTAGGCAGAGTGAGTTCAGAGACCAACCACAATTCTGGGTTGGCTACAATAACAGATAAGAGAACATAGGACACAAAGCTAAAAAGGTATTCTGGAACCAGGTTAAATAGTGCTTTAAATGACAGCTAAGATAGTGTTTTTTTCTTATAAACAAATCAAAGGCTTCCTCTGAGAAAGCTAATAAATATTTTTCTGAAGGATAAATTGACCATCACAAAGACTGAAGACAGGAAGCCTATAAACTGGGACAGAGACAGTGAATGGGGAAAAAATACAGAAGATACTATGGGAGGTCCTGTTGATTCTATAGGACAGTGTTAGCAAACCTTTTAGAGATTACATGTCCAAACTGTACCTTCAAAGTTGCCTGTGAGCATTGGTCTGCTGGACAGAGGGGCAGGGCATGCAAAAAATGTCCTCAGGCGCAGTGGAGAAAGGGAAGGGAGTAGCCCCCTCTAGCACACCAGGGCACATATGCCACATCTTCACCAACACTGCTATAGGATCTACTATGGGGCTGTACAAAGTGAGAGGAAGAGTTCAAAATATAGAGATCTATATCTGAGTGACTACACAAAATGGTCATGGCAAATAGAGAAACGAGAAAAAATATATTTGGAATCTCAGGGAGATGATCTCAGTATTAAACATGCTAAATTTAAGGGTACCAATGAGATATGCTAATAGTTTGGCAGGGCTGGAACTCAGTAGTGTTTGGTTTTAGCTATTATATAGAATTGAGAATCCAAGGCAGAAATGGTAATTAAAGTCAAGGGGATGAATAAAATTCCCAAGACAGAAAATAACACAAATTAGAATGATTAAATAAGCATAGTTGTTAATGGAACTTGTGGAAGGCACAGAATGTTTTATGGGACTATCAGATACATTTTTCAACATTAGGTGTCTTAGTTTTGTCTGGTTTTAGCTGTTATAAGGGAGAGTGCATGGGAAAGAGGGAGGATTAAATAAAGAGCAAATTCAGAAGCATTGATAAAACTTTTTTAAAAAGTACTGAGAGGGAAGCATTAAAGAAAAGGAGGGAAGGACAGATAAAAAGGTCCCAGGAGGAAAGAAGAGGTCAAAGAGCACAAGAGTAAAGGTTAGCCTTGGTCAAGGAGAGCTATCTAATTCTTCTAGAAGAGAAAAAAATGATTGAAAATAAATTTTGAGGTAATAAGAGAAGGAAGAGGGAGCTGACAAAAGATGTCTTTAATATTTTTAGTCAAGTAAAAGGCAAAAAAAAATATCTACATAGGCAAAGTAGAATGGGAATAGAGGTAAGAACAGGAGGCTTAAAGAACTAGTCCTCTTATAAATTAAGAAAACTGATACAAGAGTGAAGTACCCAAAGTTATACAGTTAAAAAGTAGCAGAGCTGGGACTCAAACAGTTCAGGAAAAATAGAAAGAAAAAAAGCTAGAGGGGTAGGGGGTGTGAGGGAAAATCTGAGAGGTGGAGGGAAATAAATTGTTGAAATGGATACCTTCAAGGTTAAGACTAAAGGAAGAAGTGAAACTAAAACAGTGTTGACAGGGAAAACAATGATGGAAAGATCAAGAGAATAGTATAAAAAAGTTAAAGGGAAGTGCCTATGAGAACAGAGGGGCAGTAAATTGTGGTCAGAAAGGAGCTTCACAACTTCAAATCATTTGACTTTAAAGGTGTGATCAGAATGGAGATGAAGTTCATGAGAATGCAAAAGTACAACCAGGATGTGAAAAATAATCAAAGCAAATGAATACTGAAGTCATCAATGATGAAAGGAGTTAGAATGGAGGTAAAAGAATTCAAAACATTAAAAAAGAGAATCAATTAAACATTTTTAAAAGGGAGGAGTGAAAGTATGAGTGTTGGACAAATCAATAGATGGCAACAAGAATCAAGACTAAATGCAAGCAAAAGCATTTGATTGTCTCCACAAATAAATGAATAAAATAATTATATTCCATCTTTTAAGTAAAAAATAATAATAATGCAAGCATAGTGGAATGAAGGTGTGAAGTTGTTAAATTGTAGTGGCCATGCAATGGTATAGAAAAGGCAGTTAAGGAGAAAAGAATACACAAACTCCTCATAGATCCAGAGTTGGAAGGATCCCAAAGTGAACCTCTAGTCCAACTCCCTCATTTTTCAGATAAGTAAACTGAGGCTACAAGTTAAATAGCTTGTCCATGGTCATATAGTTAAGAGGTATCAGTCAAATTAAAATCAAGTATTCTTCACACTTAAGTCCAGTATGCTATCCACATTATTCACTTTCTGCTGATCCTACAAAACAAGGACCATGAGAACAGAGACCAGCATTGAAGTCTTTAGGAAAAGGGACTACTTACCTCTTAAAGGTAGAGAGGGTTTTTGTTAAACATTCAGCAATTTAAAGTGAAATTAAGTTTAACTGTGCAAAATAGAAGACTTTTTAATGTTTAAAAAAAAAAGCCAGGAAGCCAAAATGAAAGACAGAAATTTTAAGAATATGAATATACTGAAAACAAATAGCCACGATGGATTATTACTAACTATTCTATGTCTAAATTTTGCCTGTTTTCCAAGGACTTTAAAATACTCTGGGTCCCATAGTATCTGATTTCCCACTTTTGTCCAACAAATATCTTCCAATCTCCCCCAGACTCTTCTTCCCCCACACATACACCATCCTCATTTCCCATCTACTGAAATAACTCTTCTTTTCCTATCCCCCACCTAAAATCCTACCATTTTTCTTCTCAAAACCCAGCTGAAATTCAAGCTTCCTCTATCCCGGATTAAAAACCCCTCTCTCCCCTACAATCCTATCAAACTGTCAGTATCATATTGTTCAGAATTTAATTACTGTTTCTAATTGGTTTGAAGTTCTTCTTTCTCCAACATGTCATGTTTCTCAAGGATAAGAATCATTTCTCATATCCCTCCAGAATCTAACATAATAATAACACTTACATACTAACTGAAATAACTTAACTTTTGCATAAAATGCAAAAAATTAATTTTGAGTAAATAACAATAATAAGCATTTAACAAAGAACTCTAGAGGTTGGCAAAATAATTTTTAAATCTTATCTCATTTGGTCACAAATAACTCATTTCATTCTCACAACTCTAGAAGATACAATGGTTAAATGACTTGCCTAGAGTCATACAATCAAAGCTATTTTGTAAACACATTCTGAAACAAACATGGCCATCGTATATTGAAATACACATTGTAATTGGCATTCATAGTCCCTTTGGACTTATTAATCACAGAATAAAGACAACCTCATGCCCAGGCCCAAAGTTTCCCCACCACAATACACACAAACCTCCCACCTCCCCCCCACCCCCTGTACAACACAGGAGAGGCGGTCAGGCAGCATTTGTATCTAGACACAACACCATATGCCCATAATTATCTTTATATAACAAAAATTATAAAAATGCTTTCCTGAGCATGTTTGTCCACAGAACATTTTTATACTTGAAATATGAGGAAACTCGCAACACAGGGGAGGGAGGTTTGAAAACATGGAACATCCTCAGAAATAATTCAAATGAGAGGAAAAGAAATTTCAAGAAAAAATTGAGGGTACTGTCATATTGAAAAACACTTCAGGCAAGCAAAAATTTTAGTGCCCAATAACTTCATGTTCTAGAATTTATCACTAGATTTTAAGTTTCTCATGTAGTAACTATTCACGTGAAAATACTTTGAGAAATATTGCTTTAATATTTACTATTTACTATTCCAACATTTCATTTGCTTTTTGATCACTTCAGTTCCTTTATGTGACTTAAGACACCATTCAAACTTATTGTCAAGTGGATGGTTTTAATATCAGTTTGAATATTTGCATGGAAGACTTATAGCAGACTAAAGTTCATCCTATCATGATGACATTGGAAAATATTACATTTCCTGTTATTTAATATTATGGTGTTTTTTTTAACGTAAAAGTCCACTTAAAGAAAAGTTTTAATAGAGCTTATGAACCTTATGACTTACTTAACCTCTACATTGTAGCTATTAGATATTTGAAGTAATATCAAGATCTTTTCCAACTATCTGAACAAGAGCTGGATACACAATTTTGTTACAGAGAAAACTCATCTGCCTTTAAAGATATCTTGATGACATTTAACATATCCAATCCTCAACTGGGAATCATTTATTCTAACAATGAAATTTCCTGTCTTGTTTTCCAATAGTTTACACCCACCTCCTTCTATCATAAAAAGAACATAAATTTTCTTAAATATCAACTATAAAAAAAGAAAATGTTTTTTAATGACCCAAACTTTTATTTTTAAAAACAATGAAACATCTTCTAGAGAAGCTGTTTTGGGAAATATTGAACCCAAACCATAGAAGTTATCAAGCCAAATCAAATCCACACAAACTGAAATATTTACTATTTCAGAAGTAAAATCATGACAGATTAAGAAGAAATTAGGGAGCACAATAACTTATAAGAAGTAGGCTGAAGGTTTTGAAGTAGCAATGTTTGCTATGGAGTCAATGGGGGGCTGAAAAATAAAAGTCTATGCTTTAATAACTAATCATTTTAACTTTGAAAACTAACAGGTTTTTAGGAGGCTAAGATGCTAACAATAAAACAAAATTAAATTTGGAGATCCATTTAATATGCTCGAGATTAAATGGTTAAAGATAAATTAAGAGAAAGTTTATCTAACAAAAATTATTTTCAAGCTAAATTCGTATTTCTGGCAAGCCAAAGAATCAAGTAGATATTTATAGTAAAAGAGATCTTTTTAAAAATCAGATTATTTAGGTTTAAATTTAAGTATATGCATTTACCATCCTGAAAATTTAAGTAAAAAGTCAGACTTAAAATTTAATGTTGTTAACTTAGCAACATCAATGAAATAGTTGATTCCATAACCTATTTACTCTGCCAGATCTAACAACTGATTTCAATGAGACAGTAATTCTCCTGTAACTTTGTAACACCTAAGTACTGAACTATGCAAATTAGAGCTCATGAGGAAAGAATACAGGCTATAATGAGAAAACAAAGAGAGCTTCATAAAGCTAGTATTCATGCCAGTCATTTTTGTTGTTCTACTGTTCTGCCAGGTCTTAGAGATCCCAACTCTAGGAAGCAACAATTTTAAATCTTCACAACTTTATCAAAAATGATTTATATGTCATATCTGGCAAAGCACAAGTGTCAATTTCTCCTTTTTGAAATGTTATTCCAACAAACAAAAAATCATTCTCAACAAGGAATATAATTTCTGAAATTATATTAATTTCTACAAAAGCATCTTAAATGTGCCAGAAGAACTCATATTTTGTAAAAATTCTTCCCCTACAGAGTACAGTGTACTATGGTCTCATTTCTCCTTTTTTCTCCACCTCACTCCCCTGTAATTTTACAATAGTATTCAGCAGCACCTGTGATTTTGAAACAAATGGAAATTAGATATTTTCATATTAGTTACCTTATTCTCAATTAAATTTCCAACATGACATGCCCACGGCCTTGTCAAAGGTCCACAAGGTTTAATGTGCCTATTTATTTAAGCAAAAACACTTTTTGTTTTATTTAATTGAGATAATTGTTTAAAGCATACAAAATTTTTATATCTGATTACTGTCAAACTGTTTCCTTCATAATCCTACGTACGTAAAATTCATTTAAAAATATCATTCTGAGGATTCTAGAAACTGCTTACCCAAGGAGTCCATATCACAAAGAGTTTAAGAACACCCGTCTTAACAGAGTTGCATGGAGCGCTGAGAAATTAAATGACTTGCCTGGCTCCAAAGCTTCTCATTCTCCATTTTATCACACTGCCCCCTCTCCTGTCTAATGACCCTACCACCTCAAAAATAGTATAGACATCAATTTGGTAGAATAGAGAGAACAAAAGAATATATGCTTTTCCTCTTCTGTGTCACTTTCCAGCAACATGTTGGTAAAGGTGAAAATCATCCAGAGAAAGGGAATAGGCTTAGCAAAAGGTGTGGGGATCAAGACAGATTTCAGTAAAACCATGATAATTATCCCACAAGAATCTGAAGAGTTATCAAATGGAAGAGGAATTAGATTTGTCTACTTGGTCCCAAAGGGAAGAGCTAGGAACAATGACAAAAGAAATTAGGAAAAATTTAAGGAAATTTTTCAGAATTAAAAATTATTCAAAAATGAAAAGGTAAAAAAAGGAAGGAGGGAAAGGGTTTCCCTATCACTAGAGGTTTTCAAGCAGAAGCCATAAAATAATTTACTTTTTATGTTCTACAGGCTGGACTAGTTAACCTCTGCAGAACTCCCTTCCAAATCTAGTAGTCTGTGTCAGTTGGTTATTAAGAACTAAACAGAGTACATACATACAAGACTAAGCACATGACTACTTACAGAACACTTTCACCCCATTTTTAGCTTTTTAATAACAGAAAAGTACTTACTTTTTATCCCTTTAAATATAATAATCATTAATTCCTAGCAGGAACTCAAATAACCTAAACTTATATAAGAGTAAGAAAATTAAAATTTTTCACTTTTTAATGATCCTGATGGCTTTAGTGGTGATTGTACTGTAAAGGCTACTTTTTTTTTAAGACAATTTTACAAATACAAGCTTTTAGAAAAGCCCTTGTTTTTAAAAATTAATAAAATTTTAAGCAACTAAAGTTGTGTTGGTGCATTAATTTATTTTAATTCCAAAGTTCATTAACACTACTATTCCATGATTCTTTATAGTTAGACCAATTATTTAGTAGTATGCAGGCTACCAATTTTCTTCAATAAGAAAAATAAAAATGGAATAAAAGTATATAGAACTTGGGCCTCAGACACTTCCCAGCTGTGTGACCCTGGGCAAGTCACTTGACCCCCATTGCCTAGCCCTTACCACTCTTCTGCCTTGAAGCCAATACACAGTAATGACTCCAAGACAGAAGGTAAGGGTTTAAAAAAAAAAAGTATATAGAACTTAGAAAAAATATATAAGCATCCACAGGTCAATTCCAATTAAGTTTTGATACATGCAAAAATTTTCCTTGGCACTAGTAGTAAAATAAGTTGTTGTTTTTTTTTTTAATTTTCATTAGCTTACAGACTTGACAATAACATTTTAACCATGTGAACTTACAATTTTTCAATTTTTTTCTTAATGAAAGTGAAGGAATAACAGGAAGAAAACAAAAGAAAGAGAACTGCGCACAAATACTAAATTGATAAGTTAAAAATCTAATAGTAATTGCTCAAGTTTGCTGAGCTATCAAAAAAATAGCCTTAAGTGCCAAGGACTCCATTAAAGTACTCTTCCTTCTATTAGCTATGTTACTCTCTAGACTACTTTTAGTTTCCTAAACCCCATGATGGGTCCCAAACACTTTTTGCTACCACATATCCTCTTATTCTAGCCATTACCCACCCCCCCAACTATACTTCTATGTAACTTAAAATATACCATCTAATTGATAAGCAATACACTTACTTCTCTCTTCCATCAGCATTACACTACTGGACACACATGCCATAGAAAATAGCCAGGCAAGAATCGCAACCTTGATGAAAAAAGGAAAACCTAAATGATTCAAATTGCCTGGAATCAAAGTATTTGAAAATCAGGACACCACCAAACTCTGGGTCAGGTATCATCCTAAGGTTATCAGAACACCTGTCCTAGGATATCAAAAAAAAACTTTCCATAGGATTAATCAGACAGGAAGTTGGTAGCCATCATCAAATTACGATTCCTGTTAAAATTAGTGCTATCAGTTCTATTCTCCTACTCAATTTATCCTAAGAGTAAGGAGTTTACCAAGTGCAAGTAGCCCTAGCATTGAGAAGTGAAACAAGGATCTGTTAGTTTTCCAAAAGCAAAAGACAAGACACTAGTAGAGTAAGGAAATGGAGAACTTATTCATCATATGAACTATTATCCAATGCATGTGACTGAGAAATGTCAGATGTATACTGTTTAAATAATGTAATTTCTCTACCAAGAAGTCTAAAAGTATAAGCTAGATATCAAGTAGGATCAGAGAATAATTTTTTTATGACTGTTTAATCATTTAATCATTTAATCAAATCCAAACCACTTCCTTTACAGAAGAGATAAGACTTTGAGACTCAAAGAGAGGTTAAGTGACATGCTTCAGTGATATAAGTAGTAAAATGTCAGAATTCAAATTTGAAATCAGGTACTCCTATTCCCATTTTGGCATTCTTTCCACTGCACAATGCTAACTGCCCAACCATCCTTCCAAATTCCTTTACTGTCTTAAAAAAAATCTAAGCAAAAGAAAAAAATTAATACAGAGCACTAAGCTGCAGAAATCAAGGTTCAAAACAAAATCCTATAACCCTTACTCTAAAAAATAACTTCCTTAATAATTTGCTGTTGTTTTGATTCTCTAACCAAGAAACTAGTTGTGGTTGAAATTTAAAATATCATATTGGTAACAATTACATTGTTCTGACAACTGAATTTTCAAAATTGAATTCAATATTCAATTATATTTTTAAAATATATAAAAGAATTTAAAACAGAGGGAAAAGGAACAAATCTGTAATGAAGACTATTTCTACATTTCATTAAAGATCCTTCTGAATAAGTTAATCAAGCACTGAAATTCAGGTGACCAGTGATTTCCCTCCTCCCTGAAGTTTAGGTTTCAATAGATCCAGCTAGAGGAGTCATCAAAGTAGATCCCTAACGTTAACCTATGTCTAGTACTTTGAGAGCTCAAGGTACTGGGATAACAAACATAAAATGGCCATGAACCAGAACAAAATGTCACTCCTTCCATTTCAATTAAGACTAGGGAGAAACTATTAGGTGCCATGGTGACAGTATCTGGAATGTGTTCCCTTTGCTAAGAAGTATTATATGCTAAATAAGTTAGGCTGAAAATGAGTAGGCTTAATTTGACTTAAAACCACAGAAGCAGCACAGTAAAGCAGGAGTACTAGAATTGGAGTCAAGAGATCGAGGTATATGCTATTTAACCCCTCTGAGCTTCAGTTTCCTCACCCATAAAATAAGAATAACACACTGCATATAGTGCATACTTGCACGAGAAGTTGAAAGGAAGGCACTTGGCAAACTATAAAGTGTTATATAAAACTTATCTAATTCCTGTGTACATAATAAATTCAACCATCTAATCTCTGAATCGGCTGAACTCAATAAAGAAGCCTGTCAATTTTTCTGTGAATCTAGAGCTTTTCTAAATGAATGAATACAAATACCACCAGAAAAAGTCATACTTTAAACTTATTAGCTAGTACTTTTTTTTTTTTAAACCCTTACCTTCTGTCTTGGAGTCAATACTGTGTATTGGCTCCAAGGCAGAAGAGTAGTAAGGGCTAGGCAATGGGGATCAAGTGACTTGCCCAGGGTCACACAGCTGGGAAGTATCTGAGATCAAATTTGAACCTAGGACCTCCGGTCTCTAGGCCTGGTTCTCAATCCACTGAGCTACCCAGCTGCCCCCATTAGCTAGTACTTTAACTAATAGCATAGTGGGATTATAGTTGATAGCCAGTTGAGACCAGAACAGCACAAAAGGCTGGAAAAAGATAGGCCTGCATAAAAATGCTACTCCACATCATAGTACAGGGACAAACTGAGATCTAAAGTTTATGCCAACAAAGTTACAGCAAGTTAAAATGACTGAAGATTTAAGTATAGTGGGAAAAAATTCTGTCTACTGTTAAAAGACCAGCCCAGTTAAAGACAGAGAGGATCACAATTAGAAGGTAGATCACTAGGGGCTGAAGTTTGAGACTTCTAATGACCACTTCCCCTTCTAGAGTGGTCCTCCCAAAAAATATTAAATACAAATTGTCCTTCATCCAGGCATAGTTCCTTTCCCACTTTTCAGAGGGAACAGAATAGAAAAAAAGTATGGAAAATATACCAAGACTCACAGAACTCACAGAACCTGTGTAAGATCAATGAGTTGTCATACAACTAACTGGAGAAACTATAATTTTCATTATAAATGAAAGCTGAAGAAACTTTACTGATACTCTTCAGAAAAGTGAAAAACTCGGTAATGTGCCCCAAAGCAACAAAAACATTGCAAATATTTATAAATAATGAAAAACTATCTATGAAAATAATCATAGTTTATAAATCAAATTCCATGAGAAGGAATGAAGAGAAATTTGATTTAAAAAAACCTTAAACTTCATGCTAGATACTTGGGCACTTCAAGAAGACAGTGAAAATTATTGGAAAATAAGATTCAGCAGCAAAAAAGTCTCAGCCCTATTCACTATGAATACTTTCTTCAGAAAGAGACCAAAAGCAGTAGACATTAAAAAGTTTTACTGTTTAGGTGTAGTCAAATTAGTCACTTAAGAAATCAGTTTCTATATGTACCAATTCAACCACTTATAACAAAAGTTAAATTATCAAGTCAGAAAAGAGATAAAGATGAAAAAATAATGGGTACAAATACATCAGCTCTAAAGCAAAGTATTAAAATGAGTCAATTCTGAAAAACTGGAAATGGACAAAATAAAAACTTTAGCTAGCACCATTTTATTTTGTTTTGTTTTTTTAAAACTCTTACCTGATACACTAATAACAACTCTAAGGCAGAAGGCAGGCTAGAAATCAGGGTTAAGTGACTTGATCATCATCACATAACTAGGAAACATCTGAGGCCAGATTTAAATGTATGTCCTCACAACTCCAAGCCTGGTGCTCTATATATTGAGGCACCTAGCTACCCCAATTATCACTTAATAGATTTTAAGTGGTTGCCAAAACAAGAGATCAGAAACAGTTTCAACTGACATGAATTCCATGCTAAGAGAAAAGCCAACACTGCCAAATGCAACAAATGTTTAGGAGTGGGAGTGGTTCCTGGACCTGAGGATCATGAAATTTTTTTTAAATATTTTGAGACCCGCATTTCAATATAATTGGTTTCCTCTGTATTCCTATGTTTTTCATTTTGTCCACTTAAAAAATTAGTCTGAGAAAAAGGGTCCATAGCTATGCTTCACCAAAATAAAATGGACCTATGACATGCCAAAAAGTTAAGAACTTTTATACTGGGTCACAGTATAATAATGATGGCATTGAAGATTATAATGAGAAGCAGGATTTATGACAAAAAAAAAAAACAGCAGAAAGTATGAGAAAAATCAGACTTCAAGAAAGACCCTGGTCGGAAATGATCCCTAGAGCATTTGCAAATAAAATGTCAACAGCCGAGAAACAAATAAATCTGTTGGCATCTTTATCTTGACCTATTTTCATTAGCATCAAGAGTGGAAACAGCACAATTGCATTCTACCACCTCAGCAGCCAATGTGATCAGAGGAAATGTCATTTAAAAGATGAAATAAGGGAAAATTTGTTCCAAAACATAATTTTGTATTTAGTAACATCTAAATGTAATTAGAACAAATCCAGATTAGAGGCAACACATTTTCTAAGGCATTCTCAGCTCAAAGACATATAAAAATGAATGAAAATCCATAATTATAGAACATTGTCAATGAAGATACTTCACCCCCTAAAAGGACAAAGAAAACAGAAAATACTTGAACATCAGTTACAAATTCAGGGAGGGCATGCTTAGTTAAAACATGAAGGGAACAATAGGTATGATTTTATAAATGGCTTTCTATAGCAGATTTTTTAAACAACCCTCACCTTCTATCTTAGAATCAATACTGCGTAAGGGCTGGTTAAGTGAGGTTAAATCAAGGGTTAAGTGACTTGCCTGGGTCACACAACTAGGAGGAGTATCTGAAGCCAGATTTGACCTCCCATCTCTAGGTCTGGCTCTGAATCCACTGAACCACCTAGCTGTCCCCTATTGCAGATATCTTTAAGGTCATAAAACTAAGGTGTGAGAACCTAAGATTGCCATGATTAGAAAAGCACTATTAAAGTTTAAAGTCAACAAAATGTAGCTTTCAAGACTGTTCTTCAAGCAAGGTATAGAACAGGAAGAAATGAAAATACTTGATTAATTGGCCTCTCAGGTCCTTCTATCTCTAGATTCTAAGATCCTTTGATTAATAGGTACATAAGGTGTTCACCTTTAGCTTGGAAAATATCCTGGACACTATCCAAATAGTTTTATTGTTGGGGGGTATTTACTAAACACTACAAAAGCTTCTCACTGAAACCCACAGAAAAACAAGAGGAATCTGACCATCCAAAGAGGATAAAAAATTCATATTGCCTAGACTACACAAGTACCTGAATGTGCAATTCTTGAATTACAGGATCTGGATGGGACTAGCTATCATCTATAGTCCATAGCCCCTCATTTTATAAACAAATGTTTAAGCTGAAGTTGAAGATGAAGAAGAAAAAGAAAGGAAAAGTCACTTCAAGTTGTCAAAACTCAAATCCAGCTCCTATCTACCAAGCCAACATTAAATTTGATGCACAGGAATTGCAAATGACCCAGAATTAGAGGAAAAATTGGGCAAAAGAACAGACTTGCAATCATGATACTATACGGTGATGCCACATGGTTAAATCATAGATGATTATGATCTTGCAAGAATCAAAAAGCATAAGTAACCCAAAGAGCAATGGCAAGTTTTAAAAGTAAACAATGCTTAGATTTCTGACTTTTGTGTGTTTCTAATTCACATATAAAATATATATTATCATTAAGCATGGGTGTAGCAATAATGGGGGAAAACATCAACAGCCTGTGAGTCAGAAAGGCAGTTATGTGTTAGATGCATCTTTTATGAAGGACTTAAAGACAAGAAAGGCACAAGTTGAAAAAGCATGGAAAGGTCTTTGATCTTAATGCATACATCAGCTGATGAAAAATAGAAAATTAAAATATTTAATTAGAAGTAATTTCTCTCCAACTATACTCTCATTTGCTATAACCTTGAAATTATGAAACATTCAAGTACTTGCTATGTGCTAACACTTTGATAAGTGCTAAGGATACAAATAGTCCCTGCTCTCAAAAAGCTCACATTCTAAAGGAAGAAATAATACACATGAAAGGTTTTATCTGCAAGGTGCTGTGAGGGTAGCTAAAATCTTATTCCTTTACAATTCTTTTAATTTCTTATTATTCTGAGATTTTTTCTTTAGAGAACTAAAAGCTCAATACCAAGTCTAAATGTCCCTCTGAAAAATCTCTTAAATATATCAGATCATACTTTGAAAGCAGAAATTAAGTAACTTATAGGAATTTTCTACAAGAGTCTAGCAATCTAAAAATATTACTGATGAGTTGACCAAGTATAATTAGAGACATACATAAAATTACCTAAGTTTGTCCTTTGACCCTCCACTTACCCCTTATTCCTTTTCTCTTTTGTAAACCTGTTGTAATTTCTCTATCCTATATACTTATTTTTGCTCCTAGCTGGATTTTGATTAATCCTATTCTCTTCTAAACTTATAATTAAGGTAGTAACTGCTACAGGCTAGTCTCAGATTTGCCACTTTTTGAGGAAAGTACTGCATATGATATTCAAACCTGCAAACTGCTTTTTAAATTATATCCTTTTCAAATATATGCATTTGAACAAATCACTAATAATCAGAAGTGCAAATAAATTAAAGCAAGTTTTATCTCACACCTATCAGATCAACAAAGTTGACCAAAAAAAAAAAAGTCTGTAGAGCCAAGGGGGGGTGGGGGGTATATTTGATGCACAGATGGAGCTATTAATTGGTCATTCACTCTGGAAAGCAATTTGGAACTATGCCCCAGAAGTTATTAAACTATGTATATCTTTGACTCAATAATACCACTACTATGCCTCAGTCCCAACAAGATAAAAGAAAAAGAAAAACAAGGTCCTACTATAAGGTACAGAAATACTTATACCAGTTCTTTTGTAGTGGCAAAGAACCAAAGGGGAGTGTGACCACTCAGTAGGAGTATAGCTTAACAAATTATGACAAATAAACGTGATAGAACATTATAGTGCTCTAAGAAATGAAGAAACAGCTTTCAGAAACCTAGGAAAGAACTGATTCAGTGAGCAGAGCCAAGGAAATGATTAATTTCCTTGTAATTAATTGTAAAAACAATCTTAGAAGCTTTAAGATTCCGATCAATGCAATGATCAATCGTGACTCTTAGAGGATTAATGATAAAAAAAAAAGTCCCACCTCCTGATCGGAGAGTTGACGGGATTACATACATTCTGAAATTTAAAAATTGAGGCTTAACTTTTTTTTTATATGGCCAATATGAGAATTTATTTTGCTTAACAATGCAACTTATTTGTTATAAGAGTTGAGTTGGGTTTTTAGGGGGGTAAAGGGGGTAAGGACTGATTGACAGAAAAAATAAATGGCTAGGATGTCAACTTCCAAAGATTCGTCATTTCATTTGTGTAAGTAATCCTAAACAACAGATATGGCAAACCCTCTAATACTTTAGTGGACAGTCTTGATACAACCTGCTGGAAGCCACTAGCAGTCTCTAATAAGGTCATCTCCTTTACTATACAAATACCAACTATTTTCTACATCAGGGTAAAGAAACATGGTTCTGAATGATATATTTATTACTGAGTACATATTATGTTACAAGGCATTTTTGCATAGTACAAATCTATAGACACATGATTCTACTGTTGAAAGGAGGGATATTTATCCCAAATGAAAGGCATTATCAAAAAGACCATAACTCCATTCAAGACCATTGGAAATCCTGACCCAAAAAGAGTGATACATCCATGTTTGTATTTACCAATGTGGTAGACTAATCTCTAAACATGTGGATAAACAAACATAAAACTAGGAGAATGGATAATCATAAGCAACTATACTTTAGTTTTATTCTACAAAGAAAGAATCTGGCATTTCCCTAGTACAGAAAACTTTCATACAAAATTCCTGGAGAAATTACCTTCTATAATGATGATGTCCCTATCAAATTGCTGAATTATTAGTCTTTTGTGTGAAAATGAAAACTTTAGAAAAATTACCACATATTTATTCTCTCCCCCTTTCTTCCCTCTTCCAAAACAGTCCTGCCTTGCTTCGGTGAGAAAAGAAACAGTGATGACTAGTGTGCAAGCATCTAGTTCCTGATCCAATAATACCTGTAGCAGTTTTCATTAATTTGAAATTATAACACTTCACCACTTCACACTTGTACCACCCCCGATTACTAAATAACAATAATGACTCAGAGCAGCAGAAATCAGTTAATTGGCATCTATCTAGATCTCCTATCCCCTCTTCCTTCAGCAATTCATCCTTGCTTGGGGGAAAAAAATGCTTGATTTTATAAAGGAGATGACTTTGCAAATAATGATTGAAAGGCAATGCTCACATTTAACAACCTGTATCTTTTGTAATAGCTAGCATTTGTGTAGTGCTTTTAAGATTTGCAAAGCATTTACAAATCTCATTGTATCCTCAGAGCACATCTAGGACAGTTAAGTGCTATTATCCTCATTTTACAAATGAGGAAACTGAGGCAGAAGTTTAAATTACTTGCCCAGGGTCCCACAGCTAATGTGAGACACACTATGAACTCAGAACTTCCTAACTCCAAGTTCAATGATTCATCCACTCACTTTCTTTCAGATGAATCAACACTGCTGCTATTACACAAATGCTGACCCCAATATTTCATAAGACTGGAAATATAGGAAACCAGGATGACAACCCAAAGAAGATATAAAGTTCAAGTTTTAGGGTAAAAAGTAGAAAACTGACTCTTTTATTCTACTCATTTTGTCCATTCCAGTGGTCTCCAAAATTTTTTTGAACATGCATCCAATATTTATAAAATTATATACATGTACTATTGTATTACTATGAACATTATTGAATTAATGCTATGGAACTTATTTTAAGTGTGAGATAAAGAACAAATAATATTCGATACTAGAGCCAAGAAAGGCCTCTGGAATAGAGAGTGACATGATAAAGCTTGTTCTTTAGCAATATCAATTTGGCTGCTATTTGGAAAATGGATTTAAGTGGAGAGAAATGTGATACAAGCTATTTAGGTCTAGGCTGGGGAGAAATGTAATACAAGTCAATTAGGAGGTTCTAGGTTATAAGTGGTTTCTTATTCATCTTCAAAGGGAACCAATGATGTCACAGGGTGATGTTTTGATTTATGAGTGAACTGAATTTAAGTGAGGTTCTCTTAACATATATATGAATGGAGAGGTGATACAATTCAAAAAAAACAAGGAGATAGAAATGCCAAGACTTGGCAACTGATTGGATATGAGATGAAGAATGAAGTCAAGAATGACAGCAAGACTGTAAGTCCTGAGTGAACAGAAAAAGAAAACTATGGTGGTGATCTCACAAGACCAAGGGTTTAGAAAAGCAAGGAGAGGTTTGGGCAGGAAAATTTTAAATCAGCAATGCAAATGATCACATGTCTATGTCTTAACATCCTGCATGATTTACTGTCAAACATAAAAGAAAGGTGTATAGAGGGGGGAAAAAAGGGATTTTACTCACTTACCAGCTACAAGACAATCTGCCAAATATGATGTGGGGCCTTAACAGGAAGTGGGAAATGTTGCCTGATTGCTTATAACACAGGACAACAATGGGAAGAGTTTGGAGTAAGATTGGCTGAATGATGACTGGTAAAGAAAGTGAAGTCATTGTGTTGAAGATGAACTCATAATTGATTTGGATGAGCTAGATGAGAAGCACAACCCATTTCCCTCCTCCCATCTTCAAATTAAATAATTATCCATTCAGGGTTCATGGCACCACAGCCCCACTTTGGAAACCACTAGTCTATTCCAGACAAGTATAAAGCATTACATCTTGAAGAAACTTCAGCTAATTGTATGCTTGTTAATACAATGGGGTAGGGAAAAGAGATGAGAGGAAAACACTTTTTATTATTTCTTCTTAAAATGGGAGAAGCAGTGAGAGTAAAATACAGTTCCTTACAGTACTTAATAACAATCCCTCGAAATATAAGCTTAATACTTATTAAATCAAGACACAAAGAAAAAAACAAAATGAACCTTAAAAAAGCATTTTGATTACAGGTCGATTTTAGTTTGTAGAAACCATCCCAATGCACAGACATCATATATCCTTTAGCTCTTAGAATTATTTAGAACTCATTGCCTTCAACCCACCTAATTTTAGATTGCATATCAATTTAGACATTAACTAAAGGGAAAAACTTCAGATATTAAACATCTAGGGGGAAAAAGTTTGGCTAGGCAAATTAAGCATAAACAGGTTTTTAGGCAGAAAGTTTAGTCTATTTCTGAGATTAACTTCAAAAATTTTAAACCATTTTAACCATTTTTTACAATGTACTATTTACAAATTAACTGGTTCATTAAAGGGGAACAAATAAAATCTAAGTGATACACTTAGCTATTAGTTTGAGTTACTATAAACATAAACATAGTAAAATAGCATTAAAAATTATTTTTCTGTAATTATTTCCACAAATTACCCTGGTTTCCCTCCTAACATTACCTGTTTAGTGAACACATTCATAATAATATGTAAAAATAATGGTTCTATCCAAGGGATATTATTTTATCGTCAGTAAGGAAGTTGACAAAATCATATCACCTAAAATAAGGGTGGAAAAAATAGGGAATAACATTCCACTAAAATTAATTTAAGACCCCCTTTACATTATCCTTTCTTATTTCAACCTTTAGGAATCCCCTGATTTACTTTAGCTCAGACATTTTCCAAATGAAGCCTTTACTGATCCAGTCAGTTATTAATGCCACTGATCCAGTCAGTTATTAATGCCAATTTATTTTGTACATATTGTGTACATACACACACAAAAATCTTCCCTCTCCCTCCAGAAGAATGTAAGCTCCTTGAAGAGCATGTTTCACTTTTGACTTTTTTATCTCCAGGGGGCAGAATAACACCTGACACAAAGCAGGTAATTAATAAACATTTACTGACCAATTTTATAGCTAGGGGCAATTATTGTTTTGCAGAGCTTCATGAATTTTCAGAGGAAAAAAGGAAAATGTCAAGTCCTCCAGTAAGTTCTCTGATTTTTTTTCCTCCTCACCTACAAATGCATGTTTATAAGTCCTAAATATAAATAGCAGAAATACCTGAAAATTCTTATCAAAAGTATCACCTTTATAATCCTTATCTGTAAAGCAAGGATATTCAAACAGATGGCCTCTAAGGTCCCCTCTAGCCCTAGGTATATTGTCCTATAAGAATCTAAGGTAAATAGATGCTGAAATTGAAACAATCTGAGTAAACAACAGTACATGTTTATAGAAGCAACAGTGATTTAAAGAAATCTAGCTGTAAAGAGAATATAGCTTTATTACTAAAAAAAAAAAAGCACTTTGCCATATGGATACCACAATGTAGTGGTTTTTCAGGGAGAGGGAGAGGGAGAGAATGAATATGGGGCAGCTAAGTGGCTCAGTAGATAAGAGGGCTAGGCCTCAAGATAGGAGGTCATGAGTGCAAATCTGACCTCAAGACACTTCCTAGCTGTCACCCTGAGCAAGTCGCTTAACCTCAATCACCTAGCCCTTACTGCTCACATTTAGTATCAATTCTAAAAAAGAATTTTTTTTTTAAGTTAAAGGAATCGCATGGTTTAGACAGGAGAGACCAGAAACTCCTCAGACTATAAGTTCCTTCTTATTAAAGTCTTTCAAAAGCAAAGACTCTTGTCAAGTATATTACAAAGCAAAATCTCTACTGTTTCTTTCACGACTGAGATATTGTAACATTCGAAAGCTTGAAAGCCATGAAGTTTTTAAAAATTCTTTTAAAATCTCATGCTATTTGTTAAATTGTCTTCATATGGTGCTATGACCATAAGGATCACCTACAATATTTATCTGAATCCTTTGAACTTAAAAGTTTTAGTGTTAAAGTATAAACAATCTACCAATATTACATCTTTCTATTAGCTTAGTCACTTATTTGATATTCCAGTCGTTTTTCTTTTAAGAAAGGCCTGCCTTACATATTAAACCTAAACAAAATTACTGATTTCAACTTCTTAATATAGAAAAGTCTACTTCCCAATTTTTAGTCAACATAGGTATTATACAACTTCAAAGAATTCTGCTCAGTGAAGCTTTGAGTTCCTCTAGAGATCAGTGATGGTGAACCTTTTAAAGATGGCATGCCCAAACTGCGCCCTCAAGCCATCTGTGAGCCCTCCATGCATTCCAAGACAGGGGAAGAAGTGTTCATATTGCGCTCTTGGGCAGAGTTGGGGCATGTGAAAAATGTCCTCAGATGCTGTGGAGAGAGGGAACAGAGCAGCCCCTTCTTCGCCAACAAGTAGATCAGCGTTTCTCAACCTCTCAATTTGTAGCAATGAGAATACATAATGCATATCAGGTATTTACATTCCGAATCATAACTGTAGCAAAATTACAGTTTTGAAGTAGCCACCAAAATAATTTTTTGGTTTGAGGTCACTGCAACATGAGGAACTGTATTGCGGGGTCACAGCATAAGAAAGGTTGAGAACCACTACTCTAGATAGTTTTGTTTTCAGAAGACATTAAGTTGAATAAATCAAGCCACCAAATCATACAGGCCATCCTAAGAAACATGATCACTTAATAAAATAATCTAATAATACAAGAAAAATGAAATGTATGAAAAAATGCCTCTTTTCCAGATTATAACATGTATGTAGATGAACACACTATTTTGTTCATCAGTAAAGGAATCTAAGGATACTCCCCCTTCAGATGGACATTAAATTGTATTCAGATTTAAATAGAACAAGCATTTTACTGGATGCATTTAAGAAAATGAGCAGTGTTTTCAACAATTTCAATCTGGACTCTTGCCTTTATACTTCACTCCCCTTTAGGCACTCTATGATCCAGATACACTGGCCTATTTGTTGCTTTTTACAAAGGACACTCCATCTCTGTCTTTAAGCTGACTGCTCCTTATGCCAAGAATGCTCTGCTTCCTCACCCCCAAACTGTTTCCCTAGTGTCCTTCAAGATTCAACTCAAATCCTTACATATGGACAAAGTTTCTACCTCTCCATCAAACCTGACCCTCCCCAGCTATTAGTACCTTCCCTATCCCAATTTTCATTTAATTTTTCCATCCACTGGGTATACATAAATATAGTACACCTAATTATTTACACACTTGAGCTCACTGTGAGGGCAAGAGCTATTTTTGCTTTTATTTGTGAGCTCTAGTTTAGCATAGTGCCTAACAAATAGCAAGTATGCTTTCTGACATATAATTTCATCTTTTAAAAAATATCTTCCTGATGATACTTGTGAAATCTCCAAAGAATCAAAATTACAGGTAACCAAAGGACAATATAAATAACATGCTGGAATGCTGGACCTGAGTTGGCTGAAGAATATTAGCAATTATGATTTACATGCAAGAAGTGGTATAAGTTAAATTCTGTAGGTAATTATAAAAAAGGAAATGGAACCAGACCTATGGTGGTGTAAGAAAACAGAAAATATCAATTAAAACATTTTTTTAAAAGAAGATTGGCTGGTCTTATATTGCGCACCAGTGATAATGGATAAATAGCACAAATTCTGGACTAGTAACCCAAAATATGCAATAAAACCAAGCACAATATTAAATCTTGCTATTCTGAGGATTTGTTGGAAGATATGGATGAGAGCACTCATGCAATTACGTATGGGTTATGATGTTATCCACATCTATAAGAGCCTAAATGTAAGTATGAGTAAACATAGTATAGTGACAAAGAACACTGCCACCAGAAGAATTAGCTTTGTATCACAGTTCTGCTATTTACTGTGTGGATATGGCATTGTTAAGTCATCTAACTTTTTTGAACCTGTTTCTTCATCTGTATATCAGGAATAATACTTGCACCAAGTTCTAATTGGGGGAGAAAAGGGGAAGTACTATGTAAACATTAAAGTTCTTCAACATTATTACATATTAACTATTAGAATAAATGATATACTCTACCTGCCCCCCAAAAAAGGCTTTTCAATGAGCTGTATTTCTGAAAGCAATTATTGAGCCAAAATGCCTTTGGTTCATATTCATTTCAGTCAGGGAAAAGTGAAATGGATATAGCCTGATGGGGCCCCTAACATTCCAAATGATGTCAAAAGTAATAATTCAATTCTGGCCTCAGATACTTCTAGCTGTATGACCATGGACAAGTCACTTAACCGCAACTGCCTACCCCTTTCCACCCTAATGCCTTGGAATCAATTCTTATTAATTCTAAGAAGGTATGGATTAAAAAAAAAACTAGAGGGAGAGTAAATAAAGTAAAATTCATTCATAATTCCCATCTCTAGTTGGTCATAAGCTCATCATCACTACAGATTTTTTTAAATGGTACTTTTAAAGCGACTTGCAAAGAAATTTATCCACATTCTACTGCTTCACTGAATCCTTACAAATGAGTTGTAATTAGATAGGCCACGATAATTATAAATGTTACATGTTCTTAGTAATAAAGAATAATCATCATGTATGAGGTAAGCAAATCCAATTGATTGTGAAGAACACTGTGAATTTAAGAATATCATTTTCATTGCCTACCAACACATACTTGGCACAGATTTATCTCAAAACAGCATTTGGGATATCAGAAAATTTGGACTAAATAGCAATCTTAGAATATGTTTACCTAACTTCTTGGTTAGCCTCATATATATATGTATGTATATGTACATACATATATATATATTTCTAATAACACCTACCAATGTTATTATACCAATAACACCTTAACTGTAATAGAAAAAATAGACAGCATGCCTAAATTCAACTATGAACATGAAAAGAAGTCCAAACAAGTCATAATCATTTTTAGCAGAAAAATGTTTTTAAAAAGCTTTACCATGCAGAGCTATGGCTTCACGGAAGGGTTGCAAATCAGTCTCTACAGATGAGCTAGTTTCTGTTGAAGTAGCTCGGTTAGGGGATACTACAGTTAGTCTTGGGGGAGCTCTAGAGTTTCGTGGAGGAGGAACTTTTCCACAGAGGAAGCTGATCAAGTCTTCTCTACGAATAGTTCTTCTGCGTTTTTTAACCCATGCTAACACATCCTTATTGCGTCGCTGATAGCCAATTTGAATTCCTAGATCAAAACTTCGTTGATGGGCATCCACGCTTTCTGTTAAATTAAAAAAAAAATTATCAGTTTTTTTTTTTAAATGTTTCCAAAGTAGAACTTTTACAAACAGCACAGACCCAAGAAACTGGGAATGGTTTCAATATAATCAAAGAAAGAATTTCTTTTAAACTTATAAAAAGTTAGTGTTAAACTGACTTGGAAATATCATACATAATATTTTACCTAACTCCAAATCTTAAGCTATATGCTAAAGCAATTAGATGCAGATCTAAAATAGCAAGTTTTTCAAAACTTATATGAAATCAGATGTTTACATTTTAAATTACAATGCCATTTTAGAAATTCATTCCCACAGGACTTAGTAGATCTAATAAAAAAGCATATGCAACACAGCAAGTCTTAATAGTACATTTTAAAACTATTTTTAAAGGTTATAAAATGTTTAAAAACTTCAGGAAGAAATAAAAAACTTTATATCACTCATGTATTCCAGGGTACATTGCAGTTATGTCAGGAGTCCCAGACTCTAGTACAAACTACTTCTAATATCTATAGATTTAAAAACCTAGAATCTTGTACTAAAATTTGTCACAGCACCTTCTCACTTTATCGCACTTTTCCACTTCAAAATAAAATGAACCCTGTTAATCTATAAACCCTGGTGCAGTTGCTCTAATGACAAATACTATAAAATCTTAAAGAGTCACTGGGGGAAGAGGGAGTTGTTCCTGGCTTCATATTTGCCTCTAACATTCCCTAGCTATGTGTGACCCTGGGGGAGTCACTTTACCTCAATTTCCTAGCACTTACCATGGAACCTTAGCCCATGGAACTGACACAGGATTAATTCTAAGAAAGCAAGTATAAGGGTTTAGAAAAATCACTGTAGCTTGTTTCCAAATCTTGGTAGTAAATCAACAATGCATTTCTAATCATTTGTAAATAAAGCATATTCCTTATTCCTGGCCTTTTTATAAAGAAAAGAATTCTTTCATAAAATGGGGGAAAAAAGTTCTTCAATTTATTTTATTCTTCCTCTGCAGTGTCAAATCTTGTGTGCTTTTAATCTAGGCACATCTTTGGAAGAAAAAGTCAGCTCTTTGAAACAATGACTGACTAGCTATAGTCTCAAATAATAGAAAGTAATTCCATTATTATAATGAATCCCAAACTAAATAAAAAATAAAAATTTGGCAACATGGAAAATAAGACTGGGACATATATCACTCAATAACAAAAACAAAACAAAAAATTTCTCCCATTATGAGTTAGATTCTTATTAGATACAATGAACAAAATGCAAAATTGTTCCATAGTCACTCAACTATATAATTTCGCTTGATTTTGTTACAAGTGGGATTCATATAGTGGTTGTGGAGTCAGGATGCATATCTGGAAATAACTGATATAAATACAAATGGCATGAATCTAAGTAACAAAACTATTAAAAGACAGAATTACAAAAATAACGTGCAAAAATTCTTTTAAATATTAGCTAGATCAGGAAAAGAGAATAATTTATATATTTTTAAAATGTAAATAGTTGCAACTGTATGGTTTTAACCCTTTTGTTTTAATTTATTGGGTTTGCTCAAAATAAAATTTTACTTTTAAAAAAATGGGATTTTTTTCTGTACACTTTAAGAGCTCAATTACAAATTTCCACACAACTCTGAATAATTTAATCTACTGGTTTAATTAAACCTAAAAAAATATCATATTCAATTATATTTCCACTAAGAATACAAGAGAAAATAGACTTAAATCTAATAGCAAGAAGAGCCAAATAACATACACTTTTTCATAATTGACAAAGGAAGTTACTTCCAGCCCTATGATTAGGGAAAAGGTAAGTAGCCATAAAAAAAAAAAGTGAAATTCTAAGAAACCTCATTGGCTTCATAGCACCTCCTCTCTTTTGACTTCTAGCATATTAAAGAAAGAGAAAGTCATTGACTCAAAGCAGTCAAGAAGTTCAAGTCTAAGCTAAAAAAAAACCTTTTAAGTCATGTTGATGAATTAGACTAGTCTAAATCCTACCTCACTCTTCATTCTCTAGCTAAGCATTCTTTAATAGCCAAGGACAAAAGATAATTTAGAAAGGATATATTTTAAGTGGAACTGAATGGAAGCAAGACTCTTTTCAAATTACAACATTCTAGTAATAAAAGGCAGAGAAATACAAATTTAAGCAACAAAGATAATACAAAACAAATACACAACAAGCTTGGACAGTTCAAAATATAAGATAAATAGGCAAGGAAATATATAAATTCAAATCACAGAAAAATGAAAAGTCACAGCAAAAACGAAAAGCAAAAAATTAAGACAAACCAAAGTGAGAATAACTAAGAAAAAGTGGCTAAAGACAATGACATTTGTTGATTCTAGGCTAATGAATTTTATTTTGATGGGAGAACATAAAGTGACAAGTCAAATTTTTCAATAAAGATCACAGGCAAAAAATCATGCAGATTTTAAGATGTGATTTTAAAAATCTTATGCTGCTTATAGCTATGTATTAATTTTGAACTCTTGCTGGTACACTTATGTAGGTCAGTCACTTCAGCTCAGAAATTTGTTGTAAGACCTTACTATCTTCACTTACAATATGGAGGCTGGGCAAAGAGACTTTAGAAAATAGAACTCAATGTTTTGTAAATAAAGTTTCAGAAATGCAGCATACAAAAACATGCAGTCAGCTATGTTTAAGATGTTCAAGTGCATGCTTTTATATTTCTGGGATGACAACCATTAAGCTGTGTACCATTAAATTAATACACAGTGTTGCAAAGATAGCCTACTTCCAAAGATTCTCCAATTTCAGTCATTTCCCTAAGCAGTGATTCAAATGCATGGGAGAGAAATAAAAACTTTTAAAATTCATTAATGATCTGTTTGAAAATAATGTTATTTTTCTTATCTTATTCATTTTAGATAGCATGGCAATGCTTATTTGTGACTTTAGATGGACTAAAACTAATACAAAATTTTCTCTTTATTAAGAGACCTCAACTACCTACAAGAAAAGCCCAGTAACACATTTATATTGTACAGTAAGATTTATCTCGTTTTTCTCACAAGAACCCTGTGGGATACATAGTTTAACATTATCATCATTTTGCAGATGAGGAAACTAAGGGTTAGAGGAATTACATGGACTAACTTTGAAGGACATTTCTCTATGTGTTAAAGACAGCATTTTAATCTAAGTCTTTAAATTCTAAATTCAGTAATTTTAACCAATTCAGGATCCAATAATACAATGAACCCTTATAATAAAGGATCAACTTCAACAGTTACATCCTACTTCATATCTCTGAATGCCTCAAACAAACTGTAACTCCTAATCTCTAAATCTGACAGTTCTTAAGGCTCCTACCAATAAGTACATCCATGGAGGGGAGTATTAGTATCAAAGGGTAAATTGGAGCCAGCTGGAACAGGCTACTATTGTTACATTTTCAGTGTGAGCACTTACTCAGAAATGAGCAAATGCTACAAATCAGGGCTTGATTTGTTTTGTTGATTGTCTAGATTTAAATCATGAAGAAAACATATTATGCAGATTAAACGGATATATTATTTCCCAAAGTGACAATTGTTAAAAACATTTACTAGCAAGCAAGCCACTATTGGTATCCAAAACTACTTCCTAAGGCCAAAGTCCAAGTATCATAAAGACATTTAAACTTCATATAACCAGTCTTTTCTTACTAAAAATAAATGTTGTCTCATAGAACAGACACTTCAGATCAGCTACAGTCTACATTTCAATGCAAGTTTTAGGTATATAGTTCTATTATAATTTGAAAATTAGATATTATTTAAAGACTAAATGTTACAGCATTTCAGGTTATTTTTGTTTGATCGGAAGTCTTCCAAGTTCACCAATATCAGAACCACAGCCCAAAGTCAACAAATGTAATCATTGCAAAACATTATTAAAATCATACAACTAACTAGCTGTCTACAAAGAACAAAAAACTTTTCAGATTCATCTCACATAAGCGTTTGCTACCTGGCCTGATCCAAGTGTGAAATAACCATAAAGAAAAAAATTAAAAACTAAAGAAAACTGTCTTTAAGGAGTTCCTTTCAAGGCAAAAATCACCTACATCTATGGAATATTATAAATGTTTTCAAATACTACCTAGTATATTAATTTATATAATTAGACATCAATTTTTAAAAAACTTAAAATTAGGGAATAGTGCAAAGAAGGCTGAAGAAGTTAAGAAGCTCTAGATTCATTTCAAACCTTGTCTCCAACCCAGATATGTGACCATGGAGAGAAGTCACTCAACCTCTTTCAGTGTCATCAGGCAATCTAAAACCATATTACAAACAAGTAGCCAGATACACATACATCCATCAGAGAAATTCCTGCATAGATTAAAAGTCAGAACTAACATCCATAATGCCACCTAGAAATATTCCAAGAGCTGAATTAGCACTTCTAGAATATACTAACAAAATTAAAATCTGTAAGTTTTCATTCTTTGACATACTCAAAAATCCTCAACAACACAACAAATGATAGCATTTTAGAAACAAGAAAAACAATCCAGGAGCAGTATATTGAGAGTATCCAGTGGCTCCATAGAGCAACAGGCCTGGAGTTGAGAGGACCTGAGTTCAAATCTGACCTTTGACACTTCCTACTTGTGTAACCTTGGGCAAATCACATACCCAATTACCTAGCCCTTGCTACTCTTCTGTCTTAGAAATGATACTAAGAAGGTGTGGGTTGAAAAGGATAGAATACAAATTGTGATTAATATAAGGAATTTAAAGTAAACATCTAAATGGTCCAATGAAAAAGTGAACTTATAACAAAACAAAAACATTCAAAAATCTGATTTGGGTAAAAAATGTTTCAGTTATTTTGACAATAGCTTAATGTATGGGTTTGATTTCAAAGAGCTTTTTTGAGTAGTAGAGAGCCCAGGCACTAGAACCCAGATCTCCTGACTCCCGACACTAATGCCTCAATAATAACTCATGTCTCATTACCACTGAGCTCTTTCTTCACAGGAATAAATAAGGAAGCAAAGGCCCAGAGTTACATATCATGGCCAGACTTCACTATCAGTTCTCTTGATTCCAAGTCTACTTACTACCTTGTTGCCTCTCAATAAAAACAGTGTTACTATGGAAGTGGTAAATAAAACAAGAATATTAAATAGCATGCAGAACGTAAGACTTTAGAACATCACTTTTCATCAAATTCAAAAGATTAAGGCCCAGGAATAAAGAAAAAAAAACTGCTACAAAACAATGTTAACTAATTAAAATATCTTATCCACAAAATAGATGGATGAGGCTTTTTCTTTAATTTTATTCCTAGATTTTCTGAGGAAGACACAAATGCATCAAAAAAAACTCAAGAGTGCTTTCATGAATACTAGGTTAAAAGCTGTCTGAAACAAAGTCTTAAAGTTAACTAGCAATATCACTTGAATGGTAATAATTTATTAATCTATTATTTTAAAGAGGGATGAAAGATTTTATTAACTATCTAGTCTTCATAAAGTTTTGATGACCTAATCTCCATTAAGAATGCACCCTCCTCTGACCTTCAGAATCTTAACGTCCTCTAGTTGACTTCTCCATATAAAGGCCACAAAATGGACAGTGATTCAAAAAAGAAAAAAAAAACATGTACAACAAAAACATTTCCCAAGAAATGTTCCTGACCACTAGCCCTAAAAATGCTACTATAGTCTGTACTACTGGAATGTTTAGCACTTTGAAAAAAGGAAGGTATGAAAAGATGAAAAGGCATAGAATGAAGAATAGAACAAAGATGTTTCTTTGAGGTTGGAGTTAGGAGTTCAAATAAAAAACTAATGCTTATAAATGGAATATATAAAAACTAATACAATTCAACTAAAACACTAGTCAAAGAGAGAATTTTTTTAACAACTCTTAAGATGCACTAACTTGACTATTTGCACCAACTACAATATTATACTATTTACGAGCAGTTTGGGCTACATAAATGCTAACAAGTCAGTCATGGTGTAATGGAAAGAAAAGTCTGATGATGCAAAAGTGAAAGAACCCTCAAAAAGTTAGAACCCTAGCTCTACTAATTAAGTAGTCCCAAGCATTCAAGATCACAAATTTTGAGCTTTAAAATGAACCTCAGCAACTCTAGTCCAACTACCTTATTTTACAATTAAGGAAACTGAGTACAAGGTAAGTTAATTGTGTCAAAGTTTGAATTTGAACCCAAGCCTCCTGAATCTGGAGTTAGAGTTCTTTCCAATGTACCATGCTCTCTGACCATCTCTAAATTATAGGATCCTATGAACCTATAGGCACATCTAACACAATCACTACAAGGTAATTCCCTCAAAATACTAAGCAGTAGTAGTAGATAGGATTCAAAAAAAATGGAAAACTAAGAAAAACAGCCCCAAAATAAACTACAACAGAATTGGAAGAAATATTAGATAAAACTTAATGAGAAGTTTCTTTGGATCAGAAGTTAGCAGCTAGAGCCATTTACTGTTGCCACACAAACCCCTTTCCCCAAAACCACTTCAAAGCCAGAGTCAGTTAATTTTTTTTTTTAAAGCCCTAAAAGCAGAGGGTGGGCAAGGATTGAAAAAGTACCCTAAGCTTTTTTTTATCTAATTGAGTTCCCTAAAATTTTATGAAAGGGGCTGAGGGGCACCTCAAATAAAGAATTTAAATCACTATTTATGATCAGGGTCAATTCTCCAGCAATTAAGCTAGGGACCAATGGGAACACCTTCCCACCTTCCCCAGAGGACAGAAGTAACAGATGGGAGCCCCCCTTCCCTAGAGAAAAATCATCTCATTAACACAACTGATAAAAGAAGGCTCAAAAGATAGGAAGAATTACTTTAACCTTTAAAAGAAGATAATGTTAAATATGGAAGGAATGCTTTTGGACCAAAAGCTTCAAACTTTGCAAACACAATCAGTCAGCAAATCAAGTGGTTGAACTTGCAACCAAAAGGCCCTTAAAAAGGGGCCCTTAGGGTTTAAGTTCATCTTGCCAGTAGAGCTCATTTTAGATTTGAAAGAGTTCCCCCAAAATTCCCAAAATGTGCCATTCTTAATTTACTGAATATAATAATACAGCTTAACAATTCCTAATATTAAAGCAGTGGTTTTTCTAAGTGTAGTCTGGGGAATCCTGAAATTCCCCAAACCCTTTTATAGAAAATCCTCAAAGTAAAAACTATTTTCATAAAAATACTAGGATGTTTTAATTTCTAACATGGTATTTAGATAGAAATAATCAACATACACAAAAGTCTAAGCATATGAAAGGACCCTGAGACCAAAAAGGTTGAGAAGTACTATATATTCTTAAATAATTTAAGATAATTAAATAATAGAATTCTTAAATATAAATAATTCTTAATATAATTCTTAAATAATTTAAGAATTATATATTACTTCTTTTATTTGATATCTATACTTCCACTTCAATATTGAAAATAATTTGTTTACATGATAATGCTACAACACAGTATAGTGGAAAAAGCATTAGAGTCAAAAAGTCTAGGTTCAAATCCTCTCTGTGCTATGTGGCCTTAGAAAAATCCTCTCTGTGCTATGTGGCCTTAGAAAAGTCACTCTCACTGTGTGCTTGTTTCCGCACTGACAAAATAATAGCTATAGTTCTTTCCAATTCTTAATCCATTGCTACTAAGTAAGAAATTGCACTATCAAAATTCTTTTAAATTGTATTTAAATAATGACCTTAGGGATGAGAAGCAAATGGAAAGAATACTGCATCTGAAGCCAGTTCTGCCACTTTATTACCAGTATAACAATGACAATGAGTAAGTTACAAACTCTGGGACTCCTCAAATGTAAAATGAGAAGTTTGCACTAGACCCTGAGGATCCCTTCCATTCCTAAATCTATGATCCTTTGATCTTTTTAATTTTAAGAATGAGATACAAAAAAAAAAGAAAAAAAATTCTGCTTCTAATATTAAAGGATGGTCAAAATTTTTTTTCAAAGAACTTCATGCATTTTAAAAGTAAAAAAAAAAGGATGACAAATGATAGTTCATAAATTTCAAATACAGCAACATCCATTTACATTAAAGTAAAATGTTTAATCCTATTCACAAGCCGAATCCCTTATTACCTAAAAGCTTACTCATACTCACTTCAGAATTTACAGGATTAATAAATGTACTGAAAATATGTTTTTTGACTAAAAAAAAAATTCCTCCTTTGCTAAATTTCCAGTGGTTATAGAGACCACTCTAAAATGGCTCTTCCTATAAGAGCACTCAAGAAATTAGGAATTATTTCAATTTGCATCCAGCAACCAAGAATTTCAGATGCATTATCATTAAGTTACATTTTCATTAATTTCTCATTTTTCTTTTTAGTACTGATACCTCAGTTTAGGACATGTATTTAAGTAATACAACTGCACTTCTAAAATATTTTATAATTCAGACCATGCACAAACTCTGGCCTGTCTTTTTCCAACCAGTGTCATTGGGTTTTCATTATTAACTTCTTTAAAGTTAAAAGTCATCCTTAATTTTTTCTGTGTTCTTTTAAATTACCACATTGACAGTCAAATAAACATGGCATTTAGACATTCAATGCACCATTTATTATCTGTCTCAACCACTAGCAGACAAAATAAATGCTTCTTAAGAACACATCAATCTTTTAGACAGAAAAGGAAACTAGAATGAACAACTCAAAGAGAAAAAATAAATACCTTTACCTAAAGAATACTGCTTTTGCCTACTCATTCCTATAACTCCCATGTAATCCTAAACTGTGGAAACAAGAAACAGCTAGACATCACTAGCCATACAAAGAAACCCCATTACTGCTGTAAGCTATTCTGTCTTTTAAAATCAAGTAGTTTACTTCCTAAACCTTCTTTGGGATAAATGAATGTCTAATCACCTGGCTTATAAATATTTTCAACCAAAGAATATATTCCTTATTTTCAAAATCAGTGCGGTATAAAATGCAATGCTTCATTGCCAAAGAAGCTGAACAACAGTTGTGAATGACCCATGGAGAGGTTTTGATGTCATCAAAAAAAAGAAGTTCATTATGCAAAGTCACCAACATCAAAATATGGTCAGTGGAAAGAACAGACGCCTGCCAAAAGTTTACTATCAGGTATGAAGTAGTCTAAAAAAGTAAATTTTAACTTATTAGAGAATATTAGGATCCACTACTAACCACCAAAATGCTCAAACCTGAGGTGTTTTAAAGCACTAAACGCTCAAATTGTGAATCTTAAATCTAGATATAGCTGAGCAATCATCTGATGTTTTTGAATAAGACAGCTACAAGTGTTGTTCCCATTGTGACCAATGGGCAAAAAACTGTTTTGCTTCCTGTATTCCTCATCTACAGTGCAATACTTCATGATATTTAATTAGAATACAAGAATATTTTGAGATTTAAGGTCAGTTAGTCATTTAATCAATTATTCTAGAAACTGTAAACAATCTCCTGCCCACAACAGAGGCAAAAAGAAGCTCCCTAACACCAACTTTAGAAATCCACTACAGTGTTACAGACTACTTATCCTTAAGCCTGAAAAGGGGCATAAGTCATCTTTACCTTTGTAGAGGTTGGTAACGGCAGTGGCTGCATTTTGGAAGGGAACCCAGAGGGAAAGTCCTTGCTGTTGACACACTCGATCTAAGGAACAGACACACACAGAGAAAAAATAAGATTTTGGAGTCAGTCACTCTGAACGGCCATGTTAGCTTTCGCCATTTTGTTCAGAGGTTTAGAGCCTTACAGACCGTGGGAAGGCCGGTCGCTGACCCCCACATCTCAAGCCCTCCAGGCCAGGGCCACAGGCCGCAAGGCCGCAGCAGAGTAAACCTCCCAAGCTCGACCTCGAGCAGCGGCCCCTCCCTCGGCTGCGGCTCCGGGATCCCCGGGCACAATAGAGCCAGCCCTTCCTTCGCCATTTTGTTGATACCGCCGCAGCCGCGGCCTCCTCCTCCCCTTTTCCTAGATTTGGCAGCGGTCTTGGTGGCGGTGTCTGACCCAGGCAAAGCGGAGGAGGACCCGGCTTCCGGGCCCGGCCTGGGATAACCCGACGCCCACCGTCCTACTCCGCCCCTGCCCACACCCACCCGACACCCGTCAGCTTTTCACACCACCCCAAGAAGGGCATGCAATCTCGGGCGGGCGCCCCCCAGGGTGAGACCCCTGAGAAGCTCGCGGCCCAGAGCGCTTCCCATGCCCCCGAGCCCAGGGCCCCTCCCCGCCTCCCCCCACCACGGGCCCAGCTTCGCCATCTTGGGTAAGGGAGGAGGGAGTTCTGAGGCTGGGAGACCCGCCGGTCCCGTCCCCGGAAGGCAAGGCTTCCCCACCCCAACACAGCCCCACCCCTCGGGTCCTTACCTGAAACGGGGCGGAGACCCGCCCTCCTTCCCTCTCCCCCCATATCGCCCCTCTGGGAGCTCCCCCTCCCCCACCTCCGGGGAGGCCAGGGTCAGGAGGGGGAGCCGGGGGCGACTCCGCCCCACCGCCCGGGCCCCGGGGCCGGTCCCGTAGCTGAGGCGCCACCTTCCGCCATTTTGTGTCTCCAGTCTGCTTTTTTTTTTGGAGGGGGGGGCAGAGAGGAAGGTCTTTGGGGTTCGGAAGGGCACCCCCTACCCCACGGCCCCTCACCTTTGTAAAGCTGGGCCACGGCAGTGGCCGAGTTCTGGAAGAGGTGCCACAGCTTCTGCTGCTTGTGCTCGGGCTGCGCAGCGGCCGCCTCTTCTTGCAGCTCTGGGGGCAGCTGCTCCTCCTGCTCGGCCTCGGCCAGGCACTGCCGCTCCCACTTGGTGAACCAATGCTCGGGCCCGTGCTCCTGGATCTCGGATTCGCCTTCCTCCTTCTTATCCTCCATCCTCCTCCTTCCTCTCCCCTTCTTCTTCCTCCTCTTCCTCCTCGTCGTCCTCGTCGTCTGGCGAGCTGGCGGCGGGGCCCAGCGGCCGGCTGCTCTCTCTCCCCTCCACCCCGGGGCCTCCTTCACCTCCCCACCCCCCAGGCCCCGAGCTCACCACACACCCCACCCCCTCAGCCCCAGCCTGGCCCGCCGGAGGGCCGGGCTACTGCCCGCCAACCGCCGCCGCGCTCGGGCCGCCGCCGGGGAGATGAGCCCTACAACTGCCGCTGCCTCTTCTCCCCCACACGGCCCGCCGGGCCCGCTCCTACCGCCCCCCCATGGCGCCGCGGCCACCTCGGAGCCGCCGCTCTCAGCCGGCTCCCCCACGCCCCTCGCTCACAGTCCCTGCCTGCGCCACGGAGCCCACACTGAGAACTGAGGAACGCGGCGGCGGCGGCGACGGCCGCTTCGCTTCCCCTCGTCTCCTTCCTCCCCCCGCCCCGCGCCCCCCTCCCCCGCCCACATGCTGACAGGAGAAGGTGCCGCCCACCTTCCCCCCTCCCCTTCTTCGGGGCCCTCCCGCTCTCGGGTCCCCATTGGCTGGCCTTGACTCATTCCGCGCCCCGGCCCACCCGATTCCTAGAGGTGATTGGTGCAGAAGAGTGTCTGTCGTGACGTAGATGAGCTTGGGAGAGGGGAGGAGGGTGGCGGAGAGGAAATGTCATAAAGGGTGAAGAGCGCAGGAGGGAGTGGGGGGGAAGAGGGTGAAGAAGCAGAAGGAGGAGTCAAGAGTGGTTGCATCCGCAAAAAAAAAAGGGGGTGGCTAGAAGTATTGGATGCGCATGCGTGTTTATCGTTTGCCCGAAGCAGGCTGGCCCCAGTCTCTTACCCTTAGCTGTGGGGCTAGAGCCAAGGGAGTCACGTGTTTCGGTGCAGGAGCCGCGCCCGGCTGGGACCTCCTCGCAAGGAGGACCGGTTTTATCCCGTATCACTGGATCCCCGGGCGCAAACCGATCTCTACCCATGGGTACCCGGTTGCATCACGTCCCCCTTTGCGTATATCATTGTTTATTCCCTCTACCCTCCACTAACACGAGAGCAATACCCGCAACAACCCTGTAGCGCCCAGCGATATGAATGTACATCAGCGAACACGCTTAGGTGACCCGTCTAATAGTGAATCACCGAACGAGTGTTAGTGGAAGCACAGAATCTTTTAGAGTTGAAGAAGAACTTGAGGATTATGGAATGTGATGTCCCATCCAGGTGCAAAACAAACCCTTCTACACGCGTCCTCGCTTAATCATGCACCCCACGCCACACCAGCTACACGGAATTGACCAACAGCTGTAATTGTTTGGTGTTTTAAGTTCTATTTGTAGAGCAAAGGTCTGGCTCCTGTAATTTCCATCCACTGATCCTACTCCTGCCCTCTTGGACCAAACAAAATTTAATTCACCATTTATTAAGCATTTAATGTCCAAGGCATTCGATGGCTAGGCTTTGGGGACGTGAAGATTTAAAAAAAAAAAAAAAAACTTGCGGCCAGTGCCCTCAAGAAATATAGGATATTACTAAAAAGTGAAGATCCTTGATTTAGGATTGAAAGGTATACAAAGGAAAGGTCCACACAACGGGTTCTTTAAATATTTGAAGGGGAAAAAAATGGGGGGGGGGGAGCGGACAGCAAAGAACGATTCACTGAAGAAGTGATGCCTAAGCTTTTCTTAAGAAAAGGGTTTCCACCTGAAAAGTGGAGATGAGGGAATGCATTACAGATATGGAAATAGCAGAAGGTGGGAAATGACATATCAAGAAAAACTTGGCTAGAATGTGAAGTGTGACAGGGAGTCATGTGAAATAATAAGGAAGCCCAGAAATGCAAGGTTGAAGAGTGTGCATTATTCTAGAGAAGGAGTTTTTACATTTTTTATATGTTCTGAATCCCTTCACCTGAATCTAGTGAAGTCTTTGGAGCCTTTCTCAGATTATTTTTAAATGCATAAAATAAAATATATAGGATTTTAAAAGGAAACCAGAGGAGTGAAAATAAATGACTTTTCCTGTCCAAATTACAGACCCCCTAAGGTTCATGGACCCCAGATTAAGTTTTAGAAACAATATAGAGCCACTAAAGATTTTTGAGCAGGGAGTAATGAAGTCAGACTATGAATTGGGAAAGTTATTTTGGCACCTGTGTGAAGGACAGATTGGAGAGAGGAAGGACTGGAAAGCAAGAACATTGCTAGGTTATTACCATTGCCTAGGCAAGCGGTAAGGATTTCAATCAAATTCATGTTGGTATGAATGGAAAGAAAAGGAGAGATATGAGAAAATGGGATAAGCAAGATTTGGTGATTGGCTGATGGAGTGTGGAAATGAGGTAGAGGAGAAGAAAAAAACAATATAATTCCAAGGCTTAGAGCTTGGCCTAGCTACTGAGGGAATGAGTTCCTGTCAGGTGGAGCTGTCCAAGAGGCAACTGGAACTGGAAGCAATTAGGGGTCGGGATAAGACTAGCTATAGAATCCAAGATACAAGAGCAACCCAATAGCAAAGAACCAGGAGAATGAAATGGTTAACTGTCAAATGCTGTAGAAAGTTTCAAAATGAAGATACCTGAGGAAAAGGGCATAGGATTAAGATACTGACTTTTGAAAGAGTAACGTCAGTAAAAGTGTCAATGGCCAGAATATTAAGGAGTAAGGAAGTAGAGACAACAAATGGAGGCTGCTCTTTCTAGTAGTTTAGTAGTGAATGAGAGGATACCGGTCTATTTTTGAGGAGATAGCAGGAACACAAGAAGGCTTTTGTGTTTTTGGTTTTTTAAGGATGAAATGGATAAAGTAGATAGGGAAAGATGAGTTAGGAGTAGCTTGATAAGAGTAAATGTAATTCTTCTACAAGGTAGCCCCCCTGAAAATTAAATACAGCTATTATGACCAAGCCTTGTAAACTTCCTTTTATTAGGCAAAAAGCTGTTGCATATGCTATCATTTGCCCAGAGGAGAGAGATTGTTAACAAGGCAGATGCAATTC
The DNA here is from genome assembly GCF_027887165.1 of Monodelphis domestica. NCBI lineage: Eukaryota > Metazoa > Chordata > Mammalia > Didelphimorphia > Didelphidae > Monodelphis > Monodelphis domestica. Next base: position 180,264,999 of record NC_077233.1, on the reverse strand, counting down.
TTTGACTATAGTTTTATTATAAACGTATTACATCATATTATATTATATTATACTATATTATACTATAGTATAGTTTTATTGACTTTTCATGGTTTATTTTTTCCTTCTACTGGTAATTGTTGCAAATTTCAAATGTTTGATCTAAAAAATCTAAGATTAAGGCCCCCTCAAGGTGGCTGTGAGGATCACAGTGAGATTGATATGTAAAGTGCTTTATAAATCTTTCTGAATGTTAGCTCTCAGGTATGAGTTTCAGAAAAAGCTTAAGATGAGAAGTCTGATGGGATCTTAGAATAGGTATGTGTTTTGTTTTGTTTTTTAAACCCTTACCTTCTGTCTAGGAATCAATACTATGTATTGGCTCCAAGGCAGAAGAGTGGTAAGGGCTAGGCAATGGGGGTCAAGGGACTTGCCCAGGGTCACACAGCTGGGAAGTGTCTGAGGCCAGATTTGAACCTAGGACCTCCCATCTCTAGGCCTGGCTCTCAATCCACTGAGCTACCCAGTTGCCCCCAGGTATGTGTTCTTAAATGGAGTTAGGATACCATGTATCCCCAAGCGTTCTCCTGTCCCTACTCTCTTATTTCCTGGAATTCACCTTGTTTTACTAATAAGTAGTATGCTAAAGTAGAGCACTAGTCTGAGACCTGGATTAGAAACCCAGTTCTCCACTTGCTCTCCTTATCACCTTTAGAAGTCATTTAACTGGGTTCAAATCAAGAACACATGTGATAGATACCCAGTGGAATCGCCTGTTGGCTATGGGATAGGTGGGGGAAGGAAAAGAAAATGATCTTTGTCTCCAATGAATAATGTTCGGAAATGACCAAATAAAATAACGTTAAAAAAAAAAAGAAGTCATTTAACTAATCTGGGCTTCACTTTTCTCATTTGTAGAACTGAGTTTAAACTAGATGGATTCTAAGGTTCCTTCCAGCTCTGACAGTCTCTGATTCTTCACAGATGGTTCCCCACTTCCATTCTAACCCTTTGCCTAACTATCATATGCTCTTTATAATATCTCCATTCAAAGGTTGATCACACTGAACTGCATGTTTTTTTTTTAATCATATCTTAAAAATAGTAGAGATTATATTAGGGACATCACAACACTGGCTGTGGTGTCAGAGGAGCTGGATTCAAATACTGCCTCTGATGCAGTGTAACCTTGTGTGATCTACCTACTTGTGTAATTTTGAACACATCATTTAACCTCCTAAGCCTCACTTTCCTCATCTGTTAAATGAGGGTGTTGGACTAAATAGCCCTTGAGGTGCCTTCCAGCTCTAGAGCTGTCTTACCAGGTATCAATTGGAAGGCAGAAGGTATGGGTTTCAAAAAAAAGTAGATAAGAATTATAAATAAATAAGACATTTTAAAGTTGGTTGGTTTTTTGTTTTTTAAGAGAACTCATTTAAACATTGGAGCTCATCACATTAGGTTGTTGCCCAAAATAAGTAGTACATTCTGGGAATGGTGGCCTAAAGATTTACAGAATCTACTTATTCTGCAGGGTTTGAGTGTTCACACATGCTCCCACACTGATTCAATTAGATTACTTTCTATGGGACTGAATCTATCTTTGAGAATGAGGCATCTTCATCTAAAGAAAATCTACTAAAAATCTCAAATGACTACAAGTCATTTTCAAAGAACCTGAGAATATAGTTTGCTGCATTACAATGACACCAATAGTTTATTCTCTTCTCCATGAATGTGACTAAAGTTTTATTCATGAAACTCCTTTAACAAACAAAACAAAGCCCTTACTACCTTCTGCTTTAGAAAAGCAATTCTGTGTTTTGGTTCCAAGACAGAAGAGCAATAAAGGGTTAAGTGCTTGTCCAGGGTCAAACAACTAGGGTGTATCAGAGGTCACATTTGAATCCAGATCCTCCAGACTCCCAGACCTGGCTCTTAATCCACTGAGCCACCTAGTTGCCCTGAATCTCCCTTTTTAAAGAATTTTCTTCCTTCTAATTTCTTTCTTCCCAAGCCATATGTATTCTATATGGTCCATATCCAACTTTATGCACTGTCTTATTAATTGTACTTCCACAATATCTCTCCTTCTCTCCACCCATAAGTCTACCACTCTAGTGTAGAGCCCCCTCCCCAGTCTAGTTAGACCCTTTTCTCAGTTTAATCAAGTGTCAGCTGGACTATTAATCAGTATTTCAGTAAACATTGAGTATGTGCTTGCTGGGAATATGAGGAAAAGTAAAAGACAATCCCTGACTTTAATAATGCCACTCTGTGAGGTAGGTTGGTACAAGTCTTACTCTCCTCACTTGACAGATGAGGAAACTGGTGTGTAGAGGTTGAAGTACCTTGACCATGATTATAAAGCTAGTGAGTGACTGAGGTAGATAAGATTTGAACTCGGGTGTCCTGACTCCAACACCACTATTCTTTCCATCAGGCCTAGCTGCCTCTGCTCCTAGGTAATAGTCTTCAAATTGATTTCCCTAGTTTCAGGCTCTCTTGTTGGAAATCCATGCTCTACACAGCTGTTAAAACAATCTTAAGTCATAAATCTGACTCTATCTTTCCCCTCCTCATAAATCACCAGTTGCTCCCTATTGTCTTCAGGATAAAATACAAAATCCTTTACCCAGCTCTTGAGGCCTTCCACATCTGGATCTATAATACCTTTTCAGTTTTTAGTGCCCTCACCCTCCTCAATTTATCAAATTACAACCCATTGTTAAAGGATCATGTAAATACTTATCTGGGTGAAGGCTGCTACTCTGTCCCCCTTCCCCGGTAAAATCTGTTTCTTTAGGGCAGGTACTATTTTTAGTTTTGTGAACATAGTAGGTATTTAATTAATACTAGTTGAATTGAATTAAACTGAATGAACTCAGCTACTAGCTATTCTTGGAATTCAATTCCATCTCCAGTCACTTTGCTTTTGCACAGGCTATCTATCCTTTATGCCTGGAATTCATTTCACATTTATTTCTAACTCTCAGAATCCTTATCAACCAGCAAGGTTCAAATTCAGTGAGTACCATCTCTTCCATGAAATCTATTCTAATCCTCCACAGTTAGTGCTAAGTTTTGTCTTCTAATACCTATTCTAGGTCCTTAACAAATTCTTACTGATTGAGTATATTTAAATATTTGTGAACATGTCATATCATACAGTTTAATGTAAACAAAATGATGGCAATGCTATTTCATTTTTGTTTTTATATTATACCAGCACTAACACATTTCCTTGAAAACAGCATGCAATTGACATATCTTTCTTGAATTGGGATGAGTTGAATTGAATTTTTCAACAAATCTATATTAAATTACCTATTATATCCTGAAGAGTCAGGAGACAAAGAGCCACTCTTGATGTCAGGAAGGCTGGGTTTCAAATAAACCCTGCCTCTGAGTCATACTACCTGTACTGCCCATGGCAAATTACTTATCAGTTTTCCAGAAAGCTCTCTATAATTGTTGATCTCAATCAGTGGACGTTTTCCCACTGGGAATTCCTAATCCCATCTCCAGTCTTCCTTACTTGGTCTTCCTCACCTGCCTTCCCCACTCCACCCCCCAAAAATATGCAAAGCACTGACCTAGGTGCTAAGGATACAAACACAGAAGGAAAATCATGTCTGCCCTTAAGAAGATTACATTTTAGGAAGGGGAAGACAGAGGATATAATTTGTACAGTTATCAGTAAATACAATGTAGTTAAACTATATAAAAGTAATAAATAAGGGCAGAAGAAAGGAAGAGAGGGCTAACTAGAGTGCTAACTAGTGACAACTAATACTGAAAAGATGGCACCCAGCTATGGCACCTAGCAAGAAAACTAAAGGGATTACTAGGTGGTACAGTGGATAGATAGAATGCCAGACCTAGAGTCAGCAAGATTCAACTTCCTGAGTTCAAATCTGGCCTTAGATACTTCCTAGCTGTGTGACCCTGGGCAAGTCATTTAACCCTGTTTGCCTCAGTTTCCTTATCTGGAAAATGAGCTGGAAAAAATGGGGTCAAGAAGAGTCAGACATGACTGAACAACAACAACAATGTCCTTTGTTGTTCTCAATATATGATTTCCTATGAGTAGTGAACCATTCACTTCCATGCCCTAGATTTGTCATTTTTATCTTTCCTCTGGATTGTGCCAATCAAAATCTTAACTTTTTCAGAAATAGTCCTACTTGTCCCTGAGGGAATAGGTGCTAAAAAAGATTATTATTTTCTGCTGGTAAGGTTTCCACTGGATGGCACAGTGCATATAATACCAAGACTGGTGTCAGGAAGACCTTAAGTCACCTTGGGTAAGTCACCTCTTTTTCCTAAGCCTCAGCTTCCCCATCTGTAAAATAAAGACAATAATACTTTTATTACTACCCCACCTTTCAAGGCAGGTATGAGGAAACTAGGATGTTGGATTTAGAGGTGGAAGGGGCATTAGAAGATATTTATCTAGGAATAGCTAGATAATACAGTGGATAGAGCATGTAAGACCTGGGTTCAAATCTGTCCTCAGACACTAGCTGTGTAGCCCTGGGCAAATTCCTTAACCCTGTTTGCCTCAGCTTCCTCATCTTAAAATAAGCTGGAGAAGGAAATGGTACACCACTCCAGAATCTTTGCCAGGAAAACCCTTAATGAAGCTACAGAGTCTGATTGAAAGAACTCAATAACAACAACAAAAGAATATTACAAGGAAGAGGTAAGGAGGGAAGGCACTCCAAGTGTGAAGTACATACTGTGTAGAGACACAGAGGTGGGGCACATTCATGGAACATCATGTACCAGAGACAATTAGCAGTTTAGTTGGACTATAGAAAGGAGTATATGAAAGGAAGTTATATGAAATTACTAAAAAGGTAAATGGGAACCAAATGGCAAAAGGCCTGAGGAGTTTATGTATTATTCTAGAGGCAAGAGGGAACTACTGAAGATTTCTAAATAAAGGGGTGATTTGGTCAGATCTGCATTTCGGGAATTATAATTTGGCAGCAGTTTGGAGGAGAGATTGGGGAAGAGAAAAGGTGGAAGTAGAAAGACCAGTTAGGAGGTCATGGCAATCATTCATACAAGAAGTCATATAAGCCTAATTAATCCAGGATAGACACCAAGTGAGTAAAGAGAAGGGATTGATAAGAGATTTGGAAGCAGGATTAAAAAGACATGGCAACTAATTGAAAGTCATTGATAACTCCAAAAGAAAGAAACACGATTGAAGGACTGGTACCTTAAAAAAAAACCTGTATACAAATTAAAATATTTAGCTGTAAACTGAATAAAGAAGTCTGAGCATTCTTCTTTATGAGGCATTTCATTGGGATCATCATTATTTACACAGAAAATAAAATAATTATAACTATTAGTCATTCCATATATCTCAACACTAAGTAATTTCCTTTAGGCTGACCAGTAATACATATTTATACTTACCTCAATCTTCAAAATACTTGAAACACTATTAGATGTTCCATATTTTTAATGGCACAAGAAAACCTTATAATGGCGTGGGGTTCCTTAGTTCTTAGTCTCAGCTTTCAAGTAACATCCCAGGAATACTGCTTTTGGATCCCCCAAAGCAAAAGAAGCTTTCAGCAGTGTTGGAAAACACAAGGGAATTGAATTTGCTTTTTTTTTCTCCCAGAGCTATGACAAAAAAATGACACTCCCCATCTTTCAAGGCCCAATTGATCTCTGTCATTCATGAAATCTCCCTGACTACTTCCAGTCCAAAGATCTCTTCTTTCTTTCAATTCTTTGCCTTTATTGTATGTACTACTCATTTCAGAGGTAATTGTGTCTCTTGAATTGTTATGCAGTTTTTTATATATTTGTTTATTGCTTATGTATTGGGACTGCACATATGATCTCATATGAGTTCATTGAAATTCTCAGGAAAAGGAACTCCTTCAACCAGTATGTCAATAATAGCTCTTCAGTTCATTTATGAAATTGCTGTAAAGCAGCACCAAGTGGTTAAATTACTTACCCAACCTAACCCAGTGAATATGTACCAGTTGTTGCTCAGTCATTTCAATTGGATCTGACTCTTTATGACCCCACTTGGGGTTTTCTTGGCTGAGATACTGGAGTGCTTTGCCATTTCTTTCTCCAGCTCATTTTACAGATGAGGAAACCGAGGCAAACAGGGGTAAGTGACTTGCCCAGGGTCATCCAGCTAGTAAACATCTGAGTCTGGATTTGAACTAAGGTCTTCCTGACTCCAGGTTAGGCACTCTATTCACTGTGCTTCCTAGCTGCCCCACAGTATGTATCTGAGGCAGGACTTACCCACGTCTTTCTAGTTTTAAGGCTGTGTTCTATCAAGTAAGCCAAGTTGCCACCTGCATCTTGGGGTTCTCCCTAAATGGATAGTAACTCCTTTAGTTCAGAGATTATGTGTTATGCTCTATGCTATTTGTACATAGAACAGGACTAAACAAATAGCAGAAACTCAAAGTAGCAGTATGGCACAGTACTGAGCATAAAAAAGGCATAATGCATTTGGGGTTAGAGGATCTGCATTTGAATCTCAGATTTGCCACTGTGAGATCCTGGGTAAATCATTTAACTCTCTAGGATTGTTTCTTCGTCTGTAAAATAGCATTATTATACTACTTTTATACGAGACTTTTTTTAACCCTTAACCTTCCACCTTAGAATCAATACTGTGTATTGGTTCCAAGGCAGAAGAGTGGTAAGGGCTAAGCAATGGAAGGGTTATCCCAGGGTCACACAACTGGGAAGTGCCTGAGATCACATTTGAACCCAGGACCTTCTGTTTCTAGGTCTGGCTCTCAATCCACTGAGCTACCCAGCTGCCTCTAGACAAGAGAGTTTTAGTCTGAGGTCCACTGACCCACACCACCACACTTAGAAAGAACTCAAAGGGTCTGTGAACTTAGATGGGGCGGGAGGAGGAATTGTGAGGGGTTTTTCAATGTAACTGTTTTTACTTGTACTCCTATGAATGATTATTGCATATATTTTAAAACATTAGGGGCAGCTAGGTAGTACAGAAGATAGAGTGCCAAGCCTGGAGTTGGGAGGACCTAGGTTCAGTTCTGGCTGCAGACACTACCTAGCTAGCTGTGTGACCCTAGGAAAGTCACTTAACCCCAACTCCCTAGTCTTTGCCACTCTTCTGTCTTAGAATTGATACTAAGATAGAATGTAAGGGTTAATAAAATAACATTATCCAGAGGCTTCTCCAGGCTGCCAAATGATGTCCTTTGATGTCATTTCCCATTCTAAATGTTTAAGGACCTAGGTTCCAATACTGCATATGACACTTAATACTATTGTAATCTTGAGTAAGTACTATGTAACGAGTAAGTAATATGTAACTTCCCTCAGTTTCCTTATCTGTAAAAATGAAAGAATTGGATGATTCTAGAGGACTGGTGATAAGCATGCTACCCAACTCTTAACAGAGAAGTAATAGCCTCAGGACACTGATTGAGATATATTTTTTGGATATAGCCAAGGTAAGATATTGTTTTGCTAAACTGTGCATATTTGTTACAAGAATTATTTTCTACCCATCCTCCCTACTCCAGGAGGATAAGAAGTAGAAGAGGAAAAAAATATTTTTCTTAATATGAAAAAATAATTTTTAAAAATATGCTAAAGTAGGGGCAACTAGGTAACTTAGTAGATTGAGAGACAGGCCTAGAGACAAGAGGTCCTGTGTTCAAATATGAACTCAGACACTTCCTGGTTATGTGACTCTAGGCAAGTCACTTAACACTCCTTGCCTAGCCCATACTGCTAAAACACAGCATTGATTCTAAAACAAAAGACAAAGGTTTATTAAAATATATATATGCTAAAATTAAGGAAGGAAGGAAGGAAGGAAGGAAGGAAGGAAGGAAGGAAGGAAGGAAGGAAGGAAGGAAGGAAGGAAGGAAGGAAGGAAGGAAGGAAGGAAGGAAGGAAGGAAGGAAGGAAGGAAGGAAGGAAGGAAGGAAGAAAGGAAGGAAGGAAGGAATTTGGACAAACTACTTTTTAAGGATACTTCCAGTTCTAGATTTATGATTCTATGAATATTTACTACCTGTGTTACTCTGAACAGGTACATCATCAACTGTCTAGGCCTTAGTTTCCTGATCTGAAAAATGGGGAGGGGGGCAACAGTGAAATATATGGTACCTTTCTACCTCTAGATCTATATATGGCCTTATAGTCCTAAACCGTATCAGTCCCTATGATAATAAATGTTTTTTTAAGAAAGAAAAGTTGGAAAATTATGCTTTTAGTCTGGGGATAAGCAGTTCCCAAGTTATCACAGTAATAATATCTTCCCAGTTTTTGTCTTCATCCACTGTTCATTCATAAGCCATATCCATTAAAATGAAGGCTTCCTTCTGTTCAAGGAAAACATCCTCATACCCAAAATTGTTACACCCTCAGTAAATATACTCTATAACTGACTGCAAGTTGCTACTTGCTTTCCAACAACATATAGGATATAAGTTTGCTGTTAAATCATGACTGAAATCTGGATGGTGAATCATATGCAAATTCATTTTTAGTAAGCCTGTCTACAATCTTTCCTGAGCAGTACAATCTATGGTTTTGTACTCCTGGAATTCTGATTTGTATTGGCTTGTATAGGATCTGTAATTGGAGAAAACTAGGTTGAAGTTTGGGATCTCATGTTTACAATTTATGTGCCCTTGGGTAAATCACACTATTTCTCTCGGTCTCAATTTCTTCATCTATAAAATGAGAAGGTTGGACTAAATGTCCTCTTAGGTCCCTTATTGCTCTAAACCTATGATCCGAAGATCACTTCTACTAAAATTTATTCAAACTGACAAATCAGTAGGAAGAAATCTGAATTCTTGCTGATCCTCATACATAGCACTCCCATTTCTTCCACTGGCTTTCTCTCACACCTGAAATGTCCCTTCTCACCTCCATTTCCTGGCTTCCCTGACTTCCTTTATGACTCAGTTCAAATGCTATTGTTACTTAGTTGTTTTTCAGCTGCATCCAGCTCTTCATGACCCCATTTGGGGTTTTCTTGGCAGAAGTACTGAAGTAGTTTGCCATTTCCTTCTCCAGCTCATTTTCCAAATGAAGAAACTGAGGCAAACAGGGTGAAGTGACTTGCTCAGTTAATAAGTGTCTGAAGCCAGATTTGAAATCAGGAAGCTGAGTCTTCCTGACTCTAGGTCCAACACTCATCTATTGCACCACCTTGCTTGTCCTAGAAATGTAATTTTCTGCAAAAAGCCTTTTCCCTAATTTCTGACTGCTGCTGTTTCTGTTTCTATTTCTACTGCCTTCTTTCTGAGGTTATTTTCTCCCCATTAGAATGTGAGCTCCTTAAGGACCACAAAAATGTTTTTGCCACATAGTTCCTGGCACCTAGTAAACAATCATGCTATCTACTGAATGAGGCTTCTGCTCAGGAAAACCTCAAACTTGGGGTAGCATTATAAATCTGGATGGAGTACAGTAGGATCTTATTTTATGGAAACTCAACACACATGAATTCAGTTATAGCAATCGAAAGAAATTAAGGCAGAAAAATATGTAACACTTTTAAATTATATGCTCAATCTGATCCATCTTCACCCCCAATCTCATTCTCACTCTGAGAAGTATAAATGTGAGTCATTACATTGTTTTACACCAAATATTAGCCCCTGCATTAGTCTTTGTCCAGAGTTCAAGCTTATAACAAGTCATGTCTACATCAGAGAAGTGCTTATCTTTATTTCATTAATGCTATGTAGTTATTAATAATGGCCCCAAAGTATGAATGTTGATGCTGCCCCTTTGATAAACCTAGGTCATAAAGAGCTGAGTTATGTTCATATAAAAATATTTATTAAATAATGGGATTTGCTATGATGTATGATTTTCAGCAAAGGGTCTTAAATTATCCGGGTCATAAAATGTGGTCCTATTCTACTCTACAGGGCCATGGGGAAAGGTGGAGCTCACCTGAGAGGGAAAGAAAATTGTCTCATCTATTTGGGGCTCCTGAACATCTTTATATCTTCTGCATTTTCACTGGAGTAGCTCTCTTTGCAATGCTTCTGCATGATGACAAGTAACATCACTATGAACACTGAGACATTTATGCTAAGTTCTTGAAGGCTCAGAATTGAATTTGTTGAAGGTGGGTTTTTTCCATTCTTCTGAGGATTCCAAGTTATAAAAGGGGCCTTTTCTTGCCACATCCTTAAAAACAAGGCAGACATTTTCTATTTGGAGATGCCAGGCATTAAAATAGAATAAACAAGACATTACCTCTTCCTGAACAAACACTTTTTACTTTATTTCTATCCCCGGAATACTGAAATACCAATATCAGAGCCTAGTTTGAAACATTTTTAGGACTTGGTCATTCCAAGTTGCTCTGTAATCTGATTATTTTCAAAAGGAACCTGTCCAGTTTTTCCTGCCTTTTTTAGCAAATACACATTACAGAAAGAAGTTTGGAGGACTCATACTTCCCAAGTCAATCACACAAAATATATGAGGTTGAGCAGGTCATATGAAGGATTGTTTGATAATTAAATTTAAATTGCCTAAACTATGCAGCATACTTTGCACTTGGTTACACCATGTTTTGATTCCTTTCCTGACTAATCTGGTGACTGTCCATATTTGCTCAGATAGGCTAAACTTGGATATACATTTATTTTGCCTACTGTCTTCTCACTGAGTGACCTTGGTCAAGTTACTTTACTTCCCATGACTTCAGGGTCTTTATTTGTACAAAAGCCATGAGGGAGGAAATGGAATGAGAATGCAAGGAAACCACAAGTAGGTCACTTTGCCTGGGACATAGAGTATAAAAGAGAGTAATGGGTAATTACAAACTTTTCAGCTAGCACAAGTACAGAACAATATTTAGACTGTCCTTTTTCATTCTAGAATGCAAATGAGAAATACTTCCCTTGATTCATGGGTCCCCAATCAATTGAACAGGATTTTCCTAGCAATCCCAAAGCTATACTTAGTGGATATCCACAATCAATATTATGTCTCCCTTTTTTTCTAAAACCCTAACCTTTCATCTTTGAATCAATTCTAAGTATTGGTTCCAAGGCAGAAGAGCAGTAAAGGCTAGGCACTTTGGGGATAAGTGACTTGCCCAGGGACACAGAGCTAAAAAGTATTTGAGGTCAAATTTGAACCCAGGACCTCCTGGTGCTCTACCCATTGAGTCACCTAGCTGCCTCTAATACTGTCTATCCAGCTATCTCTAAATGACCCCTGAGGTTCCTTCCAGCTCTAGATCTATGATAGAAAGAACGAAACAAAATTATATACAATATCCAGTCTTGGTTCCATAAGACCAGCGATAAAAGCAATTCTATCTCTCTGAAGCTCAACAAGATTTTTAGCTGAGATGGGGAATGGCCCCCTTCTTTGATCTGATAAGGGATTTGATTATCAATAGTAGCCCAGGAGCAGCTAAGTGAGTCTGTGGAGAAAGACCTAAGCCTAGAGATGTGAGGTACAGGGTTCTAATCCAATCTCCCAGACTTCTAGCTCTGTTGTCCTGGGCAACTCACTTATGCCCAATTGCTTAGCTCTCACTGCTCTTCTGCCTTGGAACCAATATCTAGTATCATTTCTAAGACAGAAGATGAAGGTTTTTAAAAATAGTACCCCTTCTATCACTGACAGCAGCACTATGCTTGGGTTCCACACCTCCCCACTCCAAACAAGGCTGTGATCAATTGAAAAAAGTGTTTCTTCCAAAAGTTGGGCACCCTAATGATGAATTGTTTATAAACAATCTTCATATTGCCATTTTACAAGTCATGTTAACTCCATAGCTAGCACAAACATGGCATCCTCTATTGTCACCCCATAAAATACATGAATAGATCCACAAAGTACCATATTACCCAACTTAAAGATGTATTTGTTGCCTAATAATATCTACCACCTCCATTTGACAAAAAGCAATTCTGCTCTGTACGGTAACTTCTTAAAAGATGCAGATCTGAAAACCAAATTACATTTTGAATGCAATAAGGGAATTTGCAGTTTAAAGCAATCCTAACATAAACTGTTTTCATAAAATGAAGAGTATGTTTGTAATACAACTAATTACCACTAATTTTCCTGGCTTTGCAAATAGGGATTTGCATATAACATTTTTCCTCAAATCAAAGCCCACCTTAACAGGAATTAGTTTTCTAGCCTCGTCCCATTATACATTTCCAAAATCCTTTTTCTTCATTTCATTTTTCAGCCTGGTCTTGTGATCTCATTAGTGCAAGGAACTCCCAGTAAAGAAACTGTCTTTCTACCAGTAAGACAACTTGCTGTCTTAGGATTTAAGTGACTTGGGAGCAGCTGGGTGACTCAGTGGATAGAGAGCCAGACCTGGAGATAGGAGGTCCTGGGTTAAAATCTGACTCCAACACTTCCTAACTGTGTGACCCTGAGCAAATCACTTAACCCCAGCTGCTTGGTCATTATCTTCTAACTTGGAACTGATACTGAATATTGATTCTCAGACAGCAAGTAAGGTTTTTTTGGGTTTTTTTGTTTGTTTGTTTTTAAGTTAAATGACTTGCCTAGGGTGACACAGCCAGTATGTATCATTAGAAAGACTTAAGCTCAGGTCTTCCTAAATCATCTATTTGCTCCGCCACATACTGTCTCTCCCATAACTCACCCCATCCCACTTTTAAAGAGAATTCCAAGACAACAAACAACATTTACATAATCTCCTGAAAGTCACTATGATGGAATTTGAGACATATGCTTAAAAAAAACAGCAAAAAACAACAAAGACAGAGTCCACTACTTAATCAGCTCTCAGCTAGGCTAAGATAAATCTCATCTAAGCTAAATAGTAAGAACATTAAAAAGAAGTGATTAAGGGAGGCATTGTCCATTATTCTGCCTATGAAGACATAAGAAAAAAGAAAAAAATATTTCACCAGAGATATATTTGTTCAAATACAAAATTTTGACTTTGTAAAGAAGGAAAAATAATACATATTATTAGAGGGTATTCACAATAACAGTTCAGATTCATATTGTGCTTTCAAGTTACAAAATACATGAATCATGTAATTTGTATATTCCCTATTACCCTGAAGTAGGTTTTCCCATTATCATCATCCATGTCCTAGGGCCAGGTAGGTGGCACAATGGATAGATAGTGCCCTGGGCTTAGGGTCAGGAAGACCTGAATTCACATCTTGCTTCAGATTGTCTGTGTGACCTTATCCAAGTCTCTTAAATACTGTTTTCCTCAAATTCTTCAACTATTAAATAGGGCAAATAAAATCACCTACCTCCCAATTGAGAGGATCAAATAAAATAATATTTGTAAAGTACCTGGCTCATAGCTGGCACTTGATAAATGCTTATTTCCTCTCTTTCTATTTTATAGATGAGAAAACTAAGGCTAAGAAAGAAGTCTCTTAGTCAAGATCAAAGGACTAATAAGTGACAGAACTGTGACTTGGATAGAGGTCTTCTGACAACATTTTCCACCACATATCTGGGAAGGACTATTGAAGCAGGGTTTTAATGAATACCTCAAAACATCTCTGATGTACTCACTGAGAGTATTCTCTCTATTGAGGAACCTAGCACTTCTAGTGGATAGTTTCTTAAATTGCTTTGGGGGGTGGGGAGGGCATCTCACTTGAGGATTAATCTCCCAGTGATGAAGCCTCTTTGCCCCTAGCTCTGCTGTTCTTCAGTTCATAGCTGGTACCTCAGTCCTTTCCAGCTATGTAGAACCTGCCGGAGAATGTGTTCCACTGGCTCAGCCTTTGAGAATTCAGGGTCACCACCAGGCCACAATGATGCAATGATGAGAAGAAATTGCCCTGAATTTGTTGGACAGCCTTCCCATTAGCCTTTGACCAAAACAGCTTGTCTTTGTATTCACTGACCCCTAAGATTACAGTGAGCAATTCCATAGTTTTCAGTAGGTAGTAATGTTTGGCATGTGACAAATTCCCTGCATATCTTCATCCACTTGGTGAATTGAAAATCCACAATGGGACCTTTATTTGATCTCCTTTGAAAAGAAAACAGTACTTTCCAAATGCAGAAAAACACCGCATGGGTCATTCATTATTTTTTTTGAGTTATTCAAGATTAAATGAAGACTTGCTCCCTATGTAAAGAGAATGGAATATATATGTGTAGGTAGAAGCAATGTAGATGGATATTAACTATGCCCCAACAAGTATAGCTAGCTCATAGACAATAAGGTAGCCTTTGGATCTATAGCAAGGAATTTAGATTTAAGTGGATCATCTGTACTTAGTCAAATAAGGAAAGATTTTAAACGTTCTTCACAGCTGATCTAAAGATTATAACTTCACTATGATTGTCTTTATATACCTGATCTATATATTGAAGAAATCAGCAATGTTTTAGGAGAAAAAAAACCACAGTTATCTAGTTCATTAAGTTGATAAGCAAAATGAGCTCAGCAGCTTAAATGGATTTGGTTTTGAAGTGAACAAGAAGGTGATTTCTATTGTCATAATGAAATTGTTTTTAATTGATGACTAAAACACTGAGATAATCAGGATTGTTGTTTTTTCCCAAATAAGTAAGTCATCAGAACAACTTTAATGTTTCTATTTTTTTATTTTACCAATTACATGTAATAATAATTTTCCACATAAATTTTCTGAAGTAATAAGACCCAAATTGCCTTCCTTTCTTCCTTCCCTCCCCCATTCCAGAGATGATAAGAAATTTGATCTGGGTTATACATGTATTATCATGCAAAACATATTTCCATGTTGTTCGTTATTGTAAGAGAATACACGTATAAAAAACCAAAACCCCAAAATAAAAACCCAAATAAACTAATGTGAAAAACGGTTTGCTTTGATCTATATTCCAACTCCAAGAGTTCTCTCTCTGGAAGTGGATAACATTCTTTGTCATAAGTCCTTCAGAATTTTCTTAGATCAGTGATGGTAAACCTATGGCATAGGTGCCAAAGATGTCACACAGAGTGTTCTCTGTGGGCACGTGGTCGCTCCCTGCCCCACTGTCCCACCTTTCACACAACCACCACCACCCCTGCCCTGCCAAGAGTTTGTTACTAGAAAAGCAGGACAACTCTGGCAGAGCTGCTTCCCTCCCCCTCTCCACCATGCCTGATGACATTTTTTCACATCACCCGCCCCTCTGCCCAGCAGCCCAATGGGAGCACTTCTCTCTCTCCTATGTGGGGTAAAGAGGGAAGGGTCACTGCACATGGTCTTGGGGGGTGGGGCACAGCATTCTGTCTCTAGTCTAAATGGTTTTCCATCACTGTTCTAGATCATTGTATTGCTCAGAGTAGCAAAGTCTATCACAGTTGATTATCCCACAATATTGCTATTGTTTCTATTTTATCTTAACAATGTTTCTCTACTGGAAAAATTATATTACATTGCTATTTGAACATGTTATAATATACTTTCACAAGAACATATAATATGAATCTGTGTCTTTTATCAAAAAGAAAGATAAAATAAGATCATTCTTTTGCAGTAGGTAACCCACTCTGGAAACTTTTTTCTATTATTCTATTGATGTGTTCCTTAGGAAAACAATTCATTTTTGTTATATTTATGGAACAAATTATAATAAATATGCTTATCAAAGAAAAACAAATTCTCACAATAGCTATGCCCAAAGAATACTAAAGTAAACCATCTCCTCTATGAAATTTTCTCTAGCGAAAGCAATATATCTCTTATTTCAGGGAAATATGTATTATATGAAAACATATGTACAGCCTATATAATATTATCTGCTTTCTTGGAGAGAGGGAAGGGATGGAAGGGAGGAAGATGTGGGGGGAGAATGAGACATAGATTTTTGGACTTAATATTTCTTTGTGCAATAGAATGGGAACTAAAGGATTTTTTTAAAATTAACAATCCTTTTCCAAAGTCTGTGAAGCAAAGGATGGAAAATATTAAAATGATAATCACAAAGCCTAAGCAAATAGGGGATTGGTCTGAATGGAGATTGACATGGTAGTTTCCTGAATCCCAGACCTGCTACACTGCTAACCAAGGGGATTCAAGGATTTTTTTTAAAAGGATCCTTTTATTCTCTCTGATAATGTTTTCAGATGTAACAGATAAAAAAGTGAGAAGCAGGAAACTAAGTAGCAGGTGACATGTGTAAACTCCATAAAAGGTTGACTGCTGACTTGAGTTTTCATTTAGGAATTACATAGCTGAATTCCTTGGCGACCTTAAATTGATATATATCAGTCTTTTAAAGTGATTTCCTTGTCACACATGTTTGTGCCACATGATAAACCAGACTAAGAATAGAAATCAGGAATTCTATTCTTAGTATGTTGCTCTAACCACTCACCCTTATTTCTTTCTCTTCTAATTGCAAATACCATACCTTTGACATTATTCAAAAAGGAAAATTGGAGCCATTTTCCTTCATTATGAAATAGGCCTTCCTCCACAGGTGACTTAATCAAACATTAATTAAAATGCACATCCTAAAAGAAGAGTCAAGGCACCTTTAGGTTGGCTTTTCACAATACAGATGTTTTTGAACCTTTGGCCCAAAGCCACCTTTTTTTTCTTGTAGCTTAGAGATAGTATTAAAGGTAATTAACCTGACTCTACCATACCTTAAAAAGCCATGAGTGGACAAATAAAGTTAGAAGAACTATAAAAACAACTCTAGGGGGAAAAAGTTATAGGATAGTTTTTGAGTTGACATTCAGTTCTAAAATAATAATAATAATTTAAAATTAAACATTTTTAACATTTAAATTTAGTCAAAATAAAACACCTCTTAGCCTCAGTTTCCTAATCTATAAAACAAAGGATAATAATAACACCAACCTCAGAATGTTATTGTGAGGATCAAATAAAAACTATGTAAATTTCCTTGCAAACCTTAAAGCACTACATAAGTGTCTGTTATGATCACTGTTATGTTAGTATAATACTTCAGAGTTTACAATGGTATTTTCCCATATCATTTAATGAAGGTAATGTAGTAAAGAAGGAAAGACCTCTGGGCTTGAAGTCAGAAGACCCAGGTATGCGTCCAGATTCTGGCATTAGCTGTTTATATGACCTTGGACTCAACCTCTCAGAGTTTGGTTTCTTCACCTGTGAAATGGGGATAATGATATTTTATGAACTACCTTAAATTTAAATTTTTAAATTGTTAATTTAAAAAAATCCTTTAGTTCCCATTCTATTGTACAAAGAAATATTAAGTCCAAAAATGGGGAAAGTGGTATGTAAATGTGAGTTTTTGTTATTACCTTGTGAGATATGCAAAACAGATTGTATTATTGTTTGACAGGTTGGAAAATATAGATCAAAGTGTTTTAAATGGCCTACTCATGGTTCAAATGATCAGTGTAGTCACTCTTGGACTCATTTTCCAAACAGGGTTTCCCCAAGGAACATGAGAATATGGCCTTAAAGGTTCTGCTTCCGTAAGACCGAGGATTGACTGTAATGTATATTAATACAGGATAGGCTTTGTTTTACAAAAAAGAAAATGAACAAATAAAAAACTCATGGTCATATATCCATGAACATTTAAGACAATCCCCCTTGTTTCTCCAATGAGATCTGCCTGTGGTTCCTGAAGAGAGGAGAGAACAGAGATGACTCCTCTATGAATATCCTCTCTCCTATCTGCATCTCTAAGTTCTGATGCCTGTCTTTCCTTCAGCAAAGTCTCTTTTTTAAAGGCTAAGCTAAAGGGTATTCCCCAATTGTCATAATTTAATTGATCAGCTATAATATTTTGTCAGTGAGCAAATAAACTCTAGGTAAGGGCACTTTCCATAACTATCTTGGTCCAGAAAACCTCTCTGGTCTTCTATAACTAGTTCTTTTTTATAAAAGAACTCTATCTCAGGCAACACCATCCCCCTTCTGCTTGGTACCCTTTTCTTTTTATGGAATCTTCTGTCCCAAGAACATTTCAAATTAATGTAGCCAAATGTGATTGTGATAGAATACTACTACACCATCAGAAATAATGAGCAGGCTAATTAAAAAAAAGAAAAAACAGAACTTGGAAAGACCTACATGAAAATATAAAGGTAAAACAAGCAGAACCAAAAGAATATTAGATACAGCAACTGAAAAAGTTTAAATAATAACTTGTGTATGTCTATCTCCAGAGAAAGAAATGATAAATAGAAATAATCAAGGTATAGTTTCATATATACATATATCTTTTTGTCAAGTGTTGTCTTCTATAGGCATGGTTGAATTTGCATTGCATCTGAAGTTTTCAGTTCCCCCTGTAAATTCCTGGGGACTCCAAGGTCATAGTCACTCACACTTGGGTGTGTCAGCCTGCGGAGACAATGACTCAGTGTACTTATGAAAAGAGACTGCTTCTATCTTGAACTACAAAGTTCTGACTCTTCTGTATGAATGTTCTATATTTAGCATTTCTTTCGTGTGTAGGAAATAAATACCTGATTCATATTTACATTTACTGCCTTTTTAATATCCTCACTTTGAGGAAACATTAGATGAAATACCAAACCTCAACATGAAATAATGTGTCCAAGGGACATCAGTGAAGATTTAATGAGCCAAGGACTGAATCCCTCTTCTCATTAGAGAAGATCTCAGATCTCTTGGGATTGAACTCAGTTGGACTGCAGGCCACAGGTTCAGAGCAAAGGGGACCATTACCACAGAAGGGAGTGGGAAGAGTAACCCCAACCCTATGAAGCCATAGCATTTCTTCAAAATGTTAGAACATAAGCAGAATTGTTTTTATTTAGAGGATTTTAAATCAGGGAAAGGATATGATATATATTTTTTATTAATTCTGATTAATAGTCTTTTAAATCTCATAAAATTAGAATGGAATAAAGGAAAGGGAGGAGGACTTAACACTTGTTCCTCCTTTTCTTCCATCTCCCATTTTAAAAGCAATTATGGTACAGTGGAAAGCTTACAGAACTTAGAGACAGAAATTCTGGGTTTGAATCACAGCTGAAGAATCCAAATTATTCATGGAAATAAAAATACTAGTTTAATGCTACTTTCAGTACCATCAATGCTCCCTCCATCCAAAACCTTTATGTCTGTCACATAAGGACTTGGTCAAAATTTAAGGCTGGAGATTTTAAATTAAATGATTTCCTTAAGATTACATGGGTGACAAAGCCAAGATATGAACCCATGTCATCTGACTCCATAACAAATTCTCTTTCTACTGTTTGACACTATTCTCACCATTCTGGAAATGAACTGCAGAGGGTTCATTCAGTAGAACACTGGGAAGGCAGGAAAACATGAATTCAAAAATCCTTACTCAGATACTTGCTAACTGTATGACCCTGAACAAGTCATTCAAACTGTCTTCACCTCTGTTTTCTTAACTATAAAATGGGGATAAAAATAATACCTATCTTCCAGGGTTGTCGTGAGAATCACATGAGATGATATTTTCTGTTAAAAGCTCTTTACAAACTCCAAAGCAGTATGTAAACGCTGGTTGTTAAAATTATGAAGATTAATGAAAGGAAAAATGTCCTAACAATTAGAGTCACACCAAAATAGAATGCACTGCCTCTGGAAAATGTGGGTTCTCTTTCATTGGAAGTCTGTTAAGTACAGATTAAGTGATCCCTAGTCAAGGGTGTTGTAGAAAGAATCTATTTTCAGTGATGGGTTGAATGGCATGGCTGCTGGGATAGCTTTCAACTCTGGAATTCTGTGATTCTTGGTTTTACTCTCTATTTAAATTTGGCATGAACTTCCCAAAAATAAGATGAATTCTAAAATCTCAGAGTTGAAATAGGACTCATAGAGTAACTAGTTTAACCAATAACTAAGAAGAAATACCCTCTACAAAACCCCTGACAAGTAATTGTTCAGCCTCCGCTTGATTACTGCCAGTGATGGTGAACAAATTATTTAATCTGTCAGCAAACTCCAATTTTGGCCAGCTTTTAATCATTAGGAAGTGTGTTTTTATATTGAGTCAAAATCTGTCTCTCTCCCCGACTTCTATCCTTTCATCCTACTTTTGTCCACTGGGGCCTAACTAAAACAATTCTCCACATATAGTCCTTTACTAACCCGAAGATAAGAATGTTAGGTCCCCTAAGTTTTCTCTTCTCCAAGTTAAGTATCTTTAGTTCCTTTAACTTATCCTCGTAAAACAGTCCCTTTGCTATCTTGATTACCTTTCCCTTATCTTGTCAATATTCTTCCTAAAATATGGTACCCATCACTGAACACGAACCTACAGGGCATTATCCTTTTATTAATGCAGCCTATACTTGCAATGGCTTTTTTGACTACTATTGTTGACTCTTACTGAACATATAGGCCACTAATACACCTAACTCTTTGTAAAATAGATTGTCTAATGGGCTCTCTTATACCATGCTTATAGAATTGACTTGTTTAACTCAAAAGTAATTTGTCTCTGTCAAATTCTCTTTTATTAGATTTGGCCCTAACATGACCTCTTTTTGGATTCTGTTAAATACTGTCAAAAAAAATCCATTAACTATGGATCCAAATTATGCATCCACTAGCGATTTGATAAGCATTCTATACCTACATCCAAGTTCATTGATGAAAGTGCTGACCACAACAGGAGCAAAAAATGAGACTCTATGACACAACAGGAGAGTCCTCCTTTTGAGTTTACATTGATCCATTAGTCATAATTTTTTGGTTTGTCCCTTTAGCCAGTTCCAGATCAACATAGCAAAGCTATTATCAAGCCTTTATCTGTGTATATTGTCTACAATTATTTAGACAATAGATTTTTAGACAATATTTAGAGATATATTTTCAGATGCCTAACTAAAATGGAGCTCTACCACATATCTGGCATTTCCCCAATATATACATCTAGTAATTCTGTCAAAAGAAGAAAAATGAGGTTATTCTGGCATAACTTGTCCGTGATGAGCCCATACTGGTTCTTAGTAATCAATGCTTCCCTTTCTAAGCACTTCTGAGCTATCCCTTTAAGAACATTCTAAATGCATTGCCTTCCTCTCTTTGCAGGAATGGGGAACTATGGTCATAAAACATTGCATAGACTGCTAAACCCCACTGATGTAGTAATTCCGTTGTAATGTTTTGGAGGCTTTTTTCCTCTTTCTTTTTTAAATTCTTGTTACAGGGAGTGGCTTAGAAGTTAATATAGTAAAGGATATATTTGCAAATGAAGGTGATATATAAAAACAAAAGATTCAATGGCATTTTCGAAATCAAATCCATAATTAACCTACAACTTGAAGGGTCCCATCCCTAAAAGTCAGCATATCTTTCATACATATTTAGTTCTGCCTGTCTCCATTCTCAGTGAATTTCCCACAATGTGAGCTCTTATAACTTACATCTCTTTTGCACAGTCCTTATTTAAATCCATAGCTCATCTCTCCTACTAGAAGGAAGGCGGGGATCTGTCTCCTGTCACATGTACTACCTGCACTTTATAAATGCTTGTTAAATTTGTTCAACATGGGGCTGATCAATGACCCCAGTTCTTATGAGCATGTTCATTCAAAAGACCTTAGAAATACCACCTGGCTAGAACAAGAGAAGAAGAGGTTCTAGTCAACTAATTCCTTTTGAATATATTCTCAGTTCTAGCTACATAAATGATCAAAAAAGATCTTCACCACATGGGCAGCAGCCAACAACCAGTTATAGAATATCTACCATTCCCCAAAGGCCACATGGGGAATGCATTAGCCAAACACTCTGCACATGCTCATAAGGACTGGGCTTACTGGCCAATCCACCCTTAAATTTGAGAAGTTTTATTTATTTAAACAGGGAGATAATTATCTTTTGTTTAAAGGCTTTGAACTAAGCAAATTCAAAGAATAACTTCATGGAGCAAAAAAGAATACTTGGGTATTATAGTTTATTGAATTTTATATCCTTCCTTTGAGAAAGATTTCCAGAAATTACAGTACTAATATTTCCTACTTTCACAAATTTAAAGCTTTCTGTAAAGGACTTTAGACAAAAGCTAGTCCAGCCCTCTCAATTTACAGATGAATACATTTAGGCCAGAGAGAATAATTAACTTGCCCCAAATCATACAGCTAGCAAGGGACAAAGCTAGGATTTTAGTAGCAATCCTTTGACCCTAAATTTCAGAACCCACATTGTTCAATTCCCTTTCTGTAAAATGAATATAAATACACTTTTCTTCTTTGCTTCACAAGGTTGTTGTAGGAATAAAAGAATTAGTAAATTAAAAAGTGCTTAGAAAAGTTTAAAGGAGATAGATGAAAATTTTTCAGTTTCTTAGCTCTATTAATTGAAAAATAAAATAAATTAGAAAGAAAAACAAAATGCTTTCAGACATACCTCATTTTATTTTCATAATTATCCTATGAGGTAAATAAAGGAGATTGTGTTCATGTTTTACAGCTGAGGAAACTGAGGTAGTCTCTGCATATGAACTAGCAACCTTAAATACCCCAAAGTTCTCTAAATATATTCTCTCTCTTGGTGCTATGATTCATTTCCATTAATTGATACTCACTTCCATGCTGATAATTCCTGGAGTGTAGCAGAAAAAATAGTGAATTTGGACTCAGAGGACCTTTATAACATTTCAAAGCATTTAGTTTCTCTATTCTTCTTTAACACTGTGATCTCATATGTCTATTTGTCCCAATAGCTCCAAATTGTTCGCTGGGTATCTATCTATATATCTATATCTATCTATCTATCTATCTATCATCTATCTATCTATCTATCATCTATCTATCTATCTATCATCTATCTATCTATCTATCTATCTATCTATCTATCTATCTATCTATCTATCTATCTATTTATCTATCTATCTATCTATCTATCTATCCCACTGACATCTTTAATTTATTAATTCAACTAGCATCTCTTAAATACCTATAATGTGCCAACCACGATGCTAGGGATACAAGACAAAAACAGAATTGTCCCATCCTTAAGGGGCTTAAAATCTCTTGGAGAAGCAGCAATAACATGTATACAGAAAATTAAATAAAAAATTATAATGACAAAGTATGGCCCCAGGAAAAAAATGAGAAAATACACCTCTTCACCTCTTTTCAGAGAAAGAAATGATTAGGAAACTGCATAGATTGTCAAACTCAGCTGATCCATTGGCTTTGCTGAACTGATTTTTTTTTTAAATCCTTTGTCACAAGAGGTGGCTTATCAGAAAGGGGAGTAGGGAAAAGTATATTCAGAAATGAAGATAATATCAAAACAAGTTAGCAATAAACATTGCAAAAATGTTTAAAGAAAGAAAATTAAAATACACAAATAATTGGAGTGGGAGTGGTGATAGAGGAAATGTACTAACAAATGAAGACTTCCTATGAAAAGTGGCACCTGCACTAAACCTTGATGGAAGGCAGATATTCCATGAGGCAGAGGTGAGAAGAGAATGGGGGAAAGACTGTGGAGGCATGGAAAAAAAAAAGCATAAAGTGTTGTTCTGCAGGAGGGAACAGTAAGCAGACCAGTTTGGCTGGAACATAGAATGAGTGAAGGAAAACAATGTACAATAAGTCTGGAAAGTAGGCCAAGGTCAGATTGTAAAGTCTAACAAAGTTTATATTTTATGTAGAGACAAGAGGGAAGCATGGTAGCTTCAGAAACAGGGGAATGATAAAGCTTAATTAAATGTGTGAATCAGGAATGTTAGTTTGGTAGTTGTGTGAAAGATGGAGAGGTGAAGGGAACCACTTAGGAGGTTACAATAGACAAACAAAAAAGTGAAGTCTTGAACCAAAGTAGTAGCGACTGTGAGCATAAGGAAGGGAATGAATTTGAGACCAGCATGTCCCAAACAGAATTCTTAATATCTCCCCAAACTTGCTCCTCTTCCAACTTCTCTTTCAGTGGAGGACACCAATAGGCTCCTAGTCTCCCAAGGCTCACAACAGAAGTCATTTTGGACCTCATCCCATTTTGTTGTTGTTCAGTAGGTTGTCAGTCATGTCCAACTCTTTGTGGCCGTATTTGAGGTTTTCTTGGTAAAGATATTCAAGTGATTTGCCATTTCCTTTTCCAACTTACTTTACAGAAGAGAAAACTGAAGCAAACAAAGTTAAGTGGCTTGCCCAGAGTCACAACAGCTAGTAGGTGTCCCTATCCCATATCCCTCTTCAATTGGTGAGCAAGTCCTATTGTTTCTCCCATTTACAAAACTTAACAAATTAATTAAGCATCTATTATCTCCAGTCACCACTGTGCTAGGTGCTAGGGAGGCAAATATAGTTATGGCATAGACACTTCTCTAAAGTAATTTACAATCTAATGGAGAAAATGACATACAGGAATCACTGGTCCGAGAGAGTATGTTAAGTTTTATACATAATTCTCCAAGACCTTAAGTTGCAGAACTAGTAGAGGGAGTTCCCTGTTATCAATAGAATCATGGATCTAGTCTCAAGAGAAAAAAAAAGTTCAGTATGAACTTTTTCAGCATGATAGACTCTTTAGCATTGATTGACTCCCCTATGGCCCCAATTATCATCCCTGTGATCATATAAACCAAAATATCTATCACACTCTTCTTTTACCCCACTATCACTTCCCTATATGTATTGTCTCTTCCAATTACAGCAAAAGCTTCTACCTAGTGACTGTTTTTACGGGAGCTGTAGACCAGAGATATCAAACAGCAATATCACATTAAAATGTAATTTGGAAATATTAATGAAAATATGTAGTAAATTATTAGTTACTATATTACTAATTTATTAACAATGAATATAAATTAATAAAAATGTAGTATACTATAAATAATATTTCTCTCTGATTTTCTAAGTCAATACATGACCTACAAGGATTCTTACGTACACTAGGACACCCATTTCAATTTGAGCTTGTTTCCACTGCTGAGACTCTGCCTTATACCTAGCCACAACTATTGAAGAATCTGTAGAAGAAAATTCTTGCCACTAAAAACCCTTGGCACTGCCAAATGGATCAACAGCAGGAAAGGATATATTTTAATCAATGAAAATAGCATTAAAGATAATGCATTATCATCTACTTTGCTGCTAACCCCTAAGGACCACAGGACCTTTTCATTTGACTTGTATCTGAAACTCACATGAGTTGTCTCCTCAACTAAAATTCAAAGTCTTTGAAAGCAAGGACCAGCTGAGCTTTTCTATTTGAAAGTAAAGTGCTTTTGTAATCCCAAATGTTTTTTCATTCATTCATTTAAAATCTATTTGTTTATAGAGCTTTCCTTTCCACAATTGTATAGTAGGTAACTTGGATCAGTAGAAAATTATTACATCTACAGAGATTTATACTCTGATTTTTAAAAAACATATATTCAAGGAAGCAATTTGGAACTATGCTCAAAGGGCTATAAAACTGAGTATAATATACTCTTTAATCCAGCAATATCATTACTGCATCCTAAAGAGATCAAAAAAAGGGTGGAGGGAGGACTTATTTGTACAAAAATATTTATAGTGGCTTTTTTTTTAGTAGCAAAAGTTGGAAATTGAGGGGATGCCCATCAGTTGAGGAATGGCTAAACAAGTTGTAGTATATGATTGTAATGGAATACTACTGTGTTATAAGAAATGGCAAACAGGATAATTTCAGAAAAACTTGTAAATATTTATATGAATTGATGCAAAGTAAAGTGGGCAGATCCAGGAGAACATTGTACACAGTAACAGTAATACTGTATAATAATCAGCTGTGAATAATTAAGCTATTATCAGCAATATAATCATCCAAGACAACTTCAAAAAATGTTATTCACCACCAGAGAAAAAACTGATGGAATTTGCATGAAGATTAAAGCAGATAACTTTTCACTTTATTTTCTTTGAGACTGTTTTTTTTAGTGATATGTGTCTTCTTTCACAACATGATGACTATAAAAATACATGTTACATGACAGCACACTATAACCTATATCAAATTGCTTGCCATTCTCAGAGAAAGGATAAGGGAAAGAAAGGAGAAAGAATTTGGAACTCAAAATATAAGAAAATTGCTTCTACATGTAATTGGGGAGAGAGAATTAAAATGTTGCTGGAAAAAATATATTTTCAAGGAGGAGGGGCTGCAGAGAATAATGTGGGAATACTTTTTAAAGGCAAGATGATAAAGTGGATAGAGAAAAGAATCCAGAAGACCTAGATTCAAATCCTGATTCTAAAACTCACTAGATGTCCAACCAACCATGAATTACTTTCCCTTTCAGGCTATAGGCAACTCTCTAAAACCATAAAAATATAGTTTAACAACTTCCACTATGAAAAGAGTTTTCATACCAGGAGTTTCTCCCACACTGATGAATTCACAGGTCTTTCTGGACCAAAAGAAAAATAATTTTAAAGGAATATTAGAATTATAGAGTATCCTGGCATTGTGGATAGAATGATGAAGTGGGCTTCAAGAAGAACTAGGTTCAAATCCTGCTTTGGACATTTGCTAATTGTGTGACTATGGACAATTTAACTAATCTGTTTATGCCTTAGCTGTCCCTATGTTATAGATGGTGGAGCCTATCCACACTGAGAAAATCATAGTTCCTTGTAACAGTGGCAATAATAATGAAATAGCTCTCCAAAGAGATCAAAGAAGAAAAGAATCCACAAATGCAAAAATATTTATAGCAGCTCTTTCCATGGTGGCAAAGAATTGGAAAGAGAGTACTCATCAGTTGGAGAATGAACAAATTACAACATATGAATGTAATGAAACGTAATTATGCTGTTAAAAAAATGATGTTCATTACAGAAAATCCTAGGAAAATGTGTGTAAACTAATATAATGTGAAATGAGCAGAACCAGGAGAACAATTTATACAACAGTAACAACAGTAAAATGACAAAACAACTTTGAAAAACCTAGGAACCCTGATCAACACAAGAACCAACCACATTTCCAAAGGACTTAAATGAAACATGTTCTCTACCTCCAGTCAGAGAAATAATGGACTCTGCATGCAGAATGAAGTATATTTTCTTTTCTTTTTTTCCCCTCATTTGGATATGGTTAAAGTAAGAATTTGTTTTAGTTGATTAGACATATTTTAAACAGGGTCTTGTTTTTCTTGCCTTCTCAATGGTTTGGGGATGAAGAAAGAGAAGATAAATTGGAATTGAAACTAAAATAAGAGTATTAAAAAATAATAGAACAACAGTAGTTCATTTTTATATGGTTCTTTAAGGCTTCCAAAGACAGAATTTAGTGAGTCAGGTAGTAAGTACTTGCTGTACTAGATCAGGGGCATCTAGGTGGCTCACTGGGTAGAGTGCTGGCCTGGTGTAAGAAAGATCTGACTTAATATCTGGCTTTAGATTCCCACTAGCTGTGTGACCCTGAGCAAGTCGCTTAACCTGTTTGCCTCAGTTTTCTCATCTATAATATACAATGGAGAAGGAAATAATTTATTCAGCATCTTTGCCAAAAAACAAGCAAACAAAAAAAGGAGTTATAAAGAGTCAGACTTGACTGAACAACATGCTAGATCATTAATATTACCTCTTCCTTCAATAATATTTTCTGTTGCAATTTTGTCTCTGGAAGTTCACATTTTGCCAGAATTCTGAGTAGCCTGGTGCCAACTACCCTCAGTGTCTACTCTCAAGGTCTTCTGAAACTGCTGGGTCAGATTTCAGAAAGTTCATGCCTTCTCATAATTGCAAAAGGAGTTTCAGAACTGAACTGAAAGCCTAGAGAATTTCAGAGTACTATTCCTGGTAGCCCCAAAGTGAAATGATTTTCCTTTAATTTCTTTATTAGCTTGAAATCCTTTTGCCAGGTCACTTGGCCTGGAAGGTAATGAGCAGTTTCCATGTTTCACGTTAGAACTCCCTCTGGAGGTGTATGTTTTAGTGGAGCAAGTTGGTGGATGGTTACAGAGGTTTTTAAAGGACAGTCCTGCAATACAGGAAGATTTCCTTCCTGATTTGGCATCTTGACATAAGAAGTCAGCATTATAAGCAAAGCAAAACAACCAATAAAAGTAATGATTCATTCCTTAGATAAGGAAACAAACATCAGCTCCTGGTGAATCAGCCATTCTGCATCTCTCTTCATTGACTCACCCTTAACGTGTACATTCTGATTTAGCTGAGAGAGGATAGTGGGAAATCTCATGAACCAAACATAACCAATGCTCGTTCTCTCCAGCCAAAACAGAAAAAAAAATCCACAAATAAAAAACCCCCTATAGTTTAATATTCTAAACTCTTATGTTTAACTGATAATAAAAAGACATTTGCAACAAGTCAAGCAAGCAATAAGTTCCTACTATGTTCCAGGCACTGTATCTCTAGATAAAAAAACATGGAAAGGAAATAGATCTCTCTTCCTGCTTCCTCCCTCTCGCCCTTGGCCATGTAACTAATGTAATTACTTCCTAGAACTGAATTGCAGGAAATGAACAGCTTTTAAAAATTATATCAGTTTTTCTTTTAATGTACTTGATGATCACATGGCTTCCATCCGAGCGATAATGTTTTTTATGCTGTTATTGCTTTTCTTATACTCTTTAAACTCTTGCTCCCAACCTACGCTATCACAGGTTTTACATAGTTTTTTTTTTCTCTTGACCTTCCTTATTTAAAAAACAAACAAACCATAGCTGCCTGCTTTCATTAAAGATCATCCATTTGCCTTTCCAACCCAGGATTCTAGTTTAAGAGGCAGATGAGAACCACACCAGAGGGTTGGGGAAGTGTCATCCTTCCATTTGCTAATAATGTTGGACTAATGACTTTCCTAAATTTTATATCTGATTATGTCATGGGCCTCCAAATTACTCCCCTGTTACCTCCAGAACAAATATAAAGTCCAATGGCATTTAAAGCTCTTCACAACTTGAATCCTGCCTACTTTTCTAATCTTCTTACATTCCACTGCCTCCCATATGATCCAGTCACACTGACCTGCTTGCCTATTCTTTGTTAATTTACACAAAGACAATCCATCTGCTACCTCTGTACCTTTACCTTGGCTGTTCACCCACATCTAGGGTGCTCTCCCTCCTTACTTCTGATTTTTAGAATTCCTGGCTGTTTTTTAAGACTCACCTCATGTGCAACCTCCTCCAGGAGACCTTTCAAGTAGTCCCCCACTCTGTCCCAAGCTGCTAACACCATCCCTCTTAAGGTTATTTTCTACCTCTGCTGTATTTACCTTGTATATTTTTATTTGTCATGTTATTTCCAATCCAATCCAATAAATTTTTATTAAGCTCCTACTATGTGTTAAGCACTAGGGATATAATGAATAAAAAGACAATCCCTGCCATCAAGGAGCTTACAGTCTAACACAATCTTCCCCACTAGAATGTAAGCTCCTTAGGCACGAAGACTATTTTGTAAAAATTATTTTTCTTTGTATTGCACAAATATCACAATGCCGGCCACAAAGTAAATTCCTAATGAAAGCCTAATGATTGATTGATTGATTGATTGATGGTGTTTTGCAGAGGCCAGTGATAGATGCTGCTTCTAATGAATAAAACAATACAGTTTCATGAAAAGAATGTTTTGGCTGTGGTTCCCTACTTGGGGGTGGTGTCCTTTTTTAATATTTAAAATTTGACAGAAGCAATAATTGTAGGATTAGTAATCATGGATTGAGAAGATTCATGATACAAAGCTACTACAATCTACAATCTATAGAACTCTGGATCGTTCTTTCTCCTTTCTTAAGATCAGTTTTTGACTCTCTCTGCTCACCTGCTTGAAAATCTCAATGTATAATTTCATTTTTTAACTAACAAACATTTTTCTTCTCTCCTCACCATACCACCAAAGAGGAAAACAAAGTCCTTGTAACATATATGCATAGTCAGGCAAACAAATTTTCATACTGGCTATGTAAAAAACGTATGTCTCATTCAACATGGAAGTGAGTAACATGAGTTGTTTTCAGACCTCTGGAATCATAGTTGGTCATTGTATTCATCAGAGTTCTTAAGTCTTCCAAAGATATTTGGCTTTCTTATGCTGGAGTTATTGAATAAATTATTTTCTCAATTCTCCTCACTTCACTCTGCATCAATTCACTCAAGTTTTCCCAGGTTTCTCTGAAACCATCCCATTTGTCACTTCGTTTGACACAATTTTATGTCATGTGTTATGGTATATTTACATATCATAATTTGTTAAGCCATTCCTCAAATGATGGGCACCCCTTTAGTACCTGGTTCTTTGACACCACAAAAAGAACTGCTAAGATACAAAATAAATCCACATAAATCTTCAGCATTTCTGTATATTACCAACAAAGTCTAATAGCAAGAGTCAGAAAGAGAAATTCCATTTAAAATCACTCTAAACAATATGAAATACACATGAATTTACTTGCCAAGGCAAACACAGAAATTATATGAACACAATCACAAAACACTTTTCAGACAAATAAAGTCAGATCTAAACAATTGGAAAAATATTAATTGCTTGTGGATAGGCTGAGCTAATATAATAAAATGACAATATTATCTAAATTAGTGTATTTATTCAGTGCCATACCAATCAAACCACCAAATAATTATTTTATAGAACCAGAAAAATAATTAACAGATTTCATCTGGAAGAACAAATGTTCAAGAATTTCAAGGGAACTAATGAAAAAAAAAGTGAAGGAAGAAGGCCTGGTAATACCAGGTCTCAATTTTTTTTATATTATTATTATATTATATTATATTATATTATATTATATTATATTATATTATATTATATTATATAGTATTATAAAACAGCAGTCATCAAAACAATATTGGGGGCAGTTGGGTAGCTCAGTGGATTGAGAGGCAGGCCCAGAGATGGGAGGTTCTGGGTTCTGGATTCAAATCTGACCTCAGACACTTCCCAGTTGTGTGACCCTGGGCAAGTCACTTGACCCTTATTGCCTAGCCCTTACCACTCTTCTGCCTTGGAACCAATACACAGTATTGACTCCAAGACGAAAGGTAAGAGTTTAAAAAAAAATCTGGAACTGACTAAGAAATGAAATGTTAGATTAGTGGAATAGATTAGATATACAATATAAAGGGGGTAAATGACCTTAGCAACCTATCAATACTGTGTATTGGCTCCAAGGCAGAAGAGTGGAAAGGGCTAGGCAATGGGGGTTCAGTGACTTACCCAGGGTCACACAACTGGGAAGTGTCTGAGGCCAGATTTGAACCCAGAAGCTCCCATCTCTAGGCCTGGCTCTCAAATCCACTTAACAACCCAGCTGTTCCCATAAAAAAAATGTTTTTTAAAGAATTGCTAAAAATGTTTGCACATATGGGTTATTTTCCTCTTTTTTTGATGTCTTTGGAGTATAGGGTTAATAGTGGTATTACTAGGTCAAAGAATACACATAATTGAGTGACTTTCTTTGGTATATAAATTGATTCCCTTTCAAACTCATTGACTTCCCCATTCATCAACCTCCCTAATACCCCAAAATCATGCCAACAAGATAGACTACAAACTTATGTTAATTCATCTTATTTGGAACTTTGTTCCTACATGATAATTAATGCCTTCATTTTTCTTTTATCAAAGCTCAGTCATTCCACTTACAACTTTTCCAAACCTTCCTTTCTCTTAAAACTCCACTATTTGCTGTCCACTTCCTCTCAGCAGAGGACAGAGTCTCCTACTTGTCTGTTACCATCCACTGAGTTCCTTCTTTAACCCAATTCCACACTTCAAGCCTCCTCTATTTTATCACCAGACTTTCTCTCTTCCTGTATGCCAATCTCTAGAGAAGAAACTTCCTTTTGCCCAGGTCAAAACCCTTTATTTGTGCCCTTCTTTCCATCTCATCCCATTTGATTTTCTTCATTTTTCTCCTTCAATATTCACTTTCTCTCAATCATCTTCAATTTTCTCCATCTAATATATTCTTCCAAAATCTCTATGAAGATGGACAGATCTTCCCTTAAAAAACAACAGAGGGGGCAGCTGGGTAGCTCAGTGGATTGAGAGCCAGGCCTAGAGATGGGAGGTCCTAGGTTCAAATCTGGCCTCAGACACTTCCCAGCTGTGTGACCCTGGGCAAGTCACTTGACCCCCATTGCCTAGCCCTTATCACTCTTCTGCCTTGGAGTCAATACACAGTATTGAATCCTAGATGAAAGGTGAGGTTTTTTGTTTTGTTTTTTTTTTTTTGGTTTTTTCATTTAGACTTGTTTACATGAGGCAATTATTAGTTGTGTTTTTTTATCTGCTGAAAGACTGAAGAACATTATCCATACTTCAGCAGCATAGTACACTCAGGATCAGAGAGTACCTGTGACTCACTGTATCACACCATGAAAAATAGTTTAATTACTTCTTTAAAATGTTAAACAAGATAGATGAGCTGAGCACATCATATTATTTTTGAAGGATAAGTATGGTCTGTGGACTAGATGGCCCTTGAAAATTCTGCAAATTGCTTAAAAAGTATCTTTGTGAGATGGACAAACAAATATGGACACAGTGTGGGTGGCAGAAATGAAACAGTCCTTCTCAGGCTTTCCAGTTGACTCAAGTAAATTCACTCTTGGAGGATTAGGAGAGAAGGAGGGTCCCTCTTGTGAAATTGCAACTGCCAGCAGGAGTATCTTTGCATGTGCTTCTAAAAATTGTCCTTGAAATCAGATAAAAAAAAATACTGACCTAAAGACCACTCAGTCTCAAGAAGTAGAAGTTAGTTAAAGTTGAGAAGGAAGTAATGTGGTATGATATTAAAACACACACACACACACACACACACACACACACACACACACACACAACAACAACAACAACAACAGTATAGGAATCAGGAGATCTAGGTTTTGGCAAAGAGTTTCACACTTGCTAGTTTTGAGCTATCAGCCACGTCACTTTCTTTCTGGGGGTTGAAGTGTTTTCATTTGTAAAGTGAGGGAATGAACCTACATGATCTGAGATCCCTTATAGCCCCTTAAGCTTTACTATTAAATTTACTGTTGAACTCAGTTATATGATGCTTTGTTTTGCTTGACTACATTTTCTCCTCTTTTGGGATTATTCTGATGCAAAAACAAAAGCTCTCTGACACTACTTTTATGACTGGGAAAATCACTTAACCTCCTTGAGGGCAATCCAGAGGAGTTTGGATTGGCTAGATTCAAATCTCTTCCATCTCTACTTATGTGAACCTAATAAATACTTTAAAATATTATATTTAACAAAAAACAGAGAAGCATGTGAAGATTTATATGAACAGATAATGAATAAGGCAAAAAGAACCAGGAAAGCAATATATTCAATGGCAGCAACAAGAAGAAACTCAATGTCATATCATTACAATTGCCAAGTTTGTCTCTAAAAAGATGAAAAAACATATCAATGTCCCTTTCTTGGCAGTGGTGGGGAATATGAATGTAGAATATTACATATGCATACATTGTCAGAATTTGTTGATTTGTTGTTTGATTTTACTGAACTACTTTTTAAAAATTTGTTTAGTTTTTGTAATGGGGAAGGAGGAGAGATATATTTGAAAATGAAAGAGATTTAAAAGAAAAAATCAATATTCAAAAGACTACAATTCACATTCAGGTGATAATTCTGTGGTGGATGCGTATGTATTCTATTTATGTATATTATATATAGAATCATAGAATGTATGATTTAAAAAGGACCACAGAGATCATCTAAGTCCAATCCCCTCATTCTACAGATAGAGAAACTGGAGTCCAGAAAAGTGAAGTGATTTGCCCAGAGTCACAAAGGGAGGAGAGGCAAGAGTTAAACCCAAGGTCCTCTGGCTTCAAATCTAATCCTCTTTCTATTAATTATACCACACTTAACATCACAGAATAAATACTTAAGTGTCATTAAAAATGGAATTTGACAAAAAAATAAAAAATAAAATGTATATATATATATGCAAAATATATACATAATATGAAATACACACAAAACCAACTTTATAAAAAGTAATATTTAAACGTTTACTTTGTAGTACCTCCCTACATACTGCACTCTACTAAGTGGTAGCAAACATCACCTATCTCTGCACACAGTTCTGTCTATCCCACCCACACTAAGAGAGCTTCATGCCCATGACTAACTTCCTGGAGGAGTTGGCACCTCAAAAAAAAATGAAAAGAGCATTTGACCAAGTGTGAAGACCATTAAGTTCTAGTTTGAGCTTACCACCAAGCTACAGGCTTGGAATAAATCATTTTCCCCTCTATGCTTCAATTCTGTTCCCAATTAAGGAGAGTAGTTGGACTAGATAATCTCTAATGCCCCTTCCAGATAAAAGAGTCCAAAGGAAACTAAAGAATCTGCAACCCTTAACAACAATGTATCCAGGGGAGTTCCTGGAGCTAGCTCTGAGTTGGAAAGCCATTGTTCAGTTTTGACTGTGAGCATTTACACCGGAAATCAAACCAGTGTTTAATTAATTGTTTTGCTGATTGCCTAGAATTAAGAAAATGTGGATGGTGTAGATAAATCTGAAAAATATGTATACTTAGTTTTTAGGTTTTTTACTGGAGAGCCTCATTGTTAAATATTTACTAACACACCCCTGTATTGCTTTTTAAACATTATTTGTGTTGGGCAGAGTGCTGTAGGAGGCTTGGGGAATGAAATCACCAGATTAGAGGCTGGGTGACTAGAGGCTAGAAACAGTAACAAAATAATGACAGTTATCATTAATATGAATAATAATAATAACTCACATTTGTGTAGCACTTTAAGGTTTGTAGAGTGCTTTTACATCCATTGTATCAGTTTAATCTCATAGCACCCCTGAAAGTGTCCCTAAGCCTTTTCTCTCATTACATTACTAATTTCTCTGTTAGTATTCTCAAAAACAAAGAGAAGGAAGCAAATAGTGTACTTCCAGGAAACAGGTCACCAAGAAATCATGGTTTACAAATATAAATAGTGCTTCTACAAATATACTTTGAATACAATTGTGAGAACTCTTGGAGGTATATTTTCAAACATATTGATAAATCTGAGTGTTTGCTAAATTTAACTAGCTATTAGATTTATTGAAATGTTGCTCCTTATTAAAAGGAAAAATGAAAAACCAAATTCAAAGTCTAATGGGATGAGTTTGGTACAATTAATTGCTTTACAATTTGAGGGTAGATGGTTTACCAAGACATTTTTGTCATGCTTCAAATAAATTCTTGGAAACCATTCCACTCAATTAGGAGAAACTTAACTTGCTTAATATTTCATTTTACAAAGATATATAATTTTAAATTTGGAAATTAAAATATTTAAAACTTAATCTGTCACAAACACAAGAGAAAACAAGAGAAGCAGACCTTGTGCTTCCCCATTTCCTTGAACCCAGGTCTGTTTTGAATAATTTTGGCTAAAATATTTCCTTTAAGGTACTTTTTCCTTCCCTTGATCTACATTTGGCATCCATCTTTCACTCAACTCTCATCTGTGGTTTCAAGAAGCTATGGCAGGCACAGTGGCCACAACGTAATAAAACCATCTTCAAAACAAACTAGACTAGGTAGA
This sequence comes from Monodelphis domestica, assembly GCF_027887165.1. NCBI lineage: Eukaryota > Metazoa > Chordata > Mammalia > Didelphimorphia > Didelphidae > Monodelphis > Monodelphis domestica. Next base: position 180,229,559 of record NC_077233.1, on the reverse strand, counting down.
GGGCAACCCATAGACCTCAAACTCATTGGAGAGTTAGGGAGATGTCTACCTCAAGGATGTAAAGATTTCCCCTGGTGGAATGGGCATATAAGGACAATCTTTTCCAACATCCATGAAGGTAGCTGAAGCAGTAACTGGGTAGTACTTAGAACCTGGTCAGACACTGAAAGATACCAAAGTCAAATACTGCATCCTGGACCACTGAAAATCCTGACTTTCGTCTTGCCACTGGACTTTGATGACTCTGAAAGAGAGGGAGGCTGAAGACTGCAACTCTGCTTCACTTAAATCCAACTCAGAGGCAAGTCATTACCCTCCTGATGTCATTGCTCCTCTTTGAAACAAAGAGTGAACAACTCTCTCCCTTGAATATTAGTAACATATGCCTTGTTGTACAATGGAAGAAACACTAGATTTGGAGTCAGAAATCCTAGTTTCAAATTCTGTGTCTTGTTAATGAAGTGATCTTAGATGAATAACAACTTCTCCAGGCCTCATTTCTCTTTATTTGTTTTTACAAGTAAGTTGACCTAATTGATCCCTAAACCCTTTACATTTTAAATCCTATGAACTATATATTTGTTGTTTTGTGCAGTCTGTTCAAAACCAAGGCAAACAGGGTGAAGTGACTTGCCCAGGGTCACACAGTAAGCATCTGAGACCAAATTTGAACTGAGAAAGATGAATCTTCCTGGATTCAAGACCAGCTCTCTATCTGCTGTGCTACCTAGCTACCAGAATTCGCCTAGCATTTTACAATTCACAAATGTCTTTCCTATCAATAATCAGGTATAGTAAGTTATCAGAAACAGTATCATCCCTATTTCACAAAGTGTTTTTTTCTCTGTACAATGGGGATATTAATACTTGGTCTATTTATCTCATAGGATTGATGACAATGTCTAGCCTGTAGATAGTGATTTAAGTTTGCAAGCACTTAACATATTATCCTATTTGATTTTCACACCTACCTTGTAAGGTGGGGGCTATTATTATTGTCATCTATAAGATGAGGAAACTAAAGCATAGAGAGGTTAACTGACTTGCCCATGCTGCTAGTAAGAATCTGAGGAAGGATTTGAAGTTCTTGACTTCAATTCTAACACAATGCACTGAGCCATCTAGCTGTCTGACCATCACCCTAAGGACAGGGATGCATAGCCGATAGAATGCTATGCACAAATAATCTATTACCAACATGCCCTGTGAGACAGGGCTTGTGAAGTGTCATAAGCATAGCTAGAAACAATATTCTAAATGGGTAGTTGACTACAGCAGGATTTTAAGATATTAAGGTTGGTCTAATAATAATGAAATAATGACTTAAAAATTATATTGGTCAGTGCAATGTCATGTGAGGTATGCCTGTTTATCTCAGATGACCACTTCTTCATCATCATTCCGATGGGGATCATTACCTACAAACCAATATCAATTTGTCCTTGCTATGGAATTTCCCTTTGCTATAATTACTAGCAACTAAAGAGCCCTGCTTCACTCTGGGCAGCAGTCCCATACATACCAGGTTTTTTTCTGGCCACACATATTGTAGCTTTGGGCCAGGAGGGTAAAGGTTTTATCAGTCAGTCTTAAAAATCATTTTTCTTTGTTATAAGGGACAGTTCCATGGTAATGACCTAAAGGCTAGGAGGAAGGGAAGATGAAGAATACTGGGAAATACTATGGTGTAAATTTTTTTAATTTAAATTTATTTTATTATATATAATATATATGTAACATATATTTTATAATATATATTTTATTATATATAAAAATAAAATTTAAAAATTTAAAAAGCTAAAGGAATTAATAACCCTTTTTTAAAAAACCCTTACCTTCTGTCTTAGAATCAATACTAATCCACCTAGCTATCCCATTTAATAAATTGTGGTTAACTGATTCACTATAATATACTGTCTAAGATAGTTGTCTTGGGGACACTAAGAAACCAAGTGTCTTTTAGACTCAGACTCAAGTAGGCAGACTATGTCAGGAGCAGAAACTGGAACTAAGTCTTCCTACCCTGTTCAAAACTGACTGTCAAATCATTATGAAAAGGTGCTTCTCATAAAAAATACAAAAATTAGGAAACAAACTGAATTCCTAGCCTTTGAGGAATGGCTGAACAAAATGGTATATAAATATAAGGGAATGGTATTGTACAATAAAAAAAATAAGGTGTGACAAATTTGGAGAAATATGGGAAGATTTGTATAAATTGATATAGATGGAATTAAGCAGAACCAAGAGAACAGTATATGTCTACAGTAATATTAACTAAAAAAACTTTAAAGGTAAGACAAAGTCTGAGAATAGTGATGACCAATCTTGTCTTGGGAGGATAGTTAATAAAGCAAACTCCTCCAGCCTTCCCCCAAGAATGTTGCAAAAACTCTGACTCCCTCACTAAATCTGTTGGTTATGCTTAACTCTTACAAGAGAAGAGTTCAAGGACAAGGGCGGGAAGGAAGGGATGCAATATCTGGAAATGACTGTGACAGAGAAACAAAAAGCATCAATAAAGCTTTTTTAAAATGTGCAAATTGTAAACAGATATAAACAAGCTATGAAACTTCAAAACATTGTGATAACTTGAACTACATAATAGAGTACAGTGTTTTCATATACTTTGGTAACATTGCTGATGGTCTCATTTAAAATCTCAATGAATAAAAATGGAAATAGCCGGGCCATAATTTAAACTAGATCACAGTTTTGATATTTGTACCAGAGTCCTATCTGTGTTGATGGGAGTTAAATATTCAGAGCAAAGCTGGAATATAACTCTTAAAAGTGTGCTCCTTTTTTCTCATTTTTGTTAAAAATTAATAAGCTCTTTTCAGGGACAGACTTTTTTTTTTCCTTTTAAAATGTTTGAATTTAAAATCAAAATACAGATAATTTCCATACATGTAGCAGAACACAAAAGAGAATTCTCTATGAAATCACTGATTTCCATTTCTTTTTAAAAAACCCTTACTTTCTATCTTAGGATCAATACTAAGTATTGGTTTCAAGAGAGAAGAGCAGTTAAGGGCTAGGCAGCTAGGTATAAGTGACTTGCCCAGGAAGTATTTAAGGCCAGATCTGAACCCAGGACCTCCTGTCTCCAAACCTAGCTTTCTATCCACTGAGTCACCTAGCTATCCCAATTCCACTGCATAATTTTTTTTAAGCCCTTACCTTCCACCTTAGAATCAATACTGTGTATTGGTTCCAAGGCAAAAGAATGGTAAGGCCTAGGCAATGAGGGTTAAGTGACTTGCCCAGGGTCACACAGCTAGGAAGTGTCTGAGGCCATATTTGAACCCAGGACCTCCCATCTCTGGGCCTGGCTCTCAATCCACTGAGCTATCCAGCTGCAGCCACTAATTTTTAAAAGTATGGATTAAATTCCATATGCAACTTTCAAAGCTGTATTTCTTACCTATGCTTCCTTCTGTTCTCTTTTGTTCATTAAAAATTTTTTTTTCAGTGCCCTTCCTGTTGTAGGGAATCATTATTTCTACACCCTTTCTTCATAATACCTCCTCCCCAATTAAAAAACAAAAGAGAAAAAAAAAACCTTGTTAACAAATAACAAAAAAGCGCAGCCAAGCAAAACAAATCATCATGGCGGTCTTATTCAAAAATATAATTCTCTTTCTGCACCTTGTGTCTGTCATCTATTTGTCAATAAATCAAGAATATATGTTATCATGTATCTGTTGGAGCCCTGCCTGGTCAGTGAACTGATTAAAGTTCTTAAGTTTTTCAAAATTGTTTTTCTTTGCAATGTCCTCCTAGAAATTATTCTCCCAGTTTCCATTTCACTGTGTCAATTCCTATAGCCTAAGAATTCCTGTAATCATCTCTTTCCTCATTTCTCATAGCATTATAAATATTGTGTTGCATTCATATGCTACAATTTGTACTATCAGTAGTTATACTTTGTAGGGGGTGGTGTTTATTGGATTGTTTTAAGGAAAGTATTGTATAAAAAAACAGAAATTATTGATAAACTTAATTAAAAAAATAAATTCCCCTGGTCTCCACAAAAAAAAAAAAATCATTCCAGATAGATAGCTTTAGAACATATGGCGACCATGTGTGTTTTAGAAAGGTGATGAATAGGGAGCGGAAAAGCCTTAAAATGTAAAACTGTGCATTCCTGATAAATGGCCAGGAGGCTAGAAATAGGAAGGATCAGGGAAAGAAAAGGCTGAATTTTACTGTATTGATGGCAAGTGCCAGTTTCCAGGGTACAGAGTTTTCAGTTGAGATGGACTGTCTTCAGACAGAAATAACTGAGATCGAAGACCAGAACCTGGATTCTGGCTTTGTTGTATGCTGAGGAGGGAATAGTAGAAATTAATTCCTGTATTATTACTGCATTTCTTTAGGAAGATAAAGGATGATCTGGCTGAACTGATTCCTATTTGCAAAGCATTGCCAGCTAGTTCTCCAGATAAAAGGTGCAAGATGCCATTATGAATTTAGCATCTGAATCTCCTGGGGTTAGAAATAGGGGTAGGGAATGAAGTCTGGTCTGACATATAGTCTCTGAATAAAAATGTTAATCAAAAATAACCCTGGCCAATGAAATTAATTAAGAACAGACTAATGCATTACAATAAGATGAATCTATTTAAACATTAGAGCAAAGGTATACTAGTTATAGTTATCCCCTCAAGGGCTATAATCTTCTGTCATTTTTGTTCCCAAAAGCCCAGTAAAGGAGGAAAAAACTAGAGAGAGATTATGCACAGCTTAATTGAAAACAAGGAATATATTCAAATGATGTCTGATGTTGTGAATCAAACAAACTTCTGAAGAAACATATTGCTGGAAAGGAGACTGAGGCCATGTTTAAGGCTCCTCTGGTACTCATTTTCTTGGCTTGAGCATCTGGGAAGAAGATAATATATTTGAAATTGTCACAAGAATGGGTTAAGTAGGCCCCGTTTCCTATTCTCATTGAAATTTTTGTCAAAAGAATTGATTCATGTTGTGCCTTTTTAGATCTCCATTTACAATCTTTTTCTCCTGAGTGTGAGAATTTTAATGCCTCATATACATATGGAAGACACCACCACTTTTCTTTGATCTTTCCAGTACAGTGTTCATCTTTGATCTTTTCAGAGCCCTGTAATGTGATTTGTAGGGCATTTCTATTCTGGCCTGTTTACAGCCCCACTGGAGGGGAGGTAGAATAACCATCTGGGGGAAAGAACATAGTAGGAGAAAAAATTATAAAAAGGTGTGGGTCAGGTCAATAATCTAACCTACCTACTTTTTGTAGCTAGTTGGAAGACAGTATAATTCTTGCTAAAATGTTGCAATTTCTTTTAAAAAGTAGACATCATTTACAATTAATATTCATGAGAAAGTCTACAAAAAGCAATACATGAATATTGGAAATGGGGTCTTTATTTTCTGGTCTGAAGATTTCTTCATCAATTTTTTGCTCTGGCTATACATCACAAATAATTCTGCTCACACTTGTAGTAAATGAACCTTGACAACCTCTAGTTATAAAATATTTTCATTGAATAAGTTTAACAATAACAACAACTAGCATATATACAGCACTTTAAAGTTTACAGAGCATTTTAAAATTATTATCTTATTTGATCTTAACAACAACCTTGGAAGGGAGTTACTATTATTATCCCCATTTTATGGATGAGGAAACAAAGGTTAAATAACTTGCCCAGTCATACATACTGCTAGCATCTGAGGAGTCTCTCTCTCTCTCTCTCTCTCTCTCTCTCTCTCTCTCTCTCTCTCTCTCTCTCTCTCTCTCTCTCTCTCTCTCTCTCTCTCTCTCTCTCTCTCAAATATACATTTGGAAATAAAGGTAAAAATAAAAGGAAAACAATTGAGATTTCACTATAAATCTAAGTAAATATATTAATGGACTTGGATAGACAGTACATAAGAACACAGTAATATAATGCTTTTTGGACAAAATCAAGCATATCAAGATTAAGAGTTTTTCCTCACTTCCTTATAAAACTTAGAGGATCCTCCTTCAATGCTGGGAAGAAATTCTGAGATATTCTTTTTGTTGACATTTTCCACATAGCATGAGAAAGATGTAACAGCATGTTTATGGGTACAGCCTTCCTTATCTCTTCTTGGCAAAGAAGAGCTACACCCACACACAATTGGCTAGAATCCTGTTACGAATATAATACATTGCATATTCTATAGTGGCTACTAAGTTTTTAGGTAGAATAATAAGACAAGAGGCTCTAGGGAGAAAAAATTCTATCTTATCTTTAGGTCTACCCACTTCTCCCCTTTAAGCTCCCAAAACTCTCAGGATGTTTCCCAATTTGCCCCTACTTACTCAGAGACACTCTAGTTTGTGTAAGCAATCTGGCACAGGTGAATATATATATCTATATATGTGTATATATATATATATATATATATATGTGTGTGTGTGTGTGTGTGTGTATGTGTATATATGTATATATATATACATATATACACATACACACACATTCATAGACAACACTTCAACTGCTCTCTATCCTGTGTTCTTGACCTTTTTTGTCATTCTTCAAATTTTATCTTTGTTTTCCATCACCTCTCCTTACACACTGACTGTCTTTCCATTTCTTCTCTTGCTTTTCTAAATCTTCTCTTCTACCTTTAAGTTAAGGCTCAAGTATCAGTTCTTTCATGAAGTCTTCTCTTACTACTCTGTAGAAGGGGTTGGGGGAAAATCCACAGGAGAAACAAAGATCAGAAAGAAACAGAAGTTAAGTATCATGTTTCTGCTTTATCCCTCTATAGTGCTTAATTCTATAGTGCTCTATATATAGTGAACATTCAAACAGCATAATAATAATAGAAAGAAGAAATGAAATTAGAAGGTTGAATTTCAAGTCACAAATCTGGCCCTTAATGGTTATGTGAATGAGGGAAAATAATTTAGCCTAAATGAGCCTCAGTTTCTTCATCTATAAAAAGGGAATAATAATATTACAGATATTATCCAGCTCACAGAATTGTGATGAGAATTATAAGAATTTAAATTTAGTTTTTTATGCTAATATGAAAGTTCTAAAGTAATATTGTGGTTGCTGATTTAAAAATATTACAGCTTAAGGCAAAATTACTTTTAGCAGCTTTATTTACAAAGGAAAGAGTGAAAGAGACAGAAAGTACCACCTAACTACAAATACACTAAATTTAATCCCAATGTCTCCATACCGCAAATGCAAATACAAAAGTGAATCACATCAGAATCCAAAGTCCTAATTAGGAAGCCGAAATTGGAAGAGCCAGGAGACACTGAAGAATCCACTGAGAACCTTCAGTGCACACAAGGCTAAGAACACCAAGAACCTCATCAGAGTTCACACTGAAAGGAGTGTCCCACCAAAGTGCCAACAAACAGAGAGGGTCTCCTCACCAAAGAACCAAGGAAGGAATCACTCCACTCACCACCACAAGCCAATTCAAGATCCAGGGAAAGTCTCCTCCTCCAGTATGGCTCACCAATGCAGAGAGTATGAATCAGTCCTTAGGCTGGCCTTTTTAAAACAGTGTTCTCGACATTACTTCCTGTTGCTCCCCCACTTTACAGGAACCAATCACAGTCTTTCAATTTGCCTAGCACTGCCCAAGGGGAGAGGGAGCAGTGACCTTTGAAGGTGTTAGCTTACTCTAATAAATGACTTGCAAACTCACTTAGTGTCAAGTAGGAGTACTTTAAGTTCTTGATTTGATTAGCTAAAAATAGTCAAGGGAAGAGTTAATCCTAGCTTCAAAATCCCCCCTGTGATTCTTTGGAAGATTAGTCTCCCCAATGAATTGTTTAACATAACTAGTTTACATCTCTAAAGATCTTCTAGCTAAAAATGCATACAATATTGCACTTTCTAAGAGGAAACTACAATAGTTGGAGAGAAAAGGGAAATAAAAGAGAGAGAGAGCAAAACCATAAAGAATCCTAGAGAATCAACCAAAAAGCTAGTAGAAATAATCAACAATTTTAGCAAAGTTGCAGGATACAAAATAAACCCGCATAAGTCATCAGCATTTCTATATATCTCCAACCCAGTTCAGCAGCAAGAATTAAAAAGAGAAATTCCATTTAAAGTCACCAAAGACAATATAAAATACTTAGTAATCTATCTGCTGAGACAAACACAGGAACTATATGAACACAATTATAAAACACTCTCCACACAATTAAAACTAGATCTAAACAATTGGAAAAACATTGATTGCTCATGGGTGGGACAAGCTAGCTTAATAAAAATGACCATCCTACCCAAACTTATCTATCTATTTAGTGCCATACCCATTGAACTTCCAAAAAACTTTTTTACTGAATTAGAGAAAACCATAATAAAGTTCATTTGGAAGAACAAAACATCAAGGATATCCAGGGAAATGATGAAAAAAATACAAAGGAAGGTGGCCTTGCAGTCCCAGATCTCAAACTATATTACCAAGCAGCAGTCATCAAAACAATTTGGTACTGGCTAAGAGACAGAAAGGAGGATCAGTGGAATAGACTTGGGGTAAATTACCTCAGCAAGACAGTCTATGACAAACCAAAGACCCCAGCTTTTTGGACAAAAATCCTCTATTTGATAAAAATTACTGGTAAAATTGAAAGTGTGGGAGAGATTAGGTTTGGATCAACATCTCACACCCTACACCAAGATAAACTCAGAATGGATGAATGACCAATTAGGTGAACAAATAGTAACAACAAGGAAATGGGTTTGGAGCAAGGACACATGTGATACCCAGTGGAATCGAGCATTGGCTAGGGAAGGGATGGTTGGGGGGGTGGGAGGAAAAGAAAATGATCTCTCTTTCCAATGAATAATGTATGAAAATGACCAAATAAAATAATGTTTTAAAAAAAGAAACCAATGTTTGTTAGATGCATTGACAAAAAGCCAATCGGGGGCAGTCCCCTTTGGCATAAGAGTTTACATTCAGAATAAATGTGTTCAACCCCCTTCAGTTCAATCAATTACATCCCAAAGTTCATTCTGTATCTCCTGATGCAGTATAGGTTTCTTTATGGCACATTCTCCAAACAGTTCACTTTCTTGATTCAAGGAGTTAGCGAGCTTCTTTTTCTGAAATTTCTCTCAAAAATTTTTAAATCTTGGATTTTATGAAAAATTTATAGAATCAAATGTGGTAATATATATAAGGTGCTATACAAATATAATTTGTCATACTTATTACCATTACTATTACTTATGTGTCTATGATTTGGCTTCTATTTTTTAAAATGAGGCCCTTTTAAAGTTATTTTTAAAAATCAAAGTATGGGGTTTAAAAAAATTACAGATAAATGATACAATGGATATAGTGCTAGACTTGGAATCAGGAAGACCTGAGTTCAAATCTAGCCTCAGATATTTAACTAGCCATGTGATTCTGGCAAGTCTCTTCACCCTTTTGCTTCAGTTTCCTCATCTGTAAAATGATCTGGAGAAGGAAATGGTAAACCACTGTCATATCTTTGCCAAGAAAACCCCACATGGAGTCATGAAGAGTTGGACACAACTTAAACAACTAAACAACATTTAAAGTTACTCGGTATTTTTTTACTATATTAAACTAGGTTTCTAGAATAGAGCAATTCTAAGCCATTAAACCACATCAGAATGCACCAAATGTAAGATATTTTTTGGTTTTTAATTTTTACACATAATTGGGGAAGAAAGAAGCCTCCCAGAAAAGAGGCTCTGGTGCTAGATAGGTTCCATGGATCTGGTTCATTGCTGAAGGAATCATATCCCTAAAAGAATGGAAGTCAGGCTACTCTTATAACACTATACCCCAGATGTAGGGGTAGGGAGAGAAGGGACTATCTAAAACAGAGCATAGGTATGGTTCATATCTAGGATCACCTATTTTTTAAAAATGGTAAATGAGTCCCTTTCAGAAAGATGCTCAATGCACAAAGTAGCTATCTGACAACATAGAGCAGATATGTATTAGTAGTAATAATTGCTAACATTTATATAACACTTCAAAAACTATAAAGCAGGGAAACAACTAAGTGGCTCAGTGGATTGAGAGCCAGGCCTGGAGATGAGAGGTCCTGGATACAAATCTAACCTCAGACTCTTCTAGCTGTATGACCCTGGGCAAGTCACCTACCCCCCATTGCCTAGCCCTTACCACTCTTCTGCCTTGAAACAAATATACAATATTGATTCTAAGATGGAAAGTAAAGTTTTTTTTTTAAAAGAATTATAAAACAATTATATGGTATGTTATTATATAATTATATAACATTATTGTTAGTCATTTCAGTCATATCCAACTCTTTGTGACCTCATTTGGGATTTTTCTTTGCAAAATAATAGTTTGCCATTTCTTCATTTTACAGTTGAGGAAACTGAGGCAAACAGGGTAAACTGACTTGCCCAGGGTCACACAGCTAGTAAGTGTCTAAGATTATATTTGAACTAAGGAATATGAATCTTCTGGACTCCACACACAGCACTCAATCCACTGCAACACCTAACTAAATGTACATATAACTGTTATCCCATTTAATCCTCACAACAACCCTGAGAGATAGATGCTATTATTCTCATTTTGGAGATGAGATAACTGTGGCAAACAGAAGCTAATTTGCCCAGAGTGACAAAGCTAATAAGTTATCTAAGGCTAAATTTATATTCATATCTTCCTGACACCAGGGCTAAAACTCTACCCACTGCTGATAGAGTAGGTAACAGCCTTAGCTGCCATAAAACAAATGATTACCACACAAAAAACTCCTAAATCTTAAATACTCATTACCAAATCTATGAAATGCAGTTACATACAACCTTTAGGAAGTGACCAGAGTGCTCTACCAAAGACATAGAGAAGGGATCCCATCAAACTCCCTCTAAACTTTAGGCAACCAGCTGCACTGGGTCTGAAAACAGAAAGACTTGAGTTTGAATCCAGCCTCTGATGCTTACTAGCTGTTTGACTCTGGGAAAATAACTTAACTGTTATCTGCCTCAACTTACTGTTCTGTGGGCTGACCGAACACAGTATAGCAGCAGCAGTGATAGGGAGCAGGGACCATTCCAGTGCCCAGGGATGATAAGGGGACTGAATACCAGGGCAGGAAACACTTTGGCAGAAAAAGATCCCAGTGAACCCCTGTGCTAGTCCTGAGAGCAAGAATAGATGCCATCTGGCAGCTCTTTCGCTCATTTCCTAATCCCGAGTCACAAGTCGAGGGCAGACAGGAGTGGTTTCATGGGAACAAGGACCCTATCTGTGGAACAAAAAATAAGTTTCAAAAAAGTAGCTGTGTGAATTCTAGCCCAAGAGCAGTGTTAGGGACCCAGGGCTAACCTTTAGCCCTGAACGTAAGTTTTCAGTGGAACAAACCAGTGCAAGAGAACAAAAAACAAATAGATAACACTTCAACTGCTCTCCAACAACACAAAACGTTTAAAAATACTAAAATTAAATAATTACAACCCAATCAAAGTAGAACATGGAATGATGTGTACACTAAATAAACAACTAGGAAAAAGAAACGCAATCCTTCTACAAGGACCAGTAAGCACAGGAAAAATTCTAATAACACACAAAAAAATGTGAATTTGTTGGTAATGTTAGTTGCTACAACCCAGCAAATGTAAACTTTCCATTTAATGATTGTTGCAACAAAAATATTATATAGATAGAAGAAGCTTGTAACTTGGGTCAGCAAGTAAACCAATTTAAGGCAATTATGTCAGGACAAAGTATCAGATTAGATCAAAAAAGGAAAAGGAAGCAAAGCAATAGAACCTACTCCAGTAATTATGACCTCAAATGAGGGCATAACAAATGTAAGAATTGGCTGTGAACTCAGACCAGAACACTCTGAGTCTATTAAACACAGATGTGTTAATATAAGACTTCACACCACACTGGATGCTAGGTTTGGAATCAAAGATAATAAAGAAATACCAAATCTATTTAAAATATTAGAAGAGCGTGAGTAAAAACACCAAAGAAAAACAACTGCTTGAATACATGGGTTGAAGGCATATTGTTGAGGATGTAGACTCTAAATGAACATCCTAGTGCAAACAACAACATGGAAATAAGTTCTGACCAAAGGCACATGTAATACCCAATGAAATTGTGCGTTGGCTGCGGGAAGAGTGGGTGGAGGGGAAAGAGGGAAATAATGTGATTATTGTACCCAAGGAATAATGTTCTAATTTGACTAAATAAACTAATTCAAATGGAAAAACATATTAGAAGAACTTGGATACTATCTAACAATGAGCAGTTATGTTGAACTTTGGACTGATGTACCAGTATGGGAAGAAAATTGGACAGAGCCAAAACCAAATATAAATAAAACTAACCCAAGTGAACTGATGAACAAAATCAGTCTAAAAGACTGGGACTTCATCACAGAAGCTAATGAACTGAATATATGGAAAAGAAGATCAGAAAGTATTAATACCAGAACTGATTGCCTCTACATCAATTACCAACTCACAAGAGGATATTCCAATACCTGCAGAACAACCCAAAGATGTGGGAGCCTGTTCCTCACAACAAACTCAACCATTCATTTGGGAGTTCAACAACTGGTGGCTAGAAGAAAACATGTCCTAAAACTGGCCAAGAAAAGGTAAGGCAAAAAAAATTTTAATTAACTGACAAATAACATACTACTAACAATTTAACTAACCCAACCATATTTTGTAGGATATACAAATACCTTGGGCTGGGCAATACTCTTGATCAGGGAGAACTAACCAATCCAAGTGATAAAGCTGCCAAAAAACACGATGAGCACTATCATTTTATACAATCGAGACAGAACCCTTACTGGTACTTCAATGAAACTGATGCTAAATCTGTACAAGAAACCAACAATGCCAGAGACTGGGGTGGTTGGATCAGAAACAAAGCTTTCAAAATAAAGAGACTAATAGCACCATAATTTCAACCTTCAAACAACAACAAAAACAAAAACCAGCCAGCAAACTGTAAGTAAAAAAAGACCTGCACCTAGACACACATTCATAAATCTAAGAAAGAAAGAAAGAAAGAAAGAGAGAGAGAGAGAGAGAGAGAGAGAGAGAGAGAGTGAGAGGGAGGGAGGGAGGAAGGAAGGAAGGAAGGAAGGAAGGAAGGAAGGAAGGAAGGAAGGAAGGAAGGAAGGAAGGAAGGAAGGAAGGAAGGAAGGAAGGAAGGAAGATACTAGGAGCTAATGCTAAAACAAACATGACTGATCAAATAGATGAAAACATGGACATGAATCAAACTACATTCACAGAAGGAGGAAAAAACAGGTACAGCAGGTGGAGGAGGAGGAATAGGAAAATCAACAGGAAGTTTTAACAATACAACAGAACAGAAATTTGAAGGTGAATGGGTGATAACATGTAATATAAACAGACACATAATACTAAAAGAAGCAGAATATGATGAATATTCTCTATAAGTATCCAAACCAAAATCAACAGCAAGAGCAACACCATACACAGGATGGAGAGATAATGGACATGCACAAATACTAACATTATAGTTTATACTAGATGCCAATGCTTGAGGAGTCTGGATGAGTCCAGCAGACTTTAGTCACATGACACTAATTTGCAAATGCATAGGATTACAAAACCTAGAACAAGAAATATTTAACATAAGCATAAAAACAGTAACAGAAACAGCAATAGTACCACCACAAACACAATATTAAAATTAGTAACAGCAACAATACTAATTGCAGAAGACACAAACAAGACAGTGTTCAAATACTAAAAACTCTTGGTGTCAAAGATGAAGATCCAGACAGATCAATGGAAATGAGAGGAGACATACAAGTGATTAATACCTACAGGGTTATACATATATCATTGTTCAAAACCTATTTTCAAATTATTAATATTGCAATAGAGTGATCATTTAAAGTCAAAATTCTCCAATCATAAACCCATTGGACGATTTGATCAACCATATGTTTTTCTTCTGCGCTTCTATTCTCACAGTTCTTTCTCTGGATGTGGATAGCATTCTCTATCTCATAAATTCCTCAGGATTGTCCTGGATCATTGCATTGCTACTAGTAAAGAAGTCCATTACATTTGATTGTACCACAGTATATCAGTTTCTGTGTACAATGTTCTCCTGGTTCTGCTCCTTTTGCTCTGCATCAATTCCTGGAGGTCTTTCCAGTTCACATGGAATTCCTCCAGTTCATCATTCCTTTCAGCACAATAGTATTCCATCACCAATAGATACCATAATTTGTTTAGTCATTCCCCAATAGATGGACACCCCCTCATTTTCCAAATTTTTTGCTGCTACAGAGTGTGGCTATAAATATATTTTCCCCTATTGTCTCTTTGGGGTACAAACTCAGCAATGGTATTTCTGGATCGAAGGGCATGCATTCTTTTAAAGCCATTTAGGCATAGTTGCAAATTGCCCTCCAAGATGGCTCAAACTATATTATTAAGCAACAGTCATAAAAACCACCTGATATTGGTTAAAGAGCAGAGAGATAGATCAATGGAACAAATTAGAGAAAGGAGATTCAGAAATAGTAGAAATTAATAACCAAGTAAAACAACTCTTAGGTTTCATCTCAGAACTCACACACAAATTGATATAAATGACAAAAAATGGTAACAATGTTGGATGGATTATAGAATGATAGGCATGCTAATACATTATTGGTGGACTTTAAAATGGTATAACTGGGGGCAGCTGGGTAGCTCAGTGGATTGAGAGCCAGACCTAGAGATGGGAGGTCCTCGGTTCAAATCTGGCCTCAGACACTTCCCAGCTGTGTGACTCTGGGCAAGTACATGACCCTCATTGCCTAGCCCTTACCATTCTTCTGCCTTGGAGCCAATACAGAGTACAGTATTGACTCCAAGATGGAAGGTAAGGGTTTTAAAAATAATAATAATTTAAAAAAATAAAATGGTATAACTATGCAAATTAAGTAACTAAAATGATCATACTCTTTGAACCAGAGTCTCTAACATGGGTCTTGCACCCCAAGGAAGTCATGATAAGAACCCAAAATATTCATAGCAGCACTTTTGTGATTGTTAAGAATTAGAAATAAAGTAGATATCAACTGGGAAATAGCAAAACAAATTGTGGTAAATGAATATAATAAAATATTACTGTACTATAAGAAATGATGTATGTGATGAATACACAGAAAAATGGAAAGATCCATGTGCACTGATGCAGAATCAAGTAAGCAGAGCTAATAAAACGATATACACAGTAACTATGACAATACAAATAGAAAAAACAACTACACACCAAAAGAATCAAAAGCAAATGTAACAAAATGATAAAAAACAAGCAGAACTATATTGAAGAAACATGAGAGCACACCCCTAACCCACTCATTCATTAAGGTAGGAGGTCCACAGGTGTTACACATTGCATAGGTTTTTTAACTTTTTCAACGTATTGACAAGTTATACATGGTTTTTTCCCCCTCTCTAAAAAATACTATTTATTATATGGAATGGCTCTTTGGGAAAAGGAAAAGGAGGGACACTTGGAAAAGGACTAAGTAATAAAAAAAGATAAATTTTTAAAATTTAATGGGGAAAAAGGAAAATAAAATAAAATAAAAATTAAAAGCTCATCATTAGAAATGGTTAAAAAAAAGAAATGGTTTATCAGATGTTTATCAAGTTTGGGACACACACACTTAAACATATACTCCATTAGCAATCATTTACTAAATCTGTGGGACACATATATATCATTGGTAATCGTTTAACACATTTGAAGGGCACACATGTTATTAGGAGTTTACCAAATTGAGAGGAAACATATATCATTTGTGAGTGGTTATCAAATTGGAGGGTACATACATTGTCATTGCCTAACTATATTACTCATGTCCTTATTGTATTACCAAACCAACTTATATAACAATACTTATTCAGAAAATGGAGACTTAAAACAAATTGAAGTTGCTTATCCTAAATAAATAAATTAATTAAAAATATATATATATATTCCTATGGCATCTAATCCATTAGATTAGGGTGGAATCCTCTCATCATCATATTTCATAATCATAAAAGGTCTCTTTTCAGCTCTATCTCACTATTTATGTTACAACATTAAAGTAAAAAGAACAATCTTATATTTCAGCTCTATTCTAGAGAAGGAATATAGTAAATAGATGAATTCAATTCAATAAACATTTATTAAAGTATCTGCCATTGTGAGCAAGGTTCTAAGGTAGATGCTAGGAATATAAAAGAAAAAATAATCAGACCCTAACCTCAAGGAGTTTATATTCAGTTAAGGGTAAATAATATGTATGTAGACTAATAAATGTTCACTATAAAACATACAAAGTATATAATATTAGACCCAAACATGTGTTGCCTTGTTATTGATTTCATCTCCTTTTCTTCTCTCTTTTTCTTAAACCCTTATCTTCTGTCTTTGTATCAATTCTAAGACAGAAAAGTGGCAATGACCAGACAATTGGGGTTAAGTTATTTTCCCAGAGTCACATAGCTAGTAAGTGTCTGAGGCCAGATTTAAACCCAGGTCTTCCTAACTCCAGGCACTCTATCCTAGGCTACCTAAAGCCCTTCCTCTGTTTCTTTTTGTAGAAGGTTGCTCAGAGTATACGGGTCAACTTGTAAAATTATAATGGAGGTTAACCTTTGCTAGGTATTATAATTGTACCATAACATCTGAAAAATGGTTAAACATGCACCCATTCAACCTGAAAGGGTTAGAGATGACTCTATGACTCTATTGGTCTAAATATTTTTGCACATATTTCATTTCGGATGATGGGGAATTTATTGTTTAGCAAAGTTTAATTTCATTTACTTAGACATGAAGATTATTATAGGTTTCCAGAACAGAAAACAGGACTCACAGAAAAGCAATTGTTGATGAACAATTATCATTCTTTTGTATTATTTGGCATTTTCTGTGGAGTAAACTAAAGGTTGTTCTTTACCTTAGGGTATACTGGCATCAGCTCAAGAAAGATGACTATTAAAATTTCAGTGTGAACATTTATACCTCAAAAATTGGCAATCACTACAAATCAGAGCTTTATTTATTGTTTTGTAAAGTGTCTAGACTTAGGAACACGGCAGAGAAAATATTAATAAAGTAGATTAAACTTAAAAGTGTAGCAATTTTTGGAGAGACAAGAGTTACTTACCAGCACAACCTGCTACACCTTATTATCTTAAGTGCTTGCACAGGAGACCTATCTATAATAGTGGAGACCCAGGCAAGAGGTATATACTCTGAAGTTTCCAGAGGAAATTCTGAATTGCAGGTAAATCTTAAGGATCTTTCTTTATCATTAATAGGATATTTTTACAATGAGCTAATAATTTTTAAGTTACATCTCTGTATAATAAATTCTTTGTCACATGGATGTTCAACATGTTTTAGTTCCTTAAAGATTTTTAAAACATCTAGTTTTGTCCTGCCCAGTACCTGTCAAAATTGGAACAAGTATCAACATAACCCTGGAAATACTGCATAAAATTCTGTCTGTTTTTCATAGTTCATGTTCCATATTTCTCTTTGCCAGAGACTCTGTCTGGAACTATGTGTAGAGTGTCAGTGACATTCAAAGCTAAATAGGTGGCTAATAAGACAGTAAAGGAAAAGAATAAATGTTGGAGGTGATGTGGCACAATTGGGACACTAATGCATTGCTGGTCGAGTTGTGAATTGATCCAACCATTCTGTAGGACAATTTGGAAATGTGCCCAAAGGGCTAAAAAATAATGCTTACCTTTTGATCCAGTAATACCATTACTAGGTCTGTATCCCAAAGAGATAAAATAATGAGAAAGGACTAATTTGTACAGAATATTTATAGCTATACTTTTTGTGGTGGCAAAGCATTAGAAAGTAAAAGGTTGTCCCTCAATTGGATAATGACTGAACAAATTGTGGTATATGATGGTGATGGAATACTATTATGCTGTAAGGAATGATGAACAGGATGGTTGCAGAAAGAACTAGAAAAACCTTCATGAACTGATGGAGAGTGAAATAAGCAGAATCAGGAGAACATTATACACGGTATCTAAAATACTATGGAAAGATCAAATATCATGGTCTTTGCTACTAACAGCAATACAATGATCCAGGACAATTCCAAGGGACTTATGAAAAAATGCTGTCCAACTCCAGAGAAAGAACTGTTGGAGGAGAAATGCAGATGAAAAATATGATTTATCACTTGTTTATATGGGTATATGATTTAGGATTTTGGTTTTATAAGATTATTCACTTAAAAATGAATAATCTGGAACTACTTATGCATACATCTACAACCCAGATTGAATTTCTTGTCAGCTCCAGGTAGGGGGAAGGAGGAAAGGAAGGAGACAACATGAATCATATAACTTTGGAAAATTTATGTGGAAATTTGTCATTAAAATAAAATAAATAAATTTGGGGAAAAAAGTTTTTTTTTTTTAAACTAAATAGGGTTTGCAAAAAAACAGCTAAGATGAACTGTGCCTTAGTAATCCCATTTTTCTCATTGTTAGGATCATCAGCAGCTCTATAACTAAATTATATATTTGAATACCCTTATTAAAGATCTTCAGATCACCAGAAAGATTTTTAAAAAAACCTATTTATTACTGTGCTTAACTATGTGATCCAGGAAGGAAGGAAGGAAGGAAGGAAGGAAGGAAGGAAGGAAGGAAGGAAGGAAGGAAGGAAGGAAGGAAGGAAGGAAGGAAGGAAGGAAGGAAGGAAGGAAGGAAGAAGGAAGGAAAGAAGGAAGGAAGGAAGAAGGAAGGAAAGAAGGAAGGAAGGAAGGAAAGAAGGAAGGAAGTGTGAAGGTTAAATGAACTCCCCTGCCAATTTTTAGATTCAATCACCAAAAGTGTAAATACCCCATTCACACTTGAGTGGGGGAGGTCTGTGACCCACGTGTGCAATAGTGGGTGACGAATGAAAATCAAACTGACTTCCCCCTGGGCAGTCCTAAGCAAAGCTTCAACTGTAATCGGAAGATGTAAAAGTGGAGGAAGGCACAGGAAGTGATGCAAAAGAAAGTGTCTTTAAAAGGGAGTTACAACTTCCTGTGGGCAGTTTGACTTCTCCAGAGTTCTGACTTCGAGCTGGAGGTTGGTGAAGAATCTGCTGACTGGACCTGAGACCCTGTACTTGGTGAGACTGTTCTTAAATCTCTCCCTTTGGACTGACATATGGTGAGTGAAAAGAGATGACTCCTTTCCTGGATTTCTGAAGAGACTAGCCTCAGGAGAGACCTATCCTCTAGAGAGAGGCTCCCTGCATCCCCCAGATCTTCAGCTCAAGGCTGAAGCTTCTCTGGCTAAGTCCTGCCTGGGTTGAGGCAGGGGTTGGAGCAAAATACTTGGTGCATAGACTAGATATCTTACTCTATCTTCTCTCTGATTTTCGTACTTCACTCTTTTTTAAATTTTGTAGATTAATTGTAAATAAATATCTTTGGAATTAATTAAAATTCCTGGTAACTGTAAACCTCAAAATTTCTTAGACTTATAAATGTTGGAAATTTCACCATTGGGAAATTTCATACTTGAAAAATTCCCTATTGATAGTGGGTCTTGGCTATTGGAATGTGAACCCCTTTGGCATGAGAGTTTCCCCCTCCTCCCTTCTTAAGATTACTTTAGGACAGAAACTTTTTGCTGAACAATGGAAAGAACTTTGACCTATTCTTAAGCAAAGAACAGGAATTTCTTTGAGTCATGATTGATTTTAGAATTGATACAATGGAGATACTTGGAATCAATCTCCACCCTACTCAGTCCTAACAGGATTGAGGAAGGGCTGCAGCATAGATCAAAATTTAATTATTCCAATCTCTACCCTACTCAGGTTAACAGGATTTAGGAAGGGCTGTAGCAAAGGATCAAAGATTTAATTATTTGAAAATATGACCTTCAACAGACATGTGCAAAGCCAGAAGACCTCTGGGCGGTCCTGGGTTAAGCTAGAGCCTCCATTGGCACAGGGAAATTGATGGACAGTGATTGGTAGATGTGAGAACTGAGGGGAGGCAACTTGGATGAGAGGGGTCTGAAGACTCAGGGGGGGGGTTTTAGGAGTTTGTCAGAGTGGTTGCGGTGTGCTCAGAGAAGCTTGCTCTGAAGGAAGCTGAAGGTGGGGGCTCTGAGACTGTTTCTCCATTTTGGTCACGTGAGTAATAGGGACTGATCTCCTTTCTTTGCCCCAGCTATCTAAGGGCTTGGGCCTTTTGGCTCAGGCTAAACAGAAGGGGTATTTAAGCCCTATTCCCTTCTCTCCCCTTTCCCTCTACCTCTATCTCTCTATCTCTAATTCCTTTCTTCCTCCTGTTTGTAATTAAAACTCCATAAAAGGTTGACGGCTGACTTGAGTTTTCATTTAGGAATTACATAGCTGAATTCCTTGGCGACCTTAAATTAATATATATCAGTCTTTTAAAAGTGATTTCCTTGTCACATAACCCTAATCTTTTTTTTTACATAAACCTTATTTTATTTGGTTATTTTCAAACATTATTCATTAGAAACAAAGATCATTTTCTTTTCCTTCCCCCACCCCCACCCCCATTGGTGATGCGTGATTCCTCTGGGTATCCCGTATGTCCTCGATCCGAACTCATTTCCATGTTATTGGCTTTTG
Organism: Monodelphis domestica; assembly: GCF_027887165.1. NCBI lineage: Eukaryota > Metazoa > Chordata > Mammalia > Didelphimorphia > Didelphidae > Monodelphis > Monodelphis domestica. Next base: position 180,208,916 of record NC_077233.1, on the reverse strand, counting down.
CCTTAGGATGTTCATTCAGAGTCTTTCCTCAACTGGCAGCCCTACTCTTGAATAATCCAGTCGAACCTTTAAAAAAAAAAACAAAACCTTTTCTCTTCCTTACAGAAGGAAGGAAAGAAGGGAGGGAGGGAAGGAGGGAAGAAGAAAGGCTGGAAGGATGGAGAAGAGAGGGAGGAAGTATTAAGTTCCTACTTGGTCACCAAGCACTGTTCTAAATATTTTATAAATGTTTTAATCCTCACAGTCTTGGGAGATAGATGCTATTACTATCCTCATTTTACAGTTGAGAAAATTGAGGCAGGCAACAGTTAGTGACTTGCCCAGAGTCACACAGCTAGAAAATATCTGAGGCAAGATTTGAACTCCTAATTTCAGGTCCAGTTCTATCCACTGAGTCACCTAGATGACTCAAGGAAGACAAAAAGCTGGGGATGGGAATGGGTAGGGTGAGAATAAGGGGGTCAGAACTGGAACTGAGGTCAAGAAGTAGTCTGAGAGAGAAATGGGCTAAACCAAATTTAGAGTGAGAATGACTGACATGAGTACTTCCTCAAATGGAGTTGATGGGAACAAACTCACAAGTAAGAGGAGAAAGCCATGGACATAGAGGCAAGGCCAGTGAACCAAAGGTCAACAAGTAGTCTAGACTAGGCTGAATTTGGAGGGATATCTTACTGGGAATATTGTAGAGGGAATTACTTATTAGTTCCAAATTGGATTAGCTGACCTCTCGATTCCCTTACAGCTCCCAAGATTCTGTGGTCCTTAGTAGCTTGAAAATCACCAAACTACTTGAAGCTCATCCTGTATGAGGATAATAGCATTCAAAACTGGAAGGGGTCTTACAGCTGAGCCAGTCCAAATCTCTCATCTTTAAAGATGCAAAAATATAACACGATCAACCCTTTCAATTTAGCAAACTGAAGCATATGGTACTTGAATTCTTTCCATATCTTTTAAAAATATACTTAAAGAACTATCCAATTTCATTTATTAAAGAATCATATCATTTACATTAGCACTCATAGTTACAGATTGAATTCCCATAGTTCCTTGTAGATCTCTTGGTTTCACAGATGAGAAAACTGAGGCCAACAAAGTAAAGCAAGTTCCTCAAAGTCATACAACTAGTTAGTGGCAGAAGCCAAGATTCTAACTGGAGTCTTTTTGTCCTTTGTCTGCATTTCTTTCCCCTGCATATCCTTTTTGATAGTCCAGGGCTTTTGTTTTTCCTAATTAATACTCCCAGTCTCCTTTGAGTTCTGACAGCTCTCACATTCTCTACCACACAATAGAGCACCTAATTGCATATTGTCTTGAATTATTTTTTAATTGTTTCATGTGTGTTAATCTCCTTCCAAAAAACTGACTATATATTCACCGTTTATCACTGCACCTAGCAGGCAGCTGAGCACATAGGAGGTACCTGATAGATTATTTTAAAATTTTTTCCTTTCACTTAATTATTTTCCACAAATCTCTTCTTGATGTGTGCCATGATAAATTTTTTTGTTTGGGGAAAAGAGGGATGGATGCTTTTTCTTCTAATCATGGCTCAGATTACCCAAGGATATTATGAGTATAGATTTCATGTTTTAAAAGATAGTTCAAAATATACTATTCAAAGCATTCTTCCAAGGCCTTAAGGCAGACTTCTATTTTTATAAATTATTCCAGAATATTTTCTATAGTTGAGGCATTTGTGGCAGAGGCCTGGAAATCAAGGGAATTGAAGTCCAAAAATTTGCCTCTTCTTTTTTTCATGGGAAAGGGTTATAAGAAAAGGAGCTAGAGAAGAGAAAAGGCCTTGATCCAAAAAGAAAGAGAAGGAAATTGTGTAGATGATTTGCAGGGGTTTGGACTAGATCTGAAGTTGAATTGAGGCAGAAGAAATTTGAATAATTGTGAGTGAAAATGAGGAGAATTTAAAGAACCATCTCTAAGCCCAGATACTAGTCCAGATTCTACTTCAAGGTTGAAAGAAAGACACAATCAAAGAAGATTAGGGAAATAGGTTTCCAGCTAAGCAGGCTATTTGAATAGGTGACAGACTGCCCAGTTCATACATACCTATTCTAGCAAAACCCTAAAGTTCACACTAAAATGGATTACAGTCAATAAATCCAATGAGAAGCTATAGAAAACTACTTCTTTCACCCCAGAACTGCACAAAATTATTCAAATTTACCACATATATACATATGACTACTTCAGGGGATTCTATGGGGCTTTGCTATATAAGGAGAAAATAAGAAAATAAGAGGGGAAAATGTCAGGGATATATCTGGGAAATATAGGTGATCTTAAAGTAAATGATATTGACAAAATATTTATTTTTAAAACCAAGCAAAAAATAAAATGCCTCATCCTTTGAAACCTGTCTTTCAACCACCCCACTCAAACTGACACCATTATCTCCAAAATAACTAATGATCTATTAATTGCCAGATCCAATGGCCTTTTCTTAGGCCATATCCTTGACTTCTCTGCAATATATAACCTTATTAAGAATTCCCTCATTCTAGACACTCCCATATTCCTGGACTGTCTTTATCCAACCCTTTTCTGATTCTCCTTCTACCTGTCTGGCCATTCTCAATTTTGTATAATCATGATTCACCAGCTTTGATTTTGGCTATCTTCTATCTTTACTTCTTTTTTAGATCCAAATTCCTTGAAATCATGAATCGTTTTGCTTTTATGTTTGTATTCTTAGTGCCTTGCACAATATCTGGCAAAAAGTAAGCAGTTAATAAATGCTTATTGATTGATTGGCAGTCTCCTTGCCAAGAAAACCTCATGGATAACAATGGTCCGTGGGGTCACAAAGAATCAGACATGACAAAATGACAGAAATCTCATTAGCTCTAATCTCTCTGCACATGATTCTAGATCAATATATCCACCAATAATATTCTGGCACAACCAACTGGATATCTCCATTTGCATGTTCCATGAATATCTCAAATACAAGTGTCTAAAACAGAACTCATTGTTTTCCCTCTCCAAAGCATCCCATTTTCCTAATTTCTTTCTTTCTTTTCAGAATACCACAAACATTTCAATCACACAGGCACTCATCAGTTCTCTGCTCCCTCAAAAACCTTTGTCAAATCTTATTATTTCTCCCTCCATCATATATCTTACATCTATCCCCTTCTCTCCATTTACACAACCACCAGCCTTGTGAGGACCTTCAACACTTCTGCCTGGACAGTGCAACAGTCTCCTTATAGATTTCCTAGCCTCTGATCTCTTTTTTGATCCCTCATTCACCCAGATACCAAAATGAACTTTCCAGAACAGAGATTCTACCATGTTAATTCCTTTTTCAAGAAGCTCTGATGGTTCTCACCTGTCTCTAAGATTACATTCAAATGCTTCTATTTGACTTTTAAAGTCCTTGACAATCTGACTCTAGGCCACTTTTCCAAGCTTATTACACATGGCTCTCCTTCTTGTGTTCTACCTTCCAATCAAATGAATTCTTTTTTCTTCCCTAATACCACATTCCAACCTCCCATCTCTGTTGTTTTTGCACAGATTGTCCCTAAAACCCAGAAGGCATTTTTCCTCTCCTCCCCTCACTTCAATATGCTAGAATCCCTCCCTGTCTTCCCTCAAATCTCAGCTCAAGTGCCATCTCCTACTGGGAAACCTCCCTTCATCCCACCAGTTACTAATGCTCTTCCTCTGGCAAGTGCTTTGTTCAAAAGGTTAAAACTTTAGAACTAGAAGGCACCGTAGAGACACTAAGTCTAGCCCCTTCATTTTACATATGAGGGACTGAGTCCTGTGCCCCAGGTTGATTTACTTGCCCAAGGACCCCAAATTTGTAAATAACAGACTGAACTTCAAACCCAGGTCTTTGGATCCCACATCCTATACTCCTATTGTACCAGACTATTTTATATGTGAATGCACACACACCCATAAATATACTTGGACAACACACATGTATGTACATATGTATGCATGTATGTAAACACTACTCTGTATAAGTAGGTGTCATCAGGAGGCCACTGCTACTCCTTTTCTTCCCACCTGAAGACTTTACAGTATCCTCCTCAACACTAAAAAAAGAGAGAGAAGAGCTGGATTTGGCTAGTTAGTGCCATTTTGAATGCATACACACTTTCTGCTCTGCAGCCAACCAAAAGCCTTTTCATTCATCACATGGGAAATAATCAAGAGTAAAATGCCTACACATTCCCCCAACCACCTGGGGAATTATATAAGGCTCACTACATATGCTCTTCAGTACTAGACTTTTTGGCAGGTCTCCTATTATACTTATAAATTTTATATTTCATTTTCTACGTACATGGTGTTTTCCTCCAACAAAATATAAACATCTTGAGGACATGGACCATTTCATATTTTATCTTTTTATACTTAACACAAAGCCTGGTATATAAAAGGTGTTTAATAAATATTTGTTGAATGAATGAATGATGAAGAAAATAGTTACCTTGGTTCATGTAATGCTTTTTGGAGAAAGTGGACTTTGAGTTAAGTTTTATAAGCAAGCCCCAAAATGACTTCATGAGTAGGAAGGTATCTACTCTAAACATCTTTCTTTCTGAATCAATATGATGATCATCAAGCCAGGTCCTAGAATTAGCTTAAGGAAGAAAAGCACTCTGGGAAAAAATGACTTTTTTCATCAGGCAGGATAAACACTTCATGAGGACCTAAGAACATTTAGCAAATTACCTCTTGCAGGATACTAAAGGATATCTGAAAAGTTAATTTGCCTCTTGGGGTAGGGAGTAGGGAGGAGAAATCACTTTCTATTTGAAATCATTTTACTCTTTGCAGGTCCTCATGGGAGCCAGCTGCTGTTTTTTATCATCATTTTTATTTTTACCACAATTATTACTATTATCATGTAATCACAATGTGCCAGCTATTTCCTGGAATGTATAAAAATACAGTCTCCTGCTCTCTGTGCTGAATCAGTTCATCGGAGACAGATTAAGAGCTACTGGGCTCTTGGTGAAACTAACTTCTCTCTTTCTACCGTCTATCTTCTGATTCTTCACCCCTCACTCCACCCCCTAAAAAAGGGAAATGTTTCCTTCTCTGAATGTGAAATGTGTCATGGTGGAATTCCAGTCTCTGTCAAGACCTGCATCAGTAAAAGAAATGTCTTAGAAAAAAACCCTGAAGAAAAACACAGGCATCAGTATGAAAATCCAACACAAAATAAAGAGAAAAATGAGCCAATGTTCAACTTCCAAAGAACTAATGTTAGAAAAAAGACATGGAGGAGTGGGTGGCAGTGAAGAGGTCTAAGAAGGCGAAATTAAAAATTTTCTTCTGTGACTGACTAAAGGCTTACTTGGGGGATCAAATAATCAGATTCAGAGCCAAAGGAGGCCTCAAACACAGTCTAGTACAGCCTCTTCATTTTACAGATAAAGAATCTGAGGACAAGAGTAGTTAAATGAATTCCCTGAGGTTTTATAGGAATTAAGTGGCAGAAACTAGATTCAAGATTTGAATTCAGGTCCACTGATCTTTCCACTATACCACCCTGTCTAGTTTCTCTTGACCTCAGGACAGAACACAAATACACAGATATTCTTTTACCTCTTTCCCTGCACTAGGAATCATTATTAGTTCCATATTTTGGTCTTAGATTTGCTAATGGCTTGCTGTGTCAGTCTAAGCAAACTGCTTAATTTCTCTATATTTGGTTCCCTTATTATAAAAGAAGAATAGTACAGGTCCTGCTTGTGTTGATGATCAAAAGAAGTCATATAGGTGAAAGCACCTGAATAGAAATATAAGGAGTTATTGCTATTATTACAATGGAAAAATACATTTTAATACAGAGTATTCCAAAAATCTTGGTACAGGTTTATGATGTTAAGGTTTAAAACTCTACTAAGATTTGGGGGTAAAGGGGTAGCTAGGTGGTACAGTGATAGAGTGCTAAGTCTGGAACCAGGAAGATGCATCTTCCTGAATTCAAAAGTGGCTTCAGATACTTACCGGCTATGTAACCATAGGCAAGTCACTATTTGCCTCCAATTCCTCATTTTTAAAATGAGCTGGAGAATGAAATGGCAAACTACTCTAGTTTCTTTGCCAAGAAAATCCAAAGTGGGATCACAAAGAGTCAGACACACCTGAACAACAGCAAAAGATTTTTGGAATGCCTTATGTTAAAATTAAACAACATTACTTAGGAAAAGTTCATTTCTACATTTTTTTTAACCACATCATTACCAACCTATTGAAATAGTTAGCTAGAAAATTTTTTTAATTTTTAAATTTTTTCCATTGTTACATGATTCACATTTTCTCCCTTCCCTCCCCCCTCCCAGAGTTGAAAAGCAATTCCACTGGGTTATACATATATATTATCACTTGAATACATTTCCATATTATTCATTTTTATAAAAGAGCAATCTTTTATTTTATTTTATTATTTTTTAATTAAAAATCTTTACCTTCTGTCTTGGAATCAATACTGAGTATTGGTAAAACCCAAATCACATGCCCATATAAACAAGTGATAAATCACATATTTTCTTCTGGATTTCTACTCCCACAGTCCTTTCTCTAAATATGAATAGCATTCTTTCTCATAAGTCCTCAGGGTTGTCCTGGATAGCATTGCTATTAGTAGCAAAGTCAATTACATTTGATTGTCCCACAGTGTTATGTCTCTATGTACAATGTTTTCCTGGTTCTACTTAGTTCACTGCACTTCAGTTCATGTAGGCCAGAATTTTTTTTAATAATTATGCTGTTAACACGTTTTGCTCCAACATATCATAAATGGAATTCTAATGATGCTGGGAAGGGGTTTTCTATTCAACTATTTTATTCGATTTTATCAAACCCCCTAAATCTGAAGAAAAATTGAATGATGTTTGAGATCATGGAGATTGGTAGCTTAAACCATTTGGGGAAAAGAGAATGAAATAGAAGCATTTAAGGCTTTTCTACTCAGGTAGAAGGACATTTTAGAGACACGGAGAGCAAGTTTAGAAGTTCTGAGATCAAAAAGAGACCAAAACGAAAATAAGGAATGGGAAAATGAAATTTTACTTTTTCATCTTTTCTGATCATATCAAACAACTCCTTAAAGATGTATATAAGCCCCTGGTATTAGCTCATAAAGTCTAGACAGAATTTATAGTGAAAAAAGGTACATCAAAATTTTCAAAGCCTCCTTGCAAATGGAAATTCATGCTATAGAAACATCCCTCTGCTCTCTTTCCTCAATGTTTGGGTGAATTCATAGATTAAATATTAGGGGAAAGTTCATATTTCATGCTCAAAGTATATCCAAAGTTGGTTTGACAGGTCAGCAAGGTCATGCTGTAATTTTCAGAGAGCTAAGAAGTCCCACTTGCCCAAAAGTAACTCTTTAATAACAACAATAAGCACCACCTTAGTGGGTGGATTAAGTTCATCATTAAAGATTAAATCTTAAGAATTACACTCTCCAGAGTCTTCTTTTAAAATGCAAATCCATAATGGAATAAAACATCAAGAGACAAAAAGACCCAAATTCAGATCCTACCTCAGATACTTAGTAGCTGTATGAACCTATATGTTAATCTATCTCAACCTCAGTTTCTTCACCTGCAAAGAGGGGATGACAATAGTACTCACTCACTGTCTTTTTGTGAAGATACAATGTGATAATATATGTAAAGTGTTTTTGCAAACCTTAAAGTGTTATATACTTTCTTAATGTTGTTGTTGATGATGATGATGATGATGATGATGATGATGATGATGATGATGATAGTTACCTGCCAGTCCACGGTTTCAACCATGGAGTTTATAGCAGGAATAGAGAATTCATTCTGGGCTCAATGCTTCCTTTGCACTGTGATAAATAAGCAATGGAGATACAAATGCAAAAGTGAGGCAGTTCCTGCTTTAAAGGAGCATAAATTCTAATGTGAAAGACAACAGAAAAATGATGGCCAATGAAGGGAACGATTATCTGGAATGTCATAAAGATGGTGAGTGGAACAATAAAGCATCCAACTAATACCTCCTCCTTTCCAGAGGCAATGTTTGTGTTCCTTTTGGTACAGATGTCAGTGACAAGTAGAAGGGTTGGGTGCAGAGCTGTGGGACAGCGGCAGAGCAGAAAATGAGCTGAGAAATCTAATTCCTTTCAGGAATAGTCTCTGGAGGGTGGGAGTTGACATTTTGCTACAGTGGTCTTTCTTTGCTCATTAGCACTGAAGGAAAGAAGGCAGAGTTAGAAGAATGGGAGCAAGGTTTGAAAAGTTGCTCTCACCTACTAGGGTAGAGCTTACGGGAGAAAGGAAGCCTGTTCTCTGGGAAGCAGAGAAAGTTTGGCAGTTTGTAACCCAGCGTGCCCTCTGGCTTGGGGCAAGGTGCATGACAAGTAGGGATGAGGGTTTGATTGCTCACACTTGATTCTTACTACTAAATAGGGTCAGGCATTATTGATTGTAGCACCCCCTGGCTGCTACACTAAAAATTTAGTGTGAATTCAAGTTCTGGATATTTGGAAATGGAAATAGGGAAGGAATGGGAGACAGAGAGGAGCAATGAGAAACTTTACTAATATCATAATTTGTCTGAGGCTAGGCTTATACAAATAATTACGAAGTGGCAAGCTATACCACTACCACCAAATCAGCAAAATGGATCTTGGGAAGAGCACTGGTTTTGGAATTAGAAAACCTGGCCTCTAATATTACCTATGACCTTTGGCAAGTCACTTGGCCTCACTGAGCCTCAGTTTCTTCATCTGAAAATTGAAGAAGTTGGGGTAGATGAACTCTGAGGTGCCTTCTAGCTAGTTTTAAAAATAGTTTTCCAATTACATGTAAAAACAATTTTTACATTCATTTTCTAAAATGTTGAGTTCTAAATTCTCCCTCTCCCTCCTTCCCCACCCCTTGAAAGGGTAAGTAATTTGATATAGGTTATATGGGTATGGTCATGCAAAACATATTTCCATGTTAGTTATGTTGTGAAAGAAAATTCAGATCAAAAAAAGGAAAGAAAGAAAGAAAGAAAAAACAAGTTTTTTTAAAAGTATACTTAAAAAATATAGGATTGGTTACGTGGTTCGATGGATATATGACTGTGGTTTTGGCTTTAGAAAGACACTATTACAAATACAAATACAAAGAACACAAATACAAATTACAAATACAAAACACAAATACAAATATGAATAATATAGAAATAGGTTTTGAACAATATATATAACCCAATGGAATTGCTTGTCAGCTCCAGGAGGTGGTGTAAACCTCAAATTTCCTTAGACTTATAAATGTTGGAAATTTCACCATTGGGATATTTCATACTTGGAAAATTTCTTATTGATAGTCTATTGGAATGGGAACCCCATTGGCATGGGAGGTTCCTTCTCTTCCCTTCTTAAGATTACTTTAGGACAGAAACCTTTTGCTGAACAATGGAAAGGACTTTGACCTATGCTTAAGCATAGAACAGAATTTCTTTGAGTCATGATTGATTTTAGAATTGATACAATGGAGATACTTGGAATCAATCTCCACCCTATTCAGTCCTAACAGGATTGAGTAAGGGCTGCAGCCTAGATCAAAATTTAATTATTCCAATCTCTACCCTACTCAGGTTAACAGGATTTAGAAAGGGCTGTAGCAAAGGAGCAAAGATTTAATCATTTGAAAATATGACCTTCAACAGACATGTGCAAAAGCCAGAAACCTCTGGGCGGTCCTGGGTTAAGCTAGAGCCTCCATTGGCACAGGGAAATTGATGAAGAGTGATTGGTAGATGGGAGAACTGAGGGGAGGAACTTGGATGGTTTCCTTAAAGATAGGGGGTCTGAAGACTCCGAGGGGGTGGTTGAGTAGTTGGTCGGTGTGGTCGTGTGGGCTCTGAGAAGCTTGCTCTGAAGGAAGCTGAAGGTGGGGGCCTCTGAGACTGTTTCTCCATTTTGGTCACGTGAGTAATAGGGACTGATCTCTTTTCTTTGCCCCAGCTATCTAAGGGCTTGGGCCTTTTGGCCCAGCCTAAACAGAAGGGGTATTTAAGCCCTATTTCCTTCTCTCCTTTTTCTCTCTCTCTATCTCTAATTACTTCCTCTTATTGTAATTAAACTCCATAAAAGATTGACGGCTGACTTAAGTTTTCATTTAAGAATTACATAGCTGATTCCTTGGCGACCTTAAATTAATATATATATCAGTCTTTTAAAGTGATTCCCTTGTAACAGTGGGAAGGAAAAGGAGAGGGAAAGAACATAATTCTTGTAACCATGGGAAAATATTTTAAATAAATTTTTAAGAATAATAATGAATAAATAAAAGTATGCCTCAGTCTATATTCAGATTCCATCAGTTCTTTCCATGAAGGTACATAGTATTTTTTATCTTAAATCTTTTGGAATTATCTAAGGTAATTTTATTGCTGAAAATAGATATTATTCACAACTGATCACTGTACAATATTGCTGTTACTGTGTACAACATTCTCCAGTTCTGCCCATTTCATCAGTTCATGCAAATGTTTTCCAGGTTTTCCTCAAAACATCCTGCCCGTCATTTCTCAAAGCACAATAGTATTCCATCACAATCAAATAATACAATCTGTTGAGCCATTCCCCAATTGATGGGCATCCCCTCAAGACCCAATTCTTTGCTATAAATAAAAAGACAAAATACAAAAAAGGCTGCTTTGCTATAAACAACTTGTGTATAGGTCCTTTTCCTCCTTTTTAGCTCTAACTCTATGATCTTGTGATTTCATCAAGGTCAATAATGTCATGCCTCTACCTATTATAACAAATTATCCTCCTGTTAGCAGAGAATTTGATGTCTGAAGTTGATGATGAATTATATGAAAGTATGATTAGCAAAAATTTCAGGACTTCTAAAAATATATGAATCTAACTTTTACTTCATTAGGACTTCTAAAGTGGAAGGTAAAGAATCATTAACTGGCTGAGATCATTAAGGTCAACCCTAAGCAATTTAACAAGGCTTTTATATAACCTAGTGAAGATATTATTAAGAAATTTTAAGTTAGTTTCTCTTCCTTTGGGGGCAGTTGGTTTTATATTCAGTTAGCTAGCAAATTGTCAGTGCCAGGTAATAATAGGAAAAATGGGTGGTTGAAGATAACAACTCATGGTGGTCAATAAATATTCAAAGAATCATCTCCCCTCCTCACAGAATCCATCCTATGCACAATTAATTCATGTTGAATATATGCTAGCCTAGCTAATCTAATAATGCCCTCAATATCCTCTTCCTTTTTATATTTACTACCTGGTTTCTCCTCTATTGACACTACAAATTGACCCTATGTAGAGCTCCAATATGTAAGAACAATCAGCTTTCTCATCTATATAAATAAATCAAGAAAATCAAGAATTTAATAGTGAAAGCTTAGAGTCTTGAAGAAATAAGGCTAACACTGAGAAAAGTTAGATGCTCATTATAATTGTACTCAAAAGGGGGGGGGGGGTTGGATGAGTGGATAGAAAAGAGGATATTATTCCACGTGGGGAGGAACAACTTATAGATCAGGATTTGACCTAGGAATTACTGTGGCACAGGAACCCTAGTGGGGACAGAAGAGGGATTAAATGTAGAACTTGCCTATAAATGAAGGGTTCATATTGAAAAGCAGTGGGAAATAAATTTAGCTAGTTATTGTGGTTCAGAATATTAGGACTTGAAAGTCAGGTAGAATTAAGTTCATAATTACCAATAAAAAATTAAAGGAGACAGAGGAGTTTAGATTTAATCCAGCAGGCAATGAGAAGTTACTATTGCTTCCTAAAATGTTGTTGCTGTTGCTACTGTTGCTATTGTTCATCCTTCGTTTCTGTGGATTAAAAGTCAGAATCCAACATTATGATGTCTATGAGAAACTCATTTAAAATAGGGAGATGCATTCAGAATAAAGATAAAGAGCCAGAGAAAAATATACTATACTTTTGTCAAATTAAAAAAAAAGAATATAAATAATTTCAGACAAAGCAAAAGTGAAAATGAACCTGATGAAAAGAGATAAGGGAATTAAACATCAATAAAAGGAACCATAGATGATGAAATAATACTAATATCAAACTTATATGCATTAAATGGCATAGTATCCAAAGTTGCAGGATATAAAATAAACCCACACAAATCATAAGCATTTTTCTATACTACCAGTAGAGCCAAACTGCAAGAGATAGAAAGAGAAATCCTATTTTAAAATAACTATAGCTGATATAAAATACCTGGAAGTCTACCCTATAAGACAAACCGAGTAACTATATGATCACAACTATGAAACGCTTTTCACACAAATAGAGTCAAATCTAAACAATTGGAAAAACATTAGCTGCTCAAGGTTAGGCTAAACCAATGTTATGAGAATGGCAATTCTTCCCAAATCAATTACCTTTTCAGTTCCATACCAATCAAACTGCCCAAAAATTTTTTAATAGACCTAGGAAAAAAGTAAAAGCAAAATTCATCTAGATGAACAAAAGATCTAGAATATTAAGGGAATTAATGAAAAAATTAAGAAAGGTAGCTTAGCTCTACTAGATCTCAAACTATATTATAAAACATTAGCCATGAAAATAATCTGGTAATGGTTAAGAAATAGAGTGGAGGACCAATGGAATAGATTAGGCACTCTACATGCAATGGTAAATGACCAGAGTAACCTAGTGTCTGACAAACCAAAAGAAGAACTCACTATTTGACAAAAACTGCTGGGGAAACAGGAAAATAGTATGGCAGAACTAGGAACAGACCAACACCTCGTTCCATATATAAGGTAAAGTGAAAATAGATATAGATGCATAATTCAGAAATAAAGAGCAATGGCATAAACAAATTATGGAAGAACAAGATAGTTTACTTGCTAGACCTATGATAAGGGAAGAATTTAGGTCAAACCAAGACATAGAGAGCACTGTGAGATATAAAATAGATAAATTTGACTACATTAAATTAAAAAGTTTCTGCACAAACAAAATCAAAGCAACCAAGATCCCAAATTGGGGAAAATCTTTATAGCAAGTCACTCTGACAAAGGCTTCATTTCTCAAATAGATAGAGAACACAGTCAAATTTATAAGGATACAAAGTATTCCCTAGTTAACAAATGGTCAGAGGATCTGAACAAGCAATTCTTAGATGAAGAAATTAAAACTCTCTTTAATCACATGAAGAAAATTCTCCAAACCACTATTAATCAGAAAAATGCATATTAAAACAACTCTGAAGTACCATGTCACATCCACCAGACTGGCTAGTATTACATAAAGTAAAATGAGAAATATTAAAGGGGAATGTGGAAAATTTGGGATACTAATATACTGTTGATGGAGCTGTGAACTGATATAACCATTCTGGAGAGTAATCTGGAACCCTGCCCAAAAGGCCATAAAACTATGCATACCTTTTGACCCAAAAATACAATTACTGGGTCTATATCCCAAAGAGGTTAAAGATAAAGGAAAAGAACCTACCTGTATAAAAATATTCATAGCAGATCTTTGTGTGATGGCAAAGAATTGTAAACTGAAGAGAGTCTATCAATTGAGGAATGGCTGAACAAGTTGTGGTATATGCTTGTAATGGAATACTATTATGGCATAAGAGATAACAAACAAAATGATTACCAAAAAAAAGTCTGGAACAATTTATGTGAAGTGATACAAAGTAAAGTGAACAGAATCAGGAAAATGCTATACGTAGTAACAATAATAATGTCTGATAATCAACTGTGAGTGATAACTATTATCACCAAGGCAAGACCCAGGACAACTAGGGACTCATGATGAAAAAAGATATCCATCACCATAGGAAGATCAGGCAGAGTCCAGATGCAGATTGGAATATACCCTTCTTTACTTTATATCCCACATGAATTTTTGTTTAGTATAAGCAATATGTGTCTTATTTCACAACATGAGAAACATGAAAATATGAATTATATAATAAGGTATGTACAACCTATATCATAATATCTGCCTTCTTGTGGAGGTGAGGAGGGGAGAAGAAAGGAGAGAATATGGATGCAAAATGTCAGAAAATGAATATTAAAAATGTATCGACAAATAACTTGGAAAAAATAAAAATTAGAATAAAAGGGGGAACCAATGACCTTACAAAGTAATGTCTTGACTTTTCCCATGAATTGGATTTAAGTGAAGCAGAGTTGCACCAAGTTGTCAGTCTTTGTCTTCCAGATTCATCAAAGTGCAGAGTCAATTACTGATTAGAGAAATGCAAATTAAAACACCTTTGAGTTTTCATACCTATCAGATTGGCCAAAATGATAAAAGGGCAAAATGATAAATGTTAGAGTAGATATGGAAAAACGGAGACATTAATACACTGTTAGCAGAACTGTGGACTGATTCAACTATTTTGGAGAGCAACCTGAAGAATTACAAAATTGTTAACCTTTTGACCCAGCAATGCCATTATTAGGTCTGTGTCCTAAAGTGATCAAGGAAAAAGGGAAAGAACCTATAGGTTCCAAAATATTTTTAGGCAATCTCTATATGGTAGCAAAGAACTGGAAATTGAGAGAATGTCCATCAACTGGAGAATGGCTAAACAATTTAAGGCACATGATTATGATAGAATACTATTGTGCAGCAAGAAATGACAAACAGGTTAATTTTTTTCTAAACATGGAAAGACCTAATGAAAATGAAAATGGAAACATGAAAAGCAAAATGAGCAGAACCAAGAGATCATATATAGCAACAGAAATATTGTTTGAAAAAAAAACTGTGAAAGCCCACCTCTAGAAAAAGAACTGATAGATAGAAACATGCACAATATAATTTATATACATATATGTACTTATGCATAAATACATAAATATATATAGTCAAATGATGTCTTCTGTACTATGGAGAAGGGAGAAAGAGTATGGTAGTTATTCAGGCTCAGATGGAATATTTGATCCCAAGATTAGAGGAAATTTAATGTAACAAACATAAAATTTTTTAAACACAAAACAAAAAAAAATTTTTAAGACAAATGTCAGGATACTGGTAATGGCCTGGGATGTAGTGGATGATCTTGGCATATATGATGTTTAACCAAATTCAAAGCATTTCATTGAGTCTTCTTCAAGCACCTTCATGACCACTGGAATAAATTGTACCTGTCTTCCCCTTTCACCAGGGTAAATCTTCACAGGCTTGGAATCAAATCCTCCAAACTCACAGTTTTGAAGCCTCTAACCTGACTTGGCCCATTTGCCAAGATGTTGTGGCTTTACCAGGGTGTGGCTACTGTGCATGCAAAAGCTTCTTGGCGTCACAGATGAGAGTTGGGCAAGAGGTGAATACCAAAGGTCAATGAAGAACCAACTCTAAAAAGGGCTCAGCAAGCCCTAAAAACAGAGGTGGTAGATCTTCTTGAACACTCCATACACCCTTTTTTGAGCTAGAGTTAACATGAAAGCAGTATATAGTAAAAGCAGGAAAGAGGTATTGTGTGAAGGACTAGAAAGCATAGAGAATATGGAATGAGAGAATCTGAGTTTGAATTCTTGCTGTGGTTATATGAACTTTGTCTACAAATAAGCATTTATTAAGTTTCTACTACATGCCAGATGCTATGCTAGGCACAAGTGATTCAAAAACAAGACAAAAGAAAAACTCACAGTCCCTGCTCTCAAGGACCGTACTCTCTATCCTCTCAACCTTTCAGAAAGTAAAAAAATGAAAGTATCATCTTTAGATTGGTTATAAATTTAAATCTTATGTTTTCATTATTATTTCTCTTCTATAATCTAAGATTTGAGAGAAGACATGTAAACAACAGTGATCTAGACCAGGAAAATGTATACTAAGTCTCATAAAGAAAAATCTCAATGCATCTTAACTCTTGTCTCTGAAATATATACTTTATGCTCTGTTTCTTTTAGGTATTCTTTCCTAAAATTTACTTCAAAGCTATATCTTGCTTTTGATCATTAAACAAGTTTAGTTATTTCATAATAAAATTTACCTTCTGTAATTCTATGACATTATTTTCCTAAGTCACCTTTTTCAAACATCTGGAATTGGAAGACAGGGTTACTGGATCTCTGCAGTTCATTTCCATTAATCTTGTTCTAATCTTATTTTGTTCTAGGAAACAGAGTGAAGGATCTTGGGACCCCAGGCTCTAAACTTTAATCCCCCAGAGATCCCTACTCTTCCCAGAAATGCAGATATAGAAAGAAGGATGCTGATCCATGAAATTCAATCCAGAACCAAATGGAAAAGGTTCTAAAAAAAACACACTGACTCAGAAAAACAGTAGAGGGTTCCTTAGTCTGAATGGTCCTAGAATTACAACAAATAGGAAGCCCAGTTGTATGTATCAATAATAATTTGTTTTGTGGAGCTATGAACTAATAAAACCATCCTGGAGAGTAATATCGAACCAGGCTCAAAGTGCCATAAAACTATGCATGCCCTTTGACCCAGTAATACCCACTGTATCCCAAAGAGATCAGAGGTAAGGGGAAAGGGCATACCTGTACCAAAATATTTGTATAAAGATATTTTATTTTTACCTATTACATGTAATAAACAATTTCTGCATAAATTTTCCAAAATTATATAATCCAAATTGCTTCCCTCCCTATTTTCCCACCCCCCTCCCAGAGCTGGCAAGCAATTGTATCTGAGTTATACATATATTATCATGCAAAATGTATTTCCATATTGTTCATTGTACCAAAATATCCTTAGCAGCTCTTTTTGTGGCAAAAAAAATTGGAAACTGAGGGCATGTCCATCACTTGAGGAATGGCTGAGCTAGTTGTGGTATATGATTATAATGGAATATTATGAACAACAGGATGACTTCAGAAAAACCTGGGAAGACACATACAAAGTGAAGGGAGCAGAACTAAGAGAACAGGGAACACAGAAAAAGGAATATTATATAATGATCAGCTGTGAAACACTAAACTATTATTAGCAAAGCAAGTTCCTAAGATATCCACAAGGGGTCTATGAAGAAAAATGCTATGCACAGCCAAAGAAGGAACTTATTAAAGTCTTATTGCAGATCAAACATGCCATCTTCCATTTGATTTCTTTCATAAATGTTTTATGGTATGTGAGATTAGTGTCTTCTGTCATGGTTTAAGCAATATGTAAATATGTGTTGCATAAAAGCATTGGCATAATTTATATCAAGTATTTATAGCCTCAGGAAGGTGGAGAAGGAGGAAGGGAGAAACATGAATCCTAAAATGTCAGAAAACAATTGTCAAAAATTATTTCTATGTGTAATTGAAAAAAATCATAACTTATTTCATATGAATAAAAGCAAGTGTTCAGGTTAGATCACCAAACTGGGCCTGACGTTGGTGGGGAAGGGAGAGGGAAAAGAGGAGAAATGGAGATGGAGGAGAGAGGGATGGAGATGGGAGAGAGAAAAGAAGAGAGCAGGAGACAGACTGTCAGACAGACAGACAAGGAGAGACTTTATAGAAAGATTAGGACTAGCAAGCTTATGTGACTTGCCCAAGGTCACACAGGTCATAAAATATCAGAGGTGATATTTGAATTGGAGTCCTCCAAATAATGCTGCCTCTCTTTATAAGATCAACCAAGCTCCTTCCTCCTTGCAGTCATAAACTTTACTCAAGTAGCATCATAAAGGATATATTATTTATGAAATTCATGATCAGCAGAGGAGGCATGAGTAAAGGATAATAAAAAAAGAGCATGAGTGTTCCATTGGTCCCTTTGGAACACAAAAATACTTAAAGGAAGGACTCCAGCATAAGTTGGGTGGATCCTTGTGAAGGACCTATGACTAGACAAAGCCAAAATCAGGATAGGATATATGGATGGGTTACCATTTGGTTTTTTCCCTGTTTAAATTTTTTTATTTCATTTTGTTTTATTCTGAACTTAACAAACATCAAAGAAAATGTGTATTTCCATATACATTGCTGGTGGAGGCTCTTGCCCCCATGTTAATGGTTGCTGACTGATCAGGGGGATGGTTGCTGAAGGGTGAGATGGCAATTTTAAATTTAAGACAGTAATGAAGTTTGCAGCCTTGATTGACTCTTCCTTTCATTTGAACATTTAGAGGCCATTGTAGGGTTACTATTTATTTAATTTCAATATTATTGAGACTCAGGGAATAGAGGTGTGAGGAAAGGAAGAGAGAAAATAATAGCTGATGTGTGAAGTGGTCAGAACAAACATACATACAAACACATAAACCCATGACATTTATTGAGTTCAGTCTTATATGGTTTGGGACACCCTAAAACAAATTCAATAGTAACATCAAAGATCACTGATCACAGACCACAATAACTGATATCATAATAATGAAAAAGTTTGAAATAGTTTGAGAATTATCAAATGGTGACACAGAGACATGATATGAGCTCATGATAAAAATGGCATTGATTGATTTGCCCAAAGCAGAGTCACCACAAACCTTTACTTTGAGGGGAAAAAAAAGCAATATCTGAGAAGCACAATAAAGTGAAATTTAATAAAATGGGGTATGTCTATCTATAATTACTAAATTTCTTGTAACTCAGTTTCTTCCAATGTAAAATGAGGTTAGATTAGGTGGCCTCTAAGTGCCCTTCTAATGCATAATCTCAGAACTTTTAAATAAGCCTGTCATGGATGGTTTCTTTAAAGAAAGAAGGTGTTTCTTCCACCTGTGACTGATTCTGCCATTAAGGGACACCAGTCAGGATAAAGAAAAGGGCTCAGATGCCATTTTTAGAACCATCTATAGGAAACAGGTTTCATGCCTTCCCCTTTCCATTCCTCCCAGGGTAGCACCTTTCCTTGAACACCAGAGGGCACACTTTATAATCCCATGAGCAGAAAAGAATTATTTTGAAAATGAAGAAGGATTTTTACAAGGAAATCCAAACTTTAGAGAAACAATGAGAGTTCCAGCATCAACTATGAATCTGAGAGGCCAGGCTCAGCCCTTCTTAACAAAGCCACATACCAAGAGAAACACCAAACAAGACTCTGTTCTGAGCCATAGATATGATTTATAGCAAGGCTTGCTAGTTGATGTTTTGATTCTGAACTAAGCCTCTGAATGTATCAGGGATGATCTTTAACTTTTAAAATATTAAGCATCATTCAGAAAACTCAAAAGGCTTTTCACACTTCCTACCATTTAGACTATTATTTTTAAGAGTTGCTTGTAAAGTAGATTAAGAATTTAACAATTGCTTCCAAAGATCTAGAAGGAAAAACATTATAAGGAGGTATGCAACAGTGTCAAACTTTAATAGAAATACATCCTTGAAGGCTTATATTGACTTTTAAAACCACAAATTAACATAATCTGTGTTAAATTGCATTTTTATTTTTTTTTTTGTTAAACTCCCCCCAATTACATTTTAATCTAACTTGAGCTATATGGAGGGTGGAGGGTACAAACTAGGAATTTGCCACCTCTGGTTTGGAAGTTACAAGAACATCCTTCCTTCTAAAAAAGAACAATAATTCCCTCCAACCAGCTAGATGAGAATAAATGTAATCTAAGAATGCTGGACTAAAAAGAAAAATCTAAGTTCAGAGTTTGCCTCAGACAGTAGATGTGTGGTTTGATTTCTCTCAACTTCGGTTTCATCACTTGTAAAATAAGGATAATAAAAATTCTAGTGCAAGGTTCAATAATCTGCCTCTAATAAACACTGACTTTATAATTGAGATCATTTAGATGTGAAGAATGAATCAAACTCTCTTTGTCTATCAATCAGCAACTTTTTGAATTAATCAAATCAAAAACTTAAGTACCCCTACTTAGTACCTTACTAGTCACTAAGTATGAGGGTTGCACATCTACTTACTAGAGTAATTTCACACCTTCAAAGGTCATTGGCCCCCACCTTGGGCAGTGCTAGGCAAATTGAAAGACTGTGCTTGGTTCCTGTAAAGTGGGGGTAACAACAGGAAGTAATGTTGAGAACACTGCTTTTAAAAGGCCAGCCTGAGGACTGATCCACGCTCTCTGCATTGGTGAGCCATACTGGAGGAGGAGACTCTTTTCTTGGATCCTGCATCAGCTTGTGGTGGTGAGTAGAGTGATTCCTTCCTTGGTTTTTGGGTGAAGAGACTCTCTGCTCATTGGCACTTAGGTGGGACACTACCTTCAATCTGAGTTCTGGGGAGATTCTTGGCAGTCTTAGCTTCATGTGCCCTGAAGGTTCTCTGCAGATTCTTCAGTGACTCTAGGTTCTTTGGATTTTGGTTTCCTGATTAGGACTTTGGATTCTGGTGAGATTTGCTTTCAGGTCTGGAGACATTAGGATTAAACTTAGGGTATTTGTAGCCAGGAAGTACTTTCTGTCTCTTTATCTACATTTTTCTACTTTCACTCTTTCCACCTCTTTGTAAATAAGGCCACTAAAAGTAATTTTATCTTGAGTTGTAATATTTTTAAATCAGCGACCACCATACTACTTTAGAATTCTCATATTTAGCATAAAACCTAAATAGAATAGTTTTGATCTATTTTGATCAAAGGAGTTTCCCTACTGGGAAGTGCTTCACACTTGGGGAATCACAATTCAAACAAAAACAAATAGGCAAGTAAAAAAATCTCTATAGTTGTTTCACAGTGTTGTGAAGATAAACTCAGAATATATATATATATATATATATATACATATATATATATATATATGTCTGGTGGTTCACAATCCTTTGTTGCTGTTTAGTTATTTTTCAATCAAGTCTGACTCTTCAAGACCCCATTTGAGGTTTTCTTGGCAAAGATACTGGAGTGTTTCTCATTTCCTTCTCCAGATTATTTTACAAATGAGGAAACTGAGCCAAATGAGATTAAATGACTTGCCTGGGGTCACACAGCTAGTAAGTATCTGAGGCCAACAGTGAAATCAGAAAGAAGCCTTCCTGCCTTCACAATGCTTATACTGGCATATAAATATCTGTTATTACTTGTGCAATCCCACTATTATTAGGAGGGTATCCTCATTTCTTAAAATTGTCTGTTTCTATGTAACCTTGAATAAGATCCTTCACCAATTTGGTTCTCAATTTCCTCATCTGTAAAAAAATGAGAAAGTTGGATTATAAGAAATTTAGGGAGGGAATAATAGATTTTTTTCCAAGTAACAATCTATCCTGAGGAAAAGGTAGATTTGATCTGTTTGGTCCCAGAGGGCAAAATCAAAAGCAATAGCAATAGACTAAAGAGGTCAAAGATTATCTTCAAACTCAGAAATTCTAGAATTCTTATTCTAGAACTAAATGAATGCTAAAGTTCTCTAGTAAAAAAAATACACATAAGACTTGCTTTTAATTGTAGTCTACATTATTAACATTTTCTCCTTCACTTTCTTAAATCTAGACAATCAACAAAACAATAAATCAAGCTCTAATTTATAGCATTTGCCAATTTCTGAGGAATAAATATCCACATTGAAAAATGGACAGTTGACTCTCCTGAATAGGGTCAAGCTTACCCTTCTTCATTATATAACCCTTAGTGCAGGAGCCCTATCCAAAAAGGAAATCTAGCTCTGAACTAATATGGGACAGTTTCACTAGAGGGCTTTGATCAGGCTTCTTTTTCTAACTAGCTTATTGAGCCTACTCCAGAGTAATTCTGGGAAAATCTCAAAGCTTAGATATGGCTCATTTTTAGGGCATCTCTAAAAAAGTAACAAGATCCCTTTTAGAAAACATTCTCAAAGTCCAATACATGCATCAGGTATTAAATGAGATCATTTTTTTGTAAAGGGACAACCACTTGTCCTCGGCATGCCCAGACTGCCTAATATGAAGATAAACTGGTAACCACTGGAGGAGGGGTAATGTCCTTTGATTGATTACATAAACCAAACAGGCAACACCTTTAAAACTGGCCAGACTGAGACAATTGTCCTTTTCCCTGCATGTTTTCTGCATGCTATTTCCTGCTATGTCCAGAGGGGAAAGATCACAGTTCACTCACAATTCTGGTACCAGTAAAAGGGAAAAAAGACTTCCTATCCTGAATTCCTTTTCCTACTCCCTCTCTCTTACCCCAGCTCCAAGAAATAGATCTGAGAATGTGTTTCTGTTTTTGTCTTTAGTTCTTCTTGGTTTCAGGGACTAAAATTGATCCCTACTAGACTCTCCTTTTAGAGATGGAGTGCCAGGCCCCACCCCACCTCCCAAACCAAATGCTACACCCATCCTCCTCAACCCTTACCCCAGACAAGGGAGGGAGGAAGTACTTCCATTGAGCTGGTGGGCAGAGGGGTTGATGATGAGAAGCACAAATGGAGAGAGGGAGGAGAGTGGCCCAAGTGCTACACTCCCCCTAGCTCTGCTCCCCTCCAGCTATGTGCCTTGCTGTGAGCTATGTTCCCCTCAAATTCCTCCTCTCCAACCCCACCACAGAAATTGCCTTCACCACAGACTCAACAGGCTACAACCTGGGCCACACCTTCATGCATCATGTGAAGTCCCCATCCCCACCCCAAGCACCTTACCCTAGACGGGGGCGGGGGGGAAGCACTCCCATTGGGCAGAGGGGAGAGTGACATGAGGAATGTCCTCAGGTGCATGGAGAGGGGGAGGGGAACAGCTTTGCCCCAAGTCTCTCTGGCTTTCTAGTAACAAACCCTGGTGGGTGACTGCAGGGCTCTGTAATCCCTTTTTGGCACACATGCCATAGGTTAGCCATCATAGTTCTAGATTCATGGCAAACTTAGAGCCAGAATTCCAGATGGGATGTTGCAGTCACCCAGGAAAGCCAGGAAGCCCAGAGAAGCCAGGGTGCCTAGAATTCAAGCCCAAAGAAGTCTTTGGACTTAGAACTAAGACCGTGCTCTATATGAACTGAGCTAAACCCGGAACCTAATTCCCTTCCCCTCCTTCGAGACTAAGGAGTCATATACAAGGAGGGAAGTGGATTAAGCCCCATGTGTCAGGAAGATAATTTTATATGTTTGTTGGTATACCTTTGAAGTAAATCTGAACAACTAAATGAACCTGGGGCACAAGGGAGCCCTGCTACAACTGAAGAAACAACATTGGTGGGGATTGGAGACATTTAGCAGAGAGTTCTACCTTTCCAAAACCCCCTTAAAGGTTCTTGAGAACCCTGGCTGGCATTCCCCAATTGAAAAAAGGTCAAAGGATATGAACAAACAATTTTTGGATGAAGAAATAGAAGCCATCAATTATCACATGGTAAAATGTTCTAAATCACTCTTGATTAGAGAAAAGCACATTTTAAAAACACTGAGCTACCTCTTCACACCTATCAGATTGGCCAATAGGGTAGTAAAGTGGTAAATGTTGGAAGGGATATAGCAAAATTGGGACATTAATGAATTGTTGGTGGAGTTGTGAACTGATCTAACCATTCTGGAGGGCAAAGAGCTATAAAAATGTCCATAACTTTTGACCCCATAATACCACTTTGGGTATGTATCCCAAAGAAATAATAAAAAGAAGAAAAGGACCTACTTGTACAAAAATATTTATCGCAGCTCTTTTTTTTTTTTTTGTAGTGGCAAAGAATTGGAAACGGAGAGAGGCTAAACAAACTGTGGTACATGTTGGTGATGGAATACCATTGTGCTATGAGATAATATGATAAGCAAGATGATTTCAGAAAAAGCTGGAAAGATCTTTGGGAATTAATGCAGAATGAAATAAACAGAACTGGGAGAACACTGTATATCATAACAGCAATACTTGACGATGATAATCTTTGAAAATGTGTCTTCTCTCAGCAAGGCAAAGAGCTGAGACAAGTCTGAAAGACTTAATGAGGAATGCTATCCACCATTGCATTCATCTTTCACATCAGTATATTTTTGGTTTTATATCAGGGTTTTGGCTATATATGAGTTTGCTCTTACAACAATTACTGATATGGAAGTGTTTTGCATGACAATAAAATTATAATTTTAAAATAAAATCACCTAGATTAAAAAAAAAAGAATCCTGGAGGGGAGGAGTGAAATGTAACCCACCTGGCCTTCAGCCAATGGGGCCAGGGGAGTCAGTGTTATACAAGAAAAGTACTTTGAAAAACCTTAAAGCTCCATATAATGCTAGCTAGCTATTCTAGAACACTGTGTTCCTGTACCTCAGAAAATGAAACCTAGGATCCCCTTAGAAATACAATATCTCCACTTGACTTCCAGGTAAGCATGGCTGCAGAGTAGACACGGCTTGCTTCCTCTCCTCAGACCCAACGACACAGACGACCTCAAAAGACCCTCCCAAAATAAAAAAACAACCATCCTCAGAAGAACAGAAAGACCCCACAACAAGGCAAAGCTCTGAAGGTAGGTGGGATTCTGGCATCTCCACAATATAAGGGAACGAAAAGCTGACCCACCCTCCCCTCCCCTACCAAACAGCTGGAGCTGTTTGAGTTAAAGAGCACTAGTCAGCACTGGCCAGAATCAACAAGTGAGGGAGGGGCACCCCAGGACTGACAACAGGCAGCCCCAAGTCTCGGGACCTGAATAATATCACCAAGGTCCTTCTCCTGAGATTACTAACACCAAAAACCCCAGCAGACAGGCTAGCGGAGCACAGATCTTGGACACCCAAAACTAGCACGCTATAATCACAGAGTGCGCGAAGGGACCCCCTGACGTGAGCAAGGGGCACCTACAGGTCTTGGGAGTTAGCTAAGACCACCAAAGACTTTCACCTGAGAGCACTAACTCCCAAAACACCAGCAGGCAGGGGAGGAAAGTCCCTGGGCCTCCCCAGGAAGACAGTGCAGCTGCAGAGAACCTAGAATTAGCCTGAGACTAAAGCCTTGACCATTAGACCCTTATACTGAGAGCAAGTACTACTCATTCAGATTTCTGACTGGAAAGGGGAGGAAGGAAAAAAAAGCAAATAAAACACAGAGATGGCAAACTGTACCCAAGAACCCCAACACTCCAACACCAAGGAAAGCAAGAAGAAGGGGATGACTTTGGATACATTTTATGGAGGGAAAACACAGAAAAACAGGGGAAATAGCAGAAGAGGAAGCCCAAAAAAATGCTCCAAAACCTTCCAAAAGAAATGGAAATTGTCCACAAGATCTTGAAGAATTTAAATTGGAAGTTATCAAAAAGATGGAAGCCTTCTGGCAGGAAAAATGGGAAATAATGCAAAAGGAACTCAGCAATCTGAAACATGAAAAAAACGCAACTACAGAAACAGCTTGAAGACTCAAATACCAGGATAGACCAAACTGAAAAGGAAAACTAGGCTTTAAAGGTCAGAATCAGGCAACTAGAAGACAATGATCCTGCAAAAGAGCATGAATTAATAAAGCAAAGCCAAAAGACTAAGAAATTAGAAGATAACACAAAATATCTCAATGACAAGGTGACAGACCTGGAAAATAGAGGAAGGAGAGACAATCTGAGAATAATTGGCCTACCAGAAAAGCCAGAAATAAATAGTAATCTTGACATCATAATACAAGATATCATCAAAGAAAACTGCCCAGAAATTCTAGAACAAGGGGGCAATACAGGCATTGAAAGAGTTCACAGAACACCCTCTACACTAAATCCCCAAAAGACAACTCCCAGGAATATAATTGCCAAATTCCAATGCTTTCAAGCAAAAGAAAAAAAAAACTTACAAGAAGCCAGAAAAAGACAATTTGGATATAAAGGAATGCCAATCAGGGTCACACAAGACCTTGCAATTTCCACTCTGAATGACCGTAAGGCATGGAACGTGATTTTCAGAAAAGCAAGAGAGCCGGGTCTTCAACCAAGAATCAGCTATTCAAAACTGACTATACTTCCAGGGGAAAGTATGGGCATTCAACAAAATAGATTTCCAAGATTTTGTAAAGAAAAGACCAGAGTTCTGTGGAAAGTTCGATATACAAACACAAAGAGCAAGAAAAACTCGAAAAGGTAAATATGAAGGAAAGGGAAAAGGAGAAAAATGTTATCTTTTTCTTTTATTCAAACTCTCTTCTACAAGGACTACATTTATATCAAATTATATATATTAATATGTGGGAAAATTGTAATGTGTAACTCTCAAAAATTGTATGCATCATTAGAGTAGTTAGAAGAATCATGCATAGGGAATGATTGGGGCATTAAGACAATATGGAGAAATGGGGGGGGGGGTGAAAGAAAGAAAAAGGGAAGGGGTGAATCGTTAATGGTACTAAGATATACTTCAAGAAATAGGGGAAAAATAGAATAATCTTTCTCGCACAAAGATACACATGGGAAGGGGAGGGAAGAAATTTCCTATAGGGAGGAGAGGAAGAAAGTGCTAATTGGTATTACTCAAACCTTACTCTCAGTGAAATCAACTCTGAGAGCTTAGAACATCTAGATTCATTGGGATCTTGAATTTTATCTTATCCAACAGGGTAAGAGAGAAGGGGAAATTAAGGAGGGGTAGGGGCAGGGAGTATAAAAAGGGAGGGAAGGAGAGGGGGGAGGGGAAGGGAGCATTTAAAGAGAGGGGCTAGAAAGGGAAGCATATCAAGGGAGGAGACTAGGGGGACTAATCTAAAGTAAATCACTGGTTTAAAAGGTTATAGCTAAAGAAGAAAGGTCAGAATTAGGGGAGAATATAAAAATGCCAGGGAATCCACAAGTGATAATTGTAACTTTGAACATGAATGGGATGAACTCAACCACAAAACATAGACAAATAGCAGAATGGATTAGAATCCAAAACCCTACCATATGTTGTCTTTAAGAAAAACATATGAGGCGGGTTGATACTCACAAGGTTAGAATTAAAGGATGGAGTAAGACCTTCTGGGTCTCAACTGATAGAAAGAAGGCAGGAGTTGCAATCATGATATCTGACAAAGCCAAAGCAAAAATAGACCAGATCAAAAGGAATTGGGAAGGTAAATATATTCTGTTAAAAGGGAGTATAGACAATGAGGAAATATCACTAATTAACATATATGCACCAAATAATATAGCACCCAAATTTCTAATGGAAAAACTAGGAGAATTGAAGGAGGAAATAGACAGTAAAACCATATTAGTGGGAGACTTGAACCAACCACTATCAAATTTAGATAAATCAAACCAAAAAATAAATAAGAAAGAGGTAAAAGATGTTAATGAAATCTTAGGAAAATTAGAGTTAATAGACATATGGAGAAAAATAAATAGGGACAAAAAGGAATACACCTTCTTCTCAGCACCACATGGCACATTCACAAAGATTGACCATACACTAGGTCACAGAAACATGGTACACAAATGCAGAAAAGCAGAAAAAATAAATGCAACCTTTTCAGATCATAAGGCAATAAAAATAATGATCAGTAAGGGTACATGGAGAGCCAAATTAAAAATGAATTGGAAATTAAATAATATGATACTCCAAAATCGGTGAGTCAGAGAAGAAATCATAGAAACAATAATAATTTCATTGAGGAAAATGACAATGGTGAGACATCCTTTCAAACCTTATGGGATGCAGCCAAAGTAGTAATCAGAGGGAAATTCATATCCTTGAGTGCATATATTAACAAATTAGGGAGGGCAGAGATCAATGAATTAGAAATGTAAATCAAAAAACTTGAAAGCGAACAAATTAAAACCCCCCAGAAGAAAACCAAACTAGAGATCCTAAAAATTAAGGGAGAAATTAATAAAATTGAAAGTGATAGAACTATTAAACTAATAAACAATACTAGAAGCTGGTACTTTGAAAAAAACAGACAAAATAGACAAAGTACTGGTCAATCTAATTAAAAAAAGGAAAGAAGAAAGGCAAATTAACATCATCAAAGATGAAAAGGGGGACCTCACCTCCAATTAAGAGGAAATTAAGGCAATCATTAAAAACTACTTTGCCCTACTATATGGCAATAAATATACCAACCTAGCTGATATGGATGAATACTTACAAAAATATAAATTGCCTAGACTAACAGAAGAAGAAATAGAATTCTTAAATAATCCCATATCAGAAAATGAAATCCAACAGGCCATCAAAGAACTCCCTAAGAAAAAATCCCCAGGGCCTAATGGATTCACAAGTGAATTCTATCAAACATTCACAGAACAGCTAATCCCCATACTATACAAACTATTTGACATAATAAGCAAAGAGGGAGTTCTACCAAATTTGTTTTATGACACAAACATGGTACTGATTCCAAAACCAGGCAGGTCAAAAACAGAGAAAGAAAACTATAGACCAATCTCCCTAATGAATATAGATGCCAAAATCTTAAATAGGACACTAGCAAAAAGACTCCAGCAAGTGATCAGAAGGGTCATCCACCATGATCAAGTAGGATTTATACCAGGGATGCAGGGCTGGTTCAATATTAGGAAAACCATCCACATAATTGACCACATCAACAAGCAAACCAACAAAAATCACATGATTATTTCAATAGATGCATAAAAAGCCTTTGATAAAATACAACACCCATTCTTATTAAAAACACTAGAAAGCATAGGAATAGAAGGGTCGTTCCTAAAAATAATAAACAGTATATATCTAAAACCATCAGCTAATATCATCTACAATGGGGATAAACTAGATACACTCCCAATAAAATCAGGAGTCAAACAAGGATGCCCATTATCACCTCTACTATTTGACATTGTACTAGAAACACTAGCAATAGCAATTAGAGAAGATAAAGGAATTGAAGGCATCAAAATAGGTAAGGAGGAGACCAAGTTATTGCTTTTTGCAGATGACATGATGGTCTACTTAAAGAATCCTAGAGATTCAACCAAAAAGCTAATTGAAATAATCAACAACTTTAGCAAAGTTGCAGGATACAAAATAAACCCGCATAAGTCATCAGCATTTCTATATATTTCCAACACAGCTCAGCAGCAAAAACTAGAAAGAGAAATCCCATTCAAAATCACCTTAGACAAAATAAAATACCTAGGAATCTATCTCCTGAGACAAACACAGGAACTATATGAACACAACTACAAAACACTTTCCACACAACTAAAACTAGACTTGAGCAATTGGAAAAACATTAACCGCTCATGGGTAGGACGAGCCAATATAATAAAAATTAACATCCTACCCACGCTTATTTATCTATTTAGTGCCATACCCATTGTACTTCCAAAAAATTTCTTTACTGATTTAGAAAAAAACATAACAAAGTTCATTTGGAAGAACAAAGGATATCCAGGGAAATAATGAAAAAAAAAATACAAAGGAAGGGGGCCTTGCAGTCACAGATCTCAAACTACATTACAAAGCAGCAGTCATCAAAACAATTTGGTACTGGCTAAGAGACAAAAAGGAGGATCAGTGGAATAGAGTGGGGGCAAGTGACCTCAGCAAGACAGTATACGACAAACCCAATGATCCCAGCTTTTGGGACAAAAATCCACTATTTGATAAAAACTGCTGGGAAAATTGGAAGACAGTGTGGGAGAGATTAGGAATGGATCAACACCTCACACCCTACTCCAAGATAAATTCAAATTGGGTGAATGACTTAAACATAAAGAAGGAAACCATAAGTAAATTGGGTAAACACAGAATAGTATACATGTCAGACCTTTGGGATGGGAAAGACTTTAAAACCAAGCAAGACATAGAAAGAGTCACAAAATGTGAAATAAATAATTTTGACTACATCAAATTAAAAAGCTTTTGTACAAACAAAACCAATGTAACTAAAATCAGAAGGGAAGCAACAAATTTGGAAAAATCTTCATAGAAACCTCTGACAAAGGTTTAATTACTCAAATTTATAAAGAGCTAAATCAATTGTACAAAAAATCAAGCCATTCTCCAATTGATAAATGGGCAAGGGACATGAATAGGCAGTTTTCAGATAAAGAAATCAAAACTATTAATAAGTACATGAAAAAGTGTTCTAAATCTCTTATAATCAGAGAGATGCAAATCAAAACAACTCTGAGGTATTGCCTCACACCTAGCAGATTGGCCAACATGACAGCAGAGAAAAACAGTGAATGCTGGAGGGGATGTGGCAAAGTAGGGACATTAATTCATTGCTGGTGGAGTTGTGAATTGATCCAACCATTCTGGAGGGCAATTTGGAACTATGTTCAAAGGGCAATAAAAGACTGTCTGCCCTTTGATCCAGCCATAGCACTGCTGGGTTTGTACCCCCAGAGATATAATAAGGAAAAAGACTGGTACAAGAATATTCAAAGCTGCACTCTTTGTGGTGGCCAAAAATTGGAAAACGAGGGGATGCCCATCAATTGGGGAATGGCTGAACAAATTGTGGTATATGTTGGTGATGGAATACTATTGTGCAAAAAGGAACAATAAAGTGGAGGAATTCCATGGAGACTGAAACAACCTCCAGGAAGTGATGCAGAGTGAGAGGTGCAGAACCAGGACATCCTGAACGTTCCTGAACATTCTGCAGGGATCCAGGAGAAAAAAAAACACTATCCACAAGCAAAGGACAAACAGTGGAAGTAAAAACACCGAAGATAAGCAACTGCTTGACTACAGGGGTGGAAGGGACATGAATGAGGAGATACTCTAAATGAACACCCTAATACAAATACCAACAACATGGAAATGGGTTTGAATCAAGAACACATGTGATACCCAGTGGAATCCTGTGTTGGCTATGGGAGGGACGGTGGGAGGGGGGTAGGAAAAGAAAAGGATCTGTTTCCAAGGAATATTGTTTGAAAATGACCAAATAAATTAATGTTTAAATTGGAAAAAAAATAAAAATAAATAAATAGTGCCTTAAGCAAAAACAAAAACAAAAACAAAAACAAAAAAAAACAATATCTCCAGGAAAGGTTAATATATTAAGCAGTATCAGGCACTTACACCATTTCTGGAGAATAGGTTTGGATGGGAGGAGAGAGAGAAAGAAACATAAGTTCATTGGATATACAAAAATGGGTGTGTTTGTGGCAGGAGAAGGAAGAGATTCGAAAAAGGAACTGAGGGTTAAATGTTGCCCCCTTCACAATTTTGCCTGAGGCCATCTCTGGATGGGAAATGGTCTATAAACAAAGTTTACTAATATTGTTTTTTATGCTTCAATTGCCTCTCTTTCTAATCCCACTCTCCATTAAAATGATGGCAAAAGAATGAAATGTCCAAAAGGATAAAAATTCTAAAACACTCTAAGTTCTTTTGCTGGAGACTCAGAGTCTCCTGGAGACACTCAGCTTCTCTGCTCCCCAGGAATGGGAAACACCTACTCCTTACACACAATCTTATTCCTTGAAGAGTTGATTAAAATGAGAACTGCAGTCCCATATCAAGTAAGCTATTGGGAATATTGACTTTGAATTCTTTAGCTACCTATTATGACTATGAATCTTCTGAGAACTCCCACATTTTACACGATAACACTAGCCCTTGGGGAGCTCATTTGTCCAACCCCTAGGATAGCAGTTCCCAATCAGGCAAGTGGAGACTTGCAGCTGCCTCATTTCCCTCTCTCTGGGTGGGCAGATAGAAGGCAATTTCCTCTGGTTGTAGAGGACAATCTACTTTTTTCTTTTTCTACTACTGCTGTTTCCTCTACTTCTTGCTTCTCCTTCCTCCACTCCTCTTCATGCTAGGCTTTGTCTTCTTTACTTTTTCTCTTTGATAACTATTTGGTTGGAGTTATTTCACTGATATTCAAAATCACATTGCCTGGCACATAGTAGGTACTTAATAAATTCATACTTGTTGACTGCACAAAAGAGCATAGTGGATTAGGAATAAATGAAACAGTTCAAAATCTGGTTCTTTCACTTAATTTCTGTATGACCAATTGAAGTGGTGCTCTTCATAAAGTGAGTCCGGACACCCAGAAGTTCAATTAATGGAACCAATATTCACTTATTAATTTATTGATTAATAATGCGTACCTAACTGGCCAGGGCAACCTTCCTGGTGAAAGTTGCACCAGACTGAAGTTACAATGCAGTTTTTATAGGGTGCAAGATACAAAGCAAACAATGTTCATTGATGGAGCAAGCAGCCTTATAGTCTAGAAGCTATATTGGTCAATGGAGCAGGGTACAGGGAATTCCTTGTATAGCTTATCCTAGCTGCTGGCACTAAGGGAGTTGTTTTCTCTTGGATTCTAACTATTCTGAGCTGACTGACCTTCAGAGGAAAGCTCAGTTCTGATTTCTACTTTCCCAGGGAAAAACAGATTTTTCTGGTCAATGGCTTAGTTTACCTCACTTCACAATGACTAATAAGTTGTTTTATAAAACCCCCAAATTTACCTTTGTCCTTGGGACCTTGCCTTCAAGGAACCCCCAGACTGATCCTAGTCCTAGATTGAACAATTAAACCTTCAAGTACCCAGTGACCTCTGTCTAGACAGTAATAGATTTAATCAAATCTTAAATGCTCTTTTCTTAGAAGTTTTTCCCACTGTATTTAGGCAGTCCCTGGCTAGCATCCTCCTTCCCTAGTCTCCATATAAGCCAATCAGTTGTCCTTCCTTTCCTTTATTTCCCAAAGTGTATATAAGATCTCAAGTTCTTCAGCTCCTTGGAAAATCCCATGAGAAAATGTCCATGATGGATCTTCCCATTCATGGTTCATTTTGGGGTGGGGGTGAGGGACATTGTTC
The DNA here is from genome assembly GCF_027887165.1 of Monodelphis domestica. Classification (NCBI taxonomy): domain Eukaryota; kingdom Metazoa; phylum Chordata; class Mammalia; order Didelphimorphia; family Didelphidae; genus Monodelphis; species Monodelphis domestica. The sequence goes on along the minus strand of NC_077233.1, from coordinate 180,176,382 downwards.
CCAGAGCTCTAAGAACTCTGTCTCCTTTGTCTTGATTAAAGACTTGTTCTTTGTAACACTTTAGTGGTTCTGTGTTTTTCAAGATTGATCCCTTGTTATAGTAACTCTCTGAGCCTCCAAATCATCATCTGGAAAATGAGAAGAATTCAGTTATATGGAGGTCCCTTCCAACTCTAATTCTATGGTCTCGTGATCTTTTTCTAACAACCAAGCATAAAGGAACAGAAAATGTAAATGGGAATAAAATTTTTCTACAAAGCTTTCTCTTATGTTGGACAGCTTATTTCTGCCTATCCATCATCTTCAGCCCACTCCTTGTTAAAATGCAACTTGTTATTTCTCTGATCTAGATCAAAAGGCTCACCCAAGTCCACTTTGACCTTCCAAAAATTTGCTGGTCTCCTCTCTTTGACTTCAATGCCTTATCCCTGGTTCTTAAACTTACTTCCTTTTAAGCCAGCATCACTCGCTCTCTTCTTCTCTTCATTATGTCTCTTATCCCTGGGCACTAGAGTTAATCTCCTTAACCATTCACTGGAACCTATTGTAAACTGGCATCCCCACCTCCTTTATGGTACTCTCACCAACCACAGACCTCCACATGAGTTCAACAAAGGCTATGGGCAAAGAAGGAATGGGTTTTCCACCTAAGTAGAGACTGGAGGATAGTCAAAGCTAAAATATTCCTACTTTTCCCTGATACTGCAGAGTAGAACAGATGGAGGTCACTTGTAAGAAGAAAATGATAGGAGTATGTCATACTCACTAGACAAGCACATGAAAGGAAGGAAGTTTCTGGCTCCATTCCTTTCATCAGTGACTAAGTCACTAAAATAAGCCTATTCCATGGGGAAGATGGCATTTCTTTGAAAACATCTGGCTCTATGAAATTCTCTGCAGAATAAGCATGGCTTCAAGGAAAGTATGAAGACTGAAGGAGGGGTTGGGGAACAAGGAAAGGGGAAGGGAATCATTTGTCATCTTGCAACACTGATTCAAAATATCAGGTCAAAAACCCCTAATTAGGTGGCAGAAAAACAATCCATTAATTAGCAAGTATTTATTAAGCATTTATGTACCAGGAATCACCTTAAGAGCTAGTGATAAAAAGAAAAAGCAAGAAGTCCCTTAAGGATTTTACATTCCAATAGGGGAGACAACATATACAAAAACTGGAACATACCAGATACATACCTAGAGGTCTTAGAGATGAAGATACTGGTTCAGCAGTTAGAAACAAATAATCCAAATATCATGGACCCATAGTTAGGATCACACAAAATTTAGCAGCTTCCATGTTAAAGGAGCAGACAATTATCTGCCAAAGAAGTAGTTTCTCAAATATATAGGAAATTGAGTCAAATTTATACAAACAAGAGCCATTCCCCAATTGATAAATGGTTGAAGGTTATGAATAGGCACTTTTCAGAAGGCAAAGCTATCTTATATGAAAAAATTCTCTAAATTACTATTGATTCCAGAAACACAAATTGAAACCTCTCTAATGTATTACCTGTCGGACTGGCCAACATAAGAGAAAAGGAAAATGACAAATGCTGGTAAGGATGTGAGAAAATGGGTATACTAATGCACTGTTGGTAGAGTAATGAACTAGTCTACCCATTCCAAAGAATAATATGGAACTATCCCCGAAGGGATATGAAACTGTGCATATCCTTTGACTCAGTAATACCACTACTAGTTCTGTATTGCAAAGAGATCATAGAAAAAGGACTTATATGAACAAAAATATTTATGGTAGCTCTTTTTGTGTTGGCAAAGAATTGGAAATTATGGGGCTGCCCATCATTTAGGGAATTATTGAGCAATTTGTAGTATATGAATGAAATGGAATACTCTTATATTATAAAAAATGACTAGGCAGTGTTTCAGAAAAACCTGGGAAGATCTGTATGAACGGATGCAGAGAGAAGTAAACAGATCAGGAGATCATTGTATATAGAAACAGCAATATTATAATGACAATCACTTGTGAAGGACTTAACAGCTCTAATCAAGACAATAATTCAAAACAGTTCCAAAGGACCCCTCCAGAAAGGACCCACCTCCAGAAAGAATTGATGAATTCTTAATGTAAATTGAAGTATAATTTTGTCAGTTTATTTTTATTGGGGTTTTTGATGGCATAGCTAATGTAAAAAATTGCATGATTTTACATGTATAATTAATATTATATTACTTGCCTTCTCAATGTGTAAGGGAAAGACTAGCAGGAGTAAAAGAATTTGTAACTGAAAAATTTTTTTAAAGAATGTTAAAAATAAATTCATTAAAAACAAGGGAAAAAAGTTCACCAAAATTATTAACAAGAGCAAACATACCAACACCCCCCCCCCAATAAATCAAGGGTATAATTCCCCCAGACCAATAATAGTGGCATATTGACTAAGATGATCACAAATTAACATTAGCTATTTGTATTATATTTTTATTTACTTTGTTAAATGTTTCCCAATTAAAGGTTAATCTTGATCAGGCTAAGGAGTTGTGCCAAGCTGCAGAACTTGGAGACTAAATTTGACATCTTTGTCCTTGATTACTAAGAAGGGAACGAGTATTACATTCTTTACTCAGTTCCTGTATAGTATTATTCTCACCAAGTTCCAAGTCCCAAGACCCTTTGGGTTTTCATTCTGTGGTCCTAACTTCTTAGGTCTTTCCTGAAGAACTAGCAGCAACATCCAGTCTAGAATTCTGATCTCCAAGGTCCCCGTGGCTTGAAATGCCCTAGTCTAACACTTTATTTCCTATATATAGAATTAAAAAGGATAAATCAAACAAGATTAAAACTCCAAACCTATTTTTCAGGAAAATAGGGCCTTCATTGTCCCAGCTTACTGCATGTTACCCCTACTGTGAATGAATGAGTCCTTCATCTCTGGATGCCACTGTAGAGAAATATTCATTAATTAATTAAGGGCTCATTAGAATATTTCTCTACACCACTGGAAAGAGAGAGTGACTAAGCCTCAGTTAGATAGATTTTAAAATTCAGGCATGCCTAACTACATAGGCAATGGAAAGAGACTACTTGGTAGGCTGAGAGAATATCTTTTATCCAGAGCAGATCCCTGATGTCTCCCACATAAGTACTACCATTCTAAGTAATTAGGGCACAAAGCAAAACCTCATTACATCTTTTTGTAGTGGCTAAGAACTGGAAACTAAAGGGTTTTCTGTCATATGGGAAATGGCTTAACAAATTATGATACATGAATATAATAGAATACTATTATGCCATAAGAAATGATTAATGGTAGGATTCCAGAGAAAACTGGGAAGACTTATATGAACTGATATATAGTTAGAACAGAACTAGCAGAACAATCTGTACAATAACAATATCATAAAAACTTTGAAAGACTTAAAAACTCTGATCACTACAACATACAAACATTGTTCTGGTAACTAAAGATGAAGTATACTACCCAACTCCAAGTAGAGATGTGATGGATAAAAGATGCCGAATTAGACATATATTTTAAGGCATGCCCAGTGTAGGAATGTGTTTGCTTAAATCTCCATGTCTCTTATAAGTGCTCTGTTTTTCTTTTTTCTAATGAGAGGTAGGAAGAGGAAAAGAAAATAAATGCTTATTATTTGAAAATTAAAGTAAAAATTTTTAATGGAGTCAGGAGATTAGAATTCAAATTACAGCTCTGCTACTTACCAAATTGGGTCATAAAAAAGTTATTTACTGGAGGCAGCTAAGTAAGAGTGGATAGAGAGCCAGGCCTAGAGTTGGAAGGACCTGGGTTCAAATTTGACCTCTGATACTTACTAGTTATGTGACCCTGCCCTTCTGTCTTAGAGCTGTGACTAAAACAGAAAGTTAGCATTTTAAAAAGTTATTTACTCTATCTCATTGAACATCATTTTATTCATCCACAAAATGACCATAATAATACTTCTACTACCATCCTCAGAGACTTGTTGTGAGGAAGATGCTTTATAAATTTTTAAGTACTAACTATTATTAGCAATGCAATGATCCAAGACAACTCTAAGGGACTTATGATGAAAAACGATATCCACCACCCCAGAAAGAACTGATGGAGTTTGGATGCAGATCAAAGCATACCATTTTTCACTTTATTTCCTTTGTGAGTTTCTTCTTATATATGTGATTAGTGTCTTCCTCAGCAAGATAAATATTAAAATATGTATTACATAGCATATATAAAACCTATATCAGATTATTTGCTATTTGAGGAGATAGAAGAAAAGGGAGGGGAGAGAGTGTCAGAAAACAAATTTTTAAGTGTTTCTACATGTAATTGGAAAAAATACAATAAAATATTACTGGAGAGGAAATAAATAAACTTTTAAATACTATGCATATATGGGTCATTGTTATCCAAATTTGGATGCCAACCTTAATGGCTGCTTACTATTTAGTCTCCATTCCTGTTTCCAAGAAGATCTGGGTTCAGACTCTACCCTTGACCATTTATAGCTACCCAGGTGACTCTAACTAAGTCCTTTAATCTTTCTGAGCCTCAGGCAACTTGCTAAGACAAAAGTTCTTAAATTTTTTGTGTGTCATGGACCGCTTTGGCAGCCTGGTAAAGCCCAAGGACACCCTTTCAGAATAATGTTCATTTGCGTAATGGACTTCTCCATTAGTGGCGGTGTAATGTCCCTGAACAACTTGCAGGGACCCAGGAGAAAAAAACACCATTCATAAGCAAAGGATAAACTATGGGAGTGGAAACACCGAGAAAAAGCAACTGCCTGAATACAGAGGTTGAGGGGACATGACAGAGGACAGACTCTAAATGAACACTCTAATGCAAATACTATCAACAAAGCAATGGGTTCAAATCAAGAAAACATCTAATGCCCAGTGGACTTACGCGTCGGCTATGGGGGGTGGGGGGGGGGAGGAAAAGAAAATGATCTATGTCTTTAACGAATAATGCTTGGAAATGATCAAATAAAATATATTAAAAAAAAAAATGTGGTCTGCCTGGGTCAGAGAACAGAGGTACCTGCCAAATCTTGGGCTTTTAAGTTTTATTGTTATTTTCTTAGTTCTTATTCTATTCAAATAAAATGAAAAAATTATAAAAAATGTTTTAATAAATCATTCTTATATGAAAAAAAAAAAAGAATAATGTTCATTTGCCAACACTGGTAATTGAAGTGAATGCTAAATTTCAGTTAAAGACTACTGAAAACAGATGTAATTTTTCCCATCCAAGTTAATGGACCTCTTAAAACCACAGAGCCTAGTCTCTTAAGAACTCCTTAAAATCCTCTAAGACCAGGTTTATATACCTAGATTTGGAAGGAACCACTGAATTACAGAGGATTTGCAATCTGCATTGATGCACAAATGTTGAATTTGATAAACGATATTATAGAAAAGGCACTTATATCAGAGCCCTGCAGTGAGTAACACTCCCCCCAAAGATTCTGCCCTCAGTAGGGCTTTAGCCAGGGGAATATCAGGGTTTGCTTCTGTCCACAGTGCTCCATTTCTGTACCCTGTCACTTCCTTCCATCAGGTTTCTGCCACCTTCAGCTGATATGCCTGTTAATGATCTTGTCTGTGATCCTTCTTCACTCTCCTACTGCAGTTCTCCCTAAGTTCCAGCAGGTGGCAGTTGTCTCATTACTCTTTTATCCTCTCAAGTTACTGCTTTCCACCTCTCAGCTCATTCATTTAGTCAGTCAGTCAGTCAGTCAATCAATAAACATTTATTAAGCATCTTCTATGTGCCAGGTGTTCAGCTAAGCCCTGGAGAGACAAATGGTGACTTTTGCTCTCAAGGAGCTCACAGCCTAATGAGGGGCCCAGAGAACAATATGCAAACAATCATGTACTCACAAGATGTCAATGGAATAAATTGGAAATGAGCAACAGAAAGAAGGCCCTAGAATTAAGGGAATTAGATAGGGCTTCCTGTTAAAGGTAGGATTTTAGCTGGGATATTAAGAAAGGGAGGTAAGTCAGAATACAGAGATGAGAAGGGACAGCTTCCTAGACATAAGGAGCAGCCAGAGAAAATGCCCAGACCTGAGAAATGGAAGCTCATCTCTGCTCCTCCTAGGAAGGGTCACTGCTCTCCATAATATGGTACCTCTTCTTTGGATCTCACTTTCGATACTTCCATTCTCCTCTGGTAGATAGTATTCATACCTTTTTCCAAGGGAGCAACTGTCTAGTCTATCCCATATGAGAAATATAAGAGTGTCTTTTACAGCTCAAAGAAAACCCCACAATATGCTTAAGATTTGTTTTATGCATAGCTCCCATATCCTGACATAGTATTTTTTTTAAACCCTTACCTTCCATCTTGAAGTCAATGCTGTGTATTGGTTCCAAGGCAGAAGAGTGGTAAGGGCTAGGCAATGGGGGTTAAGTGACTTGCCCAGGGTCACACAGCTGGGAAGTGTCTGAGACCAGATTTGAACCTAGGACCTCCCGTCTCTAGGTCTGGCTCTCAATCCACTGAGCCACCTAGCTGCCCCCTCATTGTATTTTTCTTGAGGGATCATGGAAACCTCTTCCACTTGAGCCATGCAAGTAAAATTGCTATCTCCAGTCCCACACAGGTTTATGATAAATGTCTAGCAGCTTCATCCTTTATCCTCCAGGGTCTGGGAAGTATACATTTCTCTTAACATGTCTGGCTGGATCTTGGGGTTTGAAGAAATACCCCAACTTGTCCCTTATATTTCCCCTGGGAAGGCTAGACTTGGTTATCTGAATAACCTGAGTCTGCTTTGCAAAACATCTAGAAGGAAATAGCTTACTCCCCTCAGAGAAAATGAAACACCAGGAAGGAGGGACTTGTCTTTGCTACATAAAATATACTCAATTTTCTGTTTTTGTGGGGGGTTATTCAGTGATATCTTGCCCTGTGCTTTCCAATTCCCTTCTTGAAATATTCGTGATATACATGAATGAGGTTTCTGAGTAATCTATAAACCTTCAGTCCCTTTAATTTCATAACCTCAAACCATATTTACCAACATACTTTTTCTCTGTCCATTTCACAACATGATGAGGCATCAGAGAAGGAATTCTGTGTGTGTCATGGCAGATATGTAGGTTGCTCACACTAACTATATAATCTGTCGATCCTAGTTACCATATACATGTATATGAGCATGTATGTGATCTTGGGCAAGTCTCTTCATCTCTCTGTGCATTGGATTCCTCATCTGTAAAATGAAGGAATTGGGCTAGATAGCCTTTAAGGTCCTTTCCAGATCTAAATCCATGAGCTAAGACTACAAGTCCAGGCTCTATCGCAAAGCATCAATGTCACTCACGCTGTGCAGGAGAGGTCCTATAATTTCTCTGCTTGGGTAATATGAAGTCATTATTATTATTCATATTAATATAAAGTATAGCTACAGTGTCTGGAGAGATACTCTCAGACACAGATATGATGCAGCTTGGCTTTTGAAGGGAACAAAAACACTTATGCTCCTGGTAGTGAATTCCCATGGATTGCACAGCTTCCAGGATTTTCTGAACAACTGCATCCTCAGCATTCCAAAGCTGGTGCAGAATCAGCAATAGAAATTTCCTATTTAAGCTGAAGCCTCCTCTTTGAGGAAGGCTGATGATATAGTAATATCTTTTTCTATAAGAATTTTAAAAAGGGGTAGCTCAGTGGATGGAGAGTCAGGCCTAGAGATGGGAGGTCCTGGGTTCAAATCTGGCCTCAGACACTTCCCAGCTGTGTGACCCTGGGCAAGTCACTTGACCCCCATTGCCTAGCCCTTACCACTCTTCTGCCTTGGAACCAATACACAGTATTGATTCTAAGATGGAAGGCAAGGGTTTAAAAAAAAAGTTAAAAAATTAAAAACCGTAATAAAACCAAATGAGAATTGTACCAAGCAGGGTGATTAGATGGGTGACTGCCCAAAATCTAGCATAATTCCTTACATTCAGTAAGTGATTAATATGTGTTTATCTTTTGGATCATAATGGATCCAATGGGACCTTTACCCTAACTCCGGTTTTCTCTTCTTCTTCTTGCTATCTGTGAGACTGTAAACTTCCTGAGGACAGGAATAGGCTGAGTTGAGACCTGTCAGTTGAGACGAATCCGAAGCTGATGTTAGAGTCAAAATTAATCGTTTTTTGCTCCTTGAGCAAGTAGCTATGGGAACAATGCAAAGTTTCCCTAAGGAGTGAGTAGTCAACAGGGAGTAAGTATCCTAGAATACCAAGAGATTTCTATTCTGTTGAAAGACTTGTCATTTCTGAAAAGCAAAGTGTACTGGTGTATACTGCTGTCAGTGTAGGTTCCAGCAGGAAGAAATTCCTTGGGACATCACAAGATATTTAGGCAATAGGGCGTTAAAAACAACAACAACACAACAACAACAGCAAAACTGCTCAAGAAGAAACTTCAGTTTTCATCACCAGTACAGGACTGAACATGGAAGCTCACTGTGTCTGCTAAAATGTCCACCATAGGGAGGGAGAGGGGGTGAGGCAACTGAGTAGCTCAGTGGTTTGAGAGCCAGGCCTAGAGATGGGAGGTCTTGGGTTCAAATCTAACCTCAGACACTTCCTAGCTGTGTGACTCTGGGCAAGTCACTTAATTGCCTAGCCCTTACTGCTCTTCTGTCTTGGGACCAACATTGGCTCTGATTCCAAGACATAAGGTAAGGGTTTATTAAAAAAAAATGTCCACCACGGGACAAAGAGCCAGTGGTCCCTCTGGTAATGTGAATAGAATATAGCAAGTAAGTATATATATGTTCAGTCTTTTCAATAGTAACCAACTCTTTGTGACCCCATTTGAGATTTTCTCTACAAAGACACTTCTTTTTACAGATGAGGAAGCTGAGGCAAATAGGGTAAAATGACTTGTCCAGGGTCACACAGTAAGTATCTGAGGCTAGATTTGAAGTTCCTGACTCCAGGCCAAGCACTCTATTCATTGTGCCACCAGCTGCCATTCCTAATAATTGGAATTGTCCATATGTTGCTTGAGTAGGAAAAGTAGTTTCAGACAAGGAAATCTTTTAGTCTCTCAGATCACACCACAAATGGTACTGATCCAGTGGAAAGAACACTGACCTGGTTTCAAAGTTTGCTTTTGCCATTTCATAAACCATGTGACTGCTAGCAAGTCAATTTTCCTCCCTCCCTGATTCTCAGTTTCCTCATCTGTAAAATGAGGGTACTGGACAAGATGATGTCTAAAATCCCTTCCAACTCTAGAGATATGCATTTTCCTACCATGATCTACTTTGTCTATGAAAAAGCCAATCCTGAATATGATACTCATGCAGAGATCGACAGTTCAAGACCAGAAGAGAGAACACGCAGACTAATTTTGATTGGCTTAAGGACTGATTATCACCACCAAGCCTGTGCTATTTCTCCAAGTTAACAGTTGGCAGACAGAGGTGACCTTTGAACAGCAGGGCTGGAGAAGCAGAATCCAGGCATCAGCATGCCCTCCTTCCCCACCCCTCACTCCAACCCCCATTGCACCTGTTCCCAATCCTTGGCAAAGCTAAAGGAAGGGAACCTCTCAAACCCTGGGTACACCGCTTTTAAAAACGGGTTTCCGGGTGACGAACACAATGTACACAATGACCAGAGAAACTTCAATGAAAAGAACAATAAAATGAGGCCAAACTATGTAATTATACAATCTTGGCCTTTAGAAGGGATGAGGAAATGCACCTCCCATCTTTCATTGGAAGGGGTGGGAAGGAGGCAAATATTCACCATAGCTTATCAGATGTTGTCTCTCTGTTGATTGGTTTTGCTATACTTTTTACTTTATTACAAGGGAAGGAGAGGGAATATATATCTATATTTTTCTGAAATTATTATATTATAAAAATAAGACATTAATAACACTTTTCAAAAGGGTTGCTTGACTATCTGTGCTTGTTAAATGATCTCACAAATAAGAAGCAATACCAGTAGGAGCATAATTTTCTATTGATACAATTTAGTCTCAAAATACTAAATATCATTGAATACTAAATAATGCCATAAATTACTTCAAAAATGGATAAATCACTAAACTTATAAAGGTTTTTTGGTTTATTTGGTTTCTTGGAGGACAGAAAGGAGATTGGATTTGTTGATTTCACTAGAGTATGGAATTCCCAGTTGAGGAACCACTTTCCATCAATGCACATCTATACCTCTGCTAGGTATACTCTTAGAGTATTGCCTGGAGCAATGAGAGATTAAGTAATTTGCCCAGGGTCATATAGTTAGTATGTGTTCCAATAAGGAAGGAATATCTGCCTAAAAGACTAGTTTACAGAATACTTTACACAAGACAAGTGCTCACACCTAAAAGTGAAGTCAGAAAAAGCAATTACAAGGACTCTCTAAAATCTTTCTGAAGGACTTTGGCATCAATTGTTAGACATGGGAGACACTGGCACAGGACAGTCCAGCAAGACATGCCCTCATCAAAAAAGGTACTGCACTCCATCAGCAAAGTAGAATTGTGGTAGATCAAAAGAAACACCAGATCTACAAATTTAGACTTCTCCTTGACAAATGTTCATATGGTTATTTGTCCCAACCCTGTGATAGAGCCTTCTGAGCTTTGGTCTGATCAGCCACAGTCAGACAACACTGTACATTGACCTCAACATCATGATGTCATTTTGGTCCTCCTCAAGTACAAAGAACAACAAACAATCAGAAGCTTAGGACTTGCCTGAATGTCCTTCCTGACTTTGAATCTATCTATCTACTATGTTATGCTGCCTTTAGTCAAATAAATTCTTTGATTCTTTAAGTAATTTGTTTCTTCAAATCAGATTATATGAATTAAATTATTTAATTGTTCTTTTTGAAAACTGACCTATTTTTCCCATCACAAGTGTAGTTTAGACTGCTTTATTCACCTTAGATTTAAAACCTCACGTGAGACAACAACAAAGTCATTGATGTTTACCAGACTGTAAAGGAACAAAAAAAAAATGACAAATTGATCTGTCAAATGGGAAATTCTCCTATTGTTCCAAACAATGACTTCATGAAGACTGAACTTATTTTGAAGCCCATAGTTTTCACTTTTGTGAAAATTTTGGAACTTTTCAAATTTTTAAGGAAAGCTGATCCATAGTGATCATTTAACCACTCCTTCCTGGTAAAAGTGCTAGGGAAATAGCAGATATTCTGGGAGTAGCTGGGTGGCTCAGTGGACTGAGAGCCAGGCCTAGAGCCAGGAGATCCTAGGTTCAAATCTGGTCTCAGACACTTCCTAACTGTGTGATACTGGGCAAGTCACTTAACCCCAGTTGCCCAGGCCTTACTGCTCTTCTGCCTTGGAACCAATACTTAGTATTGATTCTAAGAGAGAAGATAAGGGTAAAAAACAACAGAAAGTCTTTGTACAAATAAAACCAGTGCAACCAAGATTAGAAAGGAAACAACAAATTTGGAGAAGGGGAGGAATATAGCAAATGTCTTTAACAAAAACCTCATTTCTTGAATATATAGAAAATTGAGTAAAATTTATAAGAACACAAAGAATTCCTCAATCAAAAAATGGCCAAAGGATGTGAAAAGGCAGTTTTCAGAGAAAGAAATTAAAACTATCCAGTCATTAAAAAAAATGCTCCAAATCACTATTGATTAGAGAAATGCAAATTAAAACTACACTGAGATACTGTCTCATACCTTCTAGATTGGCTAACATTACCAAAAAGAAAAATGATAGACGTTGAAGGGGATGTGGGGAAATTGGGATGCTAATACATTATTGGTAGAACTGTAAAATGATACAATCTTTCTGGAGAGCAATATGGAAACAGGTCCAAAGGGTCATAAAATTATGTATACTCTTTGACCCAGCAATACCTCTGCTTGGTCTATATTCCAAAGAGATCAAAGATAAGGGAAAAGATATTATTGGCAGCTCTTTTTGTAGTGGCAAAAAAACAACAACTGGCAATTGAGGGGTTGTGTCACTTGGGGAATGACTGAACAAGTTATAGAATATAATTGTAATGAATTACTATTGCACCATAAGGAATGATGAGTTTAAAAAAAACTGGAAAGATTTATATGAACTGATGCAAAGTGAAGTAAAGAGAACCAGAAGAACAACATATACAGTAACAGAAACATTATACAATGATCAACAGTGAAGGACTAAACCATTATTAGCAATGATGAAAATGCTGTCGACAACCAAAGAACAACTGTTGAGATCTTAGTGCAAATTAAAGCATGACATCTTCCACTATATTTCCTTCATTAGATTTTTTTGCATGTGTGATATGTAACTTCTATCATGACATGAGAAAAATGGAAATATGTATTACTTGAAAGTACAAGTATAACCTGTGTCAGAATATTCATCATCTATCTGTTAGTGATGGAATACTATTGAACTAAAAGGAATAATGAACTGGAGGAATTCCTTGTGAACTGGAATGACCTCCAGGAATTGATGCAGAGTGAAAGGAGCAGAACCAGGAGAACCTTATTCATAGAGATTGATACACTGTGGCACAATCGAATGTAATGGACTTCTCTACTAGCTGCAATGCAATGATCCAGGACAATTCTGAGGGACTTATGAGAAGTGATACTATCCAAATCCAGAGAAAGAATTGTGGGAGTAGAAACAGAGAAGAAAAACAGATGCTTGATCATGTAGTTGATGGAGATATGACTGGGGATGTAGACTTTAAAGGATCACCCTAGTGCAAATATCAATAATATGGAAATTGGTTTTGATCAATGACACAAGTAAAACCCAGTGTAATTGAGTTTTGACTATGGGAGGAAGGAGAAGAAACAAAGAACATGAATCATGTAACCATAGAAAAATTTTCTTAATTAATCAATTTAAAAAAAAAACAGAATATTCACCACCTCAGGGAAGGGAAGAAGAGAAGAAAAAAAAATATTAATTTTAAAATGTAAAAAAAAGATCAAAAACTGTTTCTACATATAACTGAAAAAAAATATTTTTTCAGGTAATTTCCCTTTTAAATGTTTTTATTTTAATAAATTTCCATATAAGTTTTCCATAGTTATATGATCCATATTGTCTCCCTTCCTCCTTCCCTCTTAGAGCTGACAAGTAATTCAATCTAGGTTATACATGTATTATGGTGTAAAACATATTTCCATATTATTCTTTTTTTTGTAAGTGAATAATCTTATTAAAACAATTAAAAAACATTTTTTAACTGAGAGTCAAGTATGGGGGCCCATGCCTATAATGACTGCTATTGGAGCGAATGAGGCTGATGGGTCAGATGATCTGAAGTCAGACTTTCTATAAGTCTTCTACATGTACTTAATAATCTGGCACCAATAATCTCCACAGAATGCGGGCTACCAGTCTGCCTAAGGAAAGGCAAGTTATCCTGGTCAGAAATGAAGCAGATTATACCTTCTTTGTTGATCAAAAGTGGTGTCAAAGCTTATAAGTGCCCACTGTACTTCAAGAACTAGTATCACCAGGGCAGCTAGGTGGCTCAGTCAATAGAGAACCAGGCCTGGAATCAGGAGGCTCTGGAGTCAAATCTGGCCTAAGACACTTCCTAGCTGTGTGACCCTGGGCAAGTCATTTAACTCCCATTGCCTAAGGGCCCTTACTGCTCTTCTGCCTTGGAACCAATGCATAATATTGTATTTTTTGGGTAATGGTTTTAAAAAAAGAAAAGAAAAGAGCCAGGCTCACCAAACAAAAGAAAGCAAAACTAAGGATCACTTTGAGGAGATACCAGATTAATCCTTTAGTTGAAAAGAAACTAGAAAAACCACTCTTTCTCTTGGCCTCTATTTCCTCATTTCAAAAATAAGAATATTCATCACAAGGACTCTTCTCTGGGAGATTCTGAAGAATGAATAAAATGGGGAAGGGGGGAGTAAATGATGTCAAAATGAAATGCATCAATAAAAGTTAATTTTTTTAAGCCATAATGACAATCATACCTGCTTTCTGGACCCTTCAAGATTGTTCAGATCAAATGAAAAAAAAATGGATTGGGAGAGAGAAGGGGGCAGTAGGCAGCTAGGTAGCACAGTGGATGGAGAGCCAGGCCTAGAGACAGGAGGTCCTAGGTTCAAATTTTCCTAGCTGTGTGACCCTGGGCAAGTCACTTAACCCCCATTGCCTTAGCACTTACCACTATTCTACCTTAGAATCAATAAATAGTAAGGGAAGGGTTAAAAAAAAAAGAATGGATAGAAAATAAATTTGAAAAGTATCAAGTATCAAATACCAGGTATCAAGAATCAAAAGTATCAAATAAATTTATAAGTATCCAGTTTCACCTCCCAAGTTAATATGCAATTATTAAGTATTTACTTTGTGCTAGGTACTGTGCTAAACTGAAAATACAAAGAAGGATAGTCCTGGCCCACAAGTAACTTATATTCTAATGGAGGAAGACAACACACTTTAAGAAGCACAATAGAGCTGAGGGAGATGAGGTACCATGAGGGGCTATAGTAGAGAAAGTTAGGGAGGAGAGTCAGATACAGTTGGAAAGGAATGAAGACTTGAGTAGCCTGGTTATCCTCCTTAAAGTGGAGTTTTTGAGAGGAACCAGCCAATCAAAGGGAAGAGATCAAGAAGCAGTGTGAATGTGTGAGATCCAGGGTTCCAGTGAGTTTCCAAGATGAAGAGGTTTCTGAGGCATTCTGGGAAATGTGACCCACCTCCCTCATCACTACCAGCACCAATTTGTGACTAATGACCATTAACAGGAAGCCAGCAAACCCTGGGGGTATGGTAGCATCCCTTAAACTACTAGTCCCACTTTTAAGCCAGCCTTCATATGCTTCATCCATAGAGCCAAGTCCTGTGGAAAAGGGATCAGCCATCCCCATCAAATGCCAACCACGGAGCAAGCAAGTCAGTATACCTGAAGCAGCAAGGCATGGTGGGGGAGAGAAAGGAGGCAGCATGTGCCAGGTAGGTGAGGCCAACAGCACCACCTTAACTACACCTACCCTCAGACCCTGATAGTGATGGCCCAGTACCCTGAAGCCAAGAGTTTTTGGAATAGCAGCCTAGTGCCTTCTGTTTCCATACTGTGAAACAATCCTTGTGGAGATGTAAACTAGCATCTGCTGCTGCTGGAGCAACAGCCACATCTGGCACTGGACTTTGAATGTGTGTGTGGGGGGAACATTTTTATACATTAAAAACAATTTGAGGCAGTGAGGTAGTACAGTGGATAGAGCACCATACCTGGATTCGGGAGGATCTGGATTCAAATTTGACCTCTGATACTTCCTAGCTGTGTGGCCCTGGGCAAGTCACTTAACCCCAATTGCCTAGCCCTTACCACTCTTGTGCCTTGGAGCTGATAACTTAGTATTGATTCTAAGACAGAAGGCAAAGGTTTGAAAAAAAGGAGGGAGGGAGGTGTCTAGAGCAATAAGAAATTAAGTGATTTGCCCAGGATCACATATTGAGGACCTTGAACCTATGTTTTCTTGACTCCAACACTAGCCTTTCATCTTCTGCTCCATGCTGAGTCTCACTTGGCACAAAGAAAATGCTTATTGAATTGAAGTGGACCGAATCGAAACCACAGGTCTAATTCACACACCATGTTCTAAGTCTCTTGGCAGTCTTCTTTCGGCCTCGCTGAGCCATTTTTCAAAATATATAATAGTACTGTCGGAATCCAAGTAATCATCCTTCCTCCCCCATCCCCCAGAGCCAAGACTTTATTATTGTCAGTAATGCATGCCTTGGTTTGAGGGGAAAAAATGAAATCCCTAATGTTGTTGCTTCACTTCTTCCTGTTTTGTCTCCTAGGGAATGGTGTGATACAAATATATCAGCAGGGAGAGAAAATGCGGTGAAAGCACTTGGTGCATTTCTGTTTAAGTGAATGTAAATGTTGAAAAAGGAAGCTACTGCAACCTCAAATGGAGAGCCCCAGGGCTGCCCGAAGATCTCTTAGGAAATATTTAATAGTTACATTTTTATTTAAGGAAAGAGTATTGAAGAAAATTGGGCAGCTAGATGACGCAGTAGATAGAATGCCAGGTCTTCGGTCTATTTGGGGTTTTCTTGGCAAAGATACTGAAATGGTGTGCCATTTCTTTCTCCAGCTCTTTACAGATGAGAAAACTAAGGCAAACAGGCTTAAGTAACTTGCCCTGGGTCACACAGAGAGTGTAAGGCCAGATATGAATTCAGGCACTTTATTCACTGTGCCACCTCCTGTCTCCTGGATATGGAGTATATGGTGTGACAAATAACAAGGAGGCCAGGATGACTAGACTACAGAATATGTGGTGAGGAGTAAAGTGTAAGGAGACTGGAAAAATTAGGAGGAGACCAGGTTCTTAGGGGGTTTGAATGCCAAACAGAGGATTTTATATTTGATCCTGGAGGTGAGAAGGAGTCACTGGAGGGGTGACATAGACACATCTGTGCTTTAATTTGACATTTAAGTGGAAGATGAACTACAATGAGAAGGGAGTTATGGCAGGCAAGCCAACCAGCAGGCAGTAGTCTAGGCATGAGGTGATGAGCCTGTTCCAAGCTGGGTAGGAGTATCAGAGGAGATAAGGGAGAAGGTATGAAAGATGCTCCAAAGGTAAAATTGACAGGCCTTGAGACTGGAAATGGAAGGTAAGGGAGAATCAATATTATCACCCAGGTTGTAAACTCAGTGTCTAGAAGGATGGTGGTGTCCTCAACAATAGAGAGAAGCTCAGAAGTCGGGGAAGATTTAGATGAAAAAGAAATCATTTTAGTTTTGATATGTTGAGTTTAAGATGTCTTGGGACATCCATTTGAGATGTCTAACAGGAAGTTAGAGGTGTGAGTCTAGAAAAGAGATTAGGACTGGATAAGTAGATCTAAAAATCATCAGTACAGAGAAGATTATGGAAATCTTGGGAGATTAAGTGATTTGTTGTTGCTCAATTGTGGTCTACTCTTCATGACTCAATTTGGGGTTTTCTTGGTAAGTACTAGAATGGTTTTCCATTTCCTTCTCCAGCTCATTTTACAGATGAGGAAATGGAGGCAAACACTGTTAAAGTGACTTGCCCAGGGTCACATAGCTAGTAACTGGATGTATTTGAATTGAGTCTCTCCTGACTTCAGACCCAATGCTCTATCTACTGCACCAAATAGTGAACATATGTCAAAGGTAGGACTTGAACAACAATCTTATTGGCTTTGAGGTCGATACCATGCTGCCTCTCATATAAACTACACACAAAATAATACAAGGCAATTTGGAGAAGGCTGGGCACTAGTAGATGGGATTTGGGGAGTATCAGGAAAGGTACATTCGAATATAACATTTATTTTTATTTATTTATTTATTGGGGGGCTTAAAAAGTTTTAAATTCATTCAACTGAAAATAAATTATCACATGTCAAAAGTTTTCACTAAAATCATGAAAAGTAAATATTTTATACCTACTTAATCATGTTAGGCTTCATCTAAAAGGACTACCTAAATATTTTTTTTAAGAATATAACATTTAGCCAGTTTAGAGGGTCAATAAGGTGGCTCAGTGAATTGACAATCAGGCCTAGAGCCAGGAGGTCCTGGGTTCAAATCTGACATCAGACACTTCCTAGCTGTGAGACCCCAAGCAAGTCCCTTAATTCACATTGCCTAGCCCATACCACCCTTCTGCCTTGGAATCAATAGTAAGGTTTTTAAAAATAAATAAATAAATGAGCACAATTTAGGAGGAAACTGAGTTCTAAAAGATAGAATTGACAAGGAAGTACATTCCAGGTATAGGGGACAGCCAAAGAAAAACATAAAGATGAGAGACCAATGATGAACAGCAAGAAGGCTCAAAGAATGGATTGAATGCTTAGATCAAAGAATGCAAGAAGTGGAGTGATGTTTATCAAGTTTATAAAGGTAGGTTAGAGGTAGACTGTGCAAAGCTTTGACCACTAAATAGAGGGGTTTGTCATTTATCATATGGTAAAAATGTGCATCTATGTTTGCAAAAGAAAAGGACAAGATATTAACTGAGGTCACTGGAAGAAGAAAGAAGAAAGAAAAATTCCATCATCTCTTAATTAAACAGTAATTAATTTGACTAAACTCATCAAAATAAGTTGAGAAAATCCATCCAAGTAAGTAGGTAACATTTTCCTGGGGAGATTCAAAACACTGTTCCTCTTTCTCTAATCCTGCCTTCCTCACCAGAAGTAATACAGACAGTCCACACTATAGATCCAAATCCCCATCACTGGATGGATGCATGTGTATACATGTTGTAGTAAGGAAATTAGGATATTGATTAAAATAAGATATTTGATAAAGAGATCTCTGAGGGTACAAGCAAGGTAGATAGAAGTACATTAGACCAGAATTTGAAAGGAAGAACACAGAAAAAGTTCTGTCAGTTGGTGAGGTCCTCTCACTGGGTCACTGACTGCTGGGAGCCATCAGGCCATGACAGCTTGGCAGAGTCAAGAGTGATAGCTAAGGAGGCCACAGAGTGGCCCTTCGCAAGATGTGATTGCCCACTCAGTCCCCCTTTTGCATGACCTCTCTTATCAATGTCCCATACCTATGGAATTGGCATGATTATTATTCCCCCTAGTCTCAAAAGGAATAATGCACAAGCAAAATACCTGTACCCTAGTTCTCTAAAACATCACCAAAAAATCAGACCTTCAAACCCTATCCCAAAAGATTATCATGGGTTAACTTTTTCTTAGGTACATAATTCCCAGCAAAACCTCAGTTACAAGCCAAACCCAAAACTTTCCCACTCACAGAAACCTATTCTCATTAAGCCAGCACATAAATGAATCATAGAGGCCCATACAATAGGTACATGAATATCATCAAGCTTCAATATGGCTTAGTGACTTGATTACACAAATCAGTAACTCAGAAACTCCCTAGTAAAAATCTTGAAAAATGATCAGTCTAAATTTGAATTGTGTTCCCAGAACCCCTCAACCTCAATGATACTATTGTTGAATTGTCTTTAAGAACTTCTGATTAATTATTCCATTTTATTAAAAGCAACAAGTAATTTTCCTTGATTGTTTGTAAGCTCAAAACTTCTCACAGGGTAATGAGAAAATTAAACCACCTGTGATAAAATCATTTATCTTGTATGCTGTCTATAATCACAATATAAGAATATAGAATGTTAATCAAGTGATTTGTTAAAAGTTAATATCATATCGTATCGTATAGTATCGGACTTCCGGTCAAGATGGCGGCTTAGTGAGAGCTAAAGTTCAGATCCCCAGAAACCCTTCCTTACCGATCTCAAACTGTATGCTCCTAGGGCTCCGAAATTCAAAACAAAGAAAAGGATAGACCCCAGGAACCCTCCTCCTGGGCCTGGATCAAAAGGTACAGCCCCCCCCAAAAGCCAGAACCCTAGATCACTCAGATCTAAGGGGTAGGCAGAAGGAAGGTCCCAGGACCCATCCCCCCCCAACCCAGAGCGCTGAGTCCGAGGCAGCAGTGGGAACCTCAGGGTGGGCAAAAGGACCTCAGGGCCAGCTATTCAGAAGGCTGCATCCTGAAAACAACTTGACTCAGTCGCGGGGGCACCCAACACAGACAGCAAGGAAACAGAGAGAGACAGGGAGAAGCCTGTAGCCCCCTGGCTGGATCCTTCCATCTGAGTCTCACGGAAGGTCCCTGCATCAGGGCATACTCAGTCCAACCCATCTGAAGTTAATCCTATCAGGAGCCCTCGGAGCTCTGGGAAGCCACGGCCCCTCCCCCCAAAGAGTGTAGGCTCTTCTGGTCCGCTTCTGGCCAGCAAAGGCACTGAGATACCTTGCGGACAGTGCCAAGCCAGGCTCAGAGCGTGGAAATAAGGCAACAAAGAAGCATTGGGAGGGAACTGAGAGCAGTAACACCCCAAACCAAGTGACCTCAGCAAGACAGTATACGATAAACCCAAAGATCCCAGCTTTTGGGACAAAAATCCACTATTTGATAAAAACTGCTGGGAAAATTGGAAGACAGTGTGGGAGAGATTAGGAATGGATCAACACCTCACACCCTACAACAAGATAAATTCAAAATGGGTGAATGACTTAAACATAAAGAAGGAAACCATAAGTAAATTGGGTAAACACAGAATAGTATACATGTCAGACCTTTGGGAAGGGAAAGACTTTAAAACCAAGCAAGACATAGAAAGAGTCACAAAATGTGAAATAAATAATTTTGACTACATCAAATTAAAAAGCTTTTGTAAAAACAAAACCAATGTAACTAAAATCAGAAGGGAAGCAACAAATTGGGAAAAAATCTTCATAGAAACCTCTGACAAAGGTTTAATTACTCAAATTTATAAAGAGCTAAATCAATTGTACAAAAAATCAAGCCATTCTCCAATTGATAAATGGGCAAGGGACATGAATAGGCAGTTTTCAGATAAAGAAATCAAAACTATTAATAAGCACATGAAAAAGTGTTCTAAATCTCTTATAATCAGAGAGATGCAAATCAAAACAACTCTGAGGTATCACCTCACACCTAGCAGATTGGCCAACATGACAGCAGAGAAAAGCAGTGAATGCTGGAGGGGATGTGGCAAAGTAGGGACATTAATTCATTGCTTGTGGAGTTGTGAATTGATTCAACCATTCTGGAGGGCAATTTGGAACTATGTCCAAAGGGAGATAAAAGACTGTCTGCCCTTTGATCCAGTCATAGCACTGCTGGGTTTGTACCCCCAAAGAGATAATAAGGAAAAAGACTTGTACAAGAATATTCATAGCTGCGCTCTTTGTGGTGGCCAAAAATTGGAAAACGAGGGGATGCCCATCAATTGGGGAATGGCTGAACAAATTGTGGTATATGTTGGTGATGGAATACTATTGTGCAAAAAGGAACAATAAAGTGGAGGAATTCCATGGAGGCTGGAACAACCTCCAGGAAGTGATGCAGAGCGAGAGGAGTAGAACCAGGAGAACATTGTACACAGAGACTGATACACTGTGGTATAATCGAACATAATCGACTTCTCTATTAGTGGCGGTGTAAAGTCCCTGAACAATCTGCAGGGATCAAGGAGAAAAACACTATCCACAAGCAGAGGACAAACTGTGGGAGTAGAAACACCGAGGAAAAGCAAATGCCTGACTATAGCGGTTGAGGGGACATGTCAGAGAAGAGACTCTAAACGAACACCCTAATGCAAATACTAACAACATGGCAATGGGTTTGAATCAAGAACACATGTGATACCCAGTGGAATCACGCGTCGGCTATGGCGGGGGGTGCGGGGAAGGAAAAGAAAATGATCTTTGTCTCTAATGAATAATGCTTGGAAATGATCAAATAAAATATTATTTTAAAAAAGTTAATGTATCACTTTTCCAATTATCTCTTTTTGAACATATGTGTTAGGTAATGTATCTGTGTGCCAAGAAAATGGTTATAAAATAAAACCAGGCATGGGTATGGCAGAACAGCTATCAGATACAAAGCCGTCCCATGGCCATAATGATTAAGCTGTCTTCTGTTTGTTATTTTTTTTACTGATCATTTGTCACCTGTTGGGAAAACCCTGGAGTCTCATGTGAGGCTGGACCCTGCCCATGGCAACTGACTGACTTGGTCTCTCATTCACTGGGTCACTCTCTCACTGGGCTTCAGTTAGTGAGCTTGTTCTCTCTGACTATTATTGGAGACAGACATCTGAAACTTTACTCTTGGTTGGTGAAAGGAAAGAGAAAACTCTGAATCCCATCTGAAGAGTGTTTCTACTTTCCTGATCAAGAGAAGTACTATATCTAAGAAGAAGCTGGTAGATCTGCTTGGCTGAATAACAGTTTTGGAGAAGGAGAAATTGAAGCTGTTTGGTCTGGACTCTTGTCGATATCAGGGCCAGATTGTCAGTTAGCAGCTGCCATCTTGGCTGACTTAATCTATATGTACTTGAAGAATCTCTTTATCAAATTAAGTTAATTGAATAAGGATTTTAAGTAGATTTGTAGTCAGATAGCACTTTGGGTTTTAGTAAGTGTTAGTATAGGTTTAGTGTAGTAGGAAGAACCAAAGGCTACTACATGAGGTAGACATAGAAGGTGGGTAGAGACAGTATTAAGGTTTCCTTATTATTAATCCTTATTTTCATTTTATTAAACATAAATAAATAGCTTTTTGTATATATATAGTGTGTCTCCAAGAACCTTCTGGCAAGAATGTACATATGTACATAAAATATAGCTCCTCTGAGGCTCTTCTAATTTATACTTGTAAGTTAGGTTCCACAGGGGATCACTACTCCAGAACAAGGCATTCTTTGGGTCTACATTCCTAAAACTACAGCTTTACACATCCCCACAAGTGCATTTAGTCATCCAGAAGGCACAGGGCCTCTCAATTTTACTTTTTTTTTGGGGGGGGGGTTCAAAGCAAGACATTTGCAGAGATTGTAAGAGCATTGTAAGAACAATAATTACAAAACATTCCCCTGTAAAAACAAATATACATAGTGTCAGTGAGAAGAGCAGACACTCATATAGAGTACCCTAGTAGAGAGCCATGTACATTGGGAACATATGAGGCACAAGCAATTAACATCTCCAGTATTACAATACCCAATATTTTTTCCCTTCTTATGTTGTCCTCACATTTCTCTCCCTGGGTGCAGCATCTCTAGTGGGTAGGTCCCCTAGTTAAGCTCTTGAAGCCTGCTCCTTTATGGGCTCAGTGTCCCCTACTGTAGGTCTGCTACAAGATGCCATGCCTGACTGGAACAGGAAGTAGAGAAAAATCACCTCCTTCCTCCCCCAGAATTATGGAAAAATTCCTTCTGAAGAGCTATCCCTCTTTTAGATCCATAAAGGTAATATTCTTCAGAGCTATCTCCTACCTTGATTAACTCATTATAGAGTACTTTTAGAAAGATCATCAGGGGCAAGGCCAAGCCTTTGACCAGCTACCCTCTAATTCAGTTAAGACTTCCATTAAATTTCATTGAGAGCCAGGCCTAGAGATCGGAGGTCCTAAGTTCAAATCTGACCTCAGGCACTTCCCAGCTGTGTGACCCTGGACAAGTCACTTAACCCCCATTGCCTAGTCCTTACCACTCTTCTGCCTTGTAACCAATACACAGTATTGATTCCAAGATAGAAGGTAAGGGTTAAAAAAAAATTCCATTAAATTTGATGAGAGAACTTTTCCACACTTCACAAGTAAAAGAATAACACTTCATTCAAGACCTTAACACTTCTTTTGCCTCACCTTTGTATTTTGTAATTTCATCAATTGGGCTAGGAGGAATTAAAATGATCAAAGATAGGAGGCAGCTGGGTATCTCAGTGGATGGAGAGCCAGGCCTAGAGATAGGAGGTCCTAGGTTCAAATCCAGGTTTAGTCACTTTCTAGCTGTGTGACCCTGGGCAAGTTACTTGACCCCCATTGCCTAGCCCTTACCACTCTTCTGCCTTGGAACCAATACACTGTATTGATTCCAAGATGGAAGGTAGGGGCTTTAAAAAATAAAATAAAATGATCAAGAGTATCCTAATCAAATCCCCCTCCCCTACTAAATATACAATATCAATATATCTTTATCCAAGCCTGTAGTTTGAATGAATAAGGAGGCATTTTATTAAGTGCTTGCTACTGTGACCACGAAAATATGGGTTCAAGACTTTGAATTGCCAAAACTGTAAAGATAATTTTAGTGTCTTGAATTAAATCAAAAATAAGTGGCCACCATGGGAAAAATTCCTAAATAGGAAATATCCAAGTCAGCTGGAGTTTATGGAGATTTTAATTAATTTAAATGGAGGAATTAAGGAAAGGAAAAGAGACAGAGTAAGAGGAAATAGTAGGAAAAGGCTAGGGCCTAGGCCAATGGCCTAGGCCTTTCTTTTTAAGAGAGAAACTAAGTCAGTCTTTAATCACTCACCACAAGATCTTTCCAAGCAAAACTCTAGTGTTCAGGGACCCAGCAGCCTCCTCTGACCCCTGATCTCCAATTCAGCTACCAAAGCTGAACTAAATGAAACTACCTTGAACTGGTTCAGACAGCTCCTTTTAAAGAGAAATTTCTCTTGTGTCACCTCCCCTAAATTTTCACATCTACCAATCACAGTAGACACTTTTCCTAGGACAGTCCATTTTTCATTTTTAGTTCTCACCTCTGGGTAGATTATATCTTCTGAGTACTTCACACCTCTTTGCTAATCTTGCCCCTTGCGAGATTGCCTGACCTTTTAGTGATTAATTTGACCTTCATAGGTACTTAGCACCTTTTTGTATTAGATCTAAAAATAGACCTAGCTTAAGGGCTTTTGCCTCACTATAAGTATGGGTTAAGTACTTTTTCATTGTTCAGTAAGGAGTCTACAACTTTATCTTCTCCTAAAGTATGCCTAAGTATGGGTGGAGTAATGTTAGAGTTCCCAATACATTCCTGATCAAGTACCTCCATTGTTTAAATGGGGAATAACCTTAACCATAACCTTAAGATAATGTTCCAAGGTAAAGTCTGAGAAAATTTAAGATGCACACTACATAATGAGCATTATGCAAAGTATTAGGAAAACATACTAAAACACAGACTTTATTTACCCTCAATTCTAATAGAGGGAGACAACACTTGTGATTGTAGTGGTCTCAGACACAAAGGCAGAACTTATTTGATCATGGTTTCAGAACTGGGAGGAGGGAAATGGAACCAGGTATAATTTCCAGGAAGCAAACTAGGGGTAGGGAGTATAATTTGGCTAAAGAAATAGACCAGATAAGATAGCAATCAATTAGGGCCATTGGACCCTAGATGGGAATAAGTTCTGTAGATAAAAGAATTAAAACATCCAGGACATATTTTCTGGTCCAGAAAAAAGGACAAGACATGGTAAAGCAGATAGAGGTATAGAGATAAGTAGAGAAAAGGAACTTTAGGTGAGGAAATTCCCTCAACCAATACAGGGTGATACAAGCAATATGTGTCAGAGGTCAGACTTGAATCAAATTCTTCTTGACTTTGAAGTTGGCTCTCTGCCAGGTTACCTCTCATATATGTATTCATGTGTGTGTGTATGTGTGTGTGTGTACACATGAGGTGATGTCATACCATAAACAAATTAGGGAAACACAAAATAATTTGCCTTTCAGATTTATGGGTAAGGGAAGAATTTGTGACCAAATAAGACATAGAGAACATTACAAGACATGAAATGGATAAATTTTTCGAATAAATTAAATTTAAAAGGTTTTGTACAAACAAAACCAATGTAATCAAGATTATAAGGGAAACAAAAGACTAGGGGAAATTTTTCTAGCAAATGTCTCTGACAAAGGATTCATTACCCAAAAAGAACCGAGTCAAATTTATGAGAATGTAAGTCATGCCCCAATTGATAAATAGTCAAAGGATATGAATAGGCAATTCTCAGATGAAGAAATTAAAACTATCTTTAATCATATAAAAATGCACCAAATCACTATTGATTAGAGGAATGCAAATTAAAATAACTCTGATATACCACTTTATACCTATCAGTTAGACTAATATAAAAAAAAAGGAAAATGATAAATGTTAGTGGGGATGTGGGAAAAATTGGGGCACCAGTACATCGTGGGTGGGGTTGTGAACTGATACAATCATTCTGGAAAGCAATTTGGAACCATTTCCAAAGGACCAAAAAACTGTGCATATCCTTTGACCCAGAAATACCACTAAGTCTGTATCCAAAAGGGATCAAAGAAAGTAGAAAACGGCCTACTTGTATAAAAATATTAACTGTAGCTCTTTTTGTAGTGGTAGAGAATTGGAATTAAGAGAATGTCCAAGAATTGGGGAATGGCTGAATAGTATATGATTATAATGGAATACTATTGTGCCCTAAGAAATGTCAAATAGGGCAATTTTAGAAAAACCTGAAAAGACGTATATGAACTGATGCAAAGTGAGGTGTGCAGAAACAGAAGACCATTGTGCACAGTAACATCACTATTGTAGGATGATCAACTGTGGGTGATTTAAGCAATGCAAGGATCCCAGACAATTCCAAGGATCTCATGATGAAAAATGCCACCTATTGCCATAAAAAGGAATTGATGGCTTCTGAATGCAGATTGAAGCATATCATTTTTCACTTTATTTCCTTCTTGAGTATTTTCTTTTTTTATTGTGAGTATTTTCTTATACAATTGTGTCTTCTTTTACAGCATGACAAATATGGAAATATGTGTGGCATATAGGATATGTATAATCTGTATCATATTGCTTATTGCTTCAAGGAGGGGAAAGGGGAAGGAGGGAAGAAATTTAAATTGCAAAATGTCAGAAAACAAGTGTTATTTGTTACTGCAGACAATTTAAAAATATAATGAAAGTCTTTGGGGAGAAAAAAGAACTTGTAATTACTTCTTGTGGTAGCAGAGAAGCCTTTGGATTTGGAATGTTGGAAATCCATTAAGTTCAGTCATGACTAGTTGTTTCTGTTTTACATATGCCCCCTCTTCCTGTCTGGCATCATCAATCAGCTATTTTTCAGAAAGTCTTCATTTCTGGAAATTTCTTGACTTATGATGCCGAAAGTGGGAAATTCCTGAGAGGTTTAAAGAGACTTCTAGCATATCTTGGTATACTATGCCTCCCTGAGAGAGGACGAAGGACTCAGGAATTAATTTCTATATTGAACTAAAAGGAGTGAAGACTATGGCATTCTTAACTAAGTCGAATACAGAGGACAATGTTTTGAAGGATTATCAAATCCCTTCTTTCTCTAACCATAACCTACAGATTACTTCACCTGGGATTTATGGAGACCTCCTTAGTAGTATTCTTGATTATTTGTCCCGCCATGGTTATTCTTTTATTGACCCTATTTCAGTGGCAATGGCTTTGATTTGCCATAGCCTTTGGTTATTCTTAATTGTTTTTGCCTACCTCCACATGTCTCATTTTGGTCCTGTACATTTCCTTGTGTGTATATTTTAAAAGAGCATTTAGGGGTAGCTGAGTGGCTCAGTGGATTGAGAGCCAGGTTGAGATGGGAGGTAATGGGTCCAAATCTGGCCTCAAACACTTCCGAGCTGTGTGACCTTGGGCAAGTCACTTAACCTCAATTGCCTAGCTCTTACCACTCTTCTGCCTTAGAACCAATACCCAGTATTGAGTCTAAGATGGAAGGTAAGGGTTTAAATAAAAAATAAATAAATAAAAGAGCATTTACTGGGGTCAGGTAGGTGACTCAGTGGATACACTGTCAAGCCTAGAGTCAGGAGGACCTGGGTTCAAATCTAGCCTTAGCTACATGATCCTGGGCAAGTTAATTAACCCCAGTTGCCTAGCCCTTTACCATGCTTCTGCCTTGGAACTGATACTTTTATTGATTCTAAGACAGAAGGTAAGGATTTAAAAAGGGGGAAGGGTCACATATTAAAAACCTACTGAATTAGTATTATTGCTCAGTCTTCTTCTTTTGTGAATATTCTCATATAGCTGCAACAGCTTGGGACACTTCCATAACATGACAAGGCATCAAAAGATGGTGTACCCATGCATATACATATGAGTCTATACAATGCTCTTTGAAAATTTATGAAACTCAGAAGCAAAAAGATAAACTGCAAATAGCACTGAGCTGATAGCATTAGGATTCAACAAATCTGAGAGAATAGTTAATAAATTAGATGAAACAGTCAGAATTCAACAGAATTTTGATGGACTAGACCACTGGATTAAATCTAATAAATTTTTAATAGGGATAAAATATTCCATCACGTGGCTCCAAGCATTTTCTCATACTCTCTCCTATGCCTAGTACACTCTCCTTTCTCATCTCTATCTTCTGGCTTCCCTGGCTTCCTTCAGTTATTGCTGTTAAGGCACTTTTTAACTCTATGATGTTATTTGGGGTTTTCTAGGCAAAGATACTGGAGTGGTTTGCCATTTCCTTCTCCAGCTTATTTTATAGATGAGGAATCAGAGACAAATGGAGTGAAATGACTTGTCCAGGGTTACATAGTTAGTAAATATCTGAGGCCAGATTTGAACTCGGGAAGATGAGTCTTCCTGACTCTAGGTTGGCACCTTACGATCTAGTTGCTCTTTTGTTTCCTTCATGTCCCAGCTAAAATTTCACCTTCTCCAAGAAATATTTCCCAATCCCTCTTAAGTCTAATGCCTTCCCTGTGTAGATTATTTCTCTTTTATGCTGTATATAGCTTGTTTTTTTACATAGTTGCTTGAATGTTTTATATTATCTCCCATTAAATTGTGAGCTTTTTGAGATAAGGGACTGTCCCTTTTCTTTTTATATCCAGTGCTTAGAATAATGCCTGGCACATAAGAGGCATTTAATAAATTCTCATTGACAGACTGATGGATAAATGTACTTGAGTTTAAAAATTTCTTCAACATCAGATGATAACAACTGAATGATTATTTTCAATGTTCCCAGTGTAAGCTGAGCTTTCCTAGAGAAGAAAGTAAAGAGACTTGAAGACACTTCTTCTTTCTCCAAGTTGTTAGAGAGAATGAAATGTTAGACAGAAACAGAAGCAAGACTTCAATGAGAATAAAAGTGATCTGAGGTGAAGGAGAGGCTTGACCTTTGTCAAGATGTTGAAAAATGTTACGCAGAGGAGAAAGGGAAGGAAAAAGATAGCCATAAGAAAGGCAAGCTATAGATATATAAGAAAGGTAAGCTAAAAATGCTCCAGGATCACTAATAATAAAGTCCCCATAGAAACCAAAATATTTAGGGGGCAGCTGGGTATCTCAGTGGATTGAGAGTCAGGCCTAGAGATGGGAGGTCCTAGGTTCAAATCTGGCCTCAGACACTTCCCAGCTGTGTGACCCTGGGCAAGTCACTTGACCCCCATTGCCTAGCCCTTACCACTCTTCTTCCTTGGAGCCAATACACAGTATTGGCTCCAAGACAGAAGGTAAGGGTTTAAAAAAAAAAAAGAAAGAAACCAAAATATTTATAGCAACTCTTTATGTGGTAGCAAATAATTGGAAACTAAGTAGATATGTCAAATGAGAAATGGCTGAACAAATTGTGCTATAAGAAATGATGAATGTGATAAATACAGAAAAGCATGGAAAGATCTTCATGAATTGATGCAGAATGAAATAATCATAGATAAGAAAAAACTATACACAATGATTACAACAATGGAATGGAAAAAACCACACACAAACAAATTCAAAAGTAAATGTTCCAAATTATAAAGAACAAGCACAACCCCAAGAAGAGAAAAAAGAGAATGCTTTCAACTTACTCTTTTGCAAAGGAAGGAGGTACTTTTTCAACATATTGACCAATTTACTGGGTTTTTCCTCTTTTTTTTTCCTTTTTTATATTTTTTTCTTTCAAAAATTATTATTTGTTACATGGGATTGCTCCCTGGTAGGGACAAAGGAGAGATACTAGGAGAAACTCTGATGGTATAAAAAAAAGATATCAATGAAAAGTTATTTTTCAAATGTTCCAAAACACTAATAATAAGAAAAATATAGACTAAAACTACTCTGATATTCCACTACACAATGATAAAGACAAAACAACAAAAAGAAAATAGCAATTGTTTATAGGTATGTAAGAGGAAAGATACAGTGATACATTATTGTTTAAAAAGTGAAGTCAATCCAACAGTACCGGAAAGTAATTTAGCGCTATATCCCAAAAGTCACTAAACTATACATACATGATGACCCTGCAATATTACTTCTGTCCTTATATAGCATTCCCAAAGAGATAAAGGAAAGAGAGAAAGGACTTGTGGGTCATGTGTTGAACAAAACGAAGGACTAGACACTTTCTCCAGTCCTCCTAAGATCACAAGTCTTTCCAAAACAAGTACTATGTTCAAGAGACAAGGCAATTTGAGCAATCTTCACCATCTAAAACATTAAGAAGTCTAGAAAAAGTAAAAACCTGATAAACTCAATGAACAAAGAAAACTCATTCCTAACCTCTAATGTGCTAACCCAATGCCGCCGCTTTCCTCATTGACTACCACACCCTGCCAGGAGATGATAATGTTCCTCTCAGTTTTGAAAAAATCTAATACAAAGTGAACAAAAGGTAAAATAGAGACTTGAACAATTTGTTAGAAAAACTAGAGCTAGAAGACTGTTGGTGTCTTCTAAATAATTAAGAATATAGATATTTCTTAGGACCATATAGAACTTTCCCAAAAACTGATTGTGTATTAGGGCACGAAGATATTAAAAACAAATGTAGAAAGGCAGAAACATTTTCAATATATTCTAAATAGACAATAAAAATAGTTAACAGTTCGGGGAGTACTAGCAAAAAATATGAACCCAAATGGGGATGTAACAATGAAATCCTAAATAATGAGTGGGTCAAAGCACAAATCATAGAAACAATTACATCTGGGTCCAGATTAGTGTAAATAATGAATGCCACAAAGTGGTCACATTATTCAAATTCCCAATGCATATTTCCATTGGCCTGAAACCAATGACCATTTTCACATAATTATATATTTGAATATTGCAAATTCCAATTCTTATGGCTACTTCATAGGATTCATTATCCACACCAATCAGGATTTATAATAATTATATATATGAATGAACATTATAATGATGAAAAACATGCCAGTATTTCTGGGATGCAGCTAAAACAGTCCTCGGG
The DNA here is from genome assembly GCF_027887165.1 of Monodelphis domestica. Classification (NCBI taxonomy): domain Eukaryota; kingdom Metazoa; phylum Chordata; class Mammalia; order Didelphimorphia; family Didelphidae; genus Monodelphis; species Monodelphis domestica. The sequence goes on along the minus strand of NC_077233.1, from coordinate 180,145,804 downwards.
AGAAAATTATATCCCTACAAACATACATTACTATAATAGAAAAAATAAGGATTAATGAACTGAATATTCATTTTTTAAAATTATAGTCATCAAAAAATCCTAAGTTATGGGAAAATAGATTAACTAAAAACAAAACTATAGAAATAATAAATAAAACTAAAAGCTGGTTATTTGGAAAGACTAGCAGAATTTAGTCAATCTGAACAAAAAGTGCCAAAATGAAATCAATAAATTAGCAAATGAACAAAGTGACATTACAACATAATCAGGAGTTTGTTTTTTTTTTAATTGTACTTAATATGTGGGGGCAGCTAGGTAGCTCAGTAAATAAAAAGCCAGGCCTGGCAATGGGAGGTGCCTGGTTCAAATCTGTCCTCAGACAGTCCCTAGCTATGTGACCCTGGGCAAGTCACTTACCTCCCATTGCCTAGCCCTTTCCATTCTTCTGTCTTAGAATCAATAATGTTAATTCTAATATGAAGGTAAGGGTTGTAAGAAAAAATTTAATATGTATAGTTATATGTTGCTAAAACTGAGAACATAGGAAGAAATATAGAAATATCTCTAAATATATAAAATACTCACTGTAACAGAACTCCAACTATAGATTTTAAATAAGCCAATCTCAAAAAAAAAAGAAATAGAATTATCTTTATTTTTTTTTAATTTTATTTTTTAAATCCTTACCTTCTGTCTTAGAATCAATACTGTGTATTCATTCTAAGGCAGAAGAGTGGTAAGGGCTAGGCAATGGGGGTCAAGTGACTTGCCCAGGGTCACACAGCTAGGAAGTGTCTGAGGCCAGATTTGAACCCAAGACCTCCCATCTCTGGGTCTGACTCTCAAACCACTGAGCTACCCAGCTGCCCCCTAGAACTATCTTTAAAATAAAATTCCAGAGAAAATAAATTCCTGGTCCTGAGGGATTCATAGAAGAATTCCATTAAACTTTTAAAGGGTTACTAATACCAATTCATTATCAATTATTCTCAAAATCTGAGAAGAAAATAATAATGACCTGACTTCTCTTATGAGAGGAATATAAAAACATAAATTTCTCAAGAAAAAAACTTCCTATGTGATAAAAATTGATAGAAAAACTAGAAAGTAATGTGGCAGAAGTTAGACTTAGACCAGTGCCTTATACCAACATTACAAAATAAATAATGCTCTAAATAGATACATGAACTTAATAGTAAAGATAATGCCACATAAAAGGAGGATCAGGTCACATAACGTTCGTACTTATGAAGATTGCTTTCTTCTTATTCTTAGTCAAACAAGAGATAGAGGCAATTAAATGAGATAAAAGATAATTTTGATTAAATGAATCTGAAAAGTTTCTGCACAAACAAAATTAATACACCTAGGATAATCAAGGAAGACGTCAAATAGGAGGGGGAGAAACCTTTGAATTACATTTTTCTGATAAGGGTTTGTTAGTAGGTATGCATATGTGTGCACACAAACATATATACATATATGCATACATATATACATAGGCTTTATATATGGTTTTGGTCATATATATATATATACTATCTAGAATATGTGTTTGTATGTATATATACACATAGATATGCATATATACTGTGAAGATGGGATTGACTCTCCCCTTGCCTATTTTTTAATTTTTTAATTAATCAACCAAAACTTGAACACCCCTATTTGGCACTGGGTAAGGGAGTTCACAATACACTTAGAGAGCTCCACCCTTTCAACTCAATCAGTCAGAAACTTGTGAATCCTTTGATAAGTTTACACCCTTATAGAATGAGAGGTGGAACCTACAAACACTGACCCCTGGGCAGTGCTAAGCAAATTTAAAGACTGCAATTGGTCCCTGTAAAGCGGAGGAAGGCCAGGAAGTGACATAAAAAAAAAGGAGTATAAAAGATGATGAACTTCCTTTGCAAGAGGGTTTTTGTCCTGAATTTTCAGTTTGGAGGATCTTCTCCTTTGGGACTTCACCTTGGTCTTCGACTTCACTTGGACCTGGAACTCTGGCTCAGTCTCTGGACTCCTTCTAGTAAGTCTGCTCCTGGATCTCTTCCCTTTGGACTTCAACCTGGTAAGTGAAAAGCTGACCTTCCTTTCCTGGCTTCTGGAGAGTTTAGTTCTGGAGAGGCTTCCCCTTCTTGGAGGAGGCCATGTGGGTTGAATCCTTGCTTAATTCACCACCAAGTTCTCGGGCTGAGGGATTAACGAGCCCTGCATGGGTTGAGCCAGGGACCAGAGCAACATTTAGGGTGATAAGCTAGACTTCTTACTCTCCTCTCACATTTCTCTACTTTTACTCTCTCCACCCTATTTTGTAAATAAAGCTACTGAAAGTCATTTTAACTTGGGCTGTATTAATTTTAAAATTGGTGATCACAATATTATCTTTAAATTCTTACATATTTAGTCCAACCATATAATTTAATTCCTTACAATACATATATACATGAATATATATATATATAGTATAAATGGAGCATACATATACAATACATATACCAGAAGTTATTTCCTAAATTATAAATGATCAAAGAATATGAACAATTATCAAGAGAAGAATGGCATATTATTAGAAACTACATGAAAGACTACTCCAGATCATTAGCATACAAATCAAAACAATCCTGAAGTTTTACCACAATTCTTGCAAATTGTAAAAGATGACCAAAAAATTGGAATAGTTTGAGAGTTTGTGGGAAGAGAAGTACAATAGTAAATTACTGGTTTAGCTGTGAATCAATATAACTATTCTGGAAAGCAGTTTGGAATCATTCAAATGTGCATACCCTTTTACCCAGAGATTCTACCATTAAGCTTGTATCCCAAAGAAGCCTAAGACCTAAATTCAACAAAAAATGTTTTGTTATGTGTGATAGCCAAGAATTTAGAAACAAAGTAGATGATCATTGATCAGGGGATGTCTAAACAGATTGTGGTACATGAATATGATCAAATATTACTGAGGTGTAAGAAATAATGAGTATGGGAACAGGTAGGTGAGTCAGTGGACAGAGAGCCAGGACTAGGGACAGGAGGTCCAGGGTTCCAGGGTTCAAATATGCCCTCAGATACTTGCTAGCTGTGTGACCCTGGGTGAACCATTTAACCGCAATTGCCTAGTACTTATCCTTCTTCCTTAGAACCAATACTTAGTATCAATTCCAAAATATAAAGTAAGGATTTAAAAAGAAAGGAGTGTGATAAATAGAAGCATGGAAAAATCTTCATGAGCCGATGCAGAATGAAGTAAGTAGAGTCAAGAAAACAATATACACAATGACTAAAATAATGGAAATTGAAAGAATAACCATACAAAAAAGTTCAAAAGTGAATGTAGGGGAGGCAGCTGGGAGGCTCAGTAGATTGAGAGGGGGACCGACCTAGAGATGGGAGATCTGGGGTTCAAATCTGGCCTTAGACACTTCCTAATCATGTGACCCAGGACAAGTCACTTAACCCCCATTGCCTAGCCCTTATTGCTCTTTTGCCTTGGAACCAATACATAGTATTGCATATATACAATCCAGATTAAATTGCTTACCATCTCTGAGTGGGGGAGGCAAGGGAGAGAGAGGACAATTTGGATCTTATATTTTTAGAAAATGTGTGTTGAAAATTGTTATTACATATAATTGGGAAAATAAATATCTTTGAATGAAAAAATAAAAAAATACATAGTATTGATTCCAAGATGGAAGGGAAGGGTTTATTAAAAAGAATAAGAAGAGAAGAAGTGGATTTGGAAGCAGTTAGGTGCTTCACTAGCTGGAGTCAGGCTAGAGACCAGCAGTACTGGGTTCAATTGTGACCTCAGATTCTTCCAACTTGTGTTACCCTGGATAAATCACTTAACCCCAAATGTCTAGACCTTATTGCTCTTCTGTCTTGGAATTGATACAAAGTACTGATTCTAAGGCAGAAGGTAAGGGTTTAAAAAAATGAATGTAGCAAAACTACAAAGAATGACTATGGCTGCAAAGAAGAGGTTTTAAGAAGACCCTCCCACCTCCACTCCTTCAGAGATGTGAGAATTCCACATCTTAAATTCCCCTTTTAGGTTCCCTGGCTCCCTTCAACACTGATCTAAAACGCTACTCTCTTTATGAGGCCTTTCCCTGCCCATCACAAGTTGCTAATGAAGCTTTCTGATTACCTTCATCTACTTACATATATCCTCTATGCTATCTCTTGGATATCAAAGGCTAACCCAGGTTAAGGGTTACCCATTGGTAAGTTAGGGAGATATCTACTCCATGCATGAGAGGACTTTCCTGGCAGAATGGGCAGAAGTGAATAATCTGTTCCAATGGCCATGAAAGTGACTGAAGCAGGCACCAAAGAGTACCTAGAAGTTGGTCAGACATCAAAAGATCCCAAGGTCATCCACTGCATTCTGACCCACTGCCAGTCATCCTGACTTTTGTCTTGCCACTGGAATTCAATAACTCTAGAAGAGAGAGTGGGGCTGACAACTATGTCCAACCCTGCTTTACTTAAATCCAATTTGTGATCAAGTCAAGACATCACTCCGTGATGTCATTGGTCCTCTTTGAAAATGAAGAATGAATCTTCCTCCATGCTATTACCTCCATTAGAATGTATACTCCTTAATGGCAGAGTATTTGTTGTTGATATCGTTTTGTGATGCTTCTCTTTGTGTCTCCAGTCCTTCTTTAGCATAGTACTTGGTACAGTAAGTACTTGTGGACTACTGATTAATTATATAAATGTGATATTTTTGCACTATAAGAAATGACCATAGGGGCAGATTCATAAAAATCTGAGAAGACATATGAATTGATGCAGAGTGAAATGGGGGCTACTAGAATGGTGAAGCTGTTAAAAAAGCTGGAGATATTTAGCCTAGAAGAAAGAAGATTCAGAAGGATATGGTAGTCGTCCTCAAGTATATGAAGGGACTGGCCATACACACCAACTACCAAGCAACTGCCAGGTTCCAGGAAAATCCAAGCATCACCACAACCACCATTACCCTGACCACCATCTGCTCTTGGAGCACTATTGGAGAGAGCCCAGGGCCCTGAATCCAAAACCTTGGGAATAGCACCAGAACTGCTTCCAGGGTGGCTTCCTCAGCCATAATTGAAGGGAGAAATAAAGCCTTGTGGAGAAGGGTCTCATCTCCATCATCACTAGCAGCCTTAACTTTTGACCAACTGCCATCAATAGGTGGCACTGTCCCACAGTGGAATAGAGGTAATGGGTTCCACTTCCTTGAAGGTTTTTAAACTGAGACTGGACAACCACTCCTGAGTAAGTTATAGTGGAGATTCCTTATATGAAATTAAAGGATTAGAAGGATAGTGATATCCCTTTCAACTCTCAAAATAGTGAGCACAGAATGGGAAAGGAATGGCTAGATTAAGCACTTTTAATCTGAAAAACAAAAACCCTAGAGATTTTTATGTACTACAGTATACACACAAGAGTGGCAGCATCTCCCCAGACTATTGGTCTTGCTCCCAGACCAACACTACAGACTTCATCCATGAAGGTGACTCCTGTGGAGAAGGGATGAGCAATACCCCCTAAATGCCAATCGACTGATACTCCCACGGGACAGGCAAGTCAGTTTAGCTGAAACAGTAGGACAGACATACTGGGAGAGGTAACGAAGGCCACACCACCATCTTGACCATCATCTTCCCTCAGACCCTGATGGAGGCAGCTCTGATCCCTGAACCCAAGAGCTTTTGTAATAGCAACGCTTCTAACCCAGTTTTTCCACTATCATCCTGGGAAGTAATCCCTGTGTAGATGTGACCTGGTAACTACTCCTGGAGGCGCTATAGCCATATCTATTGAAGACCAAAAAGAAAGAAAGAAATTCTTGTCACCAAGGTCCATGGAAGTGTTAAATAGTCCATCAGAAACTGATATGATTTTATTAACTGAAATGACATTGAAAAAGAAGCATTACCATCTGCTTTCCCTCTATATCCTAAGGACCATGGGACCTTTCCATCTGATTTGCAGCTGAAACCTTTTCTCCCATTAAAATGTGAGCTTTAGACTGGGATGTACATCAATATATTATATACTATTTAAATTAAGACTACTTTACTTTTTTATTTGTATCACTAGCATTTAGCACAGTACTTTGTATGCTGTAAAGCTTACTAGGTATTTTATTCATTCTTTCCTATGAAGGAGAGATTAGACTTTCTCTGTTTGACCTCAGAATAAAACCACAAAGAATGGGTAGAAATTGCAAGGGGCAAATTTGGGTTTGATATCAAGAAAAACTTCCAAATCATTGGAACTGCCTCATAGTGAAGTGAACTGCTTCTAGAAGTAATGGGCTCCTATTCCCTGGCTTTCAGGCTGAGTGGACCATCTTTCATTGGACATGTTATATTGGAGGTTCTTTTTATGTAATGGATAGACAGAAGGATGCTGGGGAATCTTTCAACTTTCAAAATCTCTGATGCTGAGTACAGGGGAGAACACTGGTCCTCCAAAAAAAAAGTCTAAAGATTTTTGTATACTGAAAGTCTCAAGATGAGTCGATAATATAATGTGACAGCCCTTTTGATTCAGAACTACCACTATTAGGTCTGTATTCTAAAGTGATTTAAAAAAGGGGGGGGACCTATTTATAGCAGCTCTTTTTGTGGTGGCAAAGAATTGGAAATTGAAGGGATATCCATGGATTAGAGAATGACTGTACAAGTTGTAGTACATGATCATAATGGAATACTATTGAACTAAAAGAAATGACAAACAGGACGATTTCAGAAAAACTTGAAAAGACTTCTAGGAATTCATGCAAAGTGAAATGAGAGGAACCAGAAGAATACTATATACAGTAATATCATTATTGTACTATGATCAACTGTAAATGACTTAGCTACCATCAGCAATATAACCATCCAAGACAGCTCTAAAGGACTCATGATGAAAAATGTTATCCACCACCAGAGAAAGAATCTAATGGAATCTGAATGCAGATTGAAGTATACTCTTCTTATTTTATTCTTCTTAGTTATTTGGTTTTGGGTGGGGTTTTTTGGTCAGTGTTTTCTTTCACAAACTAGTTAATATGGAAATATGTTTTGTATGACTATACATGTATAATCTATATCAATCAAAAATATATAATCTATATATATATATTGTTTGCCTTCTCAAGGAGGGAGGAGAAAAGGGAAGAAGAGAATTTGGGACTCAAATTTTTAAAAATGAATGTTAAAAATTATTTTTATATTTAATTAGAAAAAATAAAACATTTAAAAGAAAAATTTGATTAAACATTTGGTACCAGAATATAATAATGATAGCTTTCAAAAAAATTCTATCTTTCCCCAGTGTGATAGTAGTTAATATATGTTGATTGAGAAATAAACATTCATTTTGAAATGTCCCTGAATTCAAAGAAGTTTTTATCATGTATTTTATCAATCACTATATATGTATTCATGTATATATGTTGTGAAGATGGGATTAGCCCCACCTTACTTATTCTTTAGATTTTTAGCCACCAGGAATGTAGACACCCCCCATTTAAGGATTAAGGGGGGGGGAGTCTATGACCCACATGTGCTAGGGAGTGACAAATCAGAAACAACTGACTGTCCCCTGGGCAGTCTGAAGCCAAGTTTAAGGCGCCATAGGTACATGTAAAAGGTGAACCACAGGCAGAGGAAGTGATGCAAAGAACTGCCTTTAAATTTGGTGATTACTTCCAGTGAGGGGGCTTCACCTTTGAACTTGGCCCTGGAGGAGCTTGGGCTTGAGACCTCAGACTGCTTCCCTTTGGACTGACACTTGGTGAGTGAAAAGGGCTGACTTCCCCTTCCTTGGCTTTTCTGGAGGAACCAGTCTCTGGAGAGGTGCCTCGTCTTGGAGTAGGCCTCAATAGCTGGAAGCCTTGTTAAATTAATCCTCTGGGTTCCCCCTTGCTGTGGCCTCTGAATCCCTGCCTGATTCAGACCAGACCAGAGCAGCTCTCTCTCTCTCTCTCTCTCTCTCTCTCTCTCTCTCTCTCTCTCTCTCTCTCTCTCTCTCTCTCTCTGTGTCTCTGTCTCTGTCACTATCTGTCTGTCTGTCTGTCTCTCTTTCTCATTTTCCTTCTTTCTTTCTATTTATAAATAAAACTACATAAAAGTCATTCTGACTTGAGTAATTCATTGGAATTTAGTAATTAAATTCCTGGCAACTGTACTCTTAAATATTTAGTCCAACCATAATTTTTACCCCTTCCAATGTATGCCCCTAAACTTTTATTATATTATATGTATTATTATATATTATAATGTATCTGTGATCTAATTAATGTAAATATTTCCTGCAATAGTTCAGATTGTAACCTATATGCTATCTCATCCAAGTTCTTGAGGATCATGTCCAACATCCCCCTAGAAATATTCTACAAGGGTCTAGCCAATATATTAGGGGATTTCTCTTTTAGAGTTACCAGTGTAACCATCAGTCTCTTAGTGCTTCCTCTTAGAGATGGAAAGAACTCATCTTTTTTTCTCTCTAATCCCTATAATACATTTCTTTAATGATCTATCTTACACTACTTTTTTTTTTTAACCCATACCTTCTGTCTTGGAATCAATACTGTGTATTGATTCCAAGGCAGAAGAATGGTAAGGGCTAGGCAATGGGGGTTAAGTGACTTGTCCAGGATCACACAGCTGAGGCCAGATTTGAACCTAGGACCTCCCTGTCTCTAGGCCTGGCTCTCAATCCACTGAGCTACCTAGCTGCCCCAGAACCTTACCATTTCTAAAGATGATCTTCCCATTGGGAACCTGCGCTGGACATCCTCAATGACAATTGCAAACACTTTTAGTGAGTGCAAGTCTCCTTTTTTATGCTTAATTTGTTATTAAACAATCCAATAATATACATTTATTAAGTGACAACTATATGCAAGACATTATATTGGTTTTAGGAATACAATTTCTCAAGGAGTTTATATGTTATTGAGTCATAAAAACAACATGTACACATATAAATATAAAAAGAATAAATACCAAAAAAAAACCCCTCCCAATTTCATCACATTTTACATTATTACTTCTTGAAGCACCTTTATGATATTCACCCATCTCCTCTCTGAAATTAGGAAATTTGGAATTTTCTTCATTTTTTTTTAATTTGAGAAGATAGAAGAGAAAATAAGGAACCCTTCAAAGATAACCTCAAGGCTGGGGCTAAGTTTAAGCCACCCAATTTCCTGATGCAAGACTCATGTGACTCTACCTGCTGTCCTCTACATTAAAGAAAGATTGAGGATCACATTGTCTCCTTTTTCCATATTTTCCATAGTGTCAGTAACACCAAACTCATCCTGAGGAGGTAGCCATAATTAAAAATTAAACAGAGAGAAGAAGAAAAGACTAATGAGGATTAGGGGCTCCAGAAAATGTTGAGAAAAATCATCCGTCCCTTACTTCAGTTTAGAGGCAAGGGATATGTGTTACAGAGACTTTGTTTTTCTTTTCTTTTCTTTCCCCTTATGAGGCTGGAGTTGCACAGTAAGAGTATATAGGGATAGGGTGGAAAGGAAAGAGAAATGAAAGAAAAAAGGGTCACTGACACTTTTTTTTTTAATTCAGGAAAGAAAACAGAAGGAAGGCTGGGGAAAAAATAGTGCTGACAAGTAGAAAAACTTTGACAACAACAGGTTGAGTTTATCATGTGATTTTTAGACTGTATGTGTTGGTCATTAGGTTATCACCTGGATCTAACTAGATGTGACTCAAAGGGAGGTGTGAATAAATATCTTTAGTCTCTTCTACCCTCCCTTCTCTTAGGGAGACTTTGATTTCTGCCAAGAGATTAATGTCACAAGACTAGACACTTTGTTCTCCTCAGATAAAGGATACTGTGCTAGAATTATATCTATCTACAACCTGCCTTTTGTTAAATATGGTTAATCTAGGGGAAAGAATTTCTAGGTTCAAGCTAAACTTTTGATCACTATCCTTTTAATAAGGAAAGTATTTTATATTATACTGTCAAAGGTTTCATTCTCTTTCCACAAATGCATATATTGAATTCCAAATAAACCCACTTAGCCAATAGCAAATAGAAATCATAAAAGTTATACACATTAAAATATACCAGAAAATATAGAGTGAATGAGTTAGAGAGAGAGAGAGAGAGAGAGAGAGAGAGAGAGAGAGAGAGAGAGAGAGAGAGTTACAGATCTAGCCCAAGGAGAAATTCCCCAAAGTCTTTAGCATAGTAATCTAGAGATAAGCAAATGATTAAGGTACTAGCTCTTCAACCTGCCAGCTTTTTCTCAAGTTTTGTTCTTGAAGAGACTGTTTCCTGGAGGGAATATAGTACAGCATATCTCATCTCCTTTAAGGATGAGGGAAGCCACAAGATTCGGATCTCTCCTTTTGAACCCTGGTCAGCTTTTCCTCTTATGCAAGCATGGAACACCAAGTAATAATCATTTCCCTCCAATAAAGAATTCAGGCAAATAGGCCTGAACCCTGAGTTATACTGTAAAAGGAAACAAGCATAATAGGCAGTTTCCTGTACAATTCTTTCATTCTGTTGAGCTAAATATATGGAAATTCCTCTTTTTGGTTTGGGATTTATTATCTGGTATTTGTTCAGAACAAAATAAAAATAAAAGTGGTAGGTGTGTACACTACCCAAAACAGAAAATCCATTGGGTGGCTTTACTGAACTGCTTCTCCCCACCCCCTTTTTTCTTTCTTAATCTTTGCTTCAAAGATTGCTCACTAAGAAGAAGAGAAGTGGTATATGTTGCTAATTTAATATCATGTGGTTTTTTTAAAAGCCTTCCTTTCCTAAAAAAAAAAAACAATCTATAAAATACAACCTAGTCTCCTATGAGAAGCTAAATATCAGGGGTAAAGATTTAAAATTTCAGGAATGTGGACAGCTAGTGCCTGAAGTAGGGAGGATCTGGCTTCAAATCTGGCCTCAAATGCTTCCTAGCTACCTAACTCTGAGCAAGCCACTTAATCCCATTTGTCTAGCCTTGGCCCTTCTGTCTTAGACAGAAAGCAAGGGTTTAAAATAAATTAATTAAGTAATTAATTAAAACAAAAAATCAGGAATGAATGGTTAGACTCCAGGGAACTACAAAATGCAGGCTTTGGTTCAGCTTTGGGTGGCCTTCCTACCAAACAGGAAGTTTAGTGCTTTCAACACAAACTCATCTCCTCTGAGCCATGCTTTCCAGTTCTTCCAATTTATAGCCATATGAAAAATGCCTAGAGAAATCTGAGAATGAAAATTTTAGTGTTTTGGGGTTTTTTTTTTTGCTTTCAAAAGAGCATAACAGAAGGCTTGGGGTTGGTTGTCCAACCTTCAAAGCCTAAGCAGACCTTTACATATGATGTACCCTAGTCATTTGTCCTTGGCCTTTATTTCTCTGGCAGCCCTACCCAGGTAAGATCTAGCAGAGAAAGTAGGAAAATGAGTAAATTCACTCAAGTCCTATAGGTAGGATTTTGTAATTAACTGTGAGAGTATTTGTGGTCTTTTTTATCCTGGAGTAGCTATAGATAGGATTCATGAAGTGGAGGTTAAAGCCATGGTCCATAGCTTAAGATAATGGTAGTAGTGAAGAAGTAATTAGTTCATCTGTAAAAGAAGGACCCCAAAGCGTGGGCAAATGAGAGCCTATCGTGCAATTTTCACTTGAGATAGAGCCCTTTTATGATGGCAATATATTAACTTTGCCCTTCAAAAGTTAAGCAGCATTGCTATGACAGGCCCACATAGGCTGGCCACAGGCAACATTGTAAAATAGGCTGTTAGTCTATATAACCCCTGTAAGAGAGGATGAATATGAAGAATTCAGAGAAATCTAGAAAAATATGAAAAAAAATTTATACAGACAAAGTAAGAATACGAAAATAATTTATCCATAGACTATTATGCATTACATAAAAAGGTAGTAAAATACAGTAAATACTGCAGTATTATGTAGTGAAACAAAGCAAAATATTGTATAAGTATATTTATACCTCCATACTTCAAAAAGATCTTATTTTAATTGGTGGAATAACCACAAACATGTCTATTTATCATTAAAAAAAACCCTCTAGTATTCCTTTCAAATGAGCACATTCTCTCTCTTTCCCTTCCCTGCCTAGTTTCTAGCTCTTTAAACTTTATCCCTTGGCTATGTTTGGAGTTACTTATCCTTGATAACTTGGAAAAAAAAAACACAGAACTACTAAAGTAGTCAGAAAAACCAAGTCTTTAATCAGGAGAGGGATAGGTCCAATAATTGGCCTCTACACAGAGGCCAGCAACAAAGACTTCACAGAGCCTACACCCTGAGGAATCTGGGAATGTATCCCTGGGAGAAGACACCTTGCTAGATGTTTTCTCTAAAGAACAATAGAACTTGGGGAACTTATATACCATTTGAGGAAATAAAGATCAGGAAGTATGATTGATTGACATTACCATGGCTACAAGGAAATGAGAAGTCCAAGACAGGATTATCAGTGAGAGGTTGATGCAAAAGGGAAGGATCCAGCCAAGGACTAGGTTTCCTGGGAGATGTCTTTGATACTATGGGAGAAACTAAGACAAAAGGGTACTTAACATTTGATTTAGATCAATTAGTTCCACCCTACTAGGACCAAGAAGTTTCTTAAGGTCTATTATTCAATCTGAAATGGCTAAGTCTAAAACTTCCCTTGGGGTGAATTCTCAAGGGAACTGGGGCAAACTTGGGGTCTCCAGATTTCAAGTTGACACCCTGATCCCCCAGGATAAAACCAAGATGGAAGTTTTAGTCTGTCCATGTATCTCTGAAGGAGGCACATTTCCGAGTGATAAAATAGCACTAACCTTCAGAAAAAGAATTCTCTGCCTTTAAGATACTATGACTAAGCTATGGGAGGTCAGAGACTCAGAATAACTGAGGACTATTGATATACTTCATGATTTCAATGAGTTTTTAAATAATAATTTTTAAAATAATTTTCAACATGGCATTTTTATTCATATATAGAAATTTATTTGTGCATATCTAGAAAAATGAGTCTACTCCTTTACCATTCATTTAACCCATTATGCTATTATATGTCTCTCACTCTGTGGAAACTGTCCTTTCTAAAGTTGTAAAAATTCTCTTTTCAATAAATCCAGTGTTTTGTTTTTTCTTCCCTGCCTATATTCCCCTTATCTTCTCTATAGCACTTAACACTCTGGACCACCCCCTCTTTCTTGATAGTGTCTCCTCCTTTGCTTTCTATGACACCATATTGTCATGATTCTCCTCCTATTTTTCTGAACATACCTGTTTTTGCTACCTTTTCATTTTTCCCCATTCTTTAACAACATTTATATAACAATTTAAAATATTCAAAGTACTTTAAAAAATATCTCTTTTAATCTTCACAACTACCCTGTGACATAGGTGTTATTATTAATACCTTTTTACAGAGGAAGAATATTAGTATGAGAGGAGTTTCTCCCCAGAATAATAAACCCTCTCTCTCTCTCTCTCTCTCTCTCTCTCTCTCTCTCTCTCTCTCTCAACAAATGTTTATTGTTTATTTACAACAAATGTTATTCTCCCATTGACATTGACATGGTTTCTATTATCACATTAATACAGATGACCAAAAAAAATCATATTTCAACTCCCAACCTCTATAACTCTATAAAAATCATATTTCAACTCCCAGTCTCTATAACTCTATAATTTAAATAACTTAAGATCAATATTTTCAGCTACCTTATGGATATCTCCATTTATGTGTCTCACTATTATTTTGGACCAAATATACCTAAACCTGAACTCATCTTCTTCCCAAATCCTTCCCTTTCACCTAACTTCTCTGTTGAAGACAGCACTAGCCTCCCAGTAGCTCCAGTGAATAAATAGCTATAGAGTCATCTTTGATTCTTTCTTCTCCCTATCTCCAATCTTCGTGGTGACAATTGAGTTACCAAGTCTTTTCAAATCTATCGCTGTATGGAGAAATACATCTGTTCCCCACTTTCCATTCTTCCTTATCATCCCAACCCACCATCACTGTCTCTTGGAGTTCTTATTCAGGTGCTATTGCAAACAAACTAAAATAAATGTTTAAACTAAACTTTTGTTTTTTTCATTTTGAAAGACAGGAAAAAGAAAACTGATTTTGAACTTCATCCTTCATGAATACAAAATGTAATGGCATTATCTGCTTAAGGACTACATTTCCCAGAATGCCTATGCCCAGAAGACAATCACTCATTTGGTGAAGTTCCCAGAACTATATGTTCCATGAGATTGAATCCCTGAGGAACAGAGTCTTTGCTTCACAAAGATAATGGCAGGAAAGAATAAGGAAGTATGATGGGTGCCTCTACTGAGAGTTTCATCATGACCACAAGGACAAGAGGACACAGCAATGTAGTACAGAGATCATTGTGACTAGGACATTGGGGAGTCCTTGCCTAAGACCAGGCAAGCCAAATACTACATGGAGATGCTAAATGAGAGGGAGGGTGCCAGCAGGTAGCAGTTTCCGATCATAATAGCAAAGCTGATCATTCTGGAGGATCAAACCTCTCCCCACCCTGACCATTCTACCATTCTTCTTGGAAGCATTTCTTTCCCATTGCTCTGGGGGAAAGGGGAAGATGAAAGATTGTACTCACACGGGAGTACCTGTGAAATTGTTTCTCCATTGTTACTATTCACTCCAGTCCTGATTAAATGTTTTACCTATTCAATGCTGCCTTTTACCTGGCTAGCAACAGAAAAGACCTAAGTTGACTTTAGAAAAGTCTCAGTTTCAAACTGTTTGGGGACAAATAAGCCAGATGAAGCAAGTTACCTCATGTGAAAAATACCCCTGCTATGTTAACCCTAATCCATGTGAATTCTAGAAATGAATGGAAACCCAGTTACAGAAGTTTAGACTTTGATTTTTGTTCCCCTTTTTTCTTTCACATTTTAAAAGGGACACCTGACATTATTTAGATCTCTCTTTTTGTGCTTACAGCTGCATGGTTCCTATGGCTACCAGGATGGTTTAGAGGCAGGGGAAAAGACGTACAAACAAATATACTTCTCATGTTCCTGCTCCATTTATTTTGTACACAGCCTACTTAAGAGTGCTCTTGTTGACATAATTGTTTACAAGATAGAAATCCAGGGCTCATTAAAATGCATGTGGGAAAACTTGTGTTTTA
Organism: Monodelphis domestica; assembly: GCF_027887165.1. Classification (NCBI taxonomy): domain Eukaryota; kingdom Metazoa; phylum Chordata; class Mammalia; order Didelphimorphia; family Didelphidae; genus Monodelphis; species Monodelphis domestica. The sequence goes on along the minus strand of NC_077233.1, from coordinate 180,130,636 downwards.
TGTCTCTCACCCAAGGTCAATTTTAATCAAATGTATTTAAATATGTCCCTATAGCTCTCTCTAACATCACAGCTTTGGTATGTAGTCATTGTCAAATAATCACAGCCAACACAAAATAGTAAGGCTGAGCCTTATTGATTGGTCTTAGTGCCCCATAGAAATTTACACTTGGCTTAATAGTCAAACCAATGTAACTTTCCAATCACTGTAGATATCCACCTGATTATTCAATGCTTGGTGGGAAGGAGGAGAAGAGCAAGTAAAGCCTCCATAACCTCATTTACCTGACCATGTCTTTCTTTTTCTTTTTCTAATTATAATGATTTTTTTCCCAGATTACATGTTGGTACAATTTTCAATAATCATTTTCTGACTTTTTGTGATTCTTGTTCTCTCTTTCTCACCCCTCCTACTTCCCGAAGATGGTAGGTATGATATAGATTGTACATGTATTATTATACAATATATATTTCTATGTTCATCATGTTGTGAAAGAAGACACATATGGGAAATAGACATGCAAAAATCAGGAATTTTGCCAAAATAATAATTTCAAAATTTCAAAAAAAAAAAGAAGACACATATGGCTTAGAGGAAATAAAGGAAGAATGGCATGCTCAATCTGCATTCAGACTTCATCAGTTCCTTCTATGGCAGTGATAGTCTTTTTCATTATGAGTCCCAAGGAGTTGTCCTGGATTCTTGCCTTTAGATAATAGTTGTCATTTGGTTTATCATCATGCATCATTGTTATTGAATACAATGTTTTTCTGGTTCTACTCACATTACTTTGCATTACTTTTTTAAAAAATTATGTTGTCATGCAAAACATTCTTCCATATTGGTCATTGTTGTAAGAACAAAGTCATACTTAACCAAAACCTCAAAATAAAACCATAAATAACACTGATGTGAAAAATGACTCCAACAGTTCTTTCTCTGGAGATGGATAGCATTCCTTTTATTGTCCTAGATCATTGCATTGCTGAGTAGCCAAGATTTCATAGATGATCATCATACAATACTATTGTTACTGTGTACAATGTTTTCCCAGTTCTGCTTTTTTCACTCTGCATCAGTTTCTGCAAATCTTTCCAGTTTTTTTTTTCTGAATTCATCTTGCTTATTATTTCTTATAGCAAAATAGTATTCCATCAACAACATGTACCACAGTTTGCTCAGCCATTCCCCAATTGATGGATATCCCCTCAGTTTCTAATTCTTTGCCACTACAAAAACAGCTTCTATAAATATTTTTTACAAACAGGTGCTTTCTCTGTTTTTATTATCTCTTTGGGATACAGACCCAGTAGTAGTATTAAAGGATCAATGAGTATGCATAGCTTTCTCACCCTTTGGGCAGAGTTCTGAATTGCCCTCTAGAATGGTTAGCTCAGTTCACAACTCCACTAAAAATGCATTAGTGCCCCAATTTTGCCACATCTCCTCCAACATTTATCACTTTCCTTTATTGTCATATTGACCAATCTGATAGATGTGAGATGGTAGTACTTCAGTGTTGATTTAATTTTAATTTCTCTAATCAAGAGTAATTTAGAACAACTTTACATCACTTCTTATAATTTTTTCCAGGATTTTTTTGTGGTCACCTTGTTTGTCATCTCTTAAGACACAAGAGTATTCTATTACAAGTCTATACCAGAATTTATTTAGACATTTCCCAGTTGATGGACATTCAGTTTCCATTTTTTTGCACACAAAAAGAGCTCCTGTATTTTTGTACAGGTAAGTTCTTTTCTCCTATATCTGATCTCTTTAGGATACATACTTAGTTATAATATTACTAGGTCAAAGAGCATGCAGTTTTATGGTCCTTTGGACATGGTTCAAGATTGCTCTCCAGAAATATCAGTTCACTAGAGAATAAACTAAAAAGCTAGTGGAAATAATCAACAACTTTAGCAAAGTTGAAAGATATAAAATAAACCCACATAAATCATTAACATTTCTATATATTTCCAACACAACTTGGCAGCAAGAGTTAGAAAGAGAAATTCCATTTAAAATCACACTAGACAATATAAAATATTTAGGATCTATTTGCCAAGACAAACAAAGGAATTGTATGCAGGCAACTACAAAACACTTTCCACACAATTAAAATTAGATCTAAATAATCAGAAATACCAGTTCATAACTCCACCAATAATGTATTAGTGTCCCAATTTTTCCACATCCCCTTCAACATTTATCACTTTCTTTTTTTGTCATATTAGTCAGTCTGGTAGGTGTGAGGTGGTACCTCAGAGTTGTTTTAATTTGCATTTCTCTAGTCAATAGTGATTTGAAGCATTTTTTTATATGACTAAAGATAGTTTTAATTTCTTCATCTGGGAATTGCCTGTTCAAGTCCTTTAACCATTTCATTTGTCCATTGCGAAATGCTTTGTATTCTTATGAATTTAACTTAGTTCTCTGTATATTTGAGAAATGAAGCCTTTGTCAGAGATATTTGCTATAAAGATTTTTTCCCCAATTAGTTGTTTGCCTTTTAATCTTGGTTGCTTTGATTTTGTTTGTGCTGAAATTTTTAACATTTTAATGTAGTCAAATTTGACCATTTTATTTCTCATAGTGTTCTTGTCTTGTTTTGACCCAAATTCTTTCCTTAAAACTTAAATCTGGCAGATAGATTATTTTGTGTTTCTCTAGTTTGTTTGTGGTTTCACCCCTTATTTCTAAATCATGTATCCATTTTTAATTTACTTTGATAAGGTGTTGGTCTGTGTCTAACTTCTGCTAGGATGTTTTACAGTTTTCCTGGCAGTTTTTGTCAAATGGTGAATTCTTCCAAAAGCTTGGGTATTTAGGTTTATCAAAGACTGGGTTACTATGGGTCATTTACTATTGCTTGTTGAGTGACTAATCTGTTCCACTGATTTACTGCTCTGTTTCTTAGCCAGTACCAGACTGTTTTGATAGCTGCCACTTTACAATAAAGATTGAGGTCCAGTACAATTAAGTCACTTTCCTTCATATTTTTCCCCATAAAAGCCCTTAATATTCTTGGTCTTTTGTTCTTCCAGATGAATGTATTATTTTTAGCTCTATGAAATAATTTTGAATAGTTTGATTAGCATGACACTGAATAGATAAATTAGGTAGAATTGTCATTTTTATTATATTGGCTAGATCTATCCATGAGCAACTGATGTTTTTCCAGTTGCTTAAACATAACTTTATTTGTGTGAAAAGTGTTTTCTAGTTGTGATCATAAAGTTCTTGGCTTTGTCTTTGTAGGTGGACTGTCAGGTATTTTATTTTTCTGCAGTTATTTTAAATGGGATTTCTCTTCCTATCTCTTGCTTTTGAACTTTATTGGTAGTATAGCGAAGTGTTGATGATTTGTGTGGATTTCTTTTATATCCTACAACTTTTCTAAAGTTATGAATTGTTTTGATGAATTTTTTGGTTGATTCTCTAAGTATATCATAATCTTATCTTCAAAGAGGGATAGCTTTATTTCCTCATTACTTCTTCTAATTTATTGCTCTCTAATTATGATAGCTAGCATTTCTAATATAATTTTGAATAGCAGTGAGCAAACTTGAATGAGCAAACTTGCCTCATCTTTGATCTTATTGAGAAGGCTTCTAGTTTATTCCCATTGCAGATAATGTTTACTGATGGTTTTAGATAGATGCTATTGGTCATTTTACAGAATGTTCTATTTATTCCAATGTCCTGTAGTGTTTTTAAATAGGAATGGGTGTTGAATCCTGGCAAAAGCTGAGATAATTTCTTGGTTTTGTTATTGTATAGTTTCTTGGTTTTGTTATTGATATAGTCAATTAGGCTGATAGTTTTTCTAAAGTGGAACCAACCCTGCATTCCTGGTATAAAACCTACCTGGTCAAAGAGTATGATCCTTAAGCTAATGATCAACTTCTTTCACTTAACCTTATCTTCCCCCTTACTTCCATCCAACAGCTCCAATTTAATAAGCATTTATTAAATGTATCTGTGCAAGGCCCCATATTAGGAGATACAAAGGGGGTGGGGGGGGGAAAGCACAATCTCTGTCCTCAAGGAATATAAATATAAATGCACATGGATTAGTATAATTCAAAGAATGGCTCAATGGCAGCAAACAAGAGATCCAGAACTATGTTAATCAAATTTGAGGAAGCCAATAACACTTTTTGCTAGGAAGAACAAAAAAAGAATCATAGAGATGATGACTGAGTTGCAGTTAGTGGCATCATTAAAGACACGTTTATCACAATATCAAGATCTGTGCAAATTGATGCCAATATCTGTACATACTTCTGATCTAAACCATAAAGAAAAGTTTAGCTCCTCTGACAATCCGTACCCTCTTTTCCATAGGTCTGAGGTAATCCAGATGCAAAAAGAAAAAAAGTTAACATACTTTTGTATTAAGTGAGTTATTTATTCACTTATTCAAAGGTTTTATTAAGGGTCTACACTGTACTATGTTTTGGGGGAGATAAAAAAGAGAGAACCTCTTCAAAGGAGCTTAAAGTCTTATAATACTGATAAAATATAAACAGATCAATCTAATACAAATTAGATCATAAGCAAATAGAAATAATGGAGAATTTTATATGATCAAAAAAGGAAACTATTTGCCACTTCAAGCATGAGGAATCAATGAAAGTTTCATGGAGGATGAAGTAAATGATGTGAATTGGATAAAATGTAGAAAAATTGGGGTGGGGAGGTACATACAGGAGGGGAAGAGCCCTATCAAAGACAATTGACATGTTTAGAGGACCATGTATAGTCCAATTTGGTTAGAGCATGAAAGCAGAGTCAAGATAGTAGAATAGCAGGAAGAGTAGCCCAGTTCTTCCAACATGCTTTCTTTGAAAAGATCCAGAAAGCATGCCAGGCCAATTCTATACACGAAATCCAAGAAAAAAATCATGGCAAGTCATTTTTCCAGCCGAAGTCATCATCAGAAGACTGAGGCTTATGGATACTGGGTATGTGGTTTGCTAAGGAAAGTACTAAGGGGCTCAGGGGCTGAAAAAGGATGGAGTTTTTTGTACGAGGGCAAGATGAGGTCTCAGGCCCATACCAAGGCACTATGGCCCTGGAAGAGGTAGGGCAACAGGTACCAACTAATAGCTTTGTTACCCATTATTCACTTATAGGTCATAGATCTCCAGGGTAGACTTATGAAGAGACCTGTAACCAGGGGTTCTAGGGTAGAGAGCAGGCCAGCGCATTCTGAAGCCTACAGATACATAACCAGGGAAGGAATCTCAGACTAAAGGAGAAATTGTAGTTCTATACCTATAGTTTCTGGAGTCAGAGAGGTGGCATCTTTCTTAACCTAAAATTCTTCTTAAAAGGAATTTAAACTTTGCAATTTAAAATAATAATTTTTTTTTTTACATTTCCCCGTGAATAGGGTGATTGAAAAATACAGGATCACTTAGGGATGCATGGCTGAGTTATGAGGTATATGAATCAATTGGTAAGAGAAATCAAAAAGACATCAGAAAAATCCAAATAAAAAAGATAATTTCTGGATGAAAATATAGACTATCAAAGTCTTATGTGTAAAAATTCCAAGTAAAGGAAAAATAAATCTATAATAGGTCCTTGAATCAGGACCCAATTAAAATGATCTAAGCAATGATGCATTTACCCAGTCAGTAGCCAGGACTACAGAAAGTTTGCCACACTATGAAAGACAGAAAAGGGACTAGATTATAGAAGCTAAGTAGGAGCCAAATGTGGGATTCTCGTCTGTAAGTATTTTCAGAGTGAGTGTGGATACAAGAAAGGCCTATGTCTTAACTTATGTTAAACATCACAACCTTGAGTCTTCACACTAGGTTCAAGTCCTTTGTATTGGCTTGGAAGTGCATCAATCTGTCCTGGATTGGTTTATCTTTGGCCCTATGCAATGGTTCTTTTGTGTATAACTTGTCCTGGAATCAGACAGAATCATTAATCAAAGTCCCATAATTTTTTTAAACAATTAGTGGCATCATTTTTATAGTCTCAAGCGTTTGGGGCATGCATTGACATTATAGCAAATGTATTTTAAACTTATATTATTGCAAAATCAAAAAGTTAAAGAAAATCTTAATGCTGGTGACATGTGCTTCAAATATAAAAAGGAGAGGAAAAATAAAAAACTGAAATAGTATTTTGCACATGCAAGAAAAATATAATAAAAGTGTTTTAAAAATTCAAAAATGTAGCTTACAATCATTGACACTCTGTGTCAGCTAAGAAAATATAGAATACAAGGCTTTCTCACCAAAATGAGATCCATTTCCTCTTCATATCTGGCCATGATCCACTGTGAATACAAGCAAATGAATTTCACAAAGTAACATTCTTTATAAAGAACAGTAGTACAAATATGTGGTATCAATATCCCCAAAATTCTCGATAGCCCAATTAATTACAATAGCAAACAAAACCACTATCATATTTCACATAAGTTGCTGTATGGCATTTTTAAAAGCCTATGAACTGATGGATATTTGTCACAATTTTTACAAACGTAGCAAATCTTTCAACCATGGTAAACATATTTCTAAACAAAGTAAAATGCATTTTGGGTTTAGAACATCATCAAGAATTCTAGATATCATTACAAAAATGTGGTAGAGGAGTCTAGGAAAAACTCAGACCTCTGTAAAGTGAGCTGAAGAGTATAAATGAGAGATGCTCCCTTTTTTGGGGGGGAGGCTTTTTTAGGGGTATTATATGCCCTGGGATTAACTTCCCAACTTCCATTCACATTCTTATAAATGCGGAAGTTGGGTTTTATAATTGTATTTCACTTCATCTACTAAAATGGGCCTTACCTCGTGTTAGGGGCAGGCAAAATGACAAGATATTGTTAAGAAAAATTCTAAAAACCATGTCTAAAGAACCCTTAAAATCAATTTGAGATATTTAGCTCATTAAATTTTCCAAAGGTTGTTATAGCAATTTTCTGATGGAGTCCATCTATCCTCTAAGTGACAATTTACAAAGTCAAAAATAGAAAAGCTGTTTTTATATGGGCTTACTCAATAATGTTTGTTCAGTATGGTTATAGGATAAAAGCAACAGACTATAACAGTAGTTAAAACCCAGTACATTAAAATGATTCAGTGTAACAGAATAGTATTGAATGCAATAATATATAAACTTAAAACACAAAGTTAAACCTTAAACAAAACAATCAGCAAAATGCAATAGAATACAGAGATTTTTATAAAACATTGGAGTCTGAAATGCCTTAAAAATATAACCTCTAGTCTCTTTAAAGTTCCTTGGGTTTTTTTTTTAATTAAATTATATATTTAGATGCCTATTGTCAGAAGGCAGAAGATTGGTAAGTGGTAGGCAACGGAAGTTAAATGACCTGTCCAGGGCCACACCGCCAGGAAGTGTCTGAGGCCAGATTTCAACCAAAGACCTTCAGTCTCTAGACCTGGCTCTCAAGCCACTGAGCCACTGAGTTTTCTCCCCATAGTGAGGAATCTCAAATTTGGCTAAAGAGTTGCAGGGAGCTGAATTTTTCCCCTGGCACTCAGGTGAGATAAATGAAATTATCAGTACAGTCAAAAGATATCCTCTTAAATACCCCATGCTTGTAAGTTCCTGTTTGGAAAAGTCTCTTCCTTCTTTTCTTTCTTTCTCCCTCCCTGTGATCCCCTGCCCCCAGTCCACGTGGAGGCTAATTGTAGACTAAGGAAAAAATCAGGCCCATTTTTTACCAGCTGGTTTTTTGATCCTGAAGAAATTGGGTCTGCTACCAGCAGCCTGAGTGATCATCTGGGCCAGGTGATTGAGAGAGAGACCACCGGGGTGGGCAGGGCCAGGACCAGGTCTGAAGCAGATGACTGAGCCAGGCCGGGCAGGAAGGGCGGGCACCAGGTGAGCGAGAAAGAGACCAGGAGCGGCAGCCGTAACAGGAATGATTTGAATCAAATAGGTCCGGATCAAGAGGCTTTTCTGAAAATTCTTGGAGGAACTTGGCTTAAAAAAATCACTATCTAGGCACTAGCTATTAAAAGCTGAATTTAGTAAAGATTTAGAAAAGTTAAAAAGATTGAGGGTATTTTGTCACAATCCACATGGTTCACCATATTGTTAAGATTAAAATTTAGTTCTCTGCTAAAAGTATTATATTTTTAGAGGTTTATTAAATATTAAGAAATAATGAAAATACAAAACAAAAAAGCACGCGAAACCTACATTTTGCCAGCTAAGTAGAGAGCCACCTGTCCCTAGAAGCCAAAGCCGAGAGAGAGAGAGCCGAAGTAGGAGAAGAGTCAGCTTAAATATAATTTCTATTCTCAGCCCAGGTGAGGACTTCATGTGGGATTATAGGGAACTCTGGGAGCTACCAAGGACTTCTGGGAATTGAAGTCTGGGGTTCAAATCTCCATTTTTATAGAGTGAACAGAGCTTAGCCATGAAATAAAGTCCAAAGGCAAGTGGTAGACAAAAAGAATGAGGGAACAAGAAAAAGAAATTTCCATCAAAAATACCTATAATGGGGGGTGGGAGGTGGGCAGCTGGTTGGCTCAGTGGATTGATAGCTAGGACTAGAGGTGGGAGGTCCTAGGTTCAAATCTGGCCTGAGATACTTCCTAGTTCTGTAACCTTGGGCAAGTTACTTTACTCCCTGAAACTCTAAAAATTAAATTATATCTCTAATAATAAAAAAATATTCTATTTATGAGGTTTATTAAGGATCATTAGAAATCAAGGAATAAAGAGGATACAAAATAAAAACCACGTACCCATGGCTGGTTAGCCATTTCAGCCATCCCCACCATGCCACCATACTTGCTGCATCATTGCAAAAGAAGAGAATGTGGGAGGCGTTGCTGCCAGTTAAATACCAATAGTCATCTTGCCAATGTGGAGAAGCAAGAGAGATTATAGGGAATTCTGGAAAATACCAAAGACTTCTGGGGAATGAAGTCTAGGGTTCAAAATCTCTATTTATACATTACCTAGTCCTTCTGCCTTGGAACCAATAATATATAGCATTGATTCTAAGATGGAAGGTAAGGATTTAAATATATATATATATAAAATAGTGATAGGAAGGCCCAAGCCACAAACCCAGAAGAAGAGAATGACTTCAAAACGTCCATAGGCAAAGCCTCAGAAAAACTCAATGAAACAGATGAAGCCAAGAGTTTAAAAAAACAACTTCAAAATAATTTTTGAGCATAGGAAAAATGTAAAGGAGTATGAAATACAATTAAAAAGATCACCATAGACTCAAAATAATGCTCATTGTTCTTTGACCTTTCTCCTGACCCAGATCACTGGCCAGTGGCTCAAAGATAGACCACTGTTGCCAGGGGGAGACATAGATATTTCCTGCTTTTTACTATCACTCATTGCCCCATTTGCCTAGTTCCCACCAGGCCCAGTATGCCTACTCTCATCTGGCTGCTGACTCCCACATCTCTAAGTCTGCTGGAAATAACTAGAAGACTCACTGCACTATAGCCTTTAAATCTATTTTCCTCTTGGCAGGGAACCATCTTTCCTACTATTACTCCCCAAGGTCTTTAGATCCTTGCTATTTACCCACTACTTTCCCTACCAAAGTATTACCTGATCTTTTCAATCTGCCATGAACTAAACAAGAACACAAACATAAACTCTCCCCTAATAAGAAGGCGAACTTCTTGAGAGCAGACTTCAGTTTTCTATTTCTATCTCCATTGCTTAGCACAATATTTTGTACATGATAAGCATTTAATAAATTCTTTTCTATTTTATTCAATAATAGCACCAACAATAGTACTCTACTTCAGCTGGTGTCTTTTTTTTTTTAATAGGCAAAAATAGCTTTTTTCTGCACCTCCCATCTCCGTTTAAAAAAAAATACAAAAAAAACACTTGTTTTTCAAACCCTTGATATGCAGTCAGACAAAACAAGTCCCTACATTGTCCATGGCCAAAAAACATATAGGTCATTCTGCATCCTGAATCTACCACCTCTCTATCAGGAAATGGACAGCATGCTTCATAATTAATTCTTTGGAATCATGGTCAGTCATTGTATTAATCCAAGTTCTTAAATCTTTTGAAGTTATTGACTATTAACGATGTTGTCTTTATTATATAAATTGCTTTCCTGATTATGCTCACTTCACTATGCCTCAGTTCTCATGATTATAAAAGGCTTCTCTGAAACCATCACTTTTGTCATATTTTAGAGCACAGTTGTAAACCATTAGTTTCATGTGCCAGAATTTATTCAACCCTTGCCCAGTTGATGGCAACATGCCCTTACATCCCAGTTCTTTACCACCACACACACACAAAAAGGTGGTTATGTCTCTCTCTCTCTCTTTTTTAATATTTAGCTTCTGTTTTAGTATCAGTTCTAAAAACAGGAGAACGGAGACTACATGAACACAATTACAAAACACTTTCCACACAACTAAAACTAGATTTGAGCAATTGGAAAAAACATTAACTGCTCATGGGTAGGACGAGCTAATATAATAAAAATGACCATCCAACACAAACTTATCTATTTAGTGCTATACCCAAAAAACTTTTTTACTGAACTAGAAAAAACCATAATGAAGTTCATTTGGAAGAACAAAAGATCAAGGATATCCAGGGAAATAATGAAAAAAATGCAAAGGAAGGGGGTCTTGCAGTTCCAGATCTCAAACTATATTACAAAGCAGCATTCATCAAAACAATCTGGTACTGGCTAAGAGACAGAAAGGAGGATCAGTGGAATAGACTTGGGGTAAGTGACCTCAGCAAGAAAGTCCATGACAAACCCAAAGATCCCAGCTTTTGGGACAAAAAGCCACTATTTGATAAAAAAAATGCTGGGAAAATTGGAAGACAGTGTGGGAGAGATTAGGTTTGGATCAACACCTCACACCCTACACCAAGATAAACTCAGAATGGGTGAATGACTTGAACGTAAAGAAGGAACCTAGGAGAGAAGGCCTCTGACCCATTGTTTTGATTCATTTGTTTATAGTGGATTTACAAGGGTACATGGATAGGATGGGCAGGTACTAATGGACTGCCATATACATCAATAGAAGAAAAATCTAAGCACCAAGGTAAACATCACAGATGCTCCCTACTCATAATTCCAAATTAATGAATTTCAAAATAAGGAGGATTTTACTATGCTTCTTTTGGGACCTGAGTTTTCAAATAGACAGGTAATTACTTTCAATCAAACCTAAATGAAAAACAGGTGGAGACATTCTCTACTATGATATGGTAGGGGTTACTTACCACTTCTTTTTTTTACAACACACAGGAGCTGTTGCAATACTCCTGTTATAAGCATCCTCCTCTCTCTCTCCCCCTCTCTTTTTTAAAACTCCTCCCAGTAGATTAGAAACCAGAAGGTTGACTTATGTGAAGGGAATAGGGCTGACCTACAGTGAACAAACCAGTCAGGGCAAGCAGCTGTTTATATGCTACTCCTCCCTAGAAATCTGGCTCTTTAAGTGTGACTCCAAAACTGGTCAAACCATCTTACTACTTAGTTCTACTAGTTGAAAAAAAGACTATAATTCTAACAATTGAAAAGAGGATCCATTTTTTAAATTCTCCTATACAAGTCTGAGGCAATAAATTGAATATTGGCAAAAAAATTGGAACCACCGGAAAAATAGTGGGAAAATTCAAAATATTATATTTCTAAAGTAAACCTTCTTTTTAAGAAAGTAGTCAAAGCAGTTTGAGCTGAGCAGCCAATCAGTCAGCAAGATGCCACACCTTCTGCCCTCCTTTATGTCATCTCACAATGTTGGTAAATAAAATTTGGCGGTTTCTCTACATACCCTAAGCTTGAGAAATAACCATGTTTTCAAGCAGCCTGTGAAGACTCCTAGGGATAAATATGCTTAATATCTGATTCCTAATGGATCTTTGGTGTAAAGACTTCATGAACCTACCCAAGGTTTGCCTAATAAATAAATCCTTTTCCTCAGAGAAATACTTATTTTAATTGTCCTGTTGTGATTTCAATATTAGAAAATAGCCTCTTTCTGCTTTTTACAGTATTTCCAGGTAACTCCTTTAGATAAAATTAAGGTTAAAATGGGCTAAGGAGCAAGATTTTAGGTTTGAGAACTGTCTTCTGACATAACTCTGAAGAGTTAGTTTCATCAATTCAGTTGAGGGGCCATTTATTAGCTGCCTTCTACTTACAAAGCAGGAAGAGGATTCTGACCTTCTGTTCCCTAGATCCCCAGAGGAGTGAAAAAGAAAAAATGGACTTGAATTATGTCAAGAGACACTCTGATTAACTAGAAGGAAGAATTTCTTAAGCCATTAGACACTAGAGCAGCCTATCAAGGGAACTGGTGGCCTTTGTCTGGGGAATGCTCTGAAAATCCAAGTCAGTATTCATTGACTAAGTGTCCACAACATGACATTCATTGTGCTAGAAACTGGGTGGAGGTACTCAATACTCAAGTAGATAATGATCTCCCCAATTTGGTTGTGACCTTGAACAAAACAGATCACACATAAGCCATCCATGTCTGCCCTGACACTGTGAATCTGGTTCACATTTTCCCATAAACTAACCATGAGGGTCCAACCCATATGCTGGAGCCTTCCTCAGTTTTTCTTTTCATGATAAGCTTACCAATGGAGTAGTCTACTTGACATCTCTTGCCCTTGTCAAGTGACCAGTCCATTATCTTTTTCTATCATTTATTACTACTGTTCTTTGAAGATCTTTGATTTAATAGCATATTTCTTGGCACACAATATGCAGTTAGTAAATATTTATTGACTGACTTTTTCAGTCAATGTATCACCACTATGGATGTTTTTATTGCCTTCCATGTGATAGTAGTTTTCGGGTCTTTGGAAACTTTTATTCCCTTTCTTATTATCATGAAGAAAGTATCACATAGGCAGAAGCACTAGCCTCCCCTGGCCTCAAGTCTCTTTTTTGCTAAGCCTCCACAGTCCTTTTCCTAAAGTGTCAGTCTGATCACATTACTCAATCAATTACTCACACCTTACTCAATCAATGCCAGTGGCTCATAATTATTTCCAGAATTAAATATTAACTCTTTTCTTTGTATTGGTTATGAACCTAACACCTGTACCCTATGAGTTCGGGTTCAATTTTGAGGCAAAATGAGGCATTCATAAGTTGCTTGATATTTAAAAGCAGTAAACTGAACAGTAAAGAGGCAGTTTACTCTGCCCTGACATAGTAAGAATTGTGAAGATTAAATGAACTCTCCCCTGTCCATTTTTAGATTTAACCACCAAAAGCGTAAACATCCCATTCACACTTGAGTGGGGGAAGTCTGTGACTGACATGCCCCATAGTGGGTGACGAATCAGAATGGACTGACTGCCCCTTGGGCAGTCCTAAACAAAGCTTTAGCTATAATTGGTACATGTCAAATGGAGGAAGTCACAGGAAGTGTCGAAAAGAAATGGTCTTTAAAAATGCCAAGCTCTTCCTGTGAGGCTCTTCTCTCTGCGGTCTTCAACTTGACTTTGGAGGAGCTCAGGCTTGAGATCTCAGACTACTTCCCTTTGGTGAGTGAAAAAGGCTGATTTCTTTCCTGGGTTTTCTGAAGGGACTAGCCTCAGGAGAGGCTACCTTCTTGAGGGAGGCTTCCTGCATCCCCAGGTCCTCCTGCTGAGGCCCCTCCATCTAAGGACTGATTAGTCCTGCCTGGGTTGAGCCCAGGGCCAGAGCAAAATACTTAGTGGGTAGGCTAGATATCTTACCCTATTCTCTCTCTGATTTTCTTTCTATGTTTTAGAAATAAATTGTTAAAATAAATTTCTTTGGAATTAATTAAATTAATAATCCAGTCCAACCTTTTATAAAAAATCCTCACATTTTCTACCCCCATTACAGAATACTCAATGTGAAATTTAGTTTCAATATACCCAGTCTCTTTTATTTCTATATGGAGCTGCATCTAGTCAGTGAGGTTGGGTATGGTAATGATGACTTGAGTGATCTTCAAACATTCACCAAATCAGAGGAGCTTCATTCCATGTGAGTGGGACTTTTTATGCCCCTTGATGACCAGAGAGCAGAAATCTATCAAGTTCCTAGGGAGAGTTTTGTTTTCTTTTAGGAAAAACTATTTCTCAATTTTGAAGAAGTAGGAAGAACCCTGATCCTATTAAATTTTGTACTTAAAGTTCTTCACAATTTTGCCCCTTCTTTCTTTTCTAGTATTCTATCGAATTACTCTCCTCCTTGTACTCTCTGGTCCAACCATGCTGGCCTACTTCAGTATGTCACATAAGGCATTCTATCCCTCATCTCCATGCTTTATATTTGACTGTCTACTGTCTTCTATGCCAGTAATTCTCTTCCTTTTTATTTCCTCATTCTTGGAATTCCTGATTTCATTCAAGACTCAAAAAAAGTGCCATATTTTTTTCATGAGTCCTTTCCTGGTACCCCAAAGTGCTAGTACCTTTCCCTCTAAGGTGACTTAGTATTCACTTTGTATTTATCTTGTATGTACCTATATATGTATCAGATGGTTACTCTCTAATCTTTCTAATCTAATTATTATCTGGACTGGTCCCTTTCTGCTCTTACTCTTTCAAGTCTGAATTTCCAGAGAAAGATCAAAACCCTAAGGTTATACTCAAGTTATCTGACTCATAGTGGTGACCCTGTAGTGATAGGATATACATACCCTGCTCACAACTCTAGCTCTTGAACCCCCACCAATGTGTTTCCATTTATACAAAACTAGCAGCCTATAATAGTGACTTTTTTTTAGTTTAATTCAATAAGCATTTATTAAGCACCTACAAGGTGCCAGGCACTAGTAATATAATAATAAAAATGAAACAGTTCCTGATCTTAAAGTTTATCTTCTTAAAAATTGCTTTTCATTTAAAAATTTATTTTTCCCAATTAAACATGAAAAAAAAATTAATGTTCCTCTTTAAAAATTTTTAGTTCCAAATTCTTTACCTCCCTCCTTTCCTTTCCAACTCCTTCTCTGAGATGGCAACCAATTTGATATAGGTATTTCTTTCCATCCTATTTTTAACCCTGTTTATCCTACTCTCTCTCTCCTTTCACCCTGTTCATCCTCAAAATGTTTGTTTCTGACTGCTACCTCCCCCAATCTGCCTTCCCTTCTATCAGTCCTCCCCCTTCTCTTATACTCTCCCCCATCCCACTTTCCTATAGGATAAGATATCTATGCCAAACTGAGTGCATCTTTGAGTCAACTCTAATGAGAGTAAGGTTCTGCCCCATCTTTACTCCCACTAAAAAAGCTCTTTCAAGGGGGTAGCTGGGTAGCTCAGTGGATTAAGAATCAAGCCTAGAGACAAGAAGGTACTAGGTTCAAATCTGGCCTCAGATACTTCCTCACTGTGGGACCCTGTGCAAGTCACTTAACCCCCATTGCCTAGTCCTTATCACTCTTCTCTCTTAGAACTAATACACAGTATTGATTCTAAGATGGAAGGTAAGTATTTAAAAAAAAAGAAAGAAAAAGCTCTTTTGAATCTCTTTTAGTGAGATATTTTACCCCATTCTACCTCTCCCTTCTCCCTTTTCCCAATGCATTCCTCTTTCTCATCCTTTAATCGTTTTTTCGATATCACTCCATCATAGTCAACTCATACCCTTGCCCTCTATCCATACTTCTTTTAACTGACCTAATAATGATTAAGAAGTTACAGGTACTTAGAATTTAAAAGTTCTTAGGAGTTTTAAGTATCATAATCCCAAGAAGGAATGTAAAACCCTTTAACCTTATAGAATCCCTCTTTGCTGTTTACTTTTTTATGCTTCTTGAGTTTTATATTTAAAGTCAGATTTTCTATTTAGCACATTTTCTCCTCAGGAATGCTTAAAGGTCCCTTATTTCATTGAATATCCATTTTTTCTCCTTGAAGAATTATAATGTTTTGTTGATTCTTGTTTGTAGTCCTAGCTCCTTTGCTCTCCAGAATATTGTATGCCAAGCCCTCTGATCCTTTGTTGTAGAATCTGATAAGGCTTATGTTCTCCTGACTATGACTACAGAATATATGAATTGTTTCTTGTTGGTTGCTTGTAATATTTTATCCTTAACCTGGGAGCTTTGGAATTTAGTTATAATATTCCAGGGAATTTTCATTTTGAGATCTCTTTCAGGAGTGACCAGTGGATTCTTTTGATTTCTATTTTATCCACTGGTTCTAGAGTATCAGGGAAGTTTTCCTTGATAATTTCTTGAAAGATGATGTCTAGGCTCTTTCTTGGTCATGGCTTTCTGGTAGCCTGGTAATTCTTAAGTTATCCCTCCTAGATCTATTTTCCAGATCAGTTATTTTTCCATTGAGATATTTTACATTTTCTCCCATTTCTTCATTCTTATTATTGGATCTTGTTGTTTCTTTCTTATTTAATTTTTTAAAAAATCCTAACCTTCTGTCTTAGAATGAATACTGTATTTTGGTTCTAAGGCAGAAGATCATCAAGGACTAGGCAATGGAGGGTAAGTGACTTTCCCAGAGTCACACAGTTAGGAAGTGTCTGAGACTAGATTTGAACCTAGTACCTCCTGTCTCTCATTGAGCCACCCAGCTGCCCCCGATTTTATTGTTTCTTGACATCTCATGGTGTCATTAGCTTCCAGTTGTTAAATTCTAATTTTAAAGAAATTATTTTCTTCAATGAACTTTTGCTCTTCCTTTTTCAGTTTGCTAATTCTACTTTTTAAAAAGTTCTTTTCTTCAGTGAATTTTTATATCTCATTTTTCATTTGATCAGTTTTGCTTTTTAGAAAGTTCTTCAGTTCAGTGCCTTTTTGTGCCTCTTTTACCATTTGGCCCATTCTGTTTTTTATAGCATTTGATTTTTTAAATCATTTTAGAGCTCCTCTAGGAATTATTTTTAGGCCTGAGACCAATTCGTATTTGTCTTTGAGGCTTTGAATACAGCAGTGTTAACTTTGTTGCCTTCTGAATTTGTCTTTTGAGCTTCCTTGTCAACATAACAATTTTATATTGCCAAGTTCTTCTTTTTTGTTGTTGTTTTCTCATTTTTCCAGCCTATTTATTGACTTTTAACTTTAAAAACTATAAAATTTGGACTCTGCTGCTAAGGTGAAAAGAATACTTTCCAAATTTCAGGGTTTTTTGTGCAGCTACTTTCAGAAAGAGTTCTAGGAACTTACAAGTATTCAGTTCTGTTAAGGTGTTTTGATTTAAGGAATAAAAATGTTTACTAGTTTCCTGGCCTATGCTCTGGTTCTGTAAATAGCCAAAAGAACTCTTTTGCTTCCTGGAACTGTGACTAAGATCCCCATTTTCCTGAAACCTAATGTGCTAGTATGTTAGTTTTCCCTCTTGCCCTAAGACTGCCACCTAGGACTGTGACATGAGCAATGCAACAGTCTTGCACCCAGTGCCAGCAAGGGAACTTTTGTAATCTCCTTCTGATTAGTTGTCCAAACCCCTTATACTCTGTGGGCTGAGAGGTTAAGAGGCTACTGCTGCTAATTCAATTGTTCCAAAGGCTTACTGCTAGTTTACTGAGATGCTGATATTCTGAGATATGCACTGGACTGCTCTCCATTCACGTTCCCTGCCAATCTCCTAGATTGGCTTGGGTATAAAATTGTTTCACACTCTTCTTGTGTGAGTTCTGTTGCTCTAGAACTCATTATAAAGTGTTATTTTTAAGTTATTTGGGGAGCAACAAGGAAGCACCGTGGATAGAGTGCCAAGACTGGAGTTAGCAGGACCTATATTCAAATCTGGCCTGAGACACTTTCTAGATGTGTAGCCTTGGGCAAGTCACTTAACCCAAGTTTCCTAGCATTTGCCATTCTTCTGTCTTAGAATTGATATTAAGACAGAGAGTCAGGATTTTAAAGCTCAAGTGAACCTCTACTATCTTGTCTCTGCCCCCCAATAATGATTTTTATATTTAAATATAACAATTTGCTTAGTAGCAAAACGAAAGAAATAATAACATCACAAGACTAACATTAATGAATAACAAAACAAACAACAATCTACATGTAAAACTAGGCTACATTCTCCCACCAATATCCCCAGTGTCTGTGCTGATGAGTGGGCATATGTAGAAACTGCTAAGGTAGCACATGAATGAAGAAAACCTAAGTGTTTGAGGAAATTAACAACTTTGGAACTGTAAACTTCACGGTCTTCCTTCTTTCTAAAGAATTATCTATATAAAGAATGTTATCTACCTCCAGAGAAAAAGCTGTTAGAGTTGGAATGCAGATAAAAGCGCCCCATTCTTCATTTGTATATTTGGGCTTATGTTTGGGGGGGGTGGTTTTATATGATTATCCACTTATAAAAATGAAAAATATGGAAATATGTTTTCCATGATAATACATGTATGACTCAGATTAAATTGCTTGCCAGCTCCAGGAGGAAGAAGGAAAGGGACAGAGGGAGAAAGGTTTAATCATATAATTTAGGAAAACTTACGTGGAAATTTGTTATTACATGTGATTGGTAAAAAAAAAAATTAAAAATTAAGAAAATAAAGAAATGTCTATAAAAGTTTCATGGTGAACATATTTTGGGTTGAACAGATAATTACATTATTCAGCCGAGTAGATCCACACTATGTTTGACTGTCATTACTTGCTTGGCATGACATTTCGACCAAAGAAGTTTTCTGATTCTTTACTTGAAAACTATTACTCTGCCCAACTGGACTTACTCTCCAACTAGTATCCTGGGGTGTAAAGGAAACCACTCTACCTGGTTTTGCTCAGTATTATATTTTACAATGTAAACACTTGCAAATCAGAACTGGGCAACTACTCCAAATCATAGCTTGATTTAGAGTTTTGTTGATTGTTTGGGCTTAAGAAATTGTTAATAATACAGATTAAATTTTAAAATGTGCACATACCATTTTTCCCCCAGTCTGACTGTTAGACCTTTACCAGAATATTCCAGTATCATTCTATATACATTGCTTGAGCTCAGCAGACATATACAGTAGGAGGCTCAGAGTGAAGTCATCACCAGACAAAAGGCTAGGTAATGAGGACTGATAATAAAAAAAATGATGATGATGATGATGATAAAAACAACTGGAATGTACATGGCACTTTAATTTTTTCAAAATGCTTTACAACAATTATCTCATTTGAGCCTCCTAACACTTTCTAGTAGTATCCATCACTTCCACCATTGAGCCTCTTTGATGCAGGTCTAAAATCTATCATTTCACTTGACTATCATTTCCCTTTCTCTTTCTGGGTTCTCTTTGCAAATTACCCCACCTTAGCCTAAGATTAAAAAATGAATTCTAATCTCTCTATAGGCATCCATGTGGGGAAATGGATAGAGCACTAGTCCTACAGTCAAGCAGATCTAAGTTCAAACCTATTCTCAGATGCCTACTAGCTACCGTGACCCTAGAGTAGTCACTTAATTTCTGTAAGCCTCAATTTCTTCAACTGGAAAATGGGAATAATAATAGTACCTACCTCCCAGGGTAGCTGTGGGATCCAATGATATGATATTTGTAGTGTTTAGTATAATACCGGGCATACAGTTGGCACATAATAAATGATTGTTCCTTTCCTTCATATAATCAGACGTTACATTTGTCCCATAATCATAAAACAGTTCTGGCGTCTATATCTCTCCAGTATACTATAGCTTGTAACATTCAAAATTAATAACAATTATCTCAGAACTCTGAGTCAGAATAACTGTTTCCGTAGAACTCTGAGCAGAGCTCTGTCCCATACAAGTGAACTGTCAAAGTAAGCTTAAATCAGCAACTGCTTTTCTCAGAAATAGACTTCTCTCCGCAATAAACTGTTCCATAGGAAAAGACAGTGGATTAAAGAAAGAACTGACCAATAGACAGAAGTAAGACATTGTTTAATATAGCCACGTATCTTTTTGTCGGATGACGCCTTCCCTAGAAGGCAGCTGGGGAGGGAGAGAATTAACTGGGTATTTTAATGGAACAAACGAACAAATAAGGTGGGTTTTTTCCTTTTAAAGAGTAGTACCTTTCACATACATGTTTTCTCCCCCACTTGAAGATTCTTGAGGATAGATAGGCTCGGTTTCACTTTTGTTAGACACCTGGGACATTGTTAGACACTTAATAAATGCTTATTGACTGATGGATGCTATGTGGCAAGAAGGTGTCAATGACACAAAGATGCAAATGAAATGGTGTCAGCTGTCAAGGACAGCAGTGACCCCACACGTTCCAAGACCTACCATGAATGGCTGCAATGCTGGATATTAGTGGTCCACCCCAGGCAGATTTCTGGTACTTCATGGACCTCTGGCACTTTACAGGTGGATCTCCAGAGCTTCAGCTTGACAGAGGATGACTGAAAAATCAGAAAGTGAAACCACAAATGATGGGGCTCTATTGTAATTTACATTCAGATGAGTCAAATACATATTATATATAGTTTTTTTTTGGAAGGCAGCATTAAGAATGGGGAGAAAGGTTTGGAGAACAGTTCAAAAACCTCCAATTGAGCCTTAAAGAAAAGAATGAGATCAAAAAGAGAGCAGTCAAGGAGAGCATTTCTCAATCATCTGTTCTAAATTTTTTTTTCTACACTGTATTATGGCAATGTCTCTTTAGTATTCCTTGCACCCTCACAGTACAATAGTTTTATTAAATTTCTTATACTACTAGAAGGGAAAGAGATATAGATATTTGAAAATTCAGATGACCAGTTTGCTAGTCCTACTATTTAGGAAGAAAAAAGCTGCTTCTTAAAGGCAAATAATAATAATAATAGAAGGGAGGGGAAAGTTTACTTATACTGCCTTTTTTTCTATTGATGGATGGGTTAAAAACTCTCTGAAAATAATTCTGCTGGGAGCATGGTTTGATTTTCACCCATGCATCACATTAGTGGTTCCTAGAGCAACAGTAAATCACCCACTTTGATCTCGTAATTGCCTTTTGCAGGATATAAGGAGCCATCTCTGCTGGAACCAAAAACAGATGCTCTGTTCCTCTAGCTGAAAGAGAATTTGGATTTTCTCTGACATCTATAGTTTGGGGTGTTCTGATTCATTCAGAGTTGAGTTCTAACTTTCCTCTTCTAGCTATAATACTATGAGAAAGCTGCAAGGCTAACAATTACCATGATCTTTGAGTCATAGGAGGGCAGGCAATGCAAATAAATAGGAAAGATGATTCTTAGCTCCCTAGTTAACTTTAAAATCTGAGATGGAATTGGTTCATCTAGTAATGCCTTCCAAGGAATTAGTTAATTGGAGAGATCCTCCCAAACTAGATAGCTACCCTAAGGGAGAGTTACTAGGTGATGGATGAATCTTGACTTACACAAAATAAGAAAATCCTATTATCCCTGTCTTTGAGTATAATTAGTCTCCATCTTTTTTTTTTTCACTTCTGATGCTTGCAGGGCAACCGTGGCCCCAAGTCCTGGAAAAGACTAACTCTTCTCCCAAAATTCCTTTGTTATTATTCATTTGTTAAGTCATGTCTGACTCTTCATGACCCAATAGACCATAACATACCAGGCCTTTCTATCCTCCACTATCTCCCAAAGTCTGTCCATAGCTTCCATGACATCATTTATCCATCTCATCCTCTGCCATCTCCTTCTCCTTTTGCCTTCAATCTTTCCCAACACCAGGGTATTTTCCAATGGGTCCTGTCTTTTCATTATGAGGCCAAAGTATTTATGCTTTCAGCTTCAGTATTTGTCTTTCCAATTACTAGTCTGTATTAATTTATTTAAGTACTGATTGAGTTGATCTCCTTGCTGTCCAAGGAACTCTCAAAAGTCTTCTTGAGCACTGCAATTTGAAAGTATTAACTCAGCTTTCCTTATAGTTCAAGTCTTAGAGCCATACAATACTAGTGGAAAAACCATAGCCTTGTCAGCAAGGTGATGTGATCTCTGCTTTTTTAGTATGCTGTCCAGATTTGCCATAGCTTTCCTTCCAAGGAACAAGTATCCTTTAATTTTATGGCTACCGTCACTGTCTGTGGTGATCTTTGAGCCTAAGAATATAAAATCTGATGCTGTTTCAATTTCTTCTCCCTTTATTTACCAGAAAGTGATGGGATCATTTGCCATGATCTTTTTTTAATGTTAAGCTCCAACCCAGCTTTTCCACTTTCCTTTCACCCTCATCAAGAGGCTTCCTAATTTTTTTTTTCACTTTCTGCCATCAGAGTGATATCATATAGATGTCTGAAACTGTTGATATTTCTCCTGGAAAATGTAATTCTGGCTTTTAACTCATCCAGCCTGGCATTTTGCATGATGTATTCTGCATATAAATTAAATAAATAAGGTAAAAATATACAACCTTGCTGTACTCTTTTTCCAAAACAAAAGACCTGGTTAATACCTTCTTCAAAGCCCCAAATACTACACAGAATTCTAGTTTTCAGTCCTTTTTGCCCAATGGCCTAGCAAGAGTAGCATAACCCATGACTTCGCTTAAGTGATGGTGGGTAATCAATGGGAGTGGAGAAAGATCAAGCCAGAAGAGAAAGGAGATTGCCACAGAAGGCAGTAGCAGCTGAAGCCACTTGAAAGGGATGTAGAAAATTGGGAGTAACAACAAACCAGGAGAAAGGAATGATTGGCATTGAGTGTGAAGGCACTGAAAAACATACGCCATGAGCTGGTTAGCATCTCATAATTTGTTTCTGCTTTATGTGAAGAGACTATTATCTCCAAGGCTGAATGAATCAAATGAATGGCTTTAGTAATAAACCCTTAAAGAGAGAGCTAGGTTGCTCAGTGGTTAGAGAGCCAGGTCTGGAAATGGGAGGTCCTGGATTCAAAAGTGGCTTCAGAAACTAGCTGTGAGATCTTATCACTTAAACCCAATTGCCTAGCCCTAGCCACTCTTACTACGTAGCATTGGTTCTAAGATGGAAGGTAAGGGCTTAAAAAAACCCAACAGACTGAATCTTTTAGGTTACTTCTAATCAAACATGCATTTATTAAGTGCCTACTGTCTGTCACACACTGTTGGAATACAAAAACTAAAATCAAACAGTACCTGCATTCAAGGAGTTTATATTTGAATAGGAGAAACAACAAATACATATGCATGTATGTATGTACATAACACATTAAAGGGAATGCAAGGGGGGCAGCTAGGTGGCTCAGTGGATAGAGAGCCAGATGTGGAGATGGGATGATATAGTCAGACCTGTCTATGCTTTAGGAAAATCACCACCAGTTGTGTGGAAGATGAATTAAATTGGGGAAAGGCAGGAAAGTAAGGAGATCAGTTGCGGCCATTGCAATGGTCCATGTGAGAGGTGCTGAGGGTCTCAACTACGGTCGACTCTGTGAGCAGAGAGAAGAGAATTACGTGAGATCTGTTGTGGAGGCAGAACCACAAGATTTGTCACCTTATTGAATATACAGAACAAGTGAACATGCGAAGACAAGGATGATGTCAAGATTGTGCATTGAGTGCCTAGAAAGATAGAGCAACCTCAACTGAAATTGGAACATTTAGAATATGGATGAATTTAGGATGAAGGACAATGAATTCTGTTTGGGACATTTTGAGTTTGAGAAACCTAATACTCTTCAGTTTGAAGTGTGACTATTACATATTGTAAAGACAAGACATGGGGGCAGCTAAGGTAGTACCTGAAGTATGGAAGTCCTGGATTCAAATATTCAGACATTTCCTAGTTTTGTGACCCTGGGCAAGTCACTTTACCTCAGTTGCCTAGTCCTTGTGCCACTCTTCTGTCTTAGAAATAATACTAAGTCAGAAGGTAAGGGTTTAAATTTTTTAAAGAGGCAAAACAAGAAAGGGAAGGAAGCCGAACCAAAGGTGATATAAGTATGGATTCGGGAGATCCCTAGCATGATTTAAATACTAATAATCCATTAATCTTATGGGGGTCAAAAGAAGGAAGTTCTCAGGACTAAAAGATTATCCCATAATGTTCTAAAAATGTTATAAAAGAAATTCTATAGAGAATCT
Source organism: Monodelphis domestica (assembly GCF_027887165.1). Lineage (NCBI taxonomy): Eukaryota > Metazoa > Chordata > Mammalia > Didelphimorphia > Didelphidae > Monodelphis > Monodelphis domestica. The sequence goes on along the minus strand of NC_077233.1, from coordinate 180,106,687 downwards.
ACAACTCTTAAGTGGGTTGGCACACCATAAGGTTCAGCATACCTTTAACCCCTTTCTCACACAAACTTTTCTTTTCTTTTTAAAACCCTTACTTTCTGTCTTAGAATCGATACTGACTATTGATTATAAGGCAGAAAAGCCGTCAGAGCTAGGCAATTGGAATCAAGTGACTCACCCAGGGTTATACAACTAGGAAATATCTGAGGTCACATATGAACCCAGGTCTTCCAACTCCAGGCTTGTGACTCTACCTAGCTGCCCCCTCACCCCCAACTTTTCCATTTGGACTACTGAGAGTTTTTTAAACATGGGAGCACCCATTCAATTTGATAATGAAAGTCAATAGAAGCAGATAGATGGCTCAATGGATAGAAAACCAGGTCTACAGATAGAGAGTCCTGGGTTCAAATTTGGCCTCAGACACTCCCTAGTAGTATGATTCTGGACAAGTCACTTACCCCCATTTGCCTTGCTCTTACGGCTCCTCTGCCTTGGAACCAATACTTAATAGCAATTCTAAAATAGAAGATAAGGGTTTGATGGGGAAAAAAAAAAGAATTAATAAAAAAATAAATACAATTTGTCTTACAACCAAACTTGATTGGATCACATTTATTTGCTAAGTCAGTAACAGCTGTTCAGATCCAACATTTTTTGGAATGAAAGTGTCCCACTGAGCCCATCTCTTCTTCTAAGAAGATAAGTCTTCTCTTGAGGCTATGGAGCAAGGCCAGAGAGTCTGGAAGAAAATCTGAAGGTCCAAATCAAGATGTAGAAGGGGGGAAGGTGTTTTTAAAAAAATAAAAGAAAAGGAAGGGAATGTACCCCCGAGGGAGGCTTGTACCCTAAGATAGAGAGAGAGAGAACAGGGAGGAGAATCTCCTTACTCTACAAAGCGGGGTTCGGGGAGACAGCAGGTGATCAATTTCATATGCTCTTCAGTCTGGCACTTTTTCTCTAGTGCCAGCCTCTATCACAGAGGGAAATTGTTTTTGATGTTGTTTCTTGGGAATTAAAATCAAGGCAAAGCGAGTTATCATCGGGCTATGGAAGCCTCCAATGATATCTCCATGGAGGCTACCAACAGCCATTGTCATGGTGATCATCTCCTCCCTTCCTCTGCCACTAGAGGGCAAAAGGCCCACAAAGTGCTTCTGAGAGTTTGGGAGGCTTCACTAGTGGCCCTGGAAGTGCCCATGAAGGGTCACCCGAGGCCAATCACACTCACACCTGCTCTTCTAGAGAGAGGTAGGGCGCAGGGCGAGTCAATGAAGCAGGTTGAGGGCTAAGGCCAGTGTTAGAGTTCTCCAGGTTCAGATAATCTCATCCTATTCCTCACTGATTAACAGCCGGGGCTGGAAGCCCCAGGACTGTATTGGCAGCAGTTGGGAGGCCCAGATAAAGTCCCCATTGTTAGCCCAGAGTCTGTTTTCAGTTCCAAGAGAATCCTGCACAGCATGGGCTAATAGTTAATCAAAATCAGAACAATCAAAGTGCTTTTCGTCCAAATGCCAGGCCTACAGTGCCACTCCACAGTATCACATGGAGGAATCCCTTCTGCACCCCTCCCACCCCCATCCAATTATTTTTCAGTCCATCTCAGCACCACGGAGAAGAAGAAGGGCACATTGAGTGCTCCACACAAATTCTCAGACACTGGCTGATTGTGCCCGAAAGAGCACAGGTACATGAAGGGGGAAAGGGGAGTCTAGAATGACCCTGATAATGGATCAGCCAGGACTTCCTGTAAAAGGAGGCTTTCATTTACTGTAAATAATCCTCCATTGTTAAAGAGGGGAGGTGGGAAGCAATATTTCTATTACTCTGCTTAAATCAACATTGCAGTGGAAGGTATTTATTTAGCACTCCAGCAAGCCGCTCACTAGAACCTTCTTTAGGAATATTACCAAATGAGATTGCCTGTCCGAAGAGGAGGTGGGAAAGGGAAAATCTGCATTGATTGGACTATATTTCTTCCCAAAACATCTCAGGGATTTTATTATGATTGTGAATTCAGTGTGTGCGATTAGTAAAGTCCAGACTTAAGGGAAATTCCTTTCAAGCTCTTTCTTTGTGAATGCCTGTTTAGCACAAATAAACATTTCTGTGGTACATCTGTTGTCCCAACTACAGAGCCTGGAATTCTATTACATTTTAGACAATAGAAGCAGCAGAACTACATGTCCTTTCAGCAGGAAGGAGGAAACTCCGAGACTTTTTAGACTCTAAAATGGAAAAAGAGTCGCCAGGTCTGTGACTATAAGTCACTGAGCCTCCATTTACTCATCAGTAAAATGGGGATAAAAAAGCCAGCATTAGCTATCTGAGAAGGTTGCTGGAGGAAAAGTGGTTGGGTTTTTTTAAACTAAAATATATTTTATTTTTAGATGAGGAACCTGAACTTTACAGGTTTTTGCCCCCGTACACAGCTCAACAATGCGGAAGGGGACTTCCTCGGTCCTCTACTCTCAGTCCAGGAGGGTATGGACAACAAACATGGTAACATTGTGGTGCCTCACTCAGCAGCTGACTCAGACCATTTTTTTTTCTCCAGCCCCAAATGCCCTTTCATAATAATAAAGCCACACAATACCAGGATAAGGCTTTAGATGAGTGGAGGGGCTTTTCCAGGCAAAAGGCCATTTAAGTGTTAAGCAATTATTTTCCCCCATTAGAGCTATCTCTATTAAATCAAAGAAAATGCAGCAATTACCTAGACTAGGCCCAAACCAAAAATATAGCAAATCCTCTACCAAAAAAAAATTTAAATAAAAATTACTGAACCAAATTAGGTAGCAACCTCTACAGAGAATTGTAGCACTGGACAGAGTCAAAAAGAGTGGAGTTCGATTTGTGCCCTAGATACCTATTAGCTGTGTGACCTCCTCAAAAAACTTATTTCATTTCTCCAAACTTTACTTTCCTCATGTGTAAAATGCTAATAAAAATTGCACTATATAAAAGTGATCTATTACTGTTCTAGACCCACTACAATCTGACTTCCATCCCCATCACTCAAATGAAAACAGCCCTTTCCAAAGTCACCTGTGATTGCTTTATTATCAAATCTAATGTCCTGGGGCAGCTAAGTGGCACAGTGGATAGAGGTCTGGAGTTAGGAACACTCATCTTCCTGAGTTCAAATTCAGCCTCAAATACTCACTAGTTATGTGGCCCTGGGCAAGTCACTTAACCCTGTTTGCCTCAGTTTCCTCATTTGCAAAATGAACTACAGAAGGAAATGACAAACCACTCTAGTATCTGCCCCCCAAACCTCAAACAGGGTCACAAAGTCAGACACAACTGAAAAACAACTGATCAACAACAACCATCAATATACATTTTATTCATAGATATTCCACCCCAGGTTAAAAGGCAATTCCATGAAATTTCCCTGATGATGGCCAGTTGAAAATGATTTTCTTCCTCTGATTACTGAGAGCACTTTGCTTATATTTATTCATAAAACAGTTCGGATTTTGTCACCTAGACTACTCAAAATTACCTCCTTATTGTTCTTTCTACTTCAATCCATCCCTAACTACAGGTGCCAAAATGATCTCCCTAAAGTACCAATCTGACCGCGCTACTCCCCTGCCTGGGAATTTTCTAGTCCTCTGTTGCTTCTAGAATAAATGATATACTTTTTGTCTTTGTATTTAAAGTCCCTCACAATTTGGTTCTAACTTTTCTAGATTTATTTCTTTTGTTCCCCTTTACTCACACTATCTTGTCAAATTGGCTAATCTGTTGTCTCTAAACTGTACCTTCCACCCTCTGCCTCCATCTCTTTGCAAAGACTATCTGCTATGCCTGGAAAGCACCTTCCACTCCCTTCTACTTCTTAGAATACCTACCTTCCTTCAGGATTCAACTTGGATACCCCCCCCCTTTTTTTAAGCACTTACCTTCGATCTAAGAAGGGATAGTAAATATTATCTTCAAAGCAGAAGAGCAGTAAGGGCCAGGCACTGGGGGTTAAAGACTTGTCTGGGGTCACAAAGCTAGGAAGAGTCTGGGGGTCTGATGCTCTATCCACTGTGCTACCTAGCTGCCCTTTGTGTACCACTTTCTACAGAAAGCCTACCTTGGTCCTTCTACCTACCCCAACTGGTCAGATGTAAAGGTTCTCTCCCTCTTCAAATTATCTTCATTTACTGATATGTGTTCTATCTTCTGCCCCTCTCACAGAATATAAATTCCTTATACTGAAAGTAGCCCTGCCTGCCAACGGTACCCATGATCTCAGCCTGTCTTTGACTTGGTTCTATCATCCATCTCTCTTTTCCATCTTCACAGTGAGCTCATTCCCTTCTTTACGCTAAGGTCTCCTCTATCGTGAAAAAAACACAAGCCTATGCTACTAAGTCCTTTGAGCTACTCATCCCTCTCTCACAGTAAGACCTATAGAATGAATAAGCATCAACTGGGGCAGCTAACTGGATAGTACAGTGATAGAGGTCCAAGCCTGGAATTGGCAAAGACTTAGGTTCAAATCTGGCCCCAGACGTTTCCTTGCTTGGCAAGTCACTGAAGCCTATTTGCCTAGCCCTTGCCCTTCTGACCCAGAGTTGATTCTAGGACAGACGGAATGGATTAAAAAATTTTAAAGCATTTTTATGTACTTATTTTGACACAATGGACAGAGCACTGACTCATATCAAGAAGTCCTAAGCTCAAATCCAGCCTCAGACACTTACTAACTCTAAGATCCTGTGGAAGTCACTTAGCGCCTATCTGCTTTAGTGTCATCAATTGTTAAATAGAGATAATAAAAGCATCTACTTCCCAAAGTTGTTGTATAAAAAAGACAAATATTTGTAAAACACTAAGCGCAGTTCCTGGCCTATAGTAGGTACTTAATAAATAATGGTTCCTGATCCAACCATTCTGGAAAGCAATTTGGAACTATGTCCAAAAGGCTATTAAACTGTGCATACCCTTTGATCCAGCAATACCATTAGTTAGGTTCCCAAACAAGAAAAAAAGGAAAGAACTTCTATGTACAAAAATTATAGCAGTTCTTTCTGTGGTGGCAAAGAACTGGATAGTGAAGGAATACCCAACATTTGGGAAATGGCTGATTGTAATGGAATACTATTGTGCTATAAAATATGACAAGCAGAATAATTTCAGAATTTCAGTGGATTGAGAACCAGGCCTAGAGATAAGAGGTCCTGAGTTCAAATGTGACCTTAGACATTTCTAGCTATGTGATCCTGAACAAGTCACTTAATCCCCATTGCTTAGCCCTTACTGCTTTCCTGCTTTAGAACCAATATGCAGTATTGATTCTAAGAAGGAAGGTGAGGGTTAAAAAAAAAAAAGAATATGAAGCAATACAAAGTGAAGAAAGGTGAGGAAAATTAATTTTGAATTGTAATAAATTAATAATAATTTCTATATAATTATATAATAATAATTTCTATAGGAAACCTTTCTTAAACTTTGAGTTTTAAAGGTCAGGCTGCTTCCAAGCTAAAGTAATTACTCCCTGGCCTCAAAGCATCTCACTGGACTGGCTTTCGTTAGAGGCAAGGTGGAGATCTGCTCCTTATTAATCTATAAACAGGAACGCTCTTAAGTAAGGGAAGTCAGCAAGTTCTAACTAATTGAATGTTGCAGCCACCTGGCTAGGGAAAGCTTGTGCTAGCCTCTCCCTTCCCACCTCTCCTATGATGAGGTAATGAGGAAGGAGTTGAGGTCTCTAAATCCTTCTCTTCTCTTGAAAGCATCCACCAGTGGAGGCTGGCAGAGGAGGTCCTAAGGTCAAGCTATTAGGCCAATCAGAGAGAGGACATAACTTCCTTTATAAGCAAGAGATGGCTTAGGATTCCAGTGAGAGAGCAAATGCATGCTTCTGTTAATAAACAATGTCATCCCCCAGAGAAATGGCTTCATATTCTTTATTGGTTAAAAATCTGAACACAACAGAAGGAACATCGTATGCAGTAACAATACTGTATAATGATCAATTGTGAACGACTGCACTATTTTCAGTTATACAATCCAAGACGTTGAAAAATGCTGTCCACCTCCAGAGAAAGAATTGGTGGTGTGTGAATGCAGATTGAAGCATACTTTTTTTTTAACTTTATTTTCCTTGGAGGATTTTGGGGGACTGGTTGGTTTTTTTTTTGGGGGGGGGGTCATGGTTTTCTTTGCAACATGGCTAATAAGGAATGCTTTACACAACTAAACATGTATAATTTAAATCAAGCTGCTAGCCTTCTCCAGGAACAAGGAGGGAGAGAATTTAGAACGCAACTTTTTTTTAAATGAATGTTAAAATTTTTTTTTTACTTACAAATGGAAAAAAATAAAATATTAAAAATTTCCCCCCCAAAAAAAGTATATTCCCTTCTTTTCCACTAAGGGATGAAGATACTCCAAACAAGAAAATGGTTCCTATTAGCAAGGACTTTACATTATAATTGGAGAGAACAACACATCTATAAAAGCGATGACCAGGAAGAATTGTTTTGGACAAGAAAGTCTGAGAATAGTCATTTACGCTGTAAAGCAACTGATGATCATGTCTTTTTCCAGGAATGGTAGTGCTGATTTGATTTAAGTAGCAAATGAATAGCAAATGCTCATTGCCTCTATTTCCTTACCATCCAACTCATCTGGAATCTGGAACTTCTTCTCCTCACCATACTATTAGTGTTGTTTTAAGAGGGCAGGCAGTTTAATCAAAAGATGCTGGACTTGGAGGTCAGGAAACATAAACACAATCACTTAAACCTCTCTCTATCCTTTTCTGTAAAAATGAGCATAATACTTATGCTATCTCACAGGGTTGTGGTTGAGGAAACTACTTTGCAAACCTTAAAGTACGATATAAATGTTATTTCCTAAAGGTCACTTATGGTCCAAGTCTGATGATCTTTTCTTAATTTTCATTCTATTTGGACTCCGTGGCATTTGATCTTGTTTATCAGTCCTCTTCCTTCTTAATACTTCTTTGTTTGACAATACCCTCTGCTGGTTCACCTCTAGACCTAGAATTAGGCCTATTTTTGCTCAGAGGATGTGTCAAGTAAGAGAATTTAAGTTGGGACAGGAAAGAGAAAAGAATCCTTGGAATGCTGGGACAAAATGAAAAACAGGGTCTGCCCTCAAAGATCATACATTCTACTAAGTGAAAATAATATATAAATATATATGTAAAAAGTTGAGGAGGAAGCGATTACTAAAAGACACAGAAATCAGGAAAGCTGCCTTTAGGAGATGGCATGTGATCTGCCCACACTAGCCAAACTTCATAGCTGTCTAGGCTCTTTTTCTATCTTTTTAGACACTGCCACCATGGCCACAATGCTTCACCCTGAAGTATCTCTCAGCACCTGAGGCCTCTTCGCCCTGGAATGTCCATCTATCCCTTAGAACTTCTTTTTTAAAAAAATCTTTTTTTATTTAAAACCCTTACCTTCCATCTTGGAGTCAATACTGTGTATTGGTTCCAAGGCAGAAGAGTGGTAAGGGCTAGGCAATGGGGGTCAAGTGACTTGCCCAGGGTCACACAGCTGGGAAATGTCTGAGGCCAAATTTGAACCTAGGACCTCCCATCTCTAGGCCTGGCTCTCAAACCACTGAGCTACCCAGTTGTCCCCTCCTTAGAACTTCTTACTCTAGAATATCACTCTGCCTCACTGGCCCCCTTATCTTATTGGTGAGTTCATACCAGGGGATTTGGGGAGGGACTTAGGCCAGTCGTTCTTCATTTTCCTCCTGGTTGTGCCTGAGACTTTCCAGATTTTTCATCAACCCCATGCAGGTACGATTTCCTCTCCTGGAAGCTTTTCAGCTCTCTTTTGTTTGTTATCTTCCCCATTAGAATATAAGCTCCATGAAGGCAGCTATCTTTTTTTCTTATATTTGTATCCTCAGCATTTAGTACATGGTCTGGCACATAGTAAATATTTAATGCTTGTGTTTTTCCTTGTCATCTTGAGGCATTCAAGGAATGCCAAGAGATAAAGAAATAGAAGGATTGAATTCCAAAGGTAAAAGCAGGAGGTATAGACTAAGTTTCAGAATTAACAAGTAGGATAATTTCCCTGGAAAAGAGAGTATACAAAAAAGATTCATGTCAAATCATCCTGGGAAAAAAGTTGACTAGAGCAAGGTTATTAAGGATTTTAAATGTCAGAGGATTTTGTTCTTTATCCCAAAAGAGTGAACCCACAAAAAATTCTTGATCACGAGAATAATATTCCTAGACTTGTACTTTACTCATTCTATTTTCACAGCTATGTGAAACATGGACTTATGAAGAGAATTATTGGAAGTCAGGAATACAAATAAAAGCCTGTTAGAAGAGTTCAGGCAAGAAATGATGAGGGACTGAACTAGAGTCATGGTCATGTGAATAGAGGAAGATGGTAGTAGATATGAGATATGTCATAAAGACAAAATCAACAAGATTTGGTAAGCAACTGGATATGGTCAGTGGGATATGAACAAAGAATCAAGAATAATTCTGTTTTTTGCACCTAGGTGACTTGAAGAACAATATTGCTAAATATTTATAAGGAAGTTTAGAAGGGACATGAGTTTGGGGAAGTGGAGAACTATGAATTTGTTTTGGGTATTGAGTTTGAGGTGTTTATAGGATATCCAGGTAGATGTATCCAATAGTCAGTCAGTGTCGTGTGACTGGTGAAAGGATCTGAACAAGAATTTCTAAATAACCCTTAAGAAAGTAATTTTAGCCAAATGATGAGTTTAGAAGCTAGATTGCCAAGGGGTTAAGGAATGTGAAGTAAAGATGATAAAAGGCCTTTTGTAGGTGTTGTAAAGGGTGAAATTATGGTTGAGACTGAAAAAAATCTAAATTTAAGTGGTCGCCAAGGGAAATCCCAAATAATAAAATACCCAAGTCAGCTGCCAAATTTTATGGTGATTTAATTGATAGTGGAGAAGATTAAGAAGAAGGAAGAAGAATAAGGAATAGGTTTTTTTCTCTCCCTCTCCCCCCACCTGATTAGTATCTGATGGGGAGATCAGGAGATAAGGGAGTAAGGGTTTGGAGTATGAAGGAGGAAAGAATCAGCCTGACCTCCAAAGGGGCTCAGCTAAGATGCCCAAACTTGAAATCAGCTCCAGGGCAAAACTCACCACCCAACACTCCAAGATGTCAGAATTCCAAGATGTCAGATGTTAGCATGCTGCCAGCCAGAGTCGTCTCTTCAGGGCAAGAGGAAGGGCCAGGAAGGGCCATGCCTTACATGGACATTTTTATATCATTTTTCTGCATCTCATCTGTACCAATGAGGACTTAGCTTGACTTAGGACAGCCCAGAGGTCTGTCCTTTTTTTTGCACATGTCTGTTGAAGGCCATCTCCTCAGATAATTAAATCTCGAGTTCGATGCAGACCTTCAAAATCTTGTTAAACTGAGTAGGGTGGAGAATGTAGAGTTTCCAAGACCTGATTCTGTTATTCCAAGTATCTCCATTGTTAGTGATCAGGAAATAGCTAAATCACACCCTCTAAAGAGTGGTCTGATTAGGGTGGAATAGTTTTGAAATTCTCACAGTATTTTCTGTCAAAGGGTAGAGTTGGTCAGTCAATAAACATTTATTAAACACTTACTATGTGACAGTCATTGTGCCATATGGTGGGTATACATTGTGCCATATGATGGGTATTTTTTTCCATTTACTTTTGTAAGTTTAATAAATAATAAATAAAAATCTTCCCTCCCCATAAAGTAGTCTTGCATCAAATAGTTCTCTTCTTCTTTTTCTTCTTCTTCCCTGCCTATGTGTGTGTACATGTGGACTTCTAGAGCCTTTATTTTGCTTCTGAGATGGCAAAATGGTAGAAGGAAGAAATATACACCAAAGAGATCATACGTCAGAGGGAAATGGAGCCACAGTGAGACTTCACAGGGGGCTCCTCTCTCCCCACATCTAAGTGCTTCAAAGGACCCCTTATCCCTTGGGGAGGGGACAAAAATTTCAATGGTCTCCAGCACCAAAAGGTGGCAAAGACACACCGGTGGTGTCCCCATTCCTATCAAAGGATCTCGGTTATCTTCACTAGGAACCCAACCCCCCCCCAATTCAAAGGCACAATATCAATGGGAGCCCACCTTCCACAGATCTCTAGTCATCCCCCTGCCAATGCCCCACTTGGAAGGCTCTACTGGTTCCTCTCTCCCCCTCTATCTCCCAATTCAGGAACCCTTGAGTGCAGAGTGAATCTGAGAGAAAGCAACTGGGACCCCTGGATCATTGGGTGAAGAGGGGCCAGAGAGACATTTGGAAGGTGGCCCTGGAGGAAAGCTGAGAAGGGGATGAAAGCCTTCAACTCCTCTCAGTTCTGGGGCCCCAGATATAATAGGGGGCAAAGAATAGTTCATACCTTTGTGGAGATTCCAATCTAATGGGGAAAGACAACCCATCAAAGGAAATGGAAAAGGGGTACTACCCCAGTTTAGGGGGGAGTGTGATAGAGAAGTCTACAGTACAGCTGGATGAGAAATAAAAAGATAGCTGACGTGGACACTTTCCTAAAGTGGAGTTCTCCACCCTTCAATTGGAGGGAAGGGTCCCAGGGGCAGAGGATAATGACAAGGTGTGAGTTCTAGAGCTGAAATGACCTTGTAGGGTGAACAGGTTCCTGGGACACAAGGTAGAGAACCAGAGATTCCTTTTTTAGAAATCAATTAGTCTTCCATTCCAGATGTCAGATAAGCTATTCCTAGGTAATCATAGGGCCTTAGGAAAGTGAAAATGTAAAAGAAACTGGTCCTCTCTCCCAAAGGCAAGAACAAACCAGGATATGTGGTGATTATGGCTGAGGTCTAGACCCAGGCAAAAGGGCTAGAATTCACCCCTGAGGTATTCATGAGGGCAAAATTGAGGAGTCCAAGGAGCTATGAACTGAAACAGGTCTGAAGTAACCATGTCAACACAGGTGCTTCCTCAGATGCAGATTCAGAAAAGAATTCACCATTCAGAGAAAGAATCTACAGAAATTACAGTGAGTAATACTGGAGTAGAGATCCAGAAGGAGACTAGGGTGTCCTGTGTTTAACCAGGTTTGATATAACCATGCCTGAAAACAAACTACTATGTGTTTTTGCACATTTGGGTCCTTTTCCTCTTTCTTTGATGACTTTGGATCCCAAGTCTTCTTGACTCAATCTTCAGCCTCGTATCCACTACCAAATTAAATCTCAGCCCCTGTGTTCTATTGCAGCTCCAAATACAGACCTCCTCCTGGCTTCTGCTTAGATAGGAGGTCCCTAGAATATCAGATCTTCAATGGGTATGGGAAGGAACAAGATCAGACTCTGATTTCCCCAGTCTAGCAGAGACCATCTACACTAGCAAATGAACAATGTTTGCCCAAGAAGTGAGAAGACTTACTGATGGCTGTCTCTCCCTACCTTTGGCTTCCCACTAGACCCCTAGAGCTACTCCTTTGATACCTGTGGGGTCCATTTGTCTGCTTCTAAATTTGGCTTGTTTTGCCTGCTTACAAGTTAATTAGGATTTCTTAGTCTTCTTCCAGGGGTGCTCTTCCTGGCCGACCTGAAGACATTCCCAAAGAACTAGTTCTTAACATAGATCCTCAATAAGTGTTTGTTAAATAATTCAATGAATATAGCTAAAGAAGAGAGAAGAGAATGAGGTAAAAAGGAGAATAAAAAATCCCTGCTCTTAATGGCAATTAGATGACAAAGTGAATAGAGTGTGGGTCCTGGAGTCAGGAAGGCTCATCTAGCCTCAAATGGTGTTCAAATCTGGCCTCAAATGCTTCCTAGCTGTGTGGCTCTAGATAATTCACTTAACTCTGTGTTTGCCTCGTTTTCCTCATCTATAAAAATGAATTAGGGGCAACTAGGTGACTCAATGGATAGATTCCCAGGCCTGGAGTTGGGAAGACTTGGTTTCAAATCTAACCTCAGACAGACCTTCTTAGCTGTGTGACACTGGACAGATCAGTCTGCTCTGATTAACTAACTCTTGCCCTCTTGAAGAAGAAAATGGCAAACCGCTCCAATATCTTTGCCAAGCAACCCCAAAAGGGGGTCACAAAGAGTGGGACACAAGTTTAAAATGACTGAACTTCCCTTACTGAATCTGAATTACCTTTAGAAAGATTACGTGGGAGTATGGGGGTAGAGAGCAGAAGGAATTTATGATGCCTTTGTTATAGGATATTTCCCAGTATGGAAATGCCCTCCACCATTGAAGATTGGCATCTCATCTATAACTTGGCCTTTTAGGACTATCTGGGGCACACCAAAGGATTAAATGTTTTATCCATGATCCTATAGCTAGTATATAGGGTATCACAAGTCTTACTATAATTTTCTACTTAAATAGCTTAAAATTAAAAAACTTTAAATAGTCTAAAAATTAAAAATAAATAAAAATAAAAATCTAGATTTTTAGGACATCATTCATATCAGAGTCAAGATCTGAACCCAAGCCTTCCTGACCCTAAGACTGGTTATCTACCCTCTAGGTTATCTACTGTAGATATATAGATAGATGGATGGATGGATGGATGGATGGATGGATTGATAGATAGATAGATATCTCTAGGTTATCTATTATACATATATGTATATATGCCAGAAAAGTTAACTGGCACTATTTAGGAATAAATAAATGTCACATGAATAGTAAAACCAATGCAAGTAATACTGGCTTTCAGAGAAAGGAGAGATCTCCTCCCTCCTGTCTGATATGATCAACAAAATTTTCTTGGAGGGCCTGAAAGGACAATAAAATACAGGATGGACAAAAAAATATGGTATGAAGTGAACAAAAACACAGAAATTTGTAAAAGCAACTTGTATTTGTAGGACAATGAGATCTCCTTGTCTGGAGTAAAGACTGCTAAGTGATACACAGATAAAATACTGGTCTGGGAGTCAGGAATACCTGAGTTTAAATACTAGGGCCTCAGTATCTAAGTGACCCTTGACTTAAACCCTGTCTGCATCAGTCTCTTCATCTGTAAAAATAGATATTATATTGGTCATTTCCCACAGTTGTTGTAAGGATAAAATGAGATATTTGCAAAGGACTTTAAAAATTATATAAATGTTAGTTGTTATTATTATGGTTATTATTAATTATTATATTTGGGAAAATACGAGGAGATAAGTTTAAAAAGATTAGACAGGATGAGATTCAGGTAGACTTTGAATGCCAGTCTGAGAAATTTGATTCTAAAGACAATTCAAACCAATTGAAGGGTTTTTAAGGGGGGGAGGGAAGGGACTGATTAAAATGGTGCATTAAGAAGATTAATTTGTTGGCAAATGTGCAGGATCCTGAAAGATAGTGAAAATAACTCCATTATGCATTGCAAAAGTCAGCCTGGATTAGTACAGCATCACAACCAAACAAAATCCATCATTGGTATCTCTGGAAACAGGAGAGATACAATCATGTTCTAATTCAATATTAAAGAGGAGTTAAAGGTCCTGCTATAATCAACAGGCTCTCCAGCAGTCATCTGGAAAACTACAGATCAACAAGCTTTGTCTTATTCAGAAAGACAATGCTGGAAATATAATGAGCCATCTGAATAGAGGGATAGAGACAGACATTTAGCTAAATCAGGAAGGTCATAGTCTCAGAGACTAGAGGCCTGATCTAAAAAAAAGAATTGGACAATCAGTCTTCTACTTCCTGAAAATAGTCTGTGGAAAGCTGAGATAAGATCAAATTGTAAAAGTCTTTTGAATAAAACACAAAAAACAAATAAGTGACTTCTTTTTATGTTGGAAAATTCTTACTTATTGGGCCACACTACCTTGCATTAGGATTTCTTCCCTGATCAATGTATAGTCTAGTACCTTTGCTTATCCTTTTGTATCTTTGAATTGCTTTCTTCTGGAACCTAGGAGATCAGTCATGGAGACAGACAGAGATTGGCTAAGTAATTTCTAATGATCCTAACATTAAGGCAAATCACCCCCCTCCCTCCAGGGCTAAATAGAACTAGTTTCCCTTCATTTTTATGTGAAAATCCTTCAAATATTTATATAATGGATCATAAAATTTCTAAGTCTTTTGTTCTCTAGGCTAAACATCAACTGGTACTCAGATGGCATCACCTCCAAGTCCCTTGCCATCCCAGGTGCCATCTTCTGGATGTTCTCTAGCAGGAAAATATCCCTAAAACTTGGGATCCAGAAAGGAACTTACTATTTTTTTACATAATCTATCCAGGGTAGAGCACAGTGGAATTATCACATTATATTCTGGACACTATGCCACTGTTAATTCAGATTAAGATCACAGATTTTTTTTTCTATTAAAAATTTTTTTTCCTAAAATTCAGTTCAGAAATATGTACATGAGATCAGTACAACTAGATATCAAGGAATGTTTTGTCTGTTGACTTAATAAGTATGATGGATGTCTCATTTTGTCATCAGTATCCATAGATTTTGCCTTCTTCCAATATTTTCTTTATACTCCTCCGACACTTAGTCCCCAGTTTAAAAAAGATAGCCATAAAAGAAAACAATTGAAATATAGAGCTTAAATGCTGCCCACTTGACTATGTGTAAGTATTCATTTCTCTTTTTTTATGTCCTTGCTGGCTTCTCCATCTACCCCAAAAGTTTCATTCACCATTGATGACTTCTAGTGATGGGGAACCTTTAAGAGATCAAATCTCCAAACTGCATCCTCACTCCATATATGAACAGCCCCCTTAACCTAGATAAGGGAGGGAGGAAGTGCTTCCATTGGGCTGCTGGGAAGAGGTGTGGGTTATGTGAGAAATGTCTTCAGGCATGCATGGAGAGAGGCAAGGGAGCAGTTCCCCCTGGCATGTGTGCCATAGGTTTGCTGACACAGTCCTAGACAGTCTTTTTTTGAGAAAGGGAACAGATCTGGCATGATTTACTCTCTATACTTTGCCATTATGTTTCAGTTGCCTTTTCCCTTCTTCATCTTCCACGTTGAAGAGAAGTTCAAATCAGCCAACTTCCATCCTCCAGATTTTACCATCAAGTCCCAATGAAGGGACTTTCACTATCACTCACTTTTATAATTCCTTTTTATATGTTGACTTCCCCTCATTAAAAAGTAAGTTTCTGGAAGGCAGGGTCTATCTTTCTTTTTGTTTATATTTGTATCCTCAGCAAATAACAGAGTTCTTGACTTATAGTAAGTGTTTAATAAATCCTTACAGATTTAACTTGAATGCTGCTCTCCTTTCTAGGTCAAAGAGTTTTCTCCTTAGAAGAGAATAGACTAGATGGCTCAGTGGATAGAAAACCAGGCCTAGAATCAGGAAGATTCTAGGTTCAAATCTGGCCTCAGACACTTCCTAGCTCCATGATGGTGAACCTATGGTACATGTGTCAAAGATGGCAAGCAGAGACCTCTCTGTGGGTATGCGTGCCATTGCCCACCAGTTAGTTCCTAGAAAGACAGAGGGACTTGGGGGGAGTTGCTCCCTTCCCCCTTCCCACTGCACCTTCCCAATCCTCTGGCCAACAGCCCAATGGAAGCACTTACTCCCTCCCCTAGGTAGAAGACTCAGGCCACTCTTCTCCTTTTCTCCCTCCCCTGTCTAGGGTAATGGAGGGGGGGTACAGCACACAGCACTTGGTCTCTGGCAGGATATAGCATGCAGTCTGGGGGTGGGGCATGGCACACAGTGTCTAAAAGGTTCACCATCACTGGCCTGGCTGTATAATCCTGGGCAAATCGCTTAACCTCCATTCCCTAGCTCTTACTGCTCTTCTGCCTTAGAATCTTTATTGATTTCATGACAGAAGATAAGAGTTTTTTAAGAAAAGGAAGAAAATTGAGTAGCTCAGCTTTCTATCTTAATTCCATTATCATTATCTTACCCAAGAATTAGGAACAATTTTCCTGGTGTCATTTCTTTACACTGATAAGTTACTGAAGGAGTACTGTACTAGAGGGAAACTAAAGGCAGCTAGGTTTAAGCAGTGGCTAGAGTGCCAGGGATAGAGATGGGAAGATTCATCTTCCTGAGTTCAAATCTGACCTCAGACCCTTAATAGTGGTTTATTCTTGGAAAAATCATTTAACACTGTTTGCCTCAGTTTCCTTATCTGTAAAAAGAGCTGGAGAAGAAAATGGCAAACTACTTTACCAATCTTTGCCAAGAAAAGCTCAAATGGAGTCAGAATAAATTGGACACAACTGAAAAAAACAACTAGAAAATAAAAGGGACAATTAATGTGAAATCAGAGTTTTTGGTTGTTTCTCAATTCAATTTAGATGTTTTTTAAAGGCTTACTCTGTGCAATGGCAACAGATATATAAATACAACATATTTAGAAATAAGTAAATACATATTTGAGGGGAGAGCAAGCACTAACAACCTTTGGATCAGGTAAGACAGAGGCAGGAGATATAATTTCAAGTTCAGAGGAAAGCTGATAGTATAGTTTAGCTGAAACAGATTTCATGAAAGGGAAAGGAATTGAGAACCATTAGAGCTTTTTGAGCAGTTACACAGTCAACTAGCATTTATTAAGCACATACTCTGTGCCAGGCACTGTCCTAAACTACAAGGAATGGCAGAAAACAGTATATGGACTGAAGGAGGACACAGTCTAATGAAAGAGAAAATATGCAAAGGACTAAGTACAAGCAAGCAATATACAAGATAAATTGGCCCAGGAGAGAACTGTGATTGGCCCTCTGCATTAGAAAGATTATTTTGGCAGCTATGTGGGAGACAAATTGGAGAGAAAAGAGATGGGAAGCAGGGAGACCAATTAGAAGACAATTATTATTGTAAAGGGTTCAGCTAGGTAGTTTAGTGGATAAAATAGAGGCAGGAAGACCTGAGTCCAAATGTGACTTCAGATACTTATTGGCTATGTAACCCTAGGCAAGTCATTTAACTCTGCCTCAGTTTCTTCATCTATAAAATGAGCTAGAGAAGGAAATTACAAACTATTCCAGTATATTTGCAGGGAAAACCCTTGAAAAGAGTCACAAAGAGTTAGATATGACTGAAAAAATGAGTAAACAACAATTTTAGTACAAGCAAGGAGTGGTAAAGATCTGACTTATGGTTGACCATGTGAGTTGAGAGAAGGGATAGCTGCCCCCAACGGAAATGGAACACTGAAATAAACTGAAAGAAGGGGTAGGTTTGGGGCTGGAGAAAAGATATATTCTATTTTGGAAATATTGTTTGAACTACTGATGGTACAATAAATAGGCAGAGCGGTCCAACAGGCAGCTACCAATAAAGGACCGACCTTCAGGAAAGACAGGGCCTGATGGAGAGATGATCATGGAACCCACAAGCCTGAATGTGATGTCACTGAGAGAAAGTGTAGAGAATTAGTAGTTATGTAATTCATCTCTAGCCTCAGCTCATTCTGGATCTTAGCATTCCTGGTACTGCTCTATTATATTTCTTCTTCATTTCTTGTCCTTATTTCCATCTTCCACACCTGATCTTCAGATAGCTTCCTCTGCTTATCATTGGAATAATTTCTGCTTCTCTCTTCAGAATTTCATTTTTTTAATTGTCTAAAAAAAACCCAAACCAAACAAGAACCAAATGCCTGCTACAGAAGCCCCTGGGAAGAAATTTTCTCTTCATGTGTACCTTACATCTCTACTAAAGAAGCAGTTGCTGATTTATTTCCTTCTACAGAGAGCAAACCAGAATGAACTGGTCTTTCTGAAGTCAGGCACCACAAATTAGACCATTCCATATTATTAAAAAAATGAGTCAGACGAATTCAGCTGCCCAGTCAACTCCTGATGCAGAGGGCACTGAGTACTAAGAGTAAATTGACTTTGGAAGAGGAGGGAATAAAGCCCTCCCAGGCAGTAATCTAATCTAAACGAACCCCATCCCCCACCCTCTAGTAAAAGACAGGGAGGCATCAGAAGGGAGTACTGCAAATAGGAGAAGAGAAGTACGCTTAGGTTCATTGCCCCATACTTCGTGACCCAGAAATCTGGTTACGCCTGGAGCTGGACACACTAGCTGTCATTTGGCTGCTTTTAAGACTCACTACTAGGATTTCTTTTAATAGAACTACATGGCTTCTCCCCTTGTAGAAACTTCTCTTGTTGCTAGGGATAATACCTCCTAGAATAGACACTGCTTGATGAAGCAGAGACTGGTATATTCTAAACCATGCAGAAAAGCTAATGTCACTTTTCATTATTACTCCAAGGAAAATATTGTGCCATGCCCTCCTCTGAGCAAATCGAATGCTCTTCTGATCTATAGGTTCATATCTTAATTTTCCCAGTGGGCTTTCTAGAAAAGGCTCCCTTCACCAATCCATTCAAGAGAATAATTACATTTCAATTGTCCATTCAATCCACATTCCTCAATACTAACTTCCCCCTTTCCATGAGGCATCTTGGTACAGCACAAAGATCAATAGATGTGGGGTCAGAATACTTGGGTTCAAATTCTACTTCTGATGCTTAGTGTCACATTGGGCAAGTCACTTAACTCCTCTGGGCCTCAGTTTCTTCATCTCTAAAATGAGGGGATCCAACACCTTAATCCTAAATTTGTGATTTATAATATTCATGCTACCTTGGGGTCTGAAACCAGGATGTCAAAATCATTCTAAAGAGATGATTTAAACATTGACATTAGCAGCAGGAATAACCCAGGGTCTTATAACACCATGCAGTTGTCACAGACAGTAAAAAGTAGGTATAATTTATAGTTACTTCTCAAATATTATCCAATATTGAATACTATGTAGCCCATCAGCTATAGGCTTGAATACATAAAAATAATATATAGGATGGCACTCTGATGAAAAATCAGCTCTTTGTCATCTTGATCAGCAGTTAAATCTTCCTGGTTGCTTCCCTATCCCAAATTTGTCCCAAACTTCTAACTTCCATTCACAACTAATATTGACATTGAAATATTTTCAGGTTAGAGGACTATCCACCCAATATTCAACCTACTTCTCCCCGGCAGCTGGAAGGAAAAGGTAGGGTATCATCTCCATAAAACATATCCAAGAATATATCTGCAGAGACTTTCCACCTTGATTTCTCACCAACAAAGGCAATCAGACCAGTTACCCCAGTGAATAGTAATTGCTCTGAGTTTTTGAGACCCAGGTATCTTGAAATGCCAAGCAGCCATCAACTTCAGAAGGCAGCTATTAGTTATCATCAATGACTCAGTTAATAGGTATTTATTTTATTTTGGGGGGGAGACTTTATTTTATTTTTTATTAAAAATTTTTTTCCATGGTTATATGATTTTTGTTGTCTCCTTCCCCCCTCCCAGGGCTGACAAGCAATTCCCCACGGTTATACATGTATTATCACTTGTGATAGAGGAATGATCCAAAGACTTTGAAGGACAGAGCCCAGAAGACATGCAAAGGCTTACATCCACAGCAGGAGATGGTTGAGGAGGCTTGGAATCTTGAGAGAAGAGAGATTCCGGGTGGGGAACAGTTGATCTCTCTATCTTGAGAAAGCCAAGGTGACAGTCTGATTCAGAGATTTCTCTCCTGAGCTATTCAAATCCCTAATTGAATCTAATCACCATTTCCCCACCAAAGACACCAAGAATTGTGGCAGAAACTGAGAAGAATAAAAACAGCCTAAACATATCTCATAGAGCTCTTGTGACATCCTGGGTCTGGACATTGGCGCTGCTATGATAGACTAGGGGTCACAAAACCCTGAATCTCTTAAAGACGAGGCTGGCAAGCTTGAGTCTCCCAACTTTGGAGGGAGGGAAAAAGATATTTTAGACAGACAAGGACTTTCCTTTGCCCTCTTTCCTATAAAATCCAACCTATAGACATCTTGATTATCTTACCCCTAACCACCATTTGTTAAAATAAAGTTGTCAGTTGTCTTAAATTGACTTCCTTGTCATTTGGAGGAGGAAAAGAGCTGATTTCTTTCTCTTACCCCAAAGGAAAAGGTTCACCCATTAAATCAGTTATAAGAGAGGAGTAAAGGCAGGGTTAGTAGAGAGACATATTTGAAGAAGACAAGGGGGAATCCATCTCACCCTCCTTCTACTTTCTGGGATCATCTACTCTTTCTCCATTATACCCAAACCAACCCTCTAATACACACTCAAATCCTATTTCCAAGTTAGTCATTTTTGTAATAGAATAATCTTTTAAAACCAAACCTCCAAATCATATACCCATATAAACAAGTAATAAATCACATGTTTTCTTCTAGATTTCTATTCCCACAGTTTTTTCTCCAGATGTGGATAGTATTGCTTCTCATAAGACTCTCAGCGTTGTCCTAGATCATTGCATTGCGTTTTAGTAACAGAATCATTTTGATCATCCCACAGTGTTTCATTTACTGTGTACAGTGTTCCTCTGGTTCTGCTTATTTCACTCTGCATCAGTTCATGTAGATCTTTCCAGTTCTTATAGAAATCAAACAGTTCCATCACCATCATATACCACAATTTTTTCAGTGATTCTCCAATTGAGAGACAGACCCTCATTTTCCAATTTTTTACCACCACAAAAAGCACTGTTATAAATATTTTTGTATAAACAGAATCTTTCCCATTTTTATCTCTTTGGGATACAAACTTAGTAGTGGTATTGCTGGATCAAAGGACTTTTTTAAGCCCTTTTTTTAAAAGGGCTTTTTTTTTTTTTAAGTTTTTAAAAAACTTCTTTTAAAGCCCTTTGGGGATAATTCCAAATTGCCTTTCAGAATGGTTAGATCACTTCACAACTCCACCAGCAATGCATCAGTGTCCCAATTTTACCACATTCTCTGGAACATTTATTATTTTCCTTTACTGTCATACTGGCCACTCTGCTAGGGGTAAGGTTGGTACCCTCAGAGTTGTTTTGATTTGCATTTCTCTAATCAGGAGATTTAGAACATTTTTCATATGATTATTGATAATTCTGATTAATAGGCATTCATTAAAGGTCAATTTTTCCAGCTACAGTGTTAAGTACTAGTCAAATGAGTGTCTGTTAAGTCCTTATTATGTGCCAGACACTCTGAGAAGTGCTGGGGACATAAAGTGTGACCACAAAAATATGGGTTTCAAGACTGAATTGCCCAAACTATAAAGATAATTTTTAGAGTCTTGATTTTATATCAAAAATAAGTGGTCACCATGGGAAAAATTCCCAAATATGAAATACCCAAGTCAGCTGGAGTTTATGAAGATTTTAATTAATATAAATGAAGGAATTAAGGAAAGGGAATGAGACAGAGTAAGAGGAAATAGTAGGAAAAGGCTAGGGCCTAGGCCAGCCTAGGCCCTTCTCTTTAAGAGAGAAACTAAGTCAGTCTTTAATCACTCACCACAAGATCTTTCCAAGCAAAACTCTAGTGTTCAGAGACCCAGCAGCCTCCTCTGACTCCTGACCTCCAATTCAACTTCCAAAGCTGAATTAAATCGAAACTCCCTTGAACTGGTTCAGACAGCTCCTTTTAAAGAGAAATTTCTCGTGTCACCTCCCCTAAATTTTCACATCTACCAATCACAGTAGATGCTTTTCCTAGGACAGTCCATTTTTCGTTTTTAGTTCTCACCTTCTCTGGGTAGATTATATCTTCTGAGTACTTCACACCTCTTTGCTAATCTTGCCCCTTGCGAATTGCCTGACCTTTTAGTGATTAATTTGACCTTCATAGGTACTTAGCACCCTTTTGTATTAGATCTAAAAATAGACCTAGCTTAAAGGCTTTTGCCTCACTATAAGTATGGGTTAAGTACTTTTTCATTGTTCAGTAAGGAGTCTACAACTTTATCTTCCCCTAAAGTATGCCTAAGTATGAGTGGAGTAATGTTAGAGTTCCCAATGCATTCCTGATCAAGTACCTCCATTGTTTAAATGGGGAATAACCTTAACCATAACCTTAAGATAAGATTCACAAAAGAAAGGGAAAAACTGTTCCTGCCCTGGAGGAGCTCACAATCTAATAGAGGAGGCAATATGCAAAGAGCTATGTACAGGGGCAACTATGTGGCTCAGTGGATAGAGAATGAAGCTGTAGAGATGGAAGGTCCTGAGGTCAAATGTGACCTCAGACAAGTCCCAGGTGTGTGATCCTGGGCAAGTCAGTTAATTAGCCAATTACCCAGCCCTTATCATTCTTCTACTTGGAAATAATACTTAGTATTGACTCTAAGACAGAAGGTAAGGTTTTTTTAAAGAAATAAAAAGAAATTTCAAGCTATATACAAACAAAATATATACAGGATAAACTGGAGATAATCAAGAGGGGAAAATAATGGGAATACAAATATAAAAAAAGATGAAACACTCAAGAAGTTTATATTCCATCATCAGAGACAACACAAACATATGTAAGCATATACAGTATATATATATATATATATATATATATATATTTGTATATATATATACATACATATAACAAAGAATAAAAAATGCAAAATAATCTAATTGTTGATTTCAATTATCTAGTCCTAGGTGCGTCCATCAATAGTGACAATGACAGGAGTCAGGAAATCCACTTCTGCTTAATGGAGAAAGTGCTGGGCCTAAAATCAGGAAGAATGTTTTCAGATACTTACTAGCTATATGATTCTGGACAAATAAATAAATTACCCTCTGCCTGCCTCAATTTCCTCAACTGTAAGACAGAGTTCATAATAGCACCTACCTCAGGGGGTAGTTGGGAGGATCAAATTATATTTGTAAAAATATTTAGCTTTTTATTCCTTTCCCATTCTCCTCTCCTCATTCTCTCAGGGAAGGGTTGAGGGAAATAAACATTTATGAGGTATTCAGGGAGAACTACCACTCTAGTACTGAGAGCTTACTCAGCCCTTTTCAGGGTTGTTCTACGTTTGACCCACCTCTCACCTGTGGATCTAAGAAGCTATAGCATGAACAGCTGTCATGCTCTGTACATCTTTGTGGAAAAGGGTTAAACCAGGATGAGGGCAGTCCTCAGACCCATCAGCAACTTAGGGAGGTGTCTATCCCAAGTAGGTGAAGACTTCCCAGGCAGAATAGGCACACGAGAACAATCTATTCCAACAGGAATTCCAATAGGAGTCCTTACAGCTCTGTCAGATATTGAAGGTGCTGAGATCTTCCACTTCCTGGGTCATCACCAGTCATCCTGACTTTTGTCTTGCCACTAGACTTAGATAACTAGAAGATCTAGTGAGGCTAATGACTTTGGACCACTCTGCCTCACTTAAATCTAATTCATGCACAAATCAAAACATAGCCTCATGATGTCATTGACTCTCTTCCAAATGAAAGACAAACAAGTAGGTGATTCAGTGGATTGAGAGCCAAACCTAAAGACTGGGCATCCTGGGTTCAAATCTGATCTCAGACATTTCCTTGCTTTGGGACCTTGGACAAATCACTTAACTCCAGTAGCCTACCCTTTATTGCTTTTCTGCCTTGGAACCCATACATTGTATTGATTCTATGATCGAACTTTAAGGATTCTGTTGTGTGTCTGTGTGTGTGTGTGTGTGTGTTTTAACAAAATAGCATTTAATATGTGCTGGGTGTTATGCAACACTCTTTACAAATATTAACTTTCAGCCATAAGATTCTCTGCTGGATGTCTAAGCAATGGCTTCCCCCTGGCTACTTTGTGGCTCCAAACAAAGGGCTCTACCTAGCTCTTTAGTTTAATAGGTCCCCTGAGCTCTTGTGTGATCTATCGCCCTCCTACCTTACCCCTAGCCAATTATTTAGAGAAACCTCTTAAGCATTCCAAGTGTTTTGTCCCACTGATGCTAAGGATCCCTCAGAACAAATTCTTTAGTGGATTTTGGTGCCAACTTTCCTTTACTTCCTATCATATTCCTGGGTCACCAGCCTGGGTCCCCAGAAATCAGTCAAGGGAAATCCACTTGGTAAAACTTGAGAGGAGCTGGGTGGTGTCAATCCTACATAACACTACCCCAGGCTGATATGCAAATCAAATGGAGGGTAAACTGGAAAGGGGTTACCCAGTTGGGGTTAAGTAGTCTTTATTCCTGCCAGCTGAAACCTACAAAATCATCTGTGTCCCTATGCCTCTAGTACTTGTGGCATCTGGGTTAATTCTATTCCAACAAAAAGGCATGCAGGGGAGAGTTGATGGTAACAACAATTACCATTTCCGGCTGTAACAGGTGCTCTGCAGTTTACATGGGTCTAACTTGAAGCTTCTCAATTACAATTCATCCTCCGGAGCATCCGCTGCTTGTAACTCAAATTATTCAAGCAAATCATCTTTATTTTTGACTGACCCTGCAACACTGTGCTAGTAGGTTCTAGAGATACAAAGACCAAAAAACAAAACAAACAAACCAGTTACCACCCTCCAAGCATTTACAATCTAGTCCAGGGCTTCTTAACTCTTGTTGTTAACTTGGGAAAAAATGCAGAATTACTAAAGTAGTCAGAAAAACCAAGAGTTTAATCAGGAAAGGAATAGGTCCAATAACTGGCCTCTACACAGAGCCCAGGGGACCCTGGAAGTAGGATCGATTGCCTTTACAATGGCTACAAGGAAAAGAGATGTCCAAGGCAGGATTATCAGGGAGAGGCTGATGCTTACAATGGATATAAAGGAAAGGGTCCAGCCAAAGGTTGAGCTACCTAGAAACTTCCAAGACAAAAAGGGTATTTAGCACTTGATTAGGTCTGCTAGCCTCAACTAAGCTAGGATTATTAAGTACTTTAAGGTCTATTGTTCAGTCTGAAACTGATGAGTCGGAGACTCTCCTCGGGTGAATTCTCTTCTCACGACACAGAGGCAAACTGGAGGTCTCCAGATTTCAAGTTGACATTGTCATAGATCCCCTTGGCAGTCTGGCGAAGCTATGGATCTATTCTCAGATGTTCATAAATGCTTAAAATAGAACACATGGAGTTACCAATGAAACCAATTTTACTGAAATATAATAATTTTTTTTTAAAGCTCATAGTCATCAGCCAGGTTAAGAACTTCTAATTAGAAGAGATATCACACGTTCAAAAATAACTACAATTAGGAGTCAACTTGAATAGCCTCAGATGAGCTGATTGTAATATTTTCATTTACACACCCAAAATTGACAAATGCTACAAATCAGGGCTTGACTTACTGCTTTATTAATTTTCTACACTTAAGTAAGTGATGGAAAAGATGCTAATAATGTAGATTAAAACTTAAAAATGGATTGTAGGGGCAACTAGTTGACTCAGTGGAGAGAAAACTGGGCCTAGAGATAGGAGGTTCCTGGGTTCAAATATGACCTTAGACACTTCCTAGTTGCATGACCCTGAGCAAGTCACTTGATCATAACTTCCTAGCCCTTACTGCCTTGGAACCAATACTTATTGATTCTAAGACAGAATGTTTAAATGTAAGTTTAAAAGGTGGGGAATGTGTACTATGGCTATTTTTTTCTTTTTCCAGAAAGCTAGTTTTTAAATACTTGTTGTTCATTTCAGTCATGTTGGAATCTTCTTGACTCCATTTTTTGTGGGAAAGGGGGAATGGGAGGATTGTTTGCAAAGATATTAGAATGGTTTGCCATTTCTTTTTCCAGCACATTTTACTAATGAGGAAACTGCAGCAAACAGGGTTGAATGACTTGCCTAGGGTCACACAGCTAATAATTGTGTGAGGCCAGATTTGAACTAGAAAAATGAATCTTTCTGATTCCTAGCCCAGTGCTCTACCCATTATACCACCTAGCTGCTCTTTGTAAACATTTACTATTCACCATACTACAAATTAGTAAAAGATGAACTTGGAGTAAGAGTGGAATAAGAGATTCTAGGAGAGAATAACTGTTAGATTGAAGAAGTTGATAGGAGGTGGGAGAGTTCAGGGAGGACTTCATATATTATCAGAGGTGAAATATGATCTGAGTTTTGAAGTAAGGGAAGGATTTTAAACAAGTGAAGATGAGAATGAAAGGAAACCCTTCCACAAAAATGGGACAGCACGCACAAATTACACAGATGAAGGTAAAAAATAGGACTAGGGAATGGTAAGTAGTCAAATTTAGCTGAAAGGGAAGGCAAAACAAAAGGACTGTGAGGATGGAAATGGGTCAGTTAGCTCCCTTATCACTATTCATCATAATTTTCTTTATCCAGTCTTGGTCACCATTCCCCAAAAGAGTATAAAGTATGAATGTCAGTGCCTCAAAGGCAGAGATTATCTTTACTTTTGTATTTATATCTTAAGAGTCTTAAGCTCTAAAAAACCTTTCATTAACTAATTTCTAGAGTTTGTAGTCAAATTGTGGAGGTCCTTAAATGCCAGGAAAAAAGGTTTACATTTATGAAAGTAAGGAAAATCTTTGATAAAGGTAGTAAAATCATCTCCGTGAAATATCAGGAAGATTACTCTAGCAAGGACCTTGAAGAATAAATTAAAGAAAGAAATACCAGAAGAAGGGAGATCAATTAAGAGGCTACTGGAGTATTTCAGATAATCAGGCCTCTGATATGGAAAGTGAGAGCATGAATGGGAAGGTTGGAACAAATTTCATAGATGTTAGACTACTAAAGTCGACAGGATTTAGTAACTAACTGATTAATCTCTCTTCTTCATCATGTTCCCCTGCTACTAACCTCCAAATCTAAGGAGGATACCAAAGTTTAAAAAAAAATGATAATGTTTCCATTAACATAATTGGGGAAGTTCAAAGGACAGATGGGACAAGGAAAAAGGGAAATCATAAGTTTACTCTTGGAAATGCTGAGTTTGAGTTCTAGCTGGAGGACATCGAGATGGAGATGTCTTCAAGGAGATAGAAATTTAGGGCTAAAAGTCAAAGGAAATATTTGGGATAGAACTATAGATTTGAAAGTCATCTAAAAAAGTCATTTTTAAATGTTTAATTAAAAGTCATCATCTCAATTAACAAATGGTCAAAAGATATGAATAGACAATTCTCAGGTGAAGAAATTAAAACTATCTTCTTTCATATCAAAAAATGCTCCAAATCACTATTAATTAGAGTAATGCATATTAAAGCAATACTGAAGTACCAACTCACACCTATCAGACTGGCTAATATGACATAAAAAATGAAAAAGATAAACATTGGAAGAGATGTGGAAAAACTGGGATACCAATGCACTGTTGGTAGAACTGTGAACTGATAATTATTCAAGAGAACAATTTGGAATCATGTTCAAAAGGCCATTAAACCTGTATATACCCTTTAATTCAGCAATACAACTACTGGGTCTATATCATGAAGATTGGATTTAGCTATCTCCTAATTTTAACAATAAAGGTGATAACTCAGTATTTTAAGTAATCTACCCATTTTAACTACAAAAAGGTGCTAAGTAGCTACAAAAGGAGAACTGACCAAAAAAGGTGTTAAGTAACCCAAAAGGTATAATTTAACCAAAGAAGATGTGAACTAAAGAGTGGGCAGTCCTAAAGAAAAGCGTCTGCTGTAATTGATAGACATGAAATTTAGGGGAGGTGACACAAGAGAAAAAGATCTTTGAAAAGAGGATCAGAGGCCAGAAAGAGAT
Organism: Monodelphis domestica; assembly: GCF_027887165.1. Lineage (NCBI taxonomy): Eukaryota > Metazoa > Chordata > Mammalia > Didelphimorphia > Didelphidae > Monodelphis > Monodelphis domestica. The sequence goes on along the minus strand of NC_077233.1, from coordinate 180,079,218 downwards.
GCATTCCATTCGATTTGATTCTATTTGAGTAGATTGAAGAGCTCTCTGACTTTGGAAAAGAGACTGTGGAAGACAGACACTTGAGGAGTGACCTGAAGACAGACATCCAGACTTCTTTCCATTTTAGATGGTCACTGTTGGTGAGTGAAAGGCTGACTTAGTGACCCTGCCTTTCTCTAGGTGTAAACCTCCAAAAAAGGCCCATTGTCTTGAGACTTATTTCCCTGATTGGGGCCTTAGTATTTCTGCCTGGCTTGGAGGAAGCCAGAGTTTCCCCTTCTCTCTCTTCCTTAATATCTTCCCTCTATTGTAAATAAACTACCATAAATTCCATTTTACTTTAGTAATTTATTTTGGGATTTAGAAATTAAATCCCTGGCGACCACCAATTAATATATCCTGTCCAACCACAATTAAATTTAACAACATCCCAAAAAAGATCAAGGATAGAGGGAAAGGACTTACAAGGTACAAAATAGTTATAGCAGCTAATTTTGTGGTGACAAAGAACTCAAAATTGAAGGTCCATGAACTGGAGAATGGTTGAACAAGTTGTGGTATATGATAATAATGGAGTCTATTCCACTGTAAGAAAATGATGATGAAGATAAACATTTTTTAAAAAATAACCTGGAAAAACTTTATATGAAGTGATATAAAATAAAGTGAGCAAAACCAGAAGAAAACTGTACATAGTAAGAGCAATAAAATACAATGTTCAATGGTGGCAACTTGAAATCTGGAGACCCCAATAATGCCCCTGTTCCCTTGAGAATTCACCTCAAGGGAAGTTTCAGACTTAGCCATTTCAGATTGTTTAATAGTCAAGTTGAGGAACTTCATGGTCCTAGTTGGGTGGAACTAGTAGATCTCAATCAAATATTAAGTACTCTTTTCCCTTTTGTCCTGTCCTAGTACTTTCTCCCATAGTATCAAACTCCTCTCCCGGGAAACCCAGTCCTTGGCTGGACCCTTCAGCCTCCCCCTGATAATCCTGTCTTGGGCTTCCCATTTCCTTGTAACCATGGGAACATCAATCAATCATACTTCCCTGCCCTTAGTTTTTCAAAAGGTATATAAGTTCTCCAAGTTCTATTTTTCTTGGGAATTTGGCACAGTGATCCTTTCAGAGATAGTTTCCAGAGTCTCAAAGCCATTGGCTTTGTGTGGTTTTTAGGCCCTTGGCTCTGTGTGGCAGCTGAATATTAAACACTCTCTTTCCTGATTACATGATTTTTCTAACTACTTTAGTAGTTCTGTGTTTTTCCCAGGTTAACAACTATTATCAGCAATATAGGATCTAGGACAACTCCAAGGGACTCCTGATGAAAAAGGCTATGCACAGTCATAGGAGGAACTGACAGAGTCTAAATGTAGATTGAAGTATACTATTCTTCACTTTATTTTCTCCATGAATTTTTCTCCAATGTAAACCATGTCTTCTTTCATAATATGGCAAAGTTGTAAATATGTATTATATAATAATACATGTATTACCTATATCATATTACCTGCTTTCTTGGAGAGTGGTGGGAAGGAGTGAACATGGATTGCAAAATGTTAGAAAATGGCTATTAAAAATTGTATCAACATGTAAATTTACAAGATTAACAGTCCCCAGTGATTTCCAGGTACTGGTGGATAGCTAATATGACAAAGATGGGAGGTGGAGTGGATAAGAAAAAACAAGAAAACCAATCTAGATGGACCAAAAATTTTAAGGTTGGAAAAAAAATTTGAGTCAGTTTGTAAAGGACTATAAATACCAAAAGGAAGAATAGGAGCCATTGAAGGAGAAAGGAGTCATTACACAATTAGAAGAAGCAGGGGAGAGCAATCTAATGGGTAAAACAACAAGTAAACATATTTATAAACAAATTATATATAGGATAAATAGGCAATTATTTAAAGAGGAAAAGCACTAGAATTAAGAGGACTTGGGTAAAACTTCCTATAGAAGATGGGATTTTACTTGGGAATTATAGGAAGCCAGAAAATCCAGGAGATGAGGATGAGGAAGGAGAACATTAAGGCATGGAAGATAGCCTGAGAAAATGCCAGGAGCAGAAAGATGAGTATTTTGTTCATGGAAAAGCAAGGAGGTCAACTTTACTAGATTGAATAGTGAGTGGTCAAAAATAAGGTATAAGAGGACTAGAAAGGTAGGTGGGCACTGAGTTATAAAAGGCTTTGAATGCCAAACTAGAGGATTTATGGATTTGATCCTGGAGGTGATAGGAAGCCACTGGGATACAGGGGAATCAATACACAATACTGATTCTAAAACAGAAGGTACTGGTTTAAAAAAAAAAAGTTTTAAAAGCAGTTGAAGATGCAAAATTAGAGTTCAGCAGAAAGATTATGGCTAGATAAGTATTTTTGATGATTGTTAGCAAAGAGATGATAAGTCAAAGCATAGGAGATGACCAAATGAAGTACTACAGATGTTTAAAACAAGAAAGCCTGGGACAGAACCTTGTAGGACACCCACATTTAGAAGGAATGATCTGGCTGAGTATCTAGCAAAAAAGAAGGTGAAGGTATAGTCAGTTAGAGGGAAGAAAGGAGAGAGTTGTGCCTTGAAAATCTAGTGAAAAGGAAGTATTAAGGAGGAGAGGGCGATCAACAGTGTCAAAGGCTACAGAGAGGTCAGAGAGAATGAGGACTGAGAAAAGACCACTGAATATGGGCATAGATTTGAGACAAAGAGACCAAGTCAAAGGTTATTACAAAAGTCCAGGCTTGAGGTCATGAGGGCCTGCTCTAGGATGGTATTAGTGTTACGAGAAGAGAAAGGGGCATATGAGACATATATTAAGAAAGTAGATGTAGAGAAATGCAAATTAAAACAACTCTGAGGTACCACTTCTATCTATTGGTTTGTCCAGCATGACAGAAAAGGAAAATTATAATATTGGAGGGGATGTAGAAAAATTGGGAAACTGATGCACTGGGGTTGTGATCTGATCCAACCATTTTACAGGCAATTTGGAATTATGCCCAAAGGACTCTAAAACTGTACACACCCTTTGACCCAGCACTACTGGTTCTGTGTTTCATAGAGGTAATAAAACGAGGGAAGTATCTATTTGTTCAAAGATATCTATTGCAACTCTTTTTGTGGAAGCAAAGAACTGGAAACTGAAGAGATATCCATCATTTGGTGAATGACTGAATAAACTGTGGTAAATTATTATGATGGAATATTATTTGCTAGAAAAAATGACAAGCAGGATGATTTTGGAAAAATCTGGAAAGATTTACATGAACTGATGCAAAGTGAAGTGAGTAGACCAGAAAAAACTGCAAAGTGACAGCAAATTTTTTTATGAATAGCAATGCAGTGATCTAAGACAATCCCTTAGATTAATGCCATCTGCCTCCAGAGAAAAAAACTAATGGAGTTGGAATGCAGATCAAAACACACAGTATTTCACTTTCTTCTTTTTCTTTGTCTTTTTTTTCCCACTTGAGATCTGTTCCACAAAGTAACTAATGTGGGAAATTGTTTACATGACTGCATGTGTAAAATCTATATCAGATTGGTTACCATATCGGGGAGGAGGAGGAAGGAGTGAGGGAGAGAAAGGGTGGGAAGGAGAGAGAATTGGGAACTCAAATTCTTTTTAAATGACTATTTATTGTTTTTACATGTAATTTGGAGAAAGAGAATATTATTTTTTTTAATTTCCACCCCCCCCAAAAAAAAAGAGAAAAAGGTAGATGTTGGCTATTAAGCCAAGATTTGAAAATATGTCGGTGGGGAGAGAGCACAAAAGAGAGTGAGTAATCAAGTATAAAAGCTAAATTGTATGCCTGAGTATATGGGAAGATGGCAGATGGGAATATAAGAATTTTAGAAGACAGAGAATTTGGAGGAAAATAGTTCAGTTTTAGATATGTTGAAGTTAAGATGCCTATAGGACATCCAGTTCAAGATGTCCAAAGAAGCATTGAAGATATAAAACAAGAGATCAGAAGAAAGGTTAGCACTGGATGAGTAAACTTGAAAATAATAATATAACTAATCCATGGGAGCTAATGAGAACTCCAAGTGAAATAGTATAGATGGGGAAGAGAAGAGGGCTGAAGACACAGCTCTGGGAGATACTCACTGTTAATGGGAACAATCTGGATGAATTTTCCACAAAGAATACTGTCATTGTTGTTAAGTTGTTTTTTAGTTGTGTCTGACTTTTTGTGACATTGAGGTTTTGGGGTTTTTTTTTTTTGGCAAAGATGCTAGAGTGGTTTGCAATTTCCTTCTCCAGCTCATTTTACAGATGAGGAATTGCCAGGGGGTCACACAGCTAGCATATGAGGTTGGATTTGAACTCAGGTCTTCCTAATTGCAGGCCCAGCATTCTATTCATTATACCACCTAGCTGCCCCAAGATACTGAGGAGTGGTCATATAAGTACAAGAAGAGCCAGATTGGAGTAATGTAATGAAAAAGGAGAAGAAAGTGTCAAGGAGAAAATGGTGATAGATGAACTGTGTCAAAGTTTGTAGAGAGGCCAAGAAGGTTGAGGATTGAGAAAAAGCTATTATATTGGGAAATTAAGAGATTATTGATAACTTTGGAATGAGCCGTTTCTTTGATGAGGTTGGAAAGCCAGACTGTATATAGAGAGCTAGGAAGAGAGTGAGAGGAAAGGAAATAGAGGCACTGATTATAGATGGCATTCTCAAGCTTAACCACAAAAAAGGAGGACAGATATTGCAGGTAACAGGCAATAAATACAGGACTATGCATATCTATATATGCATTCATGCATAAAAGAAAGAGAGACACAAAGAAGCAGAGGAGAAAGACAGACAGAAACCCTGCACTGGAAAGTAGATGATATATTTTCTCCTCTCTGATTCAGTCTCTATCCAGCTAAGTGGCATTGGGTAAATCACTCCTCATCAATAATACAAGAGAATCTAAGAATAGGTTGTCTTTAAGGTGCCTTCAAATGCTAGTAACAAATCACTTTTGAATAATACTTTAAGGTTTACAAAGCACTAGCATCATTCCCATTTTACAGATGGAGAAATGGAGGCTTTTAGAGCTTAAGCAGGCAGCTAGGTGGCACAGTTGATAGAATGCTAGGCCTGAAATCAAGAAGACTCACATTCCTGATGTCAAATCTGTACTCAGACCCTTACTAGCTGAGTGACCCTGGGTTAGTCATTTAACCCTAGTTGCCTCAATCTGTAAAATGAATGGAGAAGGAAATGGCAACTGTTCTAGTATCTTTGACAAAAATGAACCCAGATGGGGTCAGGAAGAGTCAGATACAACTGAAACAATAATTGAAAAACAAGAAAAGAATAAGTAACTTTTCAGTGTGTCCACACCTAATAAATACTCCAGATAGGAGTTAAAACTCCTAAGCATTTAAATCCCCTTCGCTAAAAGACTGCCTACCCTTTGATCCAGTCATAGCACTTCTGGGTTTGTTCCCCAAAGAGATAATAAGGAAAAAGACTTGTACAAGAATATTCATAGCTGCACTCTCTGGTGGCAAAAAATTGGAAAATGAGGGGATGCCCTTCAATTGGGGAATGGCTGGACAAATTGTGGTATCTGTTGGTGATGGAATACTATCGTGCTAAAAGGAATAATAAAGTGGAGGAATTCCATGGAGACTGAAACAACCTCCAGGAAGTGATGCAGAGAGAAAGGAGCAGAATCAGGAAAATATTGTACACAGAGACTGATACACTGTGGTACAATTGATTGTAATGGGCTTCTCTACCAACATCAATGCAATGATTCAGGACAATTTTGAGAGACTTATGAGAAGAACACTATCCTTGTCCAGAGAAGAACTGTGGGAGTAGAAACACAGAAGAAAAACAATTCCTTGATCACATGGGTTGATGGGGATATGATTAGGGATGTAGACTCTAAATGATCACCCTAGTGCAAAAACATGTAAAACCCAGTGGAATTGTGCTTCAGCTATGGGAGTGAGGTAGGGGTAGGAGAGGGAAAGAACAAGAATTTTGTAACCATGGAAAAATATTCTAAATTAATTAAATAAAAATTTCCAAAACTTAAAAAAAAGAAAAAAGAAAGTAAGTCTCCTTCCCCAAAGTCCATCCCTCTTTCTACTAATCCAATTTCCCTTTAACTTTCTATAGGCCTTCTGGCCCCAGGGGCCAAATTGGATGGCTCCTCCCAGAACTTCTATTTAAGGACAGAAATCAATCCACTTATCTCCTCATTCCCCATAAGGCTGCATCCCTGACTCTACCACTCTACCCCAGGAACCTCTTCATACTGGAAGATCACTTCAATTCTGAAACTCACCCCTCAAAAGTAGGCTCTTCCCTTTATTTTCTCCCTCTGCTTGAATGGCTTCTCCCAGAAGCTCCATTTAAAGAAGACAGGCAAAGTAGGCATCTCTTCGTTTCCCATGGGGTTGTACTTGCCCACCCCTCCCCAGGTACCTTCTCCATACCCTTTCCCACTTTGTGTGTGTGTGAGTGTTGTCTTTCCCATTAAAGTCTAAGTTCCTGGAGGGGAGACACTGCCTTTCTTTTTACTTGTATTGATATTCAGGCATTTAACACAGTACTTGGCACATAGGAAGCACTTAATACATTATTTTTGAACTGACTGATGAGTCTTCAACATATGTCATATGACAAATCAACTAGTCCAGACTAAGAGATGTCTATAACATACACATACATATATGTTCTTTATATGCTTTTATATATACATATATATACATGTATTCAAAAGAAAATCTATAACTGAGTTGGCATAATCTGGAAAGGCTTCCCATAAGTAAGCTCTAAGCGGAGTCTTGAAGCCTAGGTAGAATATGGATATCTTTAAAGGAAGTCAACAGGCATTGCTGGAGAATGAATAGAATAAAAAGGGTAGGAGACATGAAAGGACTAATAAGGCTAAAGGACAACTTGGGCACTTCAACAAGAACAGAAAGTAATGAGCAAAGGGAAACAGCAATTGGGAAGGAAGATTGGGCTCCAGTTGTCAAGAGCTTTGACTGCTGGACCAAATCTTTTGGATTTTATCCTGCAAGCAAAGGTGAACAATAGAAAGTTTCTGAGCAAGGAAATGGTAAAACAAAGTAGTGTTTAGAAGATTAATCTGGTGAGAACATACCGAATAGATTGGAAGGAACTGTAGAGATAATTTAGTTCAAAGCCTTCATTTTGCAGATAAGGATATTCCAGCCCAAAGAGGTTAAGTGATTTGCCCAAGGTCACCCAGGTAATAAATGGCAGAGGAAAGACTCCAAACCGAATCTCCTGATGCCAAGTTCAATGTTCAGAACAGAGAGTAGAAGTAGAAAGGTGCCAGTGGGGAGGCTATTATTGCAGTCCATGTAATTAGGAGATAATTAGGACTTGAGCTAGGGAGGTTGCAGCAGGAACAGACAGGAAGGAGATGGCTTCTAGAAACATGCAAAGGAATGTAGAGAGACCAGCATTCTGGAGTTGGCCTGAATACTAAACTAGTAATTTTGTTTCTCACAGGTATGCAGAATAAAGGCAGGTATGTAGAACAAAGGCAAAGATTTATCCCTTTTGTTGTTGCCCAAAAATTTATTTGAATGCTAACCAGGGGGCATTATGGGAACTGAGGGAAGCCCTGGCACCCCCAAACCCATGTAGCTTTCTTGAAATTTTAATGGATAGTCTTCAAAATGAATTGGGACATTCAGACTAAAAATCAGAAATTTCATAGGATTTTAAAAGGACTTTTCTAACTCCAAATCAGATAGTGGGAGGAGCCAACACCCTTGAATAAACTCAAAAAAAGAGAAGCTATTTTTTAACATTATGCTATGCCACTAAAGAATAGTTCTTCCATGTCCAGTCACACTATAGTGTGACAAGCAGCCTAGCAGAACATAGTAGCAGCAGAGAGTCTCAGCGAAGAACATCAGTGCATTAGAGAACAAATCAAAAGAGGAGTCTAAAATTCAGAAGAGAAGACACCTCCCTTCCCAACATCACTCAAGGCCATCAGAGGCTTTGCAACATCCCAGTTAGGAGTTAGTCCAGCCACACATGCTCCCTGGAACTGTGTCTTTTATGCCCATGACTTGACCATGCCTTTTCCCTGAATACGTCCTCTCCCCAACATAGAATGGTGACTTGGTAAACTACATCGTTGTTTGTGGGTGGAGCAATCTGTTGACATTTTTGTTATCATATTGCATAAAGGTAGTTTGCTTTGAACTGTCTCCCTTCTGTCCAGGTAAAGGAAATGCATTGGTGAGAACTCATGATCAACATGCTGCAAATTCAGGATAGGCAGGTATGTATGTGATGTAGGGAGGGGTATAAGAAAACTATTTTGTGGTATTTGAATTCATTATATGTGGTCTCTGTAAAAAAGAAAAACACAGCATCAGAACTCTAAACAATATGCAAGTAAATCTTTCCAGATATATCAATACATAGAATGCAGTTTAAATATACATGAAACTCTTACCTTTACAGGATTGTGGATTTAATCTGCATTATTAACTTTTTCTCCATGACTTTCTTAAGTCTAGAGTCAACAAAACAATAAATCAATCCCTAGATTGGTAGACGTGGCCAATTTCTAAGACTTAAATTACTTAAATTAAAAACCATGATTAAATTAAATCACATTGAAAATTTAACAGTTGACTCTCCTAAGATAGTTTGAGCTGACTCCAACACACCCCTGGCTGTGAAGCTTCCAGAGCACCTCTCAGACATGGCTTCAGCTCTGTGGCCACACAAACCCAATCTAGTGGCCCAGAGAGATCTGATACTTATCTACTCCAAGCCCTCCACTTCCTAGTTGCGTATATAAATCTCTCTTCCATTAACAGCAGCAAGAAACAAGAATTGATTGGACTCCCTTTAGGTATCAATTAGCACTGTAAACATCTAAACTGGTTGTTTAGTTTATGGGTTGGTCCAGAAAGGATGAATCCTCAAAGATGACTTTAAGGGATAGTTTCTTTTTTTCAGGTTGCTAGTTATGAGTCTGGGGCACCCAAGCATTGTGCTTGGAATAGTGAATAATAGGAGGCATCAAGAAGATCTAAGTTCAGTTAACCATATCCAGAGAAAGAACTGTGGGAGTAGAAACCCAGAAGAAAACCATGTTGATTGATCACATGGTTTGATGGGGATATGATTGGGGATGTTGATGTTAAATGATCACTCTACTGCAAATATTGATAATCTAGAAATATGTTTTGAATGATGATACATGTAAAATCCAGTGGAATTGCTTGTCAGCTCCGGGAGGGGGGAAGGAGGAGAGGAAGAAAAATACATGAATCATGTAACCACAGAAAAATATTCTGGGGCAAGCTGGATGGCTCAGTGGATTAAGAATCAGGCCCAGAGACAGGAGGTCCTGGGTTCAAATTTGACCTCAGACACTTCCTAGCTATGTGACCCTGGGCAAGTCACTTACCCCCATTGCCTAGTGTGAAAATGAAATTAACTCTCCCCTGATTGTGATGATTAAATTAACCCCCTGCCTATTTTTAGATTTAATCACCAAAAGTGTATACAACCCACTTAATCTTTAAGTGGGAGAGGGGTGACCCATGTGTGTGACAGTGGGTAATGAATCAGAATTGACTGACTGCCCCCTGGGCAGTTCTAAGCAAAACTTTAGACTATAATTTGTCCACTATAAAAAGTACAGAGGCACAGGAGGTGACATAAAGAAGCCTCTTTAAAAGGAGTTATAACTTCCTGTGAGGGGAGATCTCTCATTCTTCAGAGTTCTGAGTTCGAGTTGGTGGCTGATGAAGAATCTGCTGACTGGACCTGAAACCTTGGACTTGTTCTTAGAATCTCTCCCTTTGGTGAGTGAAAAAGGCTGACTCCTTTCTTGGATTTTCTGAAGGGACTAACTAACCTCAGGAGAGACCTACCCTCTCCAGGGAGGCTCCCTGCATCCCCAGGTACTCAGTTCAAAGCTGAGGCCCCTCTGGCTAAAGGTTAATTAGCCCTGCCTGGGCCCTGACCCAGGGGCCAGAGCAAAATTACTTAGTGCTTAGGCTACCTATCTTACCCTATCCTCTTTCTAATTTCCTTACTTTCACTCTTTCTATATTTTATAAATATATAAATTGTTAAAATAAATCTCTTTGGAATTTCATAAAGTTCCTGGTGACCCTGCTCTTCAATAATCCCCCATCCAATCTTTTATAAAAACCCCTCACATTTCTATCCTTACACTAGCCCTTACTGCTCTTCTGCCTTAGAATCAATACCCAGTATTAATTCTAAGACAAAAGGTAAGGGTTTAAAAAAAATTCTAATTAAATAAAATAAAAAAGTAAAATTTTAAAAAATCCAAGTTCAAATCTGGCCTCTGATACTTTCTAGCTATATGACTCTGAACAAGCCACTTTAACCTCCATCTACCCTAAACTGTAAAAAAGGGGATAATAATAGCACTTAACTCACCTAATTGTTTCAAGGTTTGAATAGGCATGTGGTGGACAGCTTTGATTTCTTAGTAAAGTTGGAGGTGATGTATTTTTTTTTTAGACCTTACTTTCCATCTTGGAATCAATTTTCTGTATTGGGTCCAAGGCAGAAGAATGGAAAGGGCTAGGCAATGGGGGTTAGTGACTTGCCCAGGGTCACACAGCTGGGAAGTGTCTGAGGCCAGATTTGAACCTAGGACCTCCCTTCTCTAGGCCTGGCTCTCCATCCACTGAGCCACCCGGCTGCTCCCTGATACATTCTTTTGGAAGGAAGAAGATCAGTGTTGATACAGAAGATAATATATGTAAAGTGCTCAGCACAGTGTCTGGATCACAGTAGGTGTTTCGCTTAGTGGATTGGGCCACTATGAATTTTAGATTTACTCCACCCTGCTTAATCTAACAAAACAGGAATGTCTACACCCCTACTTAAGGATTAAGTGTTGAGAAGGATGGCCTATGAGAGACAGACTTGTGCTAGCAAATGACAAATCAGAAACAACTGACAGACCCCTGGGCTGTCTTAGGTCAAGCTTAAGCTACCATTGGTACATGTGAAATGCAGGAAGTGATGTAAAAAATGGTCTATATGTTTTGTCACTTCCTCTCTTGGGGTCTTTTCGCGGAGAGGTGGCTCTGGTACTCTTTGGCGGAGAGGTGGCTGGTGGCAGTGTGCTGGGCATCTTGCCATCTTGGCGTGGCTGCAGCTATTATCGGCTTTGGTGGTGAGCGTCTTTGATACAGTAACTGGGAGAAGGTTAATATTGTGGGTCAGGTGAGGCGTCTTCCCTGAGCTCTCTCTTAGTTTAGGCTGATTCCTTTTTTTCCTTTACCTTTCCTAAAACGCCATACTCCTAGGAGGCCCCTCATCTCAGAGTAGACCTTGTGGCTGGAAGGTCTCTGAACTCCCCTTGGCTCAGTCTAGGCTGGAGAAATCTTGTACCCCTTTCCCTCTCTTCTTCTTCTTAATTCCTTCCCTCGATATTAATTAAATCACCATAAAATTCCCAAACTGACTTGAGTATTTTTATTGGAATTTGAATTAATCCCTGGCGACCATAAGGATAATATTAGTCAAAACCCCTAAATTTACACCTTACAGCTCGGAGTCATGAAGACCTAAGTTCAAGTCCAACCTCAGATACTTACTGTGTGACCCTGGGCAAGTCACTTAACTTCTCGTTGCTTTGTTATTCTTTCTTCATTTTCAGAAAGGACCAATGGCCTGAGAGTGATGTCTTGACTTGCACATGAGCTGGATCTAAGTGAGGAAAAGTTGTACAAGTCATATTCCTCCCTGTCTCTTCCAATGAAGTCCAGTGGCAGAACAAAAGTCAAGATAACTGGGGTTGCCTTCCCTTAATTCTGCAAACCACTCCAGAGTCTTTGTAAAGAAGACTCCATGGATAGTATGGTCCAGGGAGTTACAAAAACTTGGGCATGAATGAACAACAAATACCTTTTCCCTGAACTAAGAGGGGGTCCTCTCAATCATGCTCTTTCCATTCATTCACCTAACCAACAACTATTAAGTACATACCATGTGCCTAGCTCTGTGCTAAGTTCTGCAGCAAAATGCAAAGTTTGGATCTAAGACTCCCTACTCTCCAGGAGCTTTCAGTGTAGCTTTTCCAGCAGGTGATCTAATTAGAGCTCGTTGCTTATCAGTGAGTTGTAGAGTATCTTTGTGTCGTTCACCAAGCTAATTGGGATATTCAGTCATTTCAGTCTTATCCACTCTCCTGACTCCATTTGGGATTTTCTTGGAAAAGATATTAGATTGGTTTACCATTTCCTTCTCCAGTTCATTTTACAGGTGAGGAAACTGAGGCAGAGTTAAGCAACTTGCAGTATCTTCTCAACAGCAATCTGAAATCAAAGTGGGGTAGCTAGGTATTGTAGTGGATAGAGTACCAGACATAGAGTTGAGGGGACCTGGGTTCAAACTTGACCTCAGTTATTTTCTAGCTGTGTAACCTTTATCTTAGAGTTGTTACTAAGACAGAAAATAAAGGTTTTTTTAAAAAGTAGCAATCTGGGACTGAAAGGAGGAAATATCTTTTCTTTCCAGTGTTTTATGTTTTATAAACAATCTCTGGGAAGGGGAAGAGATTTCAGTCTTGGTCTCTGGCCCATTAATATTTGGGGGAGAGGGGAATATAAAATCACTTTCTCTTAAATTAGAAGGAAGTGTGACAATCTATTTCATAGGTAAATAACAATATATTTATGCAACAATATATTTCAAACAGCAATTAGAGAAACCATCTGATTTAGTGGAAAAAAACGCTGGCACCAAAGCCAGGACTATCTGAATTTAAGTCCTGCCTCTGAAACACCCTGTGTGACCCTGGGCAAATCACTGAATCTCTTAATTTCCTAAATCTCTGAAACAAAGAGATCTAGTCCCTGTCACCAGCATAACAACAAAAATAGTAGTAGCATTTATATAGCACCTACTGGAGGCCAGGCACTAGGTTAAGCCCCTTTAGAAATATTCCTTAATTTTATCTTCATAATCATCCTGCGAGGTAGATGCTATTTTTCCTATATTTATCCCTATTTTACAGTTGAGGAAACTGAGTCAAATTAAGGTTAAGTGGCTGGCCCAGGGTCACACAACTAGTAATTGTCTGGGCTGGACTTAAACAGGGCTATCCGTTGCTTATGATGAGAAATCCTATTCCTGAACAAAGTTGAATCCTATAATACAGAAGGAACACATTATAGATAGTGTTTGGGAAGTCAATAGCTACAGAAAAAGGAGAATTTAAAAATAATGGAGACCAGCAGGCTTGGCAGATCACTCCTCAGAGGAATTGGGGTAGAAGAGGAAGAAAGGAGGAAGACTACTTCGGGCTAATACTCTTTAAGGCAGTCGTTTCCCTCCAAGAGGTTAAAAAATTGTGTCTGTCCCCACATTCTGTTTGCTTCCATCAGAACAGGATCACCATATCATGGGAAACTGGGAAAGCAGCCTGGGATTGAATCGTGACTCTGCCTGACACTGTGTGACATAGGACAAGCCACTGAGCCATCTCTAGAAATACGCACTGAGTGCCTCGTATGTGTGGGTATTGGAAAGAGAGATATGAAGAAATGACCAGAGAGGAAAACCTCCAGAAGAGATAGGAAAGCATCCAAGACACAAGGAGGGTATCTAGATGAAGGGCTACTTCTTCCTCTGAGTGGAGCAAATAAGGGGTGAATAAAGGTTTTAAAATATAGTGTGGGGAGTGGGGGGAGGATGCTGAGAGAGCATGGCCTTGAGATCCCAGCAAAGTAGGAGGTGAGAGATATTTCTTTTTCTTTTTCTTTTTTTTAACTTTAAACATTATTTTATTTGGTCATTTTCAAACGAGATATATTTCTGAAAGGGAGGTGAGAGGGGATTTGAAGAGAGAAGAGTTTTGAAACTGCAAAAATGGTAAGTGGGAAAGAAAATTCATCAAAGCACAAAAAAAAAATGAATTGCCATGGAGCAGTGCAAGGGCCACTGGGAGTGAATAACATGAATTTGTAGAGGATCCAGTTGGTTATGCATCTTTCTGCCAGTAGAGTATAGCCACAAGAATCTTGGGTGGAGGGAACAGCTAGATGGCTCAGTGAATAGAGTCAGGCTTGGAGATCTTTCGAGGTCTTGGGTTCAAATTTAGCTTCAGGTGTGTGACCCTAGGCAAGTCCCTTAACCCCCAGAGCCTTAGGGCTCTTCTGCCTTGAAGCCAATATTTAGTATTGATTCTAAGACAGAGGGTAAGGGTTTAGAAAAGAACAAAAAAAGAACCTATAGGGTGTCAGTCAATAAGCATTAAGTGCTCACTATGTGCTAGGCAGAGGCAGCTGGATAGAGCACTGAACCTGGAGTCAGGAAGATCTGAGTTCAAATTCAGACTCAGACACTCACTGGGTGACCCCAGGCAAGTCACATCACCTCTGCCTTAATTCACTGAAGAGGGAAAGGGCAAACCACTTCAATGTCTTTCCCAACAAAACCTCTGATGGGATTACAAAGAGTTGGACACACCTGAAAGGCTGATCAACAACAATGTGCCACACACTGAAGGAGGAACTAGGAATACAAAGGCAAGCCTCGCCTCTGGGAGTTTCCTCTCCAGAGAAAAGACCTTCTTGTAGCCAGATGGGGCAGTCGTTCAGGAAGAAGATGCTGAATGCTGGAGGTAGAGTGTCTGGAATTGACGAGGAGCAACAGCAATGACAACTTCTCCTGGCTCCTTGTCTTAACAGGTATAAGAGAAGGAGCCGTTTCTCATGGAGCATGAGGGCAGGGTGGCAATTTGGTCCAGAGGGAGCCATTTACCCTGAACTCAAGAAAAACAAAGGTGGGAGTTCAAATCTGGCCTTACACACTTCCTAGCTGTGTGACCTTGGACAAGTCACACTATCCATTGCCTAGCCCTTATCTCTCTTCTGCCTTAGAACAGATGCGTAGTATTTAAGACAGAAGTTATGGATTTATTTTTTTTTTTAATAGAGATTCTAGAGGGTATCATGAAAAGAGAATACAGAGGCAGCTAGAGGTTGGGGAGAAGTAGAACGGAATAGCATAGGACTGAGAAAGTGGGAAACCAATAAGAACAGGCTGTTTGATTTAGGTAGAGAAAGTATGAATTGGTGAATAGGCCTCAGTTTCCTCATCTGTGAAATGGGGAGATTAAATTCAATTAGTAGTGTCAAACTCAATTAGAAATGGGGCTGTATATTGACAGTTTTAAAATGTAATGTTATCTTCTTTACTGTAATTTTTTTAAACTTCATTAGATATTTCTCATCTTTTGCTCTTGTTTGCACAGTGCTTAGGATTAATATGTGACACCTCTGGAGTAGATGACACGTAAGATACCTTCCAGCTTAAAGCCTCTGGCTCTTTGGGGAAGAGACTGATCGAGTCCTAAAGGAAATTTGCCCCATGAATCACAGAAACCAGTTCCTTCAGTTCTTTTTTAAATTCTTTCCTTCTGTCTTAGAATCAATACTATGGATTGATTTGAGGGCAGAAGAGTGGTAAGGCCTAGGCAAAGGGGGTGAAGTGACTTGCCCAGGGTCACACAACTTCAGTTCTGGAAAACAGCCCTGCTTACCACCTTGCTCAGATCTTTACTTTGGCTTAGCTTGCCCTCATAGATTCCCTCCACCATCACCTCCCATTTTCTGGCTGGGCTGCAATGAAGTATTAGCTAGTTCACTTCATGGATGCCTTGCAAGCAATTTACTAATCACCTGGTAGTGGGTTGTTGCTTCATCAGCACATCTGCCACATTAATAAAACTTTCCTGGCACTAGTGATTCTTAGAGGGGAAAAAATCCTGCAAGTGAAGATGAAAAATATGAAGGCCAAGAAAGGCATAGGAGAAAGAAATGTGTAATTTTTTTAAAGAAAAGAACAAATTACAAGACAAAAAATACCATACAGCTCTTCTGTTGCTTTTTTTTTTTAAACCTTCCATCTTAGAATCATTGGTTCTTCTGTTGCTTTTTTTTTTTAACCTTCCATCTTAGAATCATTATTGGTTCTTCTGTTGCTTTTTTTTTTAAACCTTCCATCTTAGAATCATTATTGGTTCTTCTGTTGCTTTTTTTTAAACCTTCCATCTTAGAATCATTGGTTCTTCTGTTGCTTTTTTTAAAACCTTCCATCTTAGGATCATTATTGGTTCTTCTGTTGCTTTTTTTTAAACCTTCCATCTTAGGATCATTGGTTCTTCTGTTGCTTTTTTTTAAACCTTCCATCTTAGGATCATTATTGGTTCTTCTGTTGCTTTTTTTTAAACCTTCCATCTTAGGATCATTGGTTCTTCTGTTGCTTTTTTTTAAACCTTCCATCTTAGAATCATTGGTTCTTCTGTTGCTTTTTTTAAAACCTTCCATCTTAGGATCATTATTGGTTCTTCTGTTGCTTTTTTTTAAACCTTCCATCTTAGGATCATTGGTTCTTCTGTTGCTTTTTTTTAAACCTTCCATCTTAGGATCATTATTGGTTCTTCTGTTGCTTTTTTTTAAACCTTCCATCTTAGGATCATTGGTTCTTCTGTTGCTTTTTTTTAAACCTTCCATCTTAGAATCATTGGTTCTTCTGTTGCTTTTTTTAAAACCTTCCATCTTAGGATCATTATTGGTTCTTCTGTTGCTTTTTTTTAAACCTTCCATCTTAGGATCATTGGTTCTTCTGTTGCTTTTTTTTAAACCTTCCATCTTAGGATCATTATTGGTTCTTCTGTTGCTTTTTTTTAAACCTTCCATCTTAGGATCATTGGTTCTTCTGTTGCTTTTTTTTAAACCTTCCATCTTAGAATCATTGGTTCTTCTGTTGCTTTTTTTAAAACCTTCCATCTTAGGATCATTATTGGTTCTTCTGTTGCTTTTTTTTTTAAACCTTCCATCTTAGAATCATTATTGGTTTGGAGGCAGAAGAATGGTAAAGGCAAGGCAAATGGGCATAAGAATCACACAGCTAGGAAGGGACAGAGGTCAGAGTTGAACCCAGACCTCCCATCTCCAGGCCTGACTCTTTATTCACTGAGCCATCTTGCTGCCCACCTTATGTTTTCTTAAGGTTAATATGACATAGAGAGAGGCAGCAAAGCATATTAGATAGAGAGCTTGTCCTGGAGTCAGGAAAACCTAGTTTTGCATCATAACCCTGAGTTGTGTCACCTCTCAACGTCCTGGACAACTTACTAAAAAGATTGGCTCATCTGCATTATCAGAGATGCTGCCAGATGCATTGATAGAGTGTTTCTTCCCCCTGCAGATCCTCACACCAATGGAATCACAAATCTGAACCAAAAAATTCCCTACCAAAACCGTTTGCCTTTTATTTTTCTTTTCATTAGGACTCTAGACTTTGCCCAACATTTATAAGTGCCCTCTCTTTTCTTCTAATTTAGGAGAACCCTCATTTAATAATAGTGACCTTAGGGAAAGGGTGAGCATACACAGCAGCCACTGCTTGTCAGAGGCCCTGCTCTCAAAAGATAGAGAGGATCAATTCATAGATTTATTGATCAAACAATTATTAGATGCTCACTCTGTGTCAAGTGCTATGGAAAATACCAAAGCATAAGACCTTTTTAGGATCTTAAAATTCTTTCAGTTCTGCATGTCTCTCCTTTTTTTAATGTGGACATCAACAAAGTTGCTTTTCAAAAAGGAAATGTAATGAATTACTAAGCATTTGCATTCTCTCCCTTCTACCTTCTACCTCTAATTGGACCAAAAAAGAAAAGAAAAACTCTCATAACCAATATGCATAATCAGGCAAAGCCAATTTCCAAATATACAAAAATAATATATCTTACCATCTTGGGTCCATCATCTATCAGGATATGGAAAGACTGCTCCATCTTTGGTCTTCTGGAACTGCAGTTTGTCATTGCATTGATCCTGCATCTTCCGTATGCTGACAATGTATCTTTTCATTGTCTTCTAGGTCATCCACAGTTCTAATTCTTTGAAGATCATAGTGTTCCATGATTTTTGGTCATATAGCATATATCTTTTTATTTTTCATTATTTATTTATTAAGCCCTTACCTTCCATCTTAGAGTCAATACTGTGTATTGGTTCTAAGGCAGAAGAGTGGTAAGGGCTAGGCAATGGGGGTCAAGTGACTTGCCCTGGGTCACACAGCTGGAAAGTGTCTGAGGCCAAATTTGAACCCAGGACCTCCTATCTATAGTCCTGGCTCTCAATCCATTGAGCTACCCAGCTGCCACCCATATAGCATATTAAGTGTTAGTGTTAAATTGATACGGTTTGATGTCAAAAAGTAGTTTGGGATCATTGAAACCTCTGTATAACTTGCCAGGTACAATCTAGCCCACTTTTCTTCTTCCTGTCCAATTCTGCACCTAGCGTATTGTCTGTTTGTAAAACCAATTCGAGATATAGGTACTAAGGTAGAGGCAACCATAGATATAAATTTGCTCAGTTATCTCCTTATTACTAGGCATGGCACAAAATGGGCACATATAGGCTTACCAAAGATTTTTGTCAGAGTCATGGAGGGTAGCTGGTGTAGCATCCAAGTTGAAGAGGGATTCCCTATAGATAATGAGGTATTCTTTTTTTCTTTTTTTTTTTGTGGGGAATCCAGCAATACAATTTATTCTCTAGATCAGCACATAAAATAGCATTCAGCAGTGATGTTGGAGATGGGGAGAGAAGGAAGAGGGCAGAGAAGAGCACAAAAGAAACAAATACAACAAGAAAATACTGATACAGAAGTCTAGATACTCTTTTTTTTTTTTAACAGACAAAATAGTATGCATTGCATTATATGTCCTTATTAAGACCTTGTTCAGTCCTGTCTAATGCTTTGTGACCCCATATGATGTTTTCTTGACAAAGACTGGAATGGTTTGCCATTTCCTTCTCTGGTTTATTTTAAAGATTAGAAAACTGGGGGTGGGGGGCAGCTGGGTAGCTCAGTGGATGGTAGCTCAGAGACCCAAGCCTAGAGATGGGAGGTCCTGGGTTCAAATCTGGCCTCAGACACTTCCTAGTTGTGTGACCCTGGGCAAGTCACTTAACCTCCATTGCCTAGCCCTTACCGCTCTTTTGCCTTGGAACAATACACAGTATTGATTCCAAGATGGAAAGTAAGGGTTTAAAGAAAAAAAAAAGATTAGGAAACTGAGGCAAACAGGGTAAAGTAACTAAAGTAAGTGTCTAAGGCAAGATTTAACCTTGGGAAGTTGACTTCATGCCTAGCACTCTATCTATTGTACCACCTATCTTGTCCCTTAAGGAGACCTAAAACCATTGAAAAGAAATCAGCTTAACCATCCAACTGTCCATGCTCAGAGATAAAGTCCAGGTGGGTGGCTATTAACTTAGCTGACAGGTCCATACACTTGTTGACTCTCTGTCCTCCATTCCCTTCCCACTTCCACTAACCTAATTTATGCCTTCATCACCACTCCCATGGGTTATTACAGGGTCCCACGACTTCTGACTCAGGCACCTGGATGGAATAGGGAAGGGCTGAGGAGGTGTCCCCAAGGATGCGTTTGTCCTTAACTCTATATGTGACCCAGATTCACCACTGGCCAAAATCTTTAGTGCTCTCTCTGGCCTTTCTGCAGGGACATACAGCACAAGGGAACACAAAGACATTCAGGAACAGCAGCCCCCCAGAACAATATTTGCCTGCCGTACCCACGTACCTCACCGTCAATCTCATCTTCCGAAACAAAAAGTTCCTCCATCACAATACAAGAGGCTAAAACCTAACAAACACCAGCTTGAAGTTCTGGCTCTCCCTGATTTTTTTCTGTTGAATATTATTGCTTCCAGCTGTTCCTTCCCACCCTACAGCTCATCTGCCCTGGTTTCCATGGTATGGTTAGGGACTATTAACAGCCTTACAGGCTCCTAAGGAGGCTTTTTCTGCCTCCATTCTCTTCACTTTAAGTCATCTCACACATCAGTCTAAATGTGATTTTGTAATATATTACTACAATCATGTCACTATTCTGCTCAAAAACTTTCTATGACTTCTCATTTCTTACGAAGTAAAGTGAAAATTGCTTATCTGAGTACAGGTTCTTCTAGAATCTGGCTCCAAACATTTTCAGTCTTATATCACTCCCTTCCAGACATCATATATATTCCTTCCCTATCTTACCTCTGTGACTTTGCTTGTCCTAGCTCTGCTACTCTCGTTCTGAGGATTTTAGGCAAAATCTCTTAAAATCTGGATCTGTTTCATCATTTGTAAAATGAGGTTAATAAAATTCTGCCTTAAGTCAGAATAAAATTGGATATTAGAGGAGGCAGCTGGGTAGCTCAGTGGCTTGAGAGCCAAGCCTAAAGATGGGAGGTCCTAGGTTCAAATTTGACCTCCAACACTATAGTCTATAGTCTATAGTCAATACACAGTATTGATCCTAAGATGAAAGGTAAGGGTTAAAAAAAAAAGGATAATAGAGATGAGAAAGCAAACTATATGGAGGAGAAGAAAATATTTCAATAATTACTCATGTTTAAAGAACAGATTAGAAACATACACAAGAGGTAGAATAGGTTTTATTTAGATGAGTCTCCTTGAAGCCAGGAAAACTAGTGTTCAAATCTCTCCTGTCTCTGAAATATACTGTATGACCACAGGTAAGTAATTCACTTACTGCCACAGATTCCCAGAAACTCTCTAAGACTATAATTCGTGGATGTCATGCTGATCTGTAGCACTGAAGTTTTCTCATTGGGAGTTCTCTTCACCAATGAAATCAAAGGATTGGGCCAAAATAATGATAAGAAAAGCTATAAGAATAAGAAAAAGTAATAAAGATAAAAAGAACTTTGAAAAATTAAGCACCATATAAATGTAAAATATTATTTTATAGGTAATTTTGGTTCATACGATGGAAAGAATTGTTGGTAGCCTTCTTTGATTGAGTTTATGCTTATTCATGTTGATGAAGTTTACATTCATACCAGCTGGGACCCATAAGTACACTGACTGGAATTGAGTGGAATAAGTGAAACTGTTCAAATCTCAGATCCTCTTATAATTCATTTGATCCTGGGTAAGCCACTTAATGACTCCAGGTCTCAGTATCCTTATCTATAAAGTGAAAGAATTAGACTAGATGAACCTTGAAGTCCTTTCTAACTCTGAGATTCTCTGATCCCTAATCTCACTTCTCTCTCAAACTATTGAAATCTTTTCCTTCTTTCAATACTCAGGAGGTATCTCCTATCTGAAATCTTCCCCACTCCTTCTTCAACCTTCATTTAGAAATGATCTACCCTCCTGGTTTTTATGAATGTCTTCTTTGTCCTTATCTTCGAATTTTTTATTTATAGTAATTTCTGTTCACACCTCATCTTCATGCTTCTTTGAGAGCCAGGACTATGCTGTTTGTTTGTTGGTGGTGGTTTTTTTTTAAACCCTTACCTTAGGTCTTAGAATTGGTTATTAGAATTAGATATTGGTTCCAAGGCAGAAGAGCAATAAGGGCCAGACAATTTGATTTGATTTGAACCCAGGACCTTCCAGCTCCAGGCCTGGCTTTTAATCCACCAAGTCACTTAGCTACCCACTATGTTGTTGTTGTTGTTTTTAATATAATCTATGTAGACTGGCCAGTCTTATCCAACCTTCTATTCCCATTGGCAAGTTGAATTCTCATAGAGTGGTTACATCTCCCACCTAGGATTTCTACAATCATTTCAATTGTGTCTCACTCTTCATGAGACCCATTTGGGGTTTTCTTGGCAAAGATACCAGAGTTGCTTGCCATTTTCTTCTCTAGTTTATTTTACAGATGAGGAAACTGAAACAAACAGGGTTAAATGACTTACCCAGGGATGTCTGAGGCCAAATTGGAACTCAGGAAGTTGTGTCTTCCTGACTCCAAGCCAAATATTCTATCCACTTTGCCAACTAGCTCAAACTCCAATTCTGGTGTGTTCCTTTCCACAGTCATTGCCAGGGATTTCTGCCCCAATATTATCTTAGCAGTTATTATCTCTTTGATATTGCTGATAAGCAATGAATATCAATTAGCTTTTGCAAAGGGATATTTACTAAAAAGAGAGGTAGCAGGAACCAAAGAACAAAAACACCCTCCCTAACCAAACCACCTTCTGCCCTCCATAGCCTTGGTCTCTAGAGACAATGGGCTTTCAGAAAAGAAAGGTGTCTTTGTCAGACACCATGTACCCTGCTTTCTTCCTCTCTGGAATCCTGATGTCTTGAATGGTGACTGCCTCTCCCTGACCACGATTTCAGTCACCAGATTTCATTTCACTCCCTACTCTTCAGGAATCTTTTCTCAAGCCTCTCCAATGCCTCACCCAGTTCTGGAACCCAAATCAAATTAACTCTGCCTTGGTTCCTGGATAGGGTGTGTCTATCCTCTCTCTAATAACCAGGCTCACTTTAACTTTCCTTACCAAAGGGCCCCTCCCTCTCCTGGCCACAACTCCCCTTTATAAATTGTCTTCCCCAAAAGATAATCTCCATGAGGGGAGATACTATCTTAACTTTTATGTTTGCATCTTTTTCTTTTTTGCTTTTCTTTTCAAAACCTTTGCCTTCTTTCTTAGAATTCTTACTAAGTATTGGTTCCAAGGCAGAAGAGTGGTAAGGATTTGGCAATGGGGTTAAGTAACTTGCCCAGGTCACACAGCTATTAAGAGTCTAAGGCCATGTTTGAATGCAGGACCTCCCTTCTCCAAGCCAGGCTGCCATACACTTAGTCACCTAGCTGTTCCCCACAATAAGCTTTTAATAGATAAATAGAATAAATAGAATATTATTTATTTAGCCATTCCCCAGTCGATGGACACCCCCTCATTTTCTAATTTTTTGCCACCATAAAGAGCTTGGCTATGAATATTTTTGTACAAGTTTTTTTCCTTATTATCTCTTTGGGGGTACAAACCCAGCAGTGGTATGGCTGGGTCAAAGGGTAGGCATTCATTTAAAGCCCTTTGTGAAGAGTTCCAAATTGCCTTCCAAAATGGTTGGACGATTCCACAACTCCACCAGCAATGCATCAGTGTCCCAATTTTGTCATATCTCCTCCAACATTTATTATTTTCCTTTGCTGTCATATTGGCCAATCTGCTAGGTGTGAGGTGGTACCTCAGAGTTGTTTTAATGTGTATTTCTTTAATCAGGAAAGATCCTCCACTTTATCCTTGACACAATTGCCAGATTTGTATTCCCAAAGCATAGATCTAACCTTGTCACTCCACTGCTTACTAAGCTCTAGTGACACCCTATTGCCTCTAGGATACAATACAAACTCTTTTGTTTGGCATCTAAAACTTTTCTCATACTAGCTCTTAATTCACCCTTCCTGCTTCTGTATAAGCATACACTTGTGTGTGTGTGTGTGTGTATGTGTGTGTGTGTGTGTGTGTGTGTGTGTTCCTGTGTGTATGTGAGATAGGGATATATTTTGTTGTTTAATTATTTAGTCATTGCAGGCCTATCCAATTCTTTGTGACCCCATTTTGGGGGCACAGATTCTAGAGTGGCTTGGCATTTCCTTCTCCAGCTCATTTTATAGATGAGGAAACTGAGGCAAGCAGGGTGAGGGTCATAAAGCTAGTATATCTGAGGCCAGATTTGACCTCAAGATGTCTTCCTGGCCCAGCACTCTATCCACAGCACCATCTTGCTGCCCATTACATATGTATACATACACATATATATCCTCCCCCTTCACACATTTTATGGTCAGCCTAACTTGTTTACTTACTGCTCCTCACACACAACATTCAGTCCCTATCTGTATATCTTTGCTATGTACTCTCTCCTCATTTGTGCCTCTGAATCCTAGCTTCCTTTTAAAAAGCTCAGCTCATATGCTGCCTTCTACAGGAAACCTTTCCTCATCCCCACCCTCAACTGCAATTGTCCTCCACCCAAAAAAATCTTGTTATTTACTTTGAATAATGTTTTTATGTGTTATAGCCTACACGTATGTGCTGTGACTCAGAAGCAATGAGGAACTCTGAAACAGAAGAATAAATAATATCATCAGAGAATTATATAATAAGGAGGGAAGATGTGCTGACCCCATGGTAAGATGACAGGAAAACAACCAGTTGCTCTTCTATAATCCTTGTAATATCAGAAAAAAAATTAAAGAAAGCCTTCAGTTGGGTGGAATTCTTAACTTTTTTTTGGCTGCAATTTTATTCTCATTCTGTATTCTTTCCTTTCCTTCCCTCACCCATTTAGAAGGCAGGAAAAAGAAAACCATTACAGACACACACACACACACACACACACACACATATATATATATATATATATATATATAGTCACCCAAGATAAGGAAGTAAGGAAGAAAGGGAAAGGAAAGGAAGGGAAGGGAAGAGAAGGGAACATGGAAGGGAAGGGGGACAGACACTTTCTTACACTGCTTGGTGAGCAACACTTGCTAAGTTAAGATTGGGGAAAGAGAAGAGGCCCACATGATTCCCAACAATTGCTAAATTCTGTCCACAGCTCCTCAATGCATTATTATCTATTACTTAACTAGATGCTTTACTTTGCAACAGATGTTTTGAAATGTCCATAGTAACTGTTCAACATTTCTTTAGTGTTTTCCAACTTACAAGGGACTTGACATCCTTTAGGTATTTAGTAATGCTACAATAGGAAAACAATAGGGTTTTTTTCCCCTAAAATATGTATATTTCTAAATATTTGAAGTTTTCTATTTCCCTTTTTTTGTATGTCCACAGAATGACAAACCTATCGTATAGGATTATAATAAATACACCTTCATTTAAAAGCAGTGTCCATTTAGAAATCTGAAATTAACCTTTATTATAGTCCATCTTCTAGAAGGGTGATGATGAATGTTTTAGCAACCAAGTACCCAAACTGCACCCTCACGCTGCATGTGATCCTCCTCCTTACCCTAGATGGGGGAGGGAGGAAGTAGTGCCATTGAGCTGCTCGGCAGAGAAGCCATAAGAGAAATGTCCTCAGGAGGTGTGGAGAGGTGGATGGGAGCAGTCCTCTCTGTAACAATTAAAATTTGTTTCTCTGCTAAAAGTATTATATTTTAAGAGGTTTATTAAAGATTAAGAAATAAAGAAAATACAAAATAAGATAGAATGTGCCTAGGAGGGCTGAAAGCCCATTCAGTTTCACTTACTCTACATCTTGAGAGATGCATGTGCTTAGAAGAGGAAGCAGGGAGAGAGAGAGGACTACGCAGGCTGTACAGTCAGTTTAAATACCCCTTTTTGCTCTGGTACTCAGGTGAGGACTCAGGGTGAGATTTTAGGCATTGTGGGAACTACCAAGGACTTCTGGGAATTGAAGTCTGGGTTTCAAATCTCCATTTTTACATTTCCCTGTTTGATCCTTATTGGGAAAGATTTTCCCCAAAAGGATCATGAAAACATAATCAACTTAAAGATTACAATAATTTGAGGACAAGAGGAAAAAAGAACAAAACCAATAATTTCTAGATGCATTGACAAAAAAGCCAGTTAGGGGGTAGTCCCCTTTGGCATGAAAGTATACATGCAAATAAATGTTCAATCAACCACACCCAAAGTTCATTCTTGATCTTCTCATACAGCTTGTGGTCTGGAGACATCTTCATGCTGTCTTCTCCAAACAGTTCAGTTTCTGGATTCAGAGAGGTAGCATCTTTCTTAACCTAAAATACTCTCAAAAGGAATTTATACTTTGCAATTTAAAATAATAATATTTTTTACATTTGCCCATGAAGAGGGTGATTGAAAAATCACTTAGGGATGCATGGCTGAATTATGAGATATATGAATCAATTGGTAAGAGAAATTAAAAAGACATCAGAAAAATCCAAATAAAAAAGAAAATTTCTGGATGAAAATATAAACTATCAAAGTCTAATGTGTAAAAATTCCAAGTAAAGGAAAAGTAAATCTATAACAGGTCCTTGAATCAGGGCCCAATTAAAATGATCTAAGCAATTATGCATTTACCCAGTTAGTAGCCAGGACTACAGAAAGTTTGCCACACTATGAAAGACAGAAAAGGGACTAGATTATAGGAGCCAGGTAAGGAGCCAAGTTTGGGATATTCATCTGTAAATATTTTCCGAGTGAGTGTGGATACAAGGAAGGCCTATGTCTTAACGTATGTTAAGCGTCGCAGCCTTGAATCTTCACACTAGGTTCAAGTCCTTTGTATTGGCTTGGAAGTACATCAATCCTTCCTGGATTGGTTTCTCTTTGACCCTGTGTAATAGCTCTTTTGTATCTCTTGTCCTGGAATCAGACAGAATCATTAAGTAAAGTCCCATAATTTTGTTTAAACAATTAGTGGCATCATATTTATAGTCTCAAGCTTTTGGGGCATGCATTGACATTATAGCAAATGTATTTTAAACTTATATTACTGCAAAATCAAAAAGTTAAAGAAAATCTTAATGCTGGTGATGTGCTTCAAATATAAAACAGAGAGAAAAAACTGAAATAGTATTTTGCATATGCAAGAAAAACATAATAAAACTTTTAAAAATTCAAAATGTAGTTTATAATCATTGACACACTGTGTCAGCTAAGAAAATATCGAATACAAGGCTTTCTCACCAAAAATGAGATCCATTTCCTCTTCATATCTGGCCATGATCCACTGTGAGTACAAAGCAAATGAATTTCACAAGGTAACAGTTGTTTTTTTTTTAAAGAACAGTCGTACAAATATGTAAGTATCAATATCCCCCAAATTTTTCAGTAGTCCAGTTAATTACAATAGCAAACAAACACATTATCATTTTTTACACATGAGTTGCTATATGGCATTTTTAAAAGTTTATGAACTGATGGATATTTGTCACAATTTTTACAAACGTAGCAAATCTTTCAACCTTGGTAAACATATATAAAAAAAGTAAAATGTATTTTTTTGGGTCTAGAACATCATCAAGAAATCTAAATATCATTACAGAAATGTGGTAGAGGAGTCTAGGAAAAACTCAAACCTCTGTAAAGTGAGCTGAAGAGTATAAATGAGAGATGCTCCCCTTTTTGGCAGGGAGGCTTCTAAGGGTACAATGCCCTGTGATTAACTTCCCAACTTCCATTCACATTTTTATAAATGTGGGAGTTGAAGTTTATAATTGTATTTCACTTCAGCTACTAAACCTCATGTTAGGGGCAGGCAAAATGACCAGATATTGTTAAGAAAAATTCTAAAAATCATTTCTAAAGAACCCTTAAAATCAATTTGAGATATTTAGCTCATTAAATTTTCCAGAGGTTGTTATAGCAATTTTCTGATGGAGTCCATCTATCCTCTATGTGACAATTTACAAAGTCAAAAATAGAAAAGCTGTTTTTATATGGGCTTCTTCAATAATGTTTGTTCAGTATAGTTATAGAGGAAAAGCAACAGAATTTAACAGGAGTTAAAACCCAGTACATTAAAATGCTTCAGTATAGCAGAATAGTATTGAACGCAGTAATATATGAACTTAAAATCACAAAGTTAAACCTTAAACAAAGCAATCAGAAAATGCAATAGAATACAGAGATTTTTATAAAACATTGGAGTCTGAAATGCCTTAAAAATATAATCTCCAGTCTCTTTAAAGTTCCTTGGATTTTTATCCATTTAGATGCTTATTGTCAGAAGGCAGGAGATTGGTAAGGGCTAGGCAATGGGGGTTAAATGACCTGTCCAGGGCCACACTGCCAGGAATTGTCTGAGGCCAGGTTTCAACTAAGGACCTCCCGTATCTAGGCCTGGCTCTCAATTCACTGAGCCATTGAACTGCCTTCCCATAGTAAGGGTGGATTTTAGGAATCTCAAATTTGTCTAAAGAGTTGTATGGAGCTGAATTTTTCCCCTGGCACTCAGCTGAAGTAAATAAAAGAATCAATGCAGTCAAAAGATATCCTTTTAAAGTAGTCATGCTTTAAGTTCCTGTTTGGAAAAGTCTCTTCCTTCTTTTCTGCCCCCCCCCACCATGATCTCCTGCCTCCAGTCCACATTGGGGCTAATTGTAGCCTAAGGAGAATCACCCCTATTTTTTACCAGCTGGGGGAAGTGAGTCCTGGGCCTGGGTAGATGAGCCAGAATTTCTGGGCCTGGGTGGGTGGGTCACCAGGTGATCGAGATCTGGGTCAAACAGGTCCAGATGCTGGGCCCAGATGAGCAAGAGACCAAGAGCAGCAGCCAGAGCAGGAGTGATTTGAGTCAAACAGGTCCAGATTAAGAGGCTTTTCTGAAAATTCTTGGAGGAACTTGGCTTAAAAAAATCACTATCTAGGCACTAGCTATTAAAAGCTGAACTTAAGAAAGATTTAGAAAAGTTAAAAAGATTGAGGGTATTTCGTCACAACTGACGTGGTTCGCCAAACCTGTAACAATTAAAATTTGTTTCTCTGCTAAAAGTATTATATTTTAAGAGGTTTATTAAAGATTAAGAAATAAAGAAAATACAAAATAAGATAGAACGTGCCTAGGAGGGCTGAAAGCCCATTCAGTTTCACTTACTCTACATCTTGAGAGATGCATGTGCTTGGAAGCAGAAGCAGGGAGAGAGAGAGGGTGACAAAGGCTGTACAGCCAGTTTAAATACCACTTTTTGCTCTCACACTCAGGTGAGGATTCAGGGTGAGATTTTAGGCATTGTGGGAACTACCAAGGACTTCTGGGAATTGAAGTCTGGATTTCAAATCTCCATTTTTATTTCTCTAGCATACTCTGGCACACAAGCCATAGATTTACCAATGGGGTCCTAGAAAATCTATAAGCATTGAAGTTTTCATTTCTATTGAACAATAATTCCTGATGAAAAAATTTCACTGCTTTTAACAGAAAGGAGCTAAATGGTTCTCAGAGAAGAGACCATAATAACCAAGACTTCCAAACTGTTCTACCTTCTTACCTATCTGACAGGAAGCATGGAGCAGTGGATAGAAAGTTGGTAGTGAAGCCAAGAATACTAGTCAAGTTCTGCCTCTGACACATACTAACCATGTGACCAAGTGTCAGCAAGACACTTCATCTCTCCATGCTCTAGGCAATTTTCTAAGATTGTAAATTGCAGGGAAGGTATTGGTTTATATGGGTACAATTTCATCATCTGAAAATTTCTTATACTAATGAAATCACAGGTCCAATTCTAATCCCCTAATATTTGTCTAGTACTAAGATTGAGATTATTATAGTCATAGGCAGATTTTCACTATAAGTAGACTCAATGAACTTTCTATTGGCAAACTAAAAGTCTTTTGCAGAATATAAAAGCACCATATGTCCAAAAGTTTAGTCCCAAAATAGTAGAACTCAATTTCTTTTGGGAGGGAGGGATCATTTTAATGTTCTTCATTTAATATAAAAATTCATAGTAATTTTAGTGTCTGATCCTTATACTGAAGAATCCTAAATCCCCAATATCTATTTATTTCTGTATACTGACTTAGCTTTGAAAAATTATTAGATGGATATTACTTGTTTGAGAAATTTCCCCTCTTTTTGTCAACCAACCTTATTTCATAAGATTCAAGAAAAACTTCTATGACTACATGGTTTGTTGAAATAGTGTAAAAAACAAATAAACCACTATAAAGGAACTGTCATGTCCAGTTGTCTCCCTCAAACTCCACAACTAGTAAGTTGTGGAAAAGAATTGAGTCTTTAGAACCTTCTAGGGTTGACTCTTCAAACAATTGGACAGAATAGGCATTTCCTGCCTGTGGTTTTGAATGTGTCCTAGTCCAATTTTACCAGTAGCTGAGGTTTCATAACAATTGTTAGTCCTGGCCCTCTTTACCTCTGCCTTTGGCAGGTAGTCTGTCTAAACATCTCACTGCCTTTGTCTTATCTCTTCCAGGTTCCTACCTGAGCTACCATTGCTCTCCAAAACCTATCCCATTTCTGCCTTTGCTCTTCAGCCTGTCTTTAATAGCAATGGATGCAAAGAGTTAGCAGTGGTCTCCTGCTTCACCAAGAACTCTCTCTCTTCTTCTCTACTCTCTGGCATGTGAAAGAAATAGAGTGGCAGACTGGCAATCTTTCTCAAAGACAAAATCATGAAAAAAGCAAAAAAGGGAGGGGTCATGTTGACCTACCCAAGCTCTCAGGGCCTTTTGGACAAAAATCAAGTGTCCTGAAGACCCTACGACAGTTAATATTAACTAAAGTGTTTCTTTTGCTACACTTTTATTATATAGAATTTGATTCAGAAGACTTTGATTTAAATTTTGTCTTTTATCCTTTTGTGACCCTGGGTAAGGCATTCAGTGTCTCTGAGCTTGTTTTCTTACACATAAATGAGGGGATTTAACTAGATGATCTTATGGTCTCTAAAATCCTTTCAATTCCAAATCCTATAAAGGAATTAAATGTGTTTTCTCTGTAACTAATTTTAAAAATGTAACTGGCATGGAGGCAAAGTGATCAGTGCCTAATCTTATCTTGGTCAGAACACTGGCAACTCACCGTCTCTCAAGCATTCAACCCCATCTGTCATAGACACTCCTTAGGACCATGTAACCATGAAAATGTGGATTTCAAGACTGTGAATTGCCAAAACTGTAAAGATAATTTTTAGTGTCTTGATTTAAATCAAAAATAAGTGGTCGCCATGGGAAAAATTCCCAAGTATGAAAATACCCAAGTCAGCTGGGTTTTATGGAGATTTTAATTAACACAATTGAAGGAATTAAGGAAAGGGAGAGAGAGAGAGAGAGTAAATAGTATGAAGTAGGCCTGAGCCTTAAGAGAGACTAGTCAGTCTTTAATTACTCACCACCAGATTTGTCCCAAGCAAAACTCCAGTCCTTCACTGAAATCCTCAACTCCTGAACTGAGTTCAAAGAACCAGCTCTTCCAACTAACTCCAAACTCTCCTCTAAGTTCAGAGCCAGCTCCTTTTAAAGAAAAATTTCTCTTATGTCACCTCCCCTAAATTTTCACATCTACCAATCACAGTAGATGTTTTCCCCAGGACTGACCATTCTTAGTTCACATCTTCTTTTGTTATCACCTTCTCTGAGTAGACTAAAACTTCACACCTCTTGACTTTTGTAAGTTGCTTGACCTTTTTAGTGATTAATATTACCTTTATAGGTACTTAGCACCCTTTTGTATTAGATCTAAAAATAGACCTAGCTTAAGGTTCTAGCTTTACTATAAGTATGAGTTAGGAACTTTTCATTGTTCAGTAAGGAGTTTACAACTTTATCTTCCTCTAAAGTATGCCTAAGTATGGGTGGAGTAATGTTAAAATTCCCAATACATTCCTGATCAAGTACCTCCATTTGTTACAATAAGGAATAGCCTTAACCAAATGTTCTAAGGTAGAGTCTGAGCAGTTTTAAGATTCACAACCAAAACTTTCTAAGGTACCTAGTTGCTACTTACCTCTTAACTCCTCTTCATGATTGGTGTTGGCAATTTTAGGAATTAACATCATTCAATCAAATCTTGTTCTGCCTCCTTACTGGTTGTGAAATCTCCTTCTACAATACCCTCTGGTTTTCATTGCAATTTACTTATGAAATGTAAGGTATAAAATTTTCTTCAGAACAGTGGCAATAAATTATAAAAGATTCAAATTAATACTCCCAGCATGCACTTTCTCAGTCAGGGATCCATCCCATCCCTTTATCAACCCTCTGGAGAAAGGCAATAGCAAAAAACAATCAAACAAAAGAAGAGGTTCAGATGACCCTGGGGCTCCTAACTGAGAAGGACCAAAGTCTTTTCACTTAAAAAAAAAAAGCCAACTTCATAGTGATACCCAGAGGAACTCCAAGTACTCTCAAAGGTGGTATGCGCTACTCAAGCAAAACAACATCCAGAATTGGCATTAGTTCCATTGGGGCAAAAATCTGGTTCCTGATCTTTGCCCCCACCTTCCCCCCCCCCATCAGGTGTGTACTTTTCATTTTACCCCCATTCCTTAAAGCCAGGAACATCTAAGAGGTTTTCCTCCACTAAAAAAAGCCAATTACTTATTTATCACATTCCATCAATAACAATCAGAGATAGAAAAGATGACAAATTCTTTAAGCAGAAACTCAATGAGTCAGCAAACATTTATTAGGTGCTTACCACGTTCCAGGCAATGTGCTAGACACTAGGAATACAAAAACAAAACACAACAACAACAAAAAAGCAAAAACATGGTCCCTGCCCTCAAGAATCTCTCATTCTAGTAGAGAGACAACGTACAAACATGTAAGATATATACATTATAAAAGAAGTTATTCTCAGAGGGTAAGGAATTCTGGTAAGGGTCCTGGAGGGTGAGGAAAGGCCTTCTTCAAAAGTTCAAGTTTGAGTTAAGTCTTGAAAGAGACCAGGGCAATCAAGAGGTAGAGGTGGAAAAGGAGGCCATGACAGTTCTGGGGGGCAGCCAGTGAAACAGGGCGCATCCTATTTAAAGAAGAGCAAAAAGATCAGTATGACTGAACCAGAAGGGCTTTAGAGGGTTAGGTAGTATAAGAATACTGGAAAGGCAGGAAAGAACCAGGGTGTAAAGGGCTTGACAAACCAAATTTAAGATTTTGTTTTTAATCTTGGAGGTAATAAGGAGCCAGTGGAGTTTATTAAGTTGGAGAGGAGTGTAATATGGTCAGAACAATGCTTTAGGAAAATCACTTTGGGGGCATCAAGGTGGCTCAGTGGATTTAGAGCCAGACCTGGAGATGGTTGTTCCTAAGTTTAAATTTGGCCCAAGATACTTCCTAGTTGTGTGAGCTTGAGCAAGTCACTTAAGCTCAACTGTGTAGTCCTTAATCATTTTGGCAGCTGAGTGGAGGGTGGATTAGAGTGGGAAAGGATTTGAGACAAGGACCAATTATAAGGTAATTTCAATAGTTCAGATGTTAGATAATCAGAACTTGAACCAGACCTGTGATTGTGTCAGTGAAGCAGTGAGTATATAAGAGCCACTATGAAAGGAAATATACTATATATGTGTGTGTGCATATACATATGTATATGGTAAGAAGGGAGTAAGAAGGAGTGCAAGTGAGAAATGGAATGTTGCCAAGGCTTCTAGTTTGGGCAAATGGAAGGAGCTGTGTCCTTGGCAGTAATGGAGAAGTTCAGGTGAGGGAAGAATTTTGGGGGGAGAGTTCTATCTTAGGCATTTTGAGTTTGAGATCCTCATGGGACATCCAGCTTAAGATGTATAAGATACAAGTGACATGAGTCCGGAGTTCAGGAGAGAGGTTAGAGCTGGAAATACAGATATGAAAGTCACCTTAATAGATAGAGATAACTGAACCCATCAGAGTTGATGGGATCTTCAAGTGAGATAATATATGGAAAGAAGATGAAAGAACTGAGATCCACCTATGGTTAACTGGCATGATCTTAAGGAAACTGAGGAGTGGTTAGACATTAGGAGAACTAGGAGAGAGCAGTGTCTCAAAAACCTAGAGAAAAGAGAGTATGAAGAAGGGAGGAGGGGTTCCTGAGAGGTGAAAAAAATGAGGACTTCAAAAAGGCAATGAACAATTTAAAAAGATTTTGCCATTAAGAGAATAGTTTCATTTGAATAAAATCAGAAACTAGACTGTAGTTTTAAGACTTTGAGAGAAGAGGAAATGGAGGCACTGATTTTAGACACCATAGACCCAGGGATGAGGAGAAATGCAGGATGATATCTAGGAGGCTGGATAACTATTGAGCAATGACGCCAGGCAGAATTTCAGTGGTTGGAGAGGTCATTTGAGAGGGACAGGTGATTAGACAATTGAAGGTTCTCCCTTGATGTACCTCAAAGCAAAAGGTGATGTGGACCTGGGTGGCCTTTTCCCAAAAGGCAGGAGCAGGCAGGAGGTAGGAGCTGGCATCTGGAGGTGGAAAATGACCCCCAAATGGCCTCCAGAATACTGGAGAGGATTGTATTATTCAAAAGTAAAGTATTATTTTCCAAATCCTTCTCCTCATGAACAAACTCTGGACCTTTCTAAATTAACTTGCCCTTATCTTTATCCATCATGTGCACGAACAGTACATTCATTGGCTATGGTTTCTGCTGGAGATCTGTATGGGTAGAGCATTGATGCTACACTAAAAACAAAGGCAAATGTACATCACAAAATAGAAGCTTGTAATTTCATAATGCTTTGCTCTCCTTGATTCAGGATGGTTGGGAAATACAGTGTTCCAGTTAAGTAACTATTGTGGTTAAGAGAGTTGCCATATTAGCCACAGATGCAAAGAAATATAGAATGTGTAAGGCCCCATCACTGTTGAGCTCCAGGCCAAGAATCAAGGAAGAACAGAGTTCAAAACCAGTCTCAGATACTTACTAGCTATGTGACCTTAAGCAAATCGCTTAACCTCAGTCTCAATTTGCTCAGCTGTAATATAGACATAATAATAGTACTCACCTCTCAGAATTGTTATTATAAGAATCAAAGAAATCTGTAAAGCACCTAGCACAGTGTCTGGCACATAGTAGGTATAATATAAATATAGCTGGATTTTATTATCATCATTATCCTTGTGGCTTATTCTGAAAGTGGCTTAGGGTGTAATAGTAGAAAAATATTAGATTTGAAGTTGGAGAATCTTAATTTAAATTCTAGCTCTGCCACCTGTAATAACACCGAACAAGTCACTAATGTTCTCAGCTTCAGTTCATCTGTAAAATTAGGAAGTTGTACTCAGTAACCCCTAAGGTCCCTTTTAGCTCTCAATCTGTGATCTAAAATCCTGGACATCAGCTTGTCTATTTTTCATTTGCTTTTTTTTTTCATCAAAATTTCTTGCAGAACATGTAAATAAAATCCAGTTATTTAACTTTTCCATTTGTTTAGATTCCTTAAAAAATTTAAGTTTTCTGTGCTTAAAAAGAAATCCAGATTAAATAACATAGATCATCAAAAAGTTTCTTTTTTCAAAATTTTCAAAAATGGTGTCTATTTCCTTCCACAGAGGGAAGGAGAAGAGAGAGTAAGGGAATAACTCTCTATTAAATGCCTAGCATGTGCCAGACATTGTCCACTGTAACACATTTTAAGTTTTTGAAAGAATGTATTTTTGAGTTTTAAAAACACTACTTCAAAGGAAATACATTAACCCAAAATAATGACTGAAAAATGGATCTTTTAAAGAAAAAAAATGGACCAAGCCATGCACTTCTAAAAATGGTCATAATCATGACAAACCCAAAGACCCCAGCTTTTGGGACAAAAATCCACTATTTGATAAAAACTGCTGTGAAAATTGGAAGACAGTGTGGGAGAGATTAGATTTGGATCAACACCTCATACCCTACACCAAGATAAACTCAGAATGGGTGAATGACTTGAACATAAAGAAGGAAACTATAAGAAAATTAGGCGAACACAGAATAGTATACATGTCAGACCTTTGGGAAGGGAAAGACTTTAAAACCAAGCAAGACTTAGAAAGAGTCACAAAATATAAAATAAATAATTTTGACTACATCAAATTAAAAAGGGTTTGTACAAACAAAACCAATGTAACTAAAATTAGAAGGGAAGCAACAAATTGGGAAACAATCTTCATAACCAAAACCTCTGACAAAGGTCTAATTACTCAAATCTATAAAGAGTTAAACCAGTTGTATAAAAAATCAAGCCATTCTCCAATTGAAAAATGGGCAAGGGACATGAATAGGCAGTTTTCAGTTAAAGAAATCAAAACTATTAATAAGCACATGAAAAAGTGCTCTAAATCTCTTGTAATCAGAGAGATGCAAATCAAAATAATTCTGAGGTATCATCTCACACCTAGCAGATTGGCTAACAAGACAGCAAAGGAAAGTAGTGAATGCTGGAGGGAATGTGGCAAAGTTGGGACATTAATTCATTGTTGGTGGAGTTGTGAATTAATACAACCATTCTGGAGGGCAATTTGGAACTATGCCCAAAGGGCGCTAAAATACTGCCTGCCCTATGATCCAGCTATAGCACTGCTGGGTTTGTACCCCAAAGAGATAATAAGGAAAAAGACTTGTACAAGAATATTCATAGCTGCGCTCTTTGTGGTGGCCAAAAATTGGAAAATAAGGGGATGCCCTTCAATTGGGGAATGGCTGAACAAATTGTGGTATATGTTGGTGATGGAATACTATTGTGCTAAAAGGAATAATAAAATAGAGAAATTCCATGGAGACTGGAATGACCTCCAGGAAGTGATGCAGAGCGAAAGGAGCAGAACCAGGAGAACCCTGTACACAGAGACTGAGACACTGTGGTACAATCGAATGTAATGGACTTCTCCATTAGTGGCAATGCAATGTCTCTGAACAATCTGCAGGGATCTATGAGAAAAAACACTATCCTCAAGCAGAGGACAAATTGTGGGAGTAAAAACACCGAGGAAAGGCAACTGCTTGACTACAGAGGTTGAGGGGATATGATAGAGGAGAGACTCTAAATGAACACCCTAATGCAAAAACCAATAGCATGGAAATGAGTTCAGATCGAGGACACCTGTGATACTCAGCTAGGGGAGGGGTGGGGGGGGGTGCGGGGAAAGTAAATGATCTTTGTTTCCAATGAATAATGTAAGAAAATGACCAAATAAAATAATGTTTAAAAACTTTAAAAAAATAATAAAATAACTTCATTTTTGAATGCTATCATTAAAAAAAAAGTTAATTCACATTCATATCCCTAACCTTTTGGACAGACAGGATGGTTCATTCCTGATAGGTACAAGATGTATGATAAAGTAAAAAACGGGCTAAAGATAATTGTATTTTCTGGTGAAGAGCATGTGGCTTGGTCTCTGTGTATTTTGAAAGGTAAGAGACTATTTTGTGACTCAGAATCCTGGATGCTGAAAACATAAATCTTGTAAGATTTTCTCAAATATGAATAAATAAAGGAAATGTAAAAAATAAAAATAAAAAAATAAAAATGGTCATAATCTAAAGACAAATGAGAAATGAATATAGGAAGTACTTTAAAATAATTGGTACTCCAGATTTTAGAGTTAGCAATACTTTTGTTCTAATCTGATTTTCTTTAAAATGAATATTTTTTTTTAAACCCTCACCTTCTGTCTTAGAATCAATACTGTGTCTTGGTTCCAAGGCAGAAGAGTGGTAAGGGCTAGGCAATGG
This sequence comes from Monodelphis domestica, assembly GCF_027887165.1. Lineage (NCBI taxonomy): Eukaryota > Metazoa > Chordata > Mammalia > Didelphimorphia > Didelphidae > Monodelphis > Monodelphis domestica. The sequence continues at coordinate 180,042,200 of NC_077233.1, read as the reverse complement.
GGCTTAAGTGTCTTGCCCAGGGTCACACAGCTGGGAAGTATCTGAGGTCAAATTTGAACCCAGGACCTCCCACCTCTGGGCCTGCCTTTCAACTCTACTGAGCCATCCAGCTGCCCCCTAAAATGAATACCTTTAAATAATAGAGATAGAAAAACATGAAACAGAACCTGACTTCAAGGAGATTGTTCTCCCTGCTTTTAAGGTCCCCTCCCAAACCCATCTTCCAAACAACTGCCACATTAACATTAGGTAAGCAAAGATTTTACTCTATTACTTACACTCCTACTCAAGAATCTTCAAGGGTTCCCTATTTGACTCTAACCTATCTTTCTAGATTGATTTCACATTACTCTCCTTCATGTACTCTGGCTTACTTGTTCCCCACACATAGAATCTTAATTAATGTTATTTCTGAGCTCATAGGATTTTTCCTTAAAATGAAAATAGACAATTAAGTTCTTATATCCATTTAAATCCCAGCATTTGGTGACAAATGCTTCTTTGCAGAAGTGGTTTTTTTTTTTTGTGATAAATCATAATTTACAAGAAAAAAAGGAGAATGAGAGACCTTTCACAAAATTTACAGATTCAACTCAATGTGAGATCAACCAGTAGAGAAGGATTTGGGGAGGTGGGAGAAGAAGGAAGAGGCAGTTCCAAAGGAACCCTGGGACTTTTAACTTTTTTGTATAAGAAAGTTCTCTTCTGTAAGCACACACAGTGTGCTCTCTAGCACAGGCAGCTACTAGCTCTAAACAGGCCTCATATTAAAGTAGAGCGTGACCTAAATTTCTGATGAACTCTTAACTCTCCTGAGCTAGTTTCCAGACTCTAATGCATGCTCTATAGAATTCGAGTACACAGGCTAATATTCACTCGGAGTTTTTGATCTGGTTCTTATCTCGGAGCAAGGAGAAGTCTGCATATAGGAAATGGACCACAGGCAGCTACTCAGGGCTGGAGTAGGACCTCATATGACGTCATCTTCCGATTCTTACGAATGGAGAGAAAGAGATGGATGACGTGGAGATCGAAGCAATAGAACGTGGCAGGTGGTTAAATATAAGGGAATAAGGAAGAGAGAGAGGTCAGAGAGGACTGTGGTTGTACACCTGAATGACTGAAAGAGCAATGGATTCATGAAGAATTCTTTTTTTTTTTAAATTATAATATTTTATTAAAATAGCATATTCAACCACTGTCAACCAATAATACATTAACTTTTTATTTTTCCCAGAGTACGCAGCACAACACAGTAGTAATTTAAAATATCCTTATCCATGATAATCAATGAAAATATCTCCAATTCAAATGAACAACTAAAACTAAAACCTTGGAAAATTTCGGAATCCAAAGAAACATAAAGGTTTCGAACAGAATTCTCGTATATACTCCTGCAGACTCAATCCCAGCATTTTACTCGCCCGACAATATTGTTAAACTTCTTCTCTTATGCATAGTATAACTATGGGACCCATATTTTATAAATAAAATTGGCATTTTCCATTTCATTTATCGTAAAGAATTCTAAAGGCAGAGTGAGTAGGGCATAAAGGATGGGTTTAATTTTGCACTGTGGAATTTGAAATACCAAGGACGTATCTCCTCAGAGACACTGAGCTGACAATTGGAATGGGGAGTCAAGCTCAGGAGAGACTGTAGATCTGGATATATCGGTGATTTATCAGAGCAGAGCGAATAAATGAGACCAGGGGAGCAAAGGAGATCACTCAGAGACTGTAGAGAGGACCCAGGACAGAACACATAGCTTAGAGCACCAGAGGAAGAAGTTGACTAGTCAGTGAAAAGGAAGCTGGTTGCAAGGCAACTAGCTAAAAGTTGGGGTATAAATGCAAAAAGGTGATAATCTCTGCCCTCAAATAGCTTACATTGGAAATGAGGGAATCCGCAGCCACCGAGATGTATTTTGGCTTAGGAAGTATAGAAAACCTTGAGTGGAGCCTTAGGAAAATAAAGACGCCTTTTCCAGTAGCAAAAAAAAGTACTGATTTGGTTAGGGTTTCAGAAATAAAAATCCAGAGAGGTTGAGGCTGGGGCAGAGGCAGGATGTGGATAACAAAAAGATGACTTTCTGTAACATGAAGCAGGTCTGGGGCTAGTTGGATGTTGTGGATTCTGTGAAGAATTCACTAATAAGGATAGTTCTGATCCCAACAATGTATTCTAGAGAGAATATCCCACAAAGATGGAGGAATAGCCAGATAGGTGAGAGAAGGAGGAGAAAGTTCCAATAGAGGCCAAGTTTGAGAAAATACTGGAGAAGGAAGGGGATGGCAAACATTGGAAAGATCATGGAGGATCCCTATTGTAGGCACAGGAAACTGTGTACAAAGGAGGGAAAGTACAGTGGAAGATAAAAGAAGTTGTTTGGTTGCTATAAGATTTTTGTTCATAGACCTTTCATATCATCTTTCATCTTTTTATGCCCTTACCGCATCTTATTTCTATTATAAACTTTTGCCTACATATAATATCTCCCTACTAGACTATAAGTTTCCTGATGGCAGGGACAATGTCTTATCTAAATTTTGTACCTTACTCAGCATCCAATACAGTGCTCTACACACAGGAAAGACTTTCTTAGAAATATTTTGTTTCCATCAACCAAGATCCACCTCTTTGCCGCCCTACCCCAACATGGCCTTCTATTGAGAATTCAAGAAAAACAAAACCCACTACAAAAATATAGTCAATTAAATTTCTACGTTGGCAATGACCAAGAGAATTTGTCCCATTCTGCATTTTGAGTCCTTTACTTCCCTATCAGAGATGTTTCAACAGTAGTCCTATGGAATCATTGGTCATTATGCTGAGAAAAGTTCAGCAAAATAGCATTCCAACACATTTATAAACCATAACTTGTTTACCTATTGATGAATATACCTTTATCTAATATATATGCATTCATACATACTCATACATATTTTTTCCCATAACTTGTTCTTCCTCAACTGATGAACACCCTTTCACATTTCCATTCATTGCTAACTCACAAAGAGCTATAATTATTTTTGTGTATCCTTAGAACAGATTATCCTTTAATCTACCTTCCCTAATTTCTCTTCTTCCCTCCTCCTTTTTTCCTCCTGTTTCTCTATGGAGTACAAATGTGTGTGTGTGTGTGTGTGTGTGTGTGTGTGTGTGTGTGTGTGTGTGTGTGTTTTCCTCTTTCTGAACAGTTCATGTGAGAGGGAGGTTCAAGTGTCAGCTTTCCCCCAATTCCTTCCTGCTTATTTGTTTTAAATGTCTATTTGTACATCTCAATTATGTGAGATAATTTCTCCTAACTTTCCTTTCCCACCCCCATCCAGAGCAATCCGCTTGCTCTCTTTCTATTCCTTTCTCAAGATCATTAAAACAAGACAGAATAATTCCTACCTAGGCTTTGTCTAATTGGGATCACTCTATGAACCCTGATGATGACAGGGTTAAGAGGGGACATAAGTGTCATTTCCCCATATTTGAACGTAAGCAGTTTTTCCTTGTTTAGTTTTTTATTATTGTTCATTCATGTTTAGCTCAAAATCTCCATTTATACAACTTTTAATGTTTCTCTTCACTCTTGCATTTGAGCATCAAAGTTTCTCTGCAGCTCTGGTTTTTTCATCAAGAATGCTTGGAAGTCCTCTATTTCATTAATGGATCATTTTCTCCCATAGGATTATGCTCCATTTTGCTGGATAAGTTATTTTTGGCTGTAAACCCATATCCTTTGCCTTGGAATATTGTATTTCTGTTCCTTTATTATTGTGGCTGATGCTGACTATGGCTTCTTTTTACTTGAATTCTTTCTTTCTGGTTGCTTGCAATATTTTCTCTTTCACTTAAAAACTCTGGACTTTGGCCATGATGTTCCTGGGAATTTCCATTTTAGGGTTTCTTTCTGGAAGTGATGAGCATATTCTTTATACTTCCACTTTTCTCTCTGTCCTAAGACATCTGGGCAGTTTTTTTCTTTTAAGATTTAATAAAATGGAGTATGTTGATCCCTTTCCAATTCTTTCTTACATACCTCTCATTTCTTTTCTAATTTTTTCCTCAAGAACTCTCAGTTACTCAAATTTATAAGGAGCTAAACCAATTGTACAAAAAATCAAGCCACTCCCCAATTGATAAATGGGCAAGGAACATGAATAGGCAATTTTCAAATAAAGAAATCAAAATTATCAATAAGTACATGAAAAATTGTTCTAAATCTCTTATAATTAGAGAAATGTAAATCAAAACAATTCTGAGGTACCACCTCACACCTAGCAGATTGGCTAACATGACAGCAAAGGAAAATAATAAATGTTGGAGGGGATGTGGCAAAGTAGGGACATTGATTCATTGCTGGTTGAGTTGTGGATTGGTCCAACCATTTTGGAGGGCAATTTGGAACTCTTCACAAAGGGCTTTAAATGAATGCCTACTCTTTGACCCAGCCATACCACTGCTAGGTTTGTACCCCAAAGAGATAATAAGGAAAAAGACTTGTACAGAAAGTTTGAAAAGTTGGTGGCAAAAAGTTGGAAAATGGAGGGATGCCCTTTGATTGGGGAATGGCTGAACAAATTGTGATGTCTGTTGGTGATGCAATACTATTGTGCTCAAAGAAACAATAAACTGGAGGAATTCCATGTGAACGGGACCGACCTCCAGGAAGTGATGCGGAGTGAAAGGAGCAGAACCAGGAGAACATTGTACACAGAGACCGATACATTGTGACACAATCCAACATAATGGACTTCTCTACTAGCAGCGATGCAATGACCTATGACAATTCTGAGGGACTTCTGAGAAAGAATGCTATCCACATCCAAAGAAAAAACTGTGGGAGTAGAAACACAGAAGAAAACATTTGCTTGATCACATGGTTTAATGGGGATACAATTGGAGATGTAGACTCTAAATGATCACTCTATTGCAAATATTAATAATATGGAAATAGGTCTTCACCAATGACACATGTAAAACTCAGTGGAATTGCTCCTTGGCTATGGGAGGGGGGAGGGAGAAGGGGAGGGAAAGAATACAAATCATGTAACCATGGAAAATATTCTAAATTAATCAATTAAATAAAATAATAAAAAATTAATTTAAAATACATTTTAAAACCTTAAAAAAAGAACTCTCACTTATAAAAATATTTGAGTGCTTTTTAAAAAATTAATTATTTAAAAAATTCAGTCTCTTCCTCTCCTCTTCAGACTATGTCTTTCATGTTTCCACTTCTCAGTTCATTCTCTGGAGGTGAACATTGACAATTTATTCTTCAAATATTAAATCTGTAGCTGTATATAATGTTATCTTGGTTCTATTTGTTTCATTCTTCACTATCTCATGTAGTTCTTTACAAGTTTTTTAAAACTAATCTCATTGTTTCTTATAGTACAGTAGTATTACATCATGATTATATGCCGCAATTCGTTTAGCTATTCCCCACTTGATGGATATCCCTTTGATTTCCAGCCACAACAAAGAGAGCTTCTATAAATATTTGGGAACATATAGTTTCTTTCCCTTTTTCCTTGACCTCTTTGGGAAATAGACTAAGCAATAGTGGTACTAGGACTAAAGATATATACAGTTTTATAGCTCTTTGTGTATAATTCCAAATTGCTCTTGAAAAATATTGGATCAGTTCACACTTCTACCAAGATTGTATTAGGGTCCCCATTTTTCCACATCCTCTCCAACATTTGTCATTTTCACCTTCTGTTATATTAGCCAATCTGATGGACATGAGATGATATATTAGAATTATTTTGATTTGCCTTTCCCTAATCAGTAGTAATTTAGAGCATTTTTCATGTACCTGTATATGGCTTTTGATTTCTTCATCTGAAAACTGTCCGTTTGTATCTTTTTCCCATTTACCAATTGGAGGATGGCTCTTATTGCCATAAATTTGACAAAGTTGTCTATATATTTTTAGACATGAGACTTCTTTCTGAGAGAGTATCTGTAACCCCCCCCCACTTTTATGCTTTCCTTCTAATCTTGACATTTGTTTTATTTGTACAAAACCTTTTCAATTTAATGTACTCAAAATTATCCATTTTACATCTCACAAAGCTCACCATCTCTTGTTTATTCACAAATTCCTCTCCATCCATAAATCTAATAGGTAATAGTTTCCCTATTCTTCTAATTTGCTTATACAATCTCCTTTTATGTCTAGATCATGTACATTTTTTATCTCTTGCTTTATCCCTTCCAGGAAAAGTTTGTGCCTAAGCTGTTTTTCTTTGATGCATTGCTAGTACATATTTTGGAGACCTTTTAATGTTTGTGTTTTGAGCATTTAGGTACCATGTGATAGCTTATTATGGTAAGATTCTTTTTTCATTTGCCCATTTGTCCAGCCAACCTTCTGACTTCAGACAATAATTTTAAGACTGGGATCAACCACAGTTCCAGAAAGAAGGTCTGGGCAGGAACTTTTGCTGTTTTCTTGGGGTATTGAGTATTGTTTCATTCCAGATTATTAGAGACTGAGGTACTGTAAGCTTTCATTGCTTTCAAAATGATCTGATCAAGGCAAAATCTAATTACTCCATCATCTCGTACTCTCTCCATTCCCCACCCTCTACTTCTAAACTCTGCAGCTTCCTGACCTGGGTTTGGATCTTTGCAGGCATAGAATTCTGTTAGACTTTGCTCCATCAGTCAGCTTTGTCGGTTCAAAATGGTAGAATTATAGGCTTCTCTTTGGTCTGGGTTTTGCCTTGGTTATTTCTCTACAAGCTGGACTAGATGCTAGAAATCAGATCTTGCTCTGAACTTGGGGTTTGAGCCACACCACTTCTGTTGTTGGCTTCTTCCTTTCTTTGTAGTCTGCTTAGGTTCTCTAGGAATACCACTGTTGGACTGTAAGTTCCCTTCTTGATATATACTGGATCTGTGACCTGAAATTGTATAGAGGGCAACAAAGCTGCCAGTTGATTTCTTACCCTATCACAGTGCTCTGTTACATGTCTGGGGGTACACCAGTATAGGTTTCACACCTCTTCCTGACTTGGTATACAGTTTCTCCTTGGGTGCTAGAGTAAACTCTACAGTTTGTTCTTAACCCGACTTCAGTTTTATAGACCTCTCTGTCTAACTATGCCATGCTAGGCTGGATAAAGGACTCACTGGCCTTTTTCTGAATTTTCCTATCAAAATTTGATTTGGTGCATTTTCTAGAATTCTTTTGAGGAGTTTGTGGATAGAAGCTCACAGCTTTGCATTCTTTTATCTGGCATCTTGGCTTTATCTCACACAGTAAATAAAGTCTTAATTTATCTTTGTTGAATTGAATCAAATTGAGCTATTATCTGCTGGTAGAATTTATAGGAAGTCAAGTTTTAGCTCAGTGTAGGGAAGAATTAAAGCCATGTTAAAATAGAATGGGCCACTCCATAAGGCACTCAATGACCTAATACTATATAGGTTTTTCATAGAGAATGGGTGACTATTTAGTAGTCTTTTAAGGAGATGACCCTTACAGTTCCCTCCATCTCAGCTTCAATTATTGTTTTCCTTGAGATTTTCTTCATCAGGAAGGTTCTTGATGCAGCTGTTGACCGCTTCAGGTTATCTCTTAATAATTTCCATTAGAGACATAATCTCATGGCTCCTAAAGGCATTGGCTTCTCAAAGCTCAGGAGAGTATAATCTCTGGCAGAACCTGCTAAATTGGAGTGCTAACTCTCTTCTTTTCATCTTTAGTTCTGTTTGCTTTCAACTCTATAGAATATGACCATAAACTCCTTGAGGGTAGGGGCTATCTTTCTTTTTCTTATTTATATCCCTAGTGCTTAGCATATAGTTGGCTTTTGATAAATTGCTTACTGTATTGTTTTGTATTGCAGAATGGCTTGAAGTTTGGGCCCAGTAATGGTCTATATATCTGTTATCTAAGTATCAGCCTACTTAAGACTTATCTTTCTATTTAAGACTCTTTCTCTCTATCACTTTCTGCCTCTCTCACTCTTCATCATTTCCTTTCAACTTCTCTCCCTCACTCTCTCTTCCTGCTTTTCTGCCTCCCTTTTTCCTTCCCTCCTCTTTTCTTCTTAAGTACCCTCCTTTTTTCCTTCCTTCCTCCCATCCTTATTTTCTTCCTTCCTTTCTCCTTCCTTTCTTCCATTGAATTATTTTTTAAAAATTTCAAACCCTTACCTTCCACCTTAGAATCAATACCAAGTATTGGTTCCAAGGCAGAAGAGTCGTAAGGGCTAGGCAATGGGAGTTAAGTGATTGCCCAAGGTCACACAGCTGGGAAGTATCTGAGACCAAATTTGAACGTAGGACCTCCCGTCTCTAGGCCTGGCTCTCAATCCACTGATCCAAGTAGCTACCCCCTTCCCTTGAAGTATTAAGTAATTCTAATTATTTGATTGATTTTTATTCTAAACTTAATAAATATTTTAATGGGTATTTCCATATACATAATAGAACATAAAAAGTGAACTTTAGAGTTCTATTTTATATAGATTGCTTTTAAAGTACAATAAATCCAAGCTGAAGCTTTCAAAGCTGTTCTTTTTAGTCTGTGTTTCCTTCTATCTTGAAGCCATTTTATAACAAATTCAGTTAAACCTGGTGAAATCTTTCAAAGAGCCTTAAGTGAAATACTCTAATTTATCCAGTTGATTTTTAGGACACTCATATTAAAAAGGCTCATAAATGACACAAATCTAAACCAAGTAAACAAACAAAGGACAGTATTCCATCCCCATCTTTATAAGGCAAAATATAACCTGATAATTAGGATTTTGTCCCAGGTTGCAAAATTTAGAAGATACTGTAGATTTGCTGTCCTTCAACTTCTCTAAAAAACGTTTAGCTTTTTTCTACTCTCTATTTCCCTACCCCAGTTATATAAACACAGCCCCCTCAGAGAGTTCCCCCCAAACACCTAGTTAACCAGTTAATTTATTAAGTGCTTATTATATACCAGGCCTTTGCTAGGTAGGCTCATGAGGATACAAACAATCTAATAGAGTCTGGATCATTCAACTGAAATTATGGAAAGTTTGTCCAAATGATCACCAGTGATCTCTAAATTGTATTTAAAAGAATTTTTAAGTTATTTTTTAAAACTTCCAGTTCCAAATTCTCTCCCTCCTTCTTGCTTCTCCCCATCCATGGAGAAAGCAAGCAATGTATTGATTTTACATTCAAAGTCATGCAAAGCATACCCAATTGCCAAATCTAATATCTTTTTCTCATTCTTCATACTTTTGACCTCTGAAGCACTTAATAATTTCAGTCACCCTCTTCTCATGCACATAAGTTTGCCTAATATTGCTCTGTCCTGGCACTACTCTTATCTATCTGACCATTTCTTCTCAGTCTCCTTTTTGGGATCTTCCTCCTGGTCACACCCACTAACCTTGGGTGTTTCTCCCCAAACTCCAGTCTCCTATCAAGTCAAGTCAGCAAACATTTATTAAGCACCCAGTATGTGCCATGAACTCTGCTAAGCACTGAAGATACAAACAAAAGTGAAAAAATTCCTTACCCAAGGAGTTTCACGGTCTAATGGGAGAGACAACATACAAAAACTGTATACAAACAAACCATGTACAGGATAAATTGGAGATAATAAACAGAGAGAAGATGTTAAAATGTAAAGATTTCCTGTAGAAGGAGAGATTTTGGCTGGAACTTGAAGAAAGCCAGGGAAGCCAAGGCAGAGATGAGGAAGAACAGTCCAGGCAGGAGGGACAGTCAGTAAAAATGCTGGGATTCAGGATATAAGAATTGAGGCTTTTTAAATTCATTTTTAATTTTTAATATTTTTCCATGTTTCCATGATTCGTTTTCTTTACCTCCCCTCTTCCCTTCCCTCTCTCAAAGCCAACAAGCAATTCCACTGGGTTGTGCAAATGTCACTTGATACCCAATTCCATATTACTCATTTTTGCTATAGAGACATTTTTTAAAGCCTAAACCCCAAATCGAATACCTTTATATACATGTGATAAATGATGTCATATGATTTGTTTTTGCATTTCTACCCCCATAGTTCTTTCTCTCAATGTGGATAGCATTCTTTCCCATAAGTCCTTCATGAGTGTCTTGCTTGTAGCATGGCTACTTGTAGCAAAGTCCATTACACTGGATTTTTCTACAATGTTTTACTTTCTGTGTATGATATTCCTCTGGTTCTGCTCATGGTTCCCAGTTCATATAAGAATTGAATTTCTTATTCAAAGAACATAAAGTAGTTCAATGTCACTGGATCTCAGAGAATGCAGATGCTGGGGAGAGTAAGATGTAAGAAGCCTGGAAAAGTAGAAAGGCGTCAGGTTATAAAGTTATTATATTTGATCTTAGAGGTAATAGAGAGTTACTCAAATTTATTGAATAAAGAAATGATATGACCAGATTTTCAGGTTAGTTAGATCAGTTTGAAAGGTAGTTGGAGGGAGAGCCTTAAGGCAGAGAGACCAACAAGAAGAAGGGAATGAGATCCTGCACCAGGGTGATGGCAGGATCAAAGGAGAAATGGGAGCATAGATGAGATATTAAGAAGGCAGAATCACAATTTGGATAGGGAGACTCAGAGAGAGTGAGGTGTAGAAGATGACACCTAGCTTGTGAGCCTTGGGTGCTTGGGAAGATTGTGGTGCTATTGGCAGTAAGAGGAAAGGATTTGGGGAAGGGCAGGAGTGGAGATAATGAGATCTGTTTTGGACATGTTGAGTTGGAGGTATCTATGTGATACCTCATTCAAGATGTCCAAGAGGCATTTGGAGTTACAAAACTATGAAGTCAGAAGAGTGGCAGGAAAGAGGTTAGGGCTGGATCAATAGATCTGAGGATTATCTGCATAGAGATGACAATAGTATCACTAGTCTGTGGGAGCTGGTGAGATCATCAGTTGAGATAGTACAGAGGGAGAAGAGAAGAGGCTCCAGAACAGAGCCATCGGAGCCACTCCAGGTTAACTCATATTTCAGTTGAATGATGAAGTTGGATGTCAGGCTGCAGAGGGTTTAGAATCTAGTGAGAAAAGGTGAAGCAGAGACAGGATTATAGACTGTCTTCTCAAGTTTAGCCATTTTTAGAGAGCTTTTTTAGAGAGAGAGAGCGTTTTAGAGAGGAGAAAGATATTGGATGACAGCTAGTAGAAACAGAATGATGAAGTGATGGTTTTCTGGGGATGAGAATACATGGCTGTGTTTAAGGCAATGATGAGTCTGTAGATAAGGAAAGAATGAAGATATGTGAAAGAATAGGAATGGCAGAAGGTACTGTCTACTAGAGAAAACAATGTGGAATGGATTCTTTGTACGTATAGAGGGGGTTCATTCATAGAGAATATGAAACAGGAGTGAAGGAAGAGATAGTGGAGGAAAGCATCTGAGTGATGTAGATGTCTCCTAGGCACCTCTAACTCAACTCATTATCTTTCCTCCAAAACCTTCTCCTCTTCCCAATTTCCCCAATACCATGGTGGGCAACACCTTCTTCCTGAAGTCACCCATTCTAATAACGTGGGTACACCCTTGTCTCTTCATCACACTCACTCCACATATCCATTCTGTAGCCAAGCCTTGCCATTTCCACATCTCTTTTTACATCATTCATCTCCACTCACACAGCTGTCACTCTATGGCTGGCCCTTATCAGCTCATGCCTGTACTACTGAAATCTAAGTGTATTTGGTGTTACCTTCCTTCCCTCCTCTAATCCATCCTCCCTCTGCTGAAAAAGTGTTTTTCTTAAAGTAGAGTTGAAACACTATCACCATTCCTCTAATCCAATAAATCCCAATGGCTCCCTATTACCCGCAGGATCTATTTTCAATCATCTGGCTTTTAAAGCCCTTAACAATCTGGCCTCTTCTTACACCTTTCCAGTCTTTTCTACTTTGTGCCCCTATAAAGACCCTCCAATCCAGCAATACTGGCCTTCTGGTTCCTTAAATAGGACACTCCATTCTTCCATTTTGCACCCTTTCACTGGTTCTCCCCATGCCTAGAAGGCCCTCCTTCCTCATCTCCACCTCCTGGCTTTGTTTTAGTTCAAGTCTGACCTTTTCAAGTAAACCTTTCTCCATCCCACAACCTCCATTCTTTGAGATCACCTTCCACTCACACTATATATCTCTTTTACATTTTTAAAAATTTTTTTATTTTATTTATTATGTAAAAAACCCTCACCTTCCGTGTTGGAATCAGTACTGTGTCTTGGTTCCAAGGCAGAAGAGTGGTAAGGGCTAGGCAATGGGGGTCAAGTGACTTGCCCAGGGTCACACAGCTGGGAAGTGTCTGAAGGAAGGCAGATTTGAATCTGGGTCCTCTCAGTTCCAGGCCTGGCACGCTTCACTGTGCTATCTAGCTGTCCCTCTCAATAAATATTCTTCATAATGACTCTGAGTTTGAGAGGACTAAGTCCTACCCTCTGTCTGAAAAGCCTGATCCTCTCACACCCAGGCCCGAGTCACTGACAATTTAAACAAAGTAATTGAACAATAAATCAATTAGTCAACAAACATTTATGAGGTATGGACTATGTGCAAGTCCGCAAGCATTTATTAAATGCCAGTCATACAGGTACAAAAAGAAAGTCAGCCTCTCCCCTCAAGGGGCGTAGGAGTGAAAGACCCAGGGGCGTGTGGCCCAGTAGGAAGTGAAGAAATGTGTGACTCGAGACCCCTTCTGGGGTGGAGGTTCTGGGAGAAGGTAACCTGTCAGAGGGAGGGACCGCAGGGGTAGAGGGCTCTTACACGGTGGGAGTTCCTGGGCTGAAGTGATCTTTCAGAATGAAGAGGTTTCTGGGACATGATGGAAAAATCCAGACACGTACAGTCAAAGAGGAAAGCACTGTGCTAGGCCCTAGGTATGGGTCCAACATATCAGAGATAAGTAAACACAGGTTAGTTTCAAAATACATGCTTATTAGGGGCAGTCTAGTGGATAGAGTACCAGTCATGGGTTCAAATCTGGCCTCAGACACTTCCTAGCTGTGTGACCCTGGGTAAGTCACTCAACCCCAGTTACCTAAGCCTTGCCATTCTTCTTAAAATTGGTACTAAGATAGAAGGTAAGGATTTTTTTTTTTAATGTCCTGTTCACTCATTCTAAAAATATTTGTTGAACATTTATGTAAGGAACCATTCTGGGGTTTTTAGACTTAAGAAGTCACAAATCCACTGATATACTGATTCTGGAGAGCAATCTGCAACCAAACCCAAAGGACCATAAATCTATCCATAACCTTTGACCCCATACTATCACTACTGCTTCTGTATCCCAAAGAGACAGAAATAGAGGAAAAGGACTTACTTGCACAAACATATTTTTAGCAGTTCTCTTTGTCGTGGCAAAGAACTGGACACTGAGAGGGTGGCCATCAATTGGGGAATGGACAAACAAGTTATGGTATACGGTTGTAATGAAATACTAAGTCACCATAAGAAATGAAAAACGAGATATTTAGAAAAATCTGAAAAATGTATACGAATTGATGCAAAGTGAAGTGAGTAGAACCAGGAGAACAGTATATCTAGTAATAAAAATATTATGTGATGACCAGCTATGAAGGACTAAACTATTATCAGCAAAACAAGGTCCCAAGATAACCCTTAGGGACTCATAATAAAAAATGCTACCCAAAGCCAAAGAAGAAAATGTTAGAATCTGATTGCCAGTCAAAGCATTCCATCTTTCACTTTATTTCCTTCATGAGTTTTTTTATTTTATGTGTGACATGTATCTTCTGTCATGGTATGGGGAATATGGAAATATATATTGCATGAAAGCACTGGTATAACTTATAACAGACCATTTGCTACCTTAAGGGGGGGTGGTGGAGGGAAAGAATCTGAAATACAATGTCAGAAAACAATTGTAAAAAATTGTTTCTATATGTAACTGGAAAAACATAAAAGAAAGTCAGAATTTTAAAAAACTCACAAATCCATAAAATATAATCTCAGTCATTTTGGAGCTTATGATCTCGTAGGGAAGATAGGATAGGGCATCAGCATTTCAGAGAGGAAAGAACTTTGAACCTAGCTTCACAATACCAGGTTTTAGGTCTCGGCATTGCCACTTATTAGTTATGTGATGATGGAAAAATCACTTGCCTTCCCCAAGGTTTGGTGAAAGCAATACAAGGTATCCCAAACTGCCCTAATACTTTTGGGACCCTCTCTACTTGTACTACTTTCCCATCAAGTTGTTTTAAGAAAGTACTTTATAAATTATAACATATTATATAAATATTAGCAACTATTACATATACAAAAAAATCATAGAGAAGAATGTGATCAGTACCTTAAAAAATATATATTAATTTAGTGCTATGGGAGGTGAGAGGAGAAAGAACTCATTTCTGATAATTTTTCACAATTTCTTTAACTGTGTGACCTTGGGCAAGTCACCTAACCTCTACTTCAGCTTCATCAATTATAAAATAGGGATAATAATAGCACCTACTTCCCAGAGTTGTTGTGATGATTAAGCATGCTAATATTTGTAGAGTGCTTATGCACAGTATCTGGCATATAGTAAATATTATATAAATGCTATAATTATTGTCATTATGCATTCTAGATGCAACTAAGTGATGTAGTGGACAGAATGCTGCGTCTATAGTTGGGAAGACCTGAGTTCAAATCCAGCCTCAGATACTGTGTGATCTCTGGCAAGTCATTTAAGCTGTCTGCCTGTTTTCTAAATTATAAAATGGGGATGATAATGATAGCACCTGCTTCCCTCTCATATCACGTCTTTGTCTCATTTTATCCCTTTCAGAGCTGACTCTGGGAAATTTCAGCATAAATCTAGTATCTAAGTCTTCACAGATGTGGACAGGTTTTATTTCGCTCCAAGCAAATATTACAGAATGTACTCAATAGTCCAATAACAAATATTACAATTCTCCCTCTCTCTCTCTGGTGAGTTCCTTCTTGCCTTTAGGGTCCCTATATAATTCATAGTGCTCCTTCTCTTAAAAGGTAAGCAAACTTAGGGTTGCTAGAAAAGTAGACTAGTCCTCCACAAATTCAAGTGAGTCTCACTTTTACCCCAAGTATGCTTATAGACCTCCAGCTTGATTCCTTAGGGCTTGGACTTCCCTCAAAACTAGGAAAATAAACTTGAAAGTGCTAGAGTCAACCCATTGCCACTGGAACTATATCGTCCAAATAATTCCTGATTATAGGAGGACAGTGTGGTATACTGTTAGGTCCTGGTGAGTGAAAATAATGAATCCTTGAAGCAGTCATATGGATTCAAATGTGTACCATTGGAAGTTATAATTGCATAAAATATGGTCATTGGTTCCAGCCCAATGGAAATATGCAGTGAAAATTTGAATAATCCCACTTCACCATATTAATTAATTGTACGATTCTGGAACTTATTAAATAGTCAGGAAAATTTGGGTAGTCTCTCCTCTGACATATAGGGACAGTGTGACCCTGGGAACATCTCTTGCCTTCTCAATGCACAGTGACAACTTTTAATACTCTTAAGTTGCAGAGAAGTCGCTTGTTTCCATTGATGAAAGACATTCCTCACCTGGAAACTCTTACATTAGTGAAATCACAGATCAAGTACAAAAAATGTCCTCCCTTATGTATCTGGGTTTTTCTCCAGCTTCAGGAGCTGTAAACAAAATCCCCTTCTCTCCTGGAAAGATAGAATTCTCCCTTTTCTTTCTAGAAGGGTAGCTTCCAGGAGTCTCTTCTTTAGCTCTCTATTCAGGCATTCCTCTTTCTTTCTCTATACTTCATCCCACAACCACTGAAGAGTTTTGACACAGTTCAGGAAATAATCACCCTGCTACTGCCTCTGTCAGATAGGTATGGTCATAAAAGTCTCTAGGAGTTCTTTTAGGAAGCTGAGGTTCCGAAATTTCTACCATTTGAACACATGGAAGCTTCCAAAACTCCAATGGAGATTTTGCTCATTGAACTGAGGTGGTTCAGCTAAATCCTATCCCATGTAAAAATGGAATTTTAAAAATTCTGCTTTCTCATAGATCTAATTGCAGTTAACATGCATCTTCTACTTTTCGGTGGTGTACTCTCCTTTCCATCTCATTCCTGGTGCTGGACCAATGGTCTATCGTTTTTATTTTTTTAAACCTTCACCATCAGTCTTAGAATTGATACTAAGGGTCCAAGAAAGAAGAGTGATAAGGGCTAGACAATTAGGGCTAAGTGACCTGTCCAGGTTCACAAAGCTAGGAAGTGTCTAAGGCCAAATTTGAGGCCAGGACCTCCCCTCTCTAGGCTTGTTCTCTGTCCACTAAGCCACCTAGCTGCCTAACCAATGGTCTATTTGTAATGATACAAACAATCTGAGTTTTTATGCCACTGGGGCTCTAAAACTGGAGACAAGAACTTTGATTCCACGAGTCTTCCTCTTGAGCTTTGAAGATAGGCTCTACATAAAACTCATATGCTTCTGCCCCAATGTATCCATTAGTGGGTCCAGAGGGATAGAGGCTTTCTCCCTTTTCATACCCAAATCAACTCTTGGTTCTATTGTTCGCTCAGGATCTCTCTGAAAAGGGAAGAGGAGAGAGATTGACTCTTTAATGAAGCCTGCCCTCAAGGAGCATATGATTTAAAGGGGAAGAGAATATGCAAACAAACATATACAAAAAAGTGATATATTAAACAGGAAATATTTAACAGAGGGAAAGGAGAAGAACTAAGAGGGGTTGGTTTCTTAATAAATGCTTGTTGATTGAATTAATGAGAATTAAGATATGCTCATTCTTAATGAGGATTGTTGACATCTCCCCTGGAAAATATAATTAGGCTCATCATCTTGCAACCACAACCAGTTGATAAGGTTGCTCAATTTCCTTTATGCAAAGGGTTCTGGATGGATTAGATGACCTCTAAAATTCTTCCCATTTCCAAATAGATGACCTTGTAATTAAATTACCCCTAAATTCCCATTTGGCTCTTGATTTCATAATTTATTTTGAGTAGAGGCCAATGAACTCTGGATTTTAAGAATAATCTCATTTTTCAGAAACTAAAAGCAGCTCAACAATCTAAATGTAAAAATTTTATTAAAAAATTTAGATATTTTATTAGAAAAATTATATGAGATCACGTTATAGGAGATATACAGTACAGTGTGTCCCAAAAGTGTTTGTTCATTAAAAAAATTATTTAATTGATTAATTTAGAGCATTTTTCAGGATTACAAAAATAATGTTCTTTCCCTCCTCTCCCTCCAGCCCCCTCCCATATCTGAAGCAAATTCCAATGGGTTTTACATGTGTCTTTGGTCAAGACCTATTTCCATATTATTGATATTTTCACTAGGGTGATCATTTAGGGTTTATAACCCCAATCATATCCTCATTGACACATGCGATTAAGCAGTTGTTTTTCTTCTGTTTTTCTACTCCAACAGATTTTCCTCTGAATGTGGATAGTCTCATAAGTCCTTCAGAAATGTCCTGGATCATTGCATTGCTGCTAGTAGAGAAGTCCATTACGTTCAATTGTACCACAGTGTATCAGTCTCTGTGTACAATGTTCTCCTGGTTCTGCTCCTCACTCTGCATCAATTCCTGGAGGCAATTCCTCCAGTTTATTGTTTCTTTGAGCACAATAGTATTGCATCACCAACAGATCCCACAATTTGTTCAGCCATTCCCCAATTGGAGGGCATCCCCTCATTTTCTAATTTTTTGCCACCAAAAAGGGTGTGACTATGAATATTCTTGTACAAGTCTAGTCTTTTTCCTTATTATCTCTTTGGGGGTACAAACCCAGCAGTACTATGGCTGGATCAAAGGGTATAGGCAGTCTTTTAGTGCCCTTTGGGCATAGTTCCAAATTGCCTTCCAGAATGGTTGGATCAATTCACAACTCCACCAGCAATGTATTAATGTCCCAACTTTGCCACATCCCCTCCAACATTTATTACTTTCCTTTGCTGTCATGTTAGCCAATCTGCTAGGTGTGAGGTGGTAACTCAGAGTTGTTTTGATTTACATCTCTCTGATTATAAGAGATTTAGAACATTTTTTATGTGTTTATTGATAGTTTTGATTTCTTTATCTGAAAATTGCCTATTCATGTCCCTTGCCCATTTATCAATTGGGGAATGGCTTATTTTTTTTTGTACAATTTTTAGCTCTATATAAATTTGAGTAATTAGACCGTTGAGGTTTTTGTTATAAAGATTGTTTCCCAATTTTTTGCTTTCATTCTAATTTTGGTTGCATTGGTTTTGTTTGTACAAACCCTTTTTAATTTAATGTAATCAAAATATTTATTTTATATTTTGTGATTTTTTTTTTCTAACTCTTGCTTGGTCTTAAAATCTTTCCCTTCCCAAAGATCTGATAAGTATACTATTTTATGTTCACCTAATTTACTTAGTTTCATTCTTTATATTCAAGTCATTCACCCATTCTGAGTTTATCTTGGTGTTGATTTAAACCTAATCTCTCCCATACTGTGTACCAATTTCTCCAGCTTTTTGACAATTAGTGGATTTTTGTCCCAAAAGCTGGGATTCTTGAGCTTATCATAGACTGTCTTGCTGAGGTCACTTACCCCAAGTCTATTCCACTGATCTTCCCTTTTATCTCTTAACCAGTACCATATTGTTTTGATGACCACTGCTTAATAGTATAGTTTGAGTTCTGGTACTCCTAGGCCACCTTCCTTCACATTTTTATTCAGTATTTCCCTTCATATTTTTTATTTTTTTCCCTTTCAAATGAACTTTGTTATAGTCCCCCCCCCCCCCCAATTCAGTAAAAATGTTTCTTGGTAGTTTACAGGGTACAACACTAAATAGTAAATTAGTTTTGGTAGGATTGTCATTTTTATTATATTAGCTCATCCTGTCCATGAGCAATTAATATTTTTCCAATTATTTAGGTCTAGTTTTAATTGTGTGGATAGCGTTTTGTAGTTGTGTTCAAGTAGTTCCTGTGTTTGTCTTGGCAGAGAGATCCCTAAATATTTTATATTGTCTAGGGTGATTTTAAATGGAATTTCTCTTTCTAAACATTTTTTTTAACCCTTACTTTCTGGCTTGGAGTCAATATTGTGTATTGGCTCCAAGGCAGAAGGTGCTAAGGCCTAGGCAATGGGGGTTAAGTGACTTGCCCAGGGCCACACAGCTAAGAATTGTCTGAGGTCAGATTTGAATCTAGGACCTCCCATCTCTAGGCCTGGCTTTCAATCTAATGAGCCTCCCAGCTGCCCCCTCTCTTTCTAACTCTTGCTGCTGGGATGTGTTGGAAATATATAGAAATGCTGATATTGTGTAACCTGCAACTTTGCTAAAGTTGTTGATTATTTACATTAGCTTTTTGGTGGATTCTCTAGGATTCTTTAAGTAGAAAATCATATCATCTGCAAAGAGTGATAGCTTGATCTCCTCATTACCTATTTTGATGCCTTCAATTTCTTTTTCTTCTCTAATAGCTACTGCTAGTGTTTCTAGTACAATGTTAAATAATAGAGGTGATAATGGGCATCCTTGTTTCATTCCTGATCTTCTTGGGAAGGCTTCTTTTTTTTATTTTTTAATAATTTTTATTTGATCATTTCCAAGCATTATTCATTAGAGATAAAGATCATTTTCTTTTCTTCCCTCACCCCCCATAGCTGACGCGTGATTCCACTGGGTTTCACATGTGTTCTTGACTGGAACCCATTTCCATGTTGTTGGTATTTGCACTAGGGTGTTCATTTAGAGTCTCTCCTCAGTCATTTCCCCTCAGCCCTGGTAGTCAAGCAGTTGCTTTTCCTTGGCGTTTTTACTCCCACAGTTTGTCCTCTGCTTGTGGATAATGTTTTTCTCCTAGATCCCTGCAGATTATTCAGGATCACTGCATTGACACTAATAGAGAAGTCCATTATATTCGATTGTACCACAGTGTATTAGTCTCTGTGTACAATGTTCTCCTGGTTCTGCTCCTCTTGCTCTGCATCACTTCCTGGAGGTTGTTCCAGTCTCCATGGAATTCCTCCACTTTATTATTACTTTTTGCACAATAGTATTCCATCACCAACATATACCACAATTTGCTCAGCCATTCCCCAATTGATGGGCATCCCCTCGTTTTCCAGTTTTTGGCCACCACAAAGAGCGCAGCTATGAATATTTTTGTACAAGTCTTTTTGTCCATTATCTCTTTGGGGTACAGACCCAGCAGTGCTATAGCTGGATCAAAGGGCAGACAGTCTTTTATCGCCCTTTGGGCATAGATCCAAATTGCCCTCCAGAATGGTTGGATCAACTCACAACTCCACCAGCAATGAATTAGTGTCCCTACTTTGCCACATCCCCTCCAGCATTCATTACTTTCCATAGCTGTCATGTTATTCAATCTGCTGGGTGTGAGGTGATACCTCAGAGTTGTTTTGATTTGCATCTCTCTGATTATAAGAGATGTAGAACACTTTTTCATGTGCTTATTAATAGTTTTGATTTCTTTGGCTGAGAACTGCCTATTCATGTCCCTTGCCCATTTATCAATTGGAGAATGCTTGATTTTTTGTACAATTGATTTAGCTCTTTGTAAGTTTGAGTAATTAAACCTTTGTCAGAGGTTTTTATGAAGATTTTTTCCCAATTTGTTGCTTTCCTTCTGATTTTAGTTATATTGGTTTTGTTTGTACAAAAGCTTTTTAATTTGATGTAGTCGAAATTATTTATTTTACATTTTGTGACTCTTTCTATGTCTTGCTTGGTTTTAAAGTCTTTTCCTTCCCAAAGGTCTGACATGTATACTATTCTGTGTTTGCCTAATTTACTTATAGTTTCCTTCTTTATGTTCAAGTCATTCACCCATTTTGAATTTATCTTGGTGTAGGGTGTGAGGTATTGATCCAAACCTAATCTTTTCCCATAGTCTCTTCCAATCTTCCCAGCAGTTTTTATTGAATAGTGAATTTTTGACCCAAAAGCTGGGATCTGGGATCTTTGGGTTTATCATATATTGTCTTGCTGAGGTCCCTTGCCCCAAGTCTATTCCACTGATCCTCCTTTCTGTCTCTTAGCCAGTACCAAATTGTTTTGATGACTGCTGCTTTGTAATAGAGTTTGAGATCTGGGACTGCAAGGCCTCCTTCCTTTGTATTTTTTTTTTTTCATTATTTCCCTGGATATCCTTGATCCTTTGTTATTCCAAATGAACTTTGTTATAGTTTTTTCTAAATCAGTAAAGAAATTTTTTGGAAGTTCCATGGTTATGGCACTAAGTAGATAGATAAGTTTGGGTAGGATGGTTATTTTTACTATATTGGCTCGTCCTACCCATGAGCAGTTAATGTTTTTCCAATTGCTCAAGTCTAGTTTTAGTTGTGTGGAGAGTGTTTTGTAGTTGTGTTCATATAGTTCCTGTGTTTGTCTCGGGAGAGATTCCTAGGTATTTTATTTTGTCTAAGGTGATTTTGAATGGGATTTCTCTTTCTAGTTTTTGCTGCTGAGCTGTGTTGGAGATATATAGAAATGCTGATGACTTATGCGGGTTTATTTTATATCCTGCAACTTTGCTAAAGTTGTTGATTATTTCAATTAGCTTTTTGGTTGAATCTCTAGGATTCTTTAAGTAGACCATCATGTCATCTGCAAAGAGCGATAACTTGGTCTCCTCCTTGCCTATTTTGATGCCTTCAATTTCTTTTTGTTCTCTAATTGCTACTGCTAGTGTTCTAGTACAATGTCAAATAATAGAGGCGATAATGGGCATCCTTGTTTCACTCCTGATCTTATTGGGAATGTATCTAGTTTATCCCCATTGCAGATGATATTAGCTGATGGTTTTAGACATATACTGTTTATTATTCTTAGGAAAGGCCCTTCTATTCCTATACTTTCTAGTATTTTCAATAGAAATGAGTGTTGTATTTTGTCAAAGGCTTTTTCTGTATCTATTGAGATACTCATGTGATTTTGTTGGTTTGCTTGTTGATATGGTCAATAATGTGGATGGTTTTCCTAATATTAAACCATCCTTGCATTCCTGGTATAAATCCCACCTAACCATAATAAATGACTCTTATGATCACTTGCTGGAGTCTTTTTGCTAATATTGTATTTAAAATTTTTGCATCCATGTTCATTAAGGAGATTGGTCTATAGTTTTCTTTCTGTTTTGACCTGCCTGGCTTTGGAATCAGTACTATATTTGTGTCATAAAAGGAATTTGGTAGAACTCCTTCTTTGCAAGTTATGTCAAATAGTTTGTATAGTATTGGAATTAGTTGTTCTTTGAATGTTTGATAGAATTCACTTGGGAATCCATTTGGACCTGGGGATTTTTTCTTAGCGAGTTCTTTGATGGCATGTTTAATTTCTTTTTCTGATATGTGGTTATTTAAGTATTCTATGTCTTCTTCTGTTAATCTAGGTCATTTATATTTTTGTAAATATTCATCCATATCACCTAGACTGCCATATTTATTGCCACATAATTGGGCAAAATAGTTTTTAATGATTGCCTTAATTTCCTCTTCATTAGAAGTGAGGTCTCCCTTTTCATCTTGGATATTGTTAATTTGGTTTTCTGTTAGTGCATTTTTAAGTTATTAAGTGACATTAAAACTTAAACCTGCACCAAGACCTTTAGGATCACCTGTATAAATTCTAGACAATTATGTGGGCAGTGGATTGAGTGCAGGGACCTAGAGTCAGGAAGGTAGATCAAGCACTTTACTAGCAGTAATCCTGGGTGCCTGCTTTAATTTCTTCTTCTGCAAAATGGGAATAACAATAGCACCTACCTCCCAAAGTTGTAGTGAGGATAAAATGAGTTAAAATATATAAAACACTTTGTAAACTCTAAAGAGCTATCAGGTAGATGATTACTAAAAGTTTATAAATGGAGGGGGGTGATATTTAGATTACAACCAATGTTACTTAAATTTACAAGAATAGTTGACTAAAATGCAGAGAATTCACTATAATAACTATTTGTATTACTCCTCAGCAAGCTTGAGCACTAAAGACAACAGTGTGCTTTAATCCTTTTAAGAAAGATCAGCCTTTGTTTGGGCAGACAGCAAAAAGAAATGGCTTCAAATAGTTTTAATTTTCTAAAAGTATCAGGAGAGAAAATCATGAAGACTTAGACATACATTTGTTTCAAAGATACCCACTATTCTGGTTATTATTTGGAATTACTTTGTATTTTGATATTTGTATATTTTAATTTTTAATTTCAAGTTAGTCTAGGCATCCTATCAAAGTGAGGTATGCTTTTGTATACAAAAAGGTTAAAATGCCAACAACCTATAAGCACAAGAAGCAAGTATAATAATCATTAATATTAAATCATATCTCAATTTTGCAATTCAATGTTAATCAAAATGGATTTCCATTTACATTGTATATATCTTGTATGTATGATATTTTGGCATGTTGTCACCTTCTATTAGAATAGGAAGTGCTTAGTTCCCTCCTCCTCCCCCTCTACTAGAATGTGAGCTCCTTGAGGGCAAGGGCTGTTTTTGCCTTTTTTTGCCTCTCTGGAGCTGGGCACCAGGCCTGGCCTATAGTTAGTCCTTAATAATTGCTTGTAGACTTACCTACTTGTTTAGATGGTTCCATATGACTTTGCTTTGCTTTCCAGTCACCCTTTGCCCTGAGATCCATGAAAAGAAAACGAACTAAGTTCAGTTGCCTCTTTGATTCTTCATTACACTATCATTTTTAACTAAAAAACGTTTTTCAATTCACATACTCAATGCTCCAGAGAAATAACATAGTTTCTGCCAAGTTATGGCATTGGCACCAGGACTGTGAAATGAAATGTGTCTTGCTAAACTAATAATGATAGGGGGTCACTCCCATTGACTTTATGGGATGTACTCAATGAGTAGAGCTACCTCCCTCAGGTTGCTATTGAGGCTTTCCTAGTTTACATTCTTTTCATCTGTTCTGTTTTGTTAGCTGGACAGACTAGAAAATTTCAAGTTGCTGTGGTAGTAATATTTTACACTTAAACCAATCCCCTTCATTTGGGAAACTCAAAAAATATTTAACTGTATCAACTGAATTAAATCTGAAGGCAACCCTCTAAGCAGACCAATGACACATAGCTGATTCACATTTTCTGCAGAGCTGCTCTTCCACATCCCCTACAATTGAAAAGTAGTTTTTTTTATTTACATGAACATAATACTAGTGCAATGAAAATGGGGCAAGCTCCATCCTTTAGAAATACACTGACCTTTGCATTGGCCTTTGCTTCAGGTTTCTTTTTTCTCCAAAAATAATAGTACACATTTATGTAGCATTTCACTTTAAGCTTTGCAAATGATTTTACATATATTATTTTATTTGATCTTCACAACAACCCTGAGGTATGTGCAATTATCATTATTTTGCAAAAAAGGAAACTGAGGCTCTGAGGTAATCATGTAACTGGCCTAGAGTCACACAACCAAGTATATGAGGCAAGATTCAAACCAGGGCCTTCCTGACTTTAAGTCCAGACTCTATCTACTTTGTTTGGGCCAAAACACAGACAACAGCTAACCAATGTAAAGTATTGTAATAGGGTTAAAGAAATGAGAAACTGGAGAAAGAGAATTCCAGGAAGATTCAGAAGCCCCATCCCCTACTTCATACCCCTACTCAAACTGGAATTGAGATTCCCATTCCCATTTTCCAGTCAGTCAACAGAGGTTAAAAAAAAAGTCAGCACATATAACTAACAAAACATATCTAACTTGTTTACACACTTCCTAACTTCTATTTAATGCTTTCCTAAACCTTTTCTTTTTTTCTCCAAGAAAAAGATGTAAGATAATTAGGAACTTACCCTCTTTAATCTCTGAATCTACAGGTATCAAGGATAATTGTTTGCAACAGAAACTCAAGGCAGAACACTGGATTTTATCCATGGTGTATAGTTCAAATTCATTCAATCCTTTTATTTCTCCCCACTATTGGGTATACAAAGTCAAAAATGAAATTGCCCCAGCGTTTAAGGAGTTTGCAAGGTTGATTTGTATTTGCAAATTCTTCATTGACTTGAGAAATTCCAGAATAACAATAAATGCTGAAGCCCCAGCCCAGATTTTAGAAAATAGGTTAGGGCAGATGAAGGAAAACTAGAGAAGGGAAATTCCTTAGTGGACTGTCAATTCTTGTGGGGTAAGGGGATTTGGAGATGGGGTGCTTTGAAACAAATATGCTTAGCACTCCACTTGGAAGGCACTTAATAAATGCTTCTTAAATGGAATTGAATATTAGGATTAACCTCAGCATTCTTTCTCTGACAGATGTCCAGATGAGTGTTTTCCAAATAGATATCCTTAATGTGAAACCTACAGGTGTTTGAAGCAGGAGATCCACAAATACATTTAAAGCACAGGCTTTGCAAGTGTTTACAAAAGAAGGTAAAGTTTCCTCTCAGGCATTACCAATTTAACATTGTATTATTGTTCTCTTTGGGTTATCATTTAAATTTTTTCTTTGCTGTGTTTTTCTCAATTAGACCACATGAATGTCAAGAACCTAGAAGACAATGTAACTGCCCCCAAAGAGTTCATAATCCTGTGTCTAACCACTCTTAAAAGATTATTTTTGGTGGGAAATTGACTGAGGAAGATGAAGAATAAATCCCCAGGCAATAGGTTTTCTTCCCCCGAGCTCCTGGAGTCCGGGTGTTTGTGAATCCAGGGTGGACGGATCTGAGTTACTGTCATGCAAATTTGAGCTGATTAAAGAAATAAAGTATTGGAGAGAGTTCTATAGGGCTGGAGCAATCCGGTATTTGTGGAGGGGGGCTGTCCAATGGACTCCTAATAAGTGTAAATTAAGAATGCTTAGACTGGATATCTTATTTCCGGGGCAGTGGAGATGAAGGGCAAAACCTTGCAACTAGGGATTTAGAGACCATCTAAAGCTCTACCCCCCTTCATATTACAGAGGAGGAAACTGAGGCCCACAGTAACTCTTTCCAAGGTCGACCACAACCTTGACCCTCGGGGACCATATTCAAACTCAGGTCCCCGGCCTCCAACAGACCCAGCTCTTCTATTCACTCTTCCTCCACGCAACCTGCTGGGCTGGGAGTTGTAAGTCAGAGCCAAAGGGGGAATCGTTTGGAGGTAACTGGACAGAGAGAATGTGCGTGAGGAGTGCGTGGGGCAGAGAAGGGTTAGGTGGGATTCAGGATCCCGAGGGGGAGAGAGGGTGAGTAGGAAGTTTGGCACGCGGGATGTTAAAATCGAGGAATGAATGGGAGGGAGAGGTCCGTTCTCGGGGCAGCCCGGACGGTGGGTGGGTGGGTGGCTAGGGGGTGTCCTGAGAGGAGTCTTGAGAGGAGGCGGGAAGTTGAGTATCCCCAAGGCGGCCTCCGCCTCGGCCGCCCCCGGCCCGCGCTGCTGTTCCCGGGGCGACGGCGGCGGCGCTGCTGTTCCCTATCCTCCCCGGTTGGTTGCCTCCCTGCTCTTGGCTTGCTTTCTCCCTCCCTCCCTCCCTCCCTCGCTCACTCTCTACCTCCCTCCCTACCACCCACCCCTCTTTCGTCTCTCTCCTCCCTCCCTCCCTCCTTCTCTCTCTCTCTCTCTCTCTTCCTCTCGTCTCTCCTTCCTCTCGCTCACTTGCTCGCTCGCCCTCTCTCCCCTCTCCTGCCTCGCTCGCTCGTTCACTCGCTCGCTCTCGGGCCCCCCATGCGGATGTGACATTTCACGCCGCCGCCATTTTGAGTGGGAGCCGAGCCGCCGGAGGTGCGTCTGCTGCTCTGTCCGGACAGGAGGCGGAGGCCGCAAGGCGGAGAGTGCGGCGCAGCCGCCGCCGGATCCGCCGCCGCACCGACCCCAGAGCCCAAGTCCGGCCCGAGGCCGCTCCGCACCCAGGCCTCCCCGCTGAGGCCAAGGCCGAGGCCGCGGCCGCGTCGCTCGCCAGCCAGCCAGCCTAGCCTGCCGCCCGCCGGGGCCAGCTAGCCCCGAGCCGCCACCGCCGCCGCCCAGACTCCGGGCGGCCGCCGTGAAGGGGCTGGTGGGCCCGCGCCCCCAGTCCGGCTTACATAAGCCCGGGGCCGGCCAGAGAGCGGGGGCGGGCCCCGGCGGGAGGGACGGAGGCAGGCGCGGGAGGGAAGCCCGTCTCGGCCCGGCCCGCCGGCCTCTCCCCCGCCTCGGCCGCCGCCGCTCCCCCGCCTCGGCGCCGAGATTGGGCGAATAGCGAGCAAATACGTGCGCGTCTCCCTGCCCCCGCCACAGCCGCCGCCACCGCCGCCGCCAACCCCGGCCTCTGCCCTCCCTGCAGCCGCCGCCGCCCCCTGCCCGCCGCCGCCTGCCTCGGCCGGAGCCGACGAGGACGACGACGAGGAGGAGGCCGCCTCGACGCCGCCGCCGCCGCCGCCCAGGCTCCTCGCTGCTCCCCGCTTCCCGGGCCCGCAGCCCCGGTTCCTGGCAGCAGGCGAGGCCCAGGTCGCGGCCGACATGAACCACCAGCAGCAGCAGCAGAAAGCGGGGGAGCAGCAGCTGAGTGAGCCGGAAGACATGGAGATGGAAGGTAAGCCGCGTCTGGGGGCGACCAGGCTGGAAAAGCTGTGCGTGTGCGTGTGTGTGTGAGTGTGTCTGAGTGTGTGCTAGTGGCAGAGGTGCCCTGGGAGGGTGTTTGTTTTCCCCGGGGCCCGGTGGAGTGTGGGGGACCCAGGACAGCCCGGCTGCCGACGCGCTGCCCCTGCCGCCGCCCAGTGTTTTGGGTAGGCCTGCCGGCCCGCCCACTCTCTCTCCGTGGCCCGCGTGGGGGGTTGGGGGGGGATGCCGCTGCCTTCGGGTCTCTTTCATTGTATGGGGGAGCCTAGGGAGCCACGCGAGATGCTCGCCATCTTTAATCGGGGCACAGAACCGGACGGCGCCTGGCCGCCCGCCCACCCTCCCTCGCTGCCTGGCCCTCCTGCACTTCTTGGCAGCCCCCCTTGGCCCGCCTCCCTCGGCTCGAAAGTGGGGTCTAGGGCCGGGGTCTGCCTTGGGGGCCCCAGTCCTGGGAGAGGCTGCACAGTCATGCAGCGGAGTAGGGGGGGAGGGGGAGGCTGGGCAGGGCAGGGCCGGGCCGTGTTGTGGTGGAGAGGGGAGGGGACGTGGGGCACCAGGGACTGGGGACGGTGCCCGGCCCGAGGGCGAAGGGGCTCTCCTATTTGCGGTTAAACTTCTGCTTGAAGGGGGTTGCTGCTGTGAGGAGAATCTTTCTCAGCAGGGCACTTTGACCAACTCTGAATTGGGGGAGCTTTAGCATGGAGTTGAGGCTAGGAATCCTCTTTGGCAATTGTGGGTGCATTGTTTATCTCCTTGTAACCAGCCATAGTCTCCTTTGATGCCTCTTTTTAAAGGGAAACTATCAAGGGGTTCCCTAGCAGCTTACTTTTTCTTAACGCAAAACATTTTATCACCATACCTTATCCATTATGCAACTGGAGCAAGAAGTTGTAATAATGTCTAAGGTATCCTTAGGGCAAAACTTCAGTGATCTTGCCAAAGGAGATTTGTTTTGTTTTGATCTTAGCAGCATTATTGTAGTTAGGTTTAGGAAAGTGCTACATACATATATATGGTATTTTGTGTCGAAATTCTAGATTGAAAGGTTCAGAAAAGTGAATCACTTTTTTGAGTTACTTGGTACTTAGAAACAGTTGAGCCATAACATCGAAGATCCCCAGTGAAATATATCTAGAAAAGACGTTTCATCCCCAAAGTACATAAAACACAGAATTTCTGGACCTTTTAAGCTTTTGATTTAAGCTGATTTTTAAAAAATTATATAATTCGGACCTTTTACCCCCCCAAAATACATAAAAAAACTGAATTTCTGGACCTTTCAGCTTGACTTAGGCTGCTGATTGGGGGGTGGTGGCTATCAGCTTTAGTTTTTTTTAAAAGGCTTTTACATTTATATATAGCACAATATGAATTCATTCAGAGTTTGAAACCATATTAGTCTGGTCACACGTGGTAGCTTGGGCATGTCTCAGAAATTGTCTTGTTCCAAACCTGTTTTTAAAAGTGACTTGTATTTTCTGCACATGTCAATCACACTATTTTCTTATGGTGTGAAGTTTGTACTATGTTATAAATTCCCTTTTTACTTACATAGGTTTGTCAAGGAAATTTGCAGAAACTTGGTTTTGACATGGCAAGGTTTTTAAAAAGAAAAATACTTTGAAAACAGTATGCTTTTTCCCAAAAATCATACTATAAAGGTCATACTAAAGACAAAGTGACAGGATATTTTCATTTTAGTGACACTGGGTGAAAAGCAAAATCTCAACAGGATATGTAGTTACTAGTTTGACAAAATAGAAGAAATAAACTTTTGTTTTTAAATATTCTGAATTCCGTTTCTGAAACTTTAATGGCTTGAGGTAATACTTCTTATTGCTATTTCCCCTGTTAATGGCTCGGTAATAATTGGATACTAAATGAGAAAAGATGCCTTTTCAGATTTTAAAGAAATGAAATAAACTGCTTCATTATTTCACATATGCTGTATAGATGATAGTAGTGAATGAAGCAGAGACCATGTAGAGGACTAGATGACCAGTTTCATTGTGCCCAGAGCAGTAGCTTAGGGTAGGAATCATTCATATTTGTTTAAATTATATATAACATGTACTACTGAGGTTTTCCTTGAGTATTTTCTTTTAACACCAATAAAGGACTTCATGTCATTTTGTGTCAAGCAGCTTGTTCTAAAAAGTAGGTACTTTTCAGTTTACTTTTCAAGTGTTACTTTTTAACCATGCCCATAAGAAAACCAAAATGCTGTCACATGATATAGAATTACATCACTATTAATAGTTGGAAATATATTGAGAATTCAGAGATATGGACATTCGGTGTCAGTGTCTTGTTAGTAAATCTATCTCTGGAATTAAATTCCAGTAAACTTGAAATGCTATTCTTTAAGGTGTTACAGGGTCCTTAAGAAAGCATAGCAAATGCTAGACTTTTTTCTTTCCAGAGTTCATTTTACTGCTGTTTACTTATTCTAAATAAGTAAGAGACAAGTTCTCCAGGGATTGAGTGAAAAAGCAACTAATCTGACTTGGAATCAAAACATCTGAGGTGGGACACTACTACACTCACTAACTGGAAGGCTTGATTTTGGGGAAAGTAAGCCTCCCTGACTCACAGGTTAATTGTAGCATCATACATGGACCACCTACGGCACAGGAATTTTTTTGTTTTACTTTTTAAAAAAAGAATTTGCCTTGTAAAAACTCTAAAATGCTAATATGTGCAAGCTTCTATTAATTGGACTTTTTTTTTAAACATTTTTCCCTTGAAAAGGAATGTTTGTGTTCACAAGTCACAAAATTAACCAAAATATTGAAGGATAAATTCAAGTTTTTTACATTCTAAAAGAAGATGCTTTAAGAGTTTATAGAACTTCTTGAGGAAATTTGTTTTGGATGTTTTTCTGGGAGACTGATAACTTCGGGAGAGGGGAATTCAGTTATAAAACATCCGCAGATAGGAAGATAGAAAGTTTATCTTTCATTTAAGAAAAAAAAAATCTACTCTGCTTAGATAGTAGATGGCATATAGTAAGCACTTAATACTTTATCCATCTTTATACATGTTGGGTTTTAGGTACTTAGGAAGTCATTCTATCATCCAACAGTTGCCGAAGTATGCCTTAAGAGAGACACAACTTTATTATTATAGGACTTAACTTGGAATGGAATTGTAGATAGTTTTTCCCTTTGAGGGTTTTTCAAGGCATTGTGTGTATGGAAGGGGGTTAGAAAGAGTCACGGGTAATAAATAAATTTAGAGATGGAAGAAATCTTACAGGCTATCTAGTTAAAGTCTTTAATTTTACAGATAAAACTAAGACCCCTAGAGGTGCTTAGCATAACTTGCCTAGTTGTAGGTAACAGATCTGGGATTGGGACTCAGGACTTCTGACTATATACTATGTATACTGCCTTCCTGAAGATTGTCTGATAAGATGCTATAATCTGTACTAGTAGTATATTATTAAAACTCATGTTTGGTGTCCTTGTAAGAGGAGTCTTGCTTCTAGGAAAAGAAAGGGTCAAAGGAAATTAGATAGGTTGGTTGGCTTTCTCTATCAGTAGGGAAAGTTTAGCTGTCCATCTCAATTGTACCATGTTTCATGGAATTGAATTTTGTTCTTATTTTATTAAACTTAATATCACGCTTCTTGTTATCCTGAATTTCTAAGATAGGTTTTTTGATTTTCTCTTGACCAAAAAAGCATTTAGATAAAAGTATTAGGACGTTGTTTCATGATTTAAAATTTTTCCATAGTTGAAAAATGATATTTTTACAGAAAACAGAAATAAAGATTTTTCCTTCCAAGTGTGTGTTCCATCAATTTTGTTCAGAAAAAGTATTTTTAAATTAAACTTTAGATTGACATGAGTTGATAAATACAAACTCTACAATTATACCAGATTTTTAAAAATCTGGCTTTAACAAGCATGTAAGGAATTAGTAATTATTCCCCCAGGTACTTTAGCAGGATTTTAGTTGATGGAATCTGATGATTCCATCATTGCTTACACTTGGAACTGTGGAAGGAAATACAAAGTTTTGTTTATTTTTTAACCAACTTGTTTTATAAAAATGACAGTGTATTTGGACATTCATATAAGCAAGATAAGCCCAACACATTAGTTCTTGTAGTAAAATCTAGTTTTAAAGTATTTTGCCATGGATTCGGTTATATTGTACAGGGTTTATTAGAAGTCATCCGTGCACAAGTTATCCATCACTTGTAAATCTGTTATTTTAAAATCTAAGTTTATACCTTTCACTATAACAAGGATTCACTCTAGTTGTGAATTTCACAGCCTCAATAGTTTTGGTAAATTTCTGAGATAAAATTCACCAGTTTATTCTAAAAGTCTTGGAGTCAACTTTAGTTTCTCCATGATATCCTCCTCTTAAGTCAGTCCCTGTGTCTTAAACATTTTTCCTTTTTGAACTATCTATACTTTCTATTTCTGGCATCTCAGCTTCTAATTCCTTCACTTTAGTCCAAGAGTTCTTCATACGGGATCTATAATTTTTAAAAGAATAATTATTCTTGATAATTACTTTAATTGATTTCCTTTGTAATCCTGTGTTTTATGCAGTTAGAAATGTGATACTGAGAGAGGGTCCATAGGCTTTTTCAGACAGCCTAAGAGGTTCACACACAACATAAAACATTAAGGATCCTTGCTATAATCTATCCTTGACATAATGCAAAATTAGTTTTAGTTGCTCACACTGCTGCTACCTCCCCAATCTCTTGAGATTATAGAACCAAATCTTAACTAGCATTCAGGGTCTTTAATAATGTTTCCAACATTTTTTTTGTCCCAACATTATCTAACACTTTTCCTCAAAATTGCACCTGTGTTCTGTCAAACTGAACTCATCTTCATATTCCATTCCCTCCCTGTCAGTTGAGAGCTTCTATAAAATGTCAATGTAAAGCCTTTCCTTTTCTAGTTTGAAGTCTTTCTTAAAATCTTTTAACCTTTCATTTCACATGCCCTACCCCAAATAAAATGATCTTCCCTTTTGCCTTAACTAATATAACTAATATAAGTTCATACTTCTAGAATTGGTAGGAACCTTTATATGTAGTCCACCCCCACATTTTACAACCTAGAGGTGAAGTGACTTGGTCCCATACCAAGGTCACACACAGTAGTAGTATATGGAAGAGTAAGGTCCTGTGACTTCACATTCAGTATTTTGCTCTGGCCTACCATACTTAAGCAGCACAATATAGTTGGGAAGCTGCAGCTTAACTATTTGTGGATTCTTTGAGCAGGTCAGGCCTTCTCTGTAAAATGTGTTTGGGGTGGGTCTTTTCCAACTCTAAATCTGTGATTCTATGATAGTTCTTTGTACCACTTCATGGCACTTACACTGCTATTTGTATCCTTGCATTTGGGGCTGGCATCTTATTCATCTATGTATTCTTGTAACATCCACTATAGTGTCTTTTTTATTTCTGTGTTATTGTTTTTTCCGGTAATGGTAGATTTCCACTATGGGGGTGACCTTAGTCAAACCACTTAACCTTTCTGGGTCTCTCTTTTTCCTATCCCTTAACCTAAGGGGTTAGTCTGGATGAATTTTACAGTCCCTTCTAGCTCTTATTCTTAGTGAATTGAATTTAGCCAGTAGATAATATACTTTATGCTCTTAAGGTTTTTATAACATGATGTAATGTGATGTGAAAATAAGATGCTACCAGGTTAAGATGTTTTAAATAGACAAAGCATTTATTAGGCATTTAACTATGTGTCAGACACTACTTTTTTTGTCGTTAGTGTCAAATTCAACTGGTTTTGTCCTCTTTTTCAGTTTTGAGGCTATTTAATCCAAGTTTTATGGAGAAGTCTTTTTTCAAGATGAAAGTTAAAAAGCCAGTTTTCCCAAAGTTGTTTTAATCAATCCTAATTTCCTAGTTAATGAAATTGCTATATATTTTTAAAAACTATAGGTCACTTTTTCTTTTTGTTATTGTTTCAATGTTATGGAATAGATAACATGTAACTTGTGTATCTGAAGTGACATCTAGTGCACAACTCCTCTTAGGATGACAAATTTGTAACAAGGTAATTCCTGTCATTCTACAGTTGCAGGTTTAAATATAAAATTATGTGTTGCTTCCCAAATCCAATTGGAATAGAAATCTAGCAATATAGAGGTGTAAGGAATATTTAAATCTTACTCATTTTCTTTGATTTGTTTATGTGAATGATGCAATTTTTGTCTTGCTTTATTAAAACACTACTCAAACCTTTCTTTATTCTGGGGCTGAAAGAAGCCCACTTCTTAAGTATGAAATTTTTATATTTGGAGAATTGGTAGTTTTAGAGTTGGAAAGATCCTCGAAATTATCTAATTGCTTCCATTTTATTGTTGAAGAAACTGAGACTCAAAGCAGTTAAATAGCTTGCCTAAGGTTAGGTGTTTTCTGACTCAAAATCTAGCAATACTATTTAAAGTAATTTTAGCATATCTGAAATATAATATTCTAGGGTTATAAAAGCCAAGTTAAAATTTTTTCAACCTGTCTGTATCTTAAATCTAATATTAAGAAGAAAATTAATAAAAGTAAAATGGAGTAAAGCTTGGGTAAACATAAGGGAAGAACCTATAATTCTTCATATATGTACTATATTATTTCATATTCATAGACTCAATTGGAATAATGAATTTGAATTTAGAACAGGAGACAGAATGTTTCAAATGGCTGATAAAACACTTGAAAAGTTAGGAATTTCTGGGTTTACATCTAACCTAAATATTTGTTAGCTGTATGACACTAAGCAAGTCACTTGAGCCTCTCTTGAGCCTCAGTTTGCTAATTTGTAAAATATGGGTAATACTTTACAGGGTTGTTATACGGATCAAATGAGCTAACATGTGAAATAATTTATGAACCTTAAAATGTTGGCTATTTTTATTTACAAGACCCCACATAAATTGAAGCAGTGAGTATACATACTTTTAAGCCACTTAGTTCTTATAAAATATTTATTTTAATCTCAAATTCTTATTTTCATCTAGACATAGATTAAAAATTTTTTAAACATTCTTTTTTTACCCTTATTTTTTGTCTTATTAACAACTCTAAGAGCTTGCAAACTGGATTAAGTGCCTTGTTCAGGGTCACACAGCTAGGAAGTGTCTGAGGTCAGATTTGAACCCAAGACCCCCTAACTTCAGGCCTGCTGCTCCATTCACTGTGTCACCAAGCTGTTCCTTGACATTCATTATTTTTAAAATCCTTACCTTACATCTTAGAATCAATCCTATGTATTGGTTCCAAGGCAAAAGAGTAGTATGGGCTAAGCAGTGGGGGCTAAGTGACTTGCCCAGCCAGGAAGTATCTGAGACCAAATTTGAACCCAGGACTTCCCGTGATTAGATCTGGCTTACAATCCACTGAGCTACCTAGTTGCCTTCCATTAACAATCATTTAAAAATAATTTTCAGTTCCATAGTCTTCCTTTTAGCCACACCCAGCAATAAGGCCAGTATTGACACCTGTTATATATGTAAAGTCTTGCAAAAGTAAAATTTCCATATTAATCTCTTTGAAAGTGACCACAGCTTCTATTGAGTTTTCTTACTTTTAGATCAATTACTCTAAATAGAAACCAAAATTCCAGTAGGACCAGTAGAAGAAGGAAAAACAGATGAAGATTTGGAGTATTTTATAGGTTCTAGCTGATAGACCAGATCCTTATTAGGTATGTTCTTTATTGAATTTGTGGATAGATTTCTGGTTGTCCCATGAACTTGGGGGGAAAAGTTTACATCTATATTTTCACTAACCTCTAACTGAATTTCTTCATTTCCTTCAATTATGTAGGCAACAGCTGTATTAGGCTTCTCCTGACTGTCAGAAAGGACCATGACCAAAGAAAAAGATTAAGAAACCCTTTTTCTAGAAGCAGGTGGTTTTTAATTATGGTACTGTGGTGTACCTTTTGCAAGAACAGATGCTATTAAAAATCAAAGGAGTAGGTAGAAACAAAATGAAGAACAGAGTTTAAAGATGAATGAATACATCTATAGAACTTTTATGAATGAATGGGCCCTAGCATCTTTTGTCTTTATTTTTTAAATGTCAGAAAGCATTAGGAAAGAAATTGAATTATGTCTATGTTCCTGACTTCTAAGTCTTTTAAGAAGTACTGCTGCTTTTTCCTCCCTTTTTTTCCCACTAAACTTCATTTCTCTAAAGTGCTAAACCTTTATTTAAGTTTTGGACCTTGACATGCATGTGATTTTTGAAAAATACTTCATAACTATGCCACAGATATAGTGATACTCCTTATATATATTTATATGGTGATACCCCTTATGTATAAATATTTAGAACAGGGTTTTTTTGTTTGTTTTGTTTTGTTTTTAAGCAGAGAACTGAAAACCAAAGGGGTGACCATCAGTTGGGGACAGGTATAACAAATTGTGGTATATGAAGGCAGTGGGTTATTAATGTGAAATGTTAGAAATGATGACAAAAAAGACGAACATGGCAAGGCTTTTTACTTCCCAACAAGTGAAGTAGGCAGAACCAGGAGAACAATTTATAAAAGTACATACACTTTTAAAAGGTTCACTACATAGATGCATTCTTCTTATCTAGATGTACTTGTTAAACGGGGAGAGCAGAGAAGGTGGTAATAGGGTTCTTCCCCCTTCCTTCCCTCTTCAACCTACACCCCCACTATTGTTAAAAACGTATTAAAAATGCATAGGCAATTTATTATATACTTAAAAGGGAAAGGACCATCTACATATGTAATAAAGATTTGCAGTTTTTTATGTAACCATCTTATTCTGTTATGTCTAGAAATATTCATTTTAGTTGGTGTTGATTTCAGAATTATTTTTAAGAGGCCATGGTTCATCACTTGCTTTGAAAATAATAAAGTGATTCCCAACCAAAGCGGATTGGGGGCCACTAGTATAAGACTCGTATATGGCGTTACTGTCATAGGAAAGTAAGGAATTAGATGTTCCATTTTTTTTTCTTTTTCAAAAACATTGATGTAGCAGTTGGTGGTATAGTGCCAGGGCTGGAGTCTGAAGATTTGGGTTCACATGTGACCCCAAAACATTTTCTACCTGTGCAGCACAGGGAAAGTCACTTAAATCTTAATTGCCTAGACCTTGGTCTTCTGTTTTAGAGTTGTTACTGGAACAGAAAGTAAAATTTAAAAACAAAACAATTTTTTTAATTAAAAAAAGTTGGTTGACTTAAATTTCCTCCCCCATAAAATAAACATTCACTCAAACAAACATATCACTCAAATTACATCTTCCTGGGTATGTGTTAATAAAAGTAGCCTTAAAACGTTAACAAAAACACTTTTATTTGAAATCTGTGTTGGTCACTAAAAGATTACAAGGATATTGAAAATGATGTGCATAAATATATAATATTTGTAGGCTTGTGTGAAATTGCTCATCCTTTTTGGTTTGAGTTTTACACATAATAGGTTTGCCTCAGAAAAAAAAGAAAACAATTGGCTGTTTCTGGAATTTTTAAGTCTAGGGTATAGATACTTTTCTTGTTATTCCTACCAACATTGAACTATTTTAAAAAATCATTCATTTCCCAGCATGTTCTCCATTAAAGGAAGGAAAAAGCTATCACATTTGTACACATTTTTGCCTTCAGTTTTTATATGGAGGAGGGATGTGTTTCTTCCTTGTTCTGGGAAGTCAAGATAGTTAATTGCAGAATGAGTTTAGTTGCTTTTTTGTGATGGTTTTCAATTTCAGTATTTTATTCTCTTGGTTCTGCTTTCTCTCTAATCTGCATCACTTGACTGTTTCTCTATATTCCATATATTTCTTTTTTCCCTACAACACAATCATCCCATTATTCATGTACCATATTTTGGTCAGCCGTTCTCTAAAATAGATGGGCACCTACTTTGTTTCCAGGATTTTTTTTTGGTAGGCTTCTTTGCTACAAGAAAGTGCAGTAAGCAATATTTTGTTACATTTGGAAACTTGGTGAAGTTGTATTGGGGGCGGGGCTATTGGGGGTAGTGTTTGCCCAGTAGAAAGACTTTTAATAGATTAATGACTTCTGTTAAATAATTTCTTATTTTACATAATGGTTGTATGGATTTGCAGCTTTACTAATTTTTGTTTGTATTTTAACATCTTTGCCAATTTGTAAAGTGACACCATAATGTTTTAATTGGCATTTTTCTTATAGAGATTTGAAGTATTTTTTTTATGCTTGTTTATAACAATTGGCATTTATTCTGCCAAATATTGGCATTTTATTTAAAAATTTTTTTTATATTTTTTTTCCCACTGGGGAATGGTTCTTGTTTTTTTCTTTTCTCTCTGATCTCACCTATTTAAAAAGTTTGGTACCTTTGATCAAAACTCTTTATCTCCACTCCCAACCTCTTCTAAACTCATTTCACATTTTTTATTATCTCCTAAGCACCTCAGTTGGAGCACAATTAAAATTGAATTCCTTTGCTCCTTCCTGCCAACTTCTCTATACTTGCTGAAGATGCCACCTTATCCGGTCCGTTTGCATCTTTTAAATCCTTTGTGACTCTTAGTTTCTTTCTTAATCCTCCTTTCCTCTAGTCAATCAAATTGCCAAGTTCTGCTGATCCTGTTTTCAATATTTCTTGCATCTGACCCCATCTTTCATTACCATGCTAATTCAAGCCCTTTCCTCTTACCACATCTGTAATAGCCTCCTAATTAGTCTCTTTGCTACTAGTTTTCAATCTGTCACAGATTCTAAAGATTTTCCTAATGGACTCTTTATCACTTGACTTCTTGATTTCAAGATTTTGATATCCTTAGTCCATGGAATAAAATCGAAAAATCTTAACTTGCAGCAGTCTTTTTTTCAATTTCCTTTTTGCTGTCTGCCTTTTTTGCCTCTTAATGTATTCCATGCTCTGGCTAACCCATACTACTGGATTCCAACCTACTTTCTATTTCCAAAAGTTGTTCTCCTTAGCTATTGAAATCTTAAGACATGCAGATGATACCTTTTCCATAGTTTTCCTTAGGTCCCTAAGTACTCCAACCATTTAGAAGTGTTCTTTCCCTAACATTCCTACTTTTAAAATTCATCTTATTTATCTACTAGATTATAAACCCCTAATGGATTTAAAAGCCAGAATCAAAAGGAAACATTTAAATATGAAAAATGAAGGGTTCTAAATATATATTTAAAACTTGGTAACCTGTGCTAAATCTCTTTAATACAGGGTGTCACAAAAGTCTTACTACTTTTTTAAGCTATTAAAACTTTAAAATGCATTAAGAATTTTGGGACACTATATATTTATGATTTGACCCCTGCTCAAATGTCAGGCTTCCTTATTTAGTTTTTAAACTTTAGAATTTTAACATTGAAAAGGGCTTTAAGAAAGGACCTTACTGCATATAGGCCAGGTTGAATTATCTCTTGGTGTGAGCTATATCGATACTGTAAGTAGATTAATATTACAAACTGATCTGTATTATTAACGGGGAGGTATGTTCATTTCCTACATCAAGAGTTAAAAACTTAAGACAAAATTTACCTGGCAGGACTAAGGATACTTCAGTGATAATAATACCTGGCATCTACTATGTTGTCTTCAAATTCACAAGATATGTATAACTTAGACACTTGATGCCATAGAAATGTATAACTGGTAACATTTTTGAGATTATTTTTATCTTCATCATTTATCTCTAAATGTTGTAGAAAATTTAGCAGCAAAAGTCCTTTGTCCAAAATGTTGTAGGAATTTGAGGGGCAATTTATGCTATATTCAACTTATTATTTATGCTTTGAGAGATTTGGAGATCAAATCAGTAACTGTTTTGTTTATGCAGTTAATGTTTCCTTTAAAACCAGAAATTGGTGTCACAATAATTCGGCTTTGTTTTATGGTGTCTAAATAGAGTTCTGAATGTTTTTTAGCAAATGGGGCAACATGAATAGCAATTAGGCAAAAATAGAAAGAACACCAGACTAGATTTGAGCCTCTAGTTCACTACTTATTAGATTCAGCCCTCTTAAAAGAGGGAGAATTGACTCACTCTATAAAGGCCAATTCCATCTCTGAAATTTGTTTATGTGATTTACATTTTGTAAATTATAACCATAACCACCACAAATATAGATATTCAAATATATAAATAAAATTCTGTGGAACCATAAATTAGGTTTTTTGCAAATTTAATTTTTAAGAATGTTTAACCTGAGATTTTACTGCTAAGCACATGCTTTAGTGATTTAAAAAAGGCCCTGTATCACCAAATTTAAAAATATATTTTTTTATTTTTTAC
This sequence comes from Monodelphis domestica, assembly GCF_027887165.1. Lineage (NCBI taxonomy): Eukaryota > Metazoa > Chordata > Mammalia > Didelphimorphia > Didelphidae > Monodelphis > Monodelphis domestica. Next base: position 180,002,416 of record NC_077233.1, on the reverse strand, counting down.
CAATTACATATAATATCAAATTTTCACACAAGTTTTCCTAAGTTTTATGATTGAACTTATCTCCCTCCCTTCCTCTTCCCCTTCCCATGCTGGCAGGTATTTTATCTGGGTTATACTTGTATTATCATGCAAACATTTCCATATTCATTTTCGTGAATAATTTTGTAAAACCAAAACCCCAACACAAACCTAAATAAATGAATGAAAAATGGTATACTTTGTTCTGCATTCTGACTCCCAACGGTTCTTTCACTGGAGGTGGACAGCATTCTTTGCCATAAGTCCCTCAGTGTTATTCTGAATCGTTGTGTTGCTTATAGTAGCTAAGTCTATCACAGTTAATCATTCCACAATATTGCTATTACTGTGTACAGTGTTTCCCTGGTTCTTCTTTTTTGACTCTGCTTCAGGTCATGAAGGTCTTTCTAAAATTATCTGGTTCATCATTCCTTACTGAAGAGTAATATTCCATCACCATCGTATACCATAGTTTACTCAGCCATTCCCTAATTAATAGAAATCTCTTTAATTTCCAATTCATTGCCATTGCAAAAAGAGCATCTATAAATATTTTTGTACAAGTAGGTCCTTTCCCCCTTTTTTAATCTCTGAGATACAGACCTAGAAGTAGTTTTACTGGATCAAAGGGTATGCATTGTTTTATAGCCTTTTGGCCATAATTCCAAATTGCCCTGCAGAACTGGTTTGATCAGTTCATAGCTTCACCAGCAATGCATTAGTGTCCCAATTTTGCCACATCTCCAATATTTATCATTTTCCTTTACTGTCATATTGGCCAGTTTGATAGGTGTGAGGTGGTACCTCAGTTGTTTGAATTTCATTTCTCTAATCAAGAGGAATTTAGAACGTTTTTTTCCTGTAATTGTTGATAGCTTTGATTTCTTCATCTGAAAACTACGTATTCATATCCTTTGACCATTTGTCAATCAGGAAACGGGTTAGATTCTTATAAAATTGATTTAGTTCTTTATATATTTGAGAAATGAGACCTTTGTCAGAGAAATTTGTTATAACATTTTTTCCCAGTTGTTTCCCTTCTAATCTTGGTTGCATTAGTTTTGTTTGTACAAACCCATTTTAATTTAATATAATCAAAATTATTCATTTTACATCATAAATTCTTCCCTTTTCCATAGATCTGACAGGTAAACTATTCTATGTTCCCCTACTTTACTTATAGTATCACTCTTTAGGTTTAAATCACATACCAATTTTGACCTTATCTTGGTATAGGATATCGCCAAAATATTTATAGACATTAAGATACCCATTTGGGGGAATGATTAAATAAGTATGGTTTTTGAAGGTAATAAACATTGCTATTATTTTTTTAACTTATGGATATGATGAATACAGAAATCAAGCACTTAATACCCAGTATGTCTCAGGCCCTGTGCTAGACTAATTGGGGACACAGAAGTGAGAAACTTAACAATTGCTATTGAGGTGCTTGCATTCAGTCAAGAAGTATATACATGATATAGGCTTGGGGACTGAACCTGGACCTGTTATTTCATGTATATTAAGATGAATTCCTAGGTCTTGTGGAAACTTCCTCTGCCAGTGTAGATTTGCATCTTCTCTGCATCTTAACAGTCACTAAGATTCAATGATTTGCCAAGGGTCACATGCCCATAATGTCAGTCTGGCCAAGACTGACTGTACCCCACTACATCACAATGTCTCTATGCTGTGTGTGTGTGTGTGTGTGTGTGTGTGTGTGTGTGTGTATATATATATATATATATATGTATATATATATGTTAACATAATTCATATATAAACATTCTGACAGTTAAGGAGAACTTGTATCAGTATGGCTCAAGAAAGGATTCATTTCTATAGAAGTGGTTCTTGAGCAGCACTTTGAAGAGGAATAGTCTATGAGTCTGGAAAGATAGCTTGGGCCCAGGCTATGAATGATTATAAAAGCCAAATAAAGGAGTTTGTGTAGCTTATTGAGTGGAGAAGTGACATAGTCATGTGTATGCTTAAGGAAAATCTGGGAAGACATTGCAATAGTTCAGGTGAGAGGTGATGGGGGCCTAAACAAATGTGGTAGTTGTGAAAGGGTCGACTATGTAGATGTGAATGCAGCAATAGAAAGATTTGGCAACTGATCAGGGTGTGTAGGATAAGATAGTAGGAGGAGACGAGGATAATGTTGAGGATATGAACTTTCAAAGATTGAAAGAATGGGTATATTCAACAGATATAGGGAAAATGGGTACATTTGTGAGAAAATGTTCTATTATGGATATAAAGAGTATGAAATGGCTCCAGAATATCTAGTTTGACCTTTCCAATAGGCTTTTGGTGGTTTGAGGCTGAAACTTGGAGAAGCTAGGGCTGGCCAGATACATAGATCCATGACTTCTCATCTACTCAGAGATAAGTAAGCCCATGAGAGCTGATAGTTACCTGGAGAGCATAGAGAGAAGGAATGAAGGCTCATACAGAGCTTTGGGAGCCATGACAGTAGATAGAGGAATTTCTATAAAATTTGGTAGCAGTTTAAGGCAGATTTTAAAGGTGAGGAAATGAGTAAGAGGAGAGAAAGGCTGACAGCTGCTTTTGCTTCAAAAAGGAGGAAGGTTATGAAATACAAGCTTGAGTTTGGTGGCATGGTCTTATAAAGGTTTTATTTTTTTAATGGGGGAGGAAGATTTATAGGAAAGAAAACAGTAGATAAGTAGAGATTGAAAATAAGAGGGGTAGATATTTCTTTTTCTGAGATTAGAGGCTCTGAAAAGAGAATGGGAGAAGAAAAAAGCATTTGTGGCCAATAACCTCAATTTCCTCAATAAAGTAAGTCAGGCCCTCTGCTAAAAGAGGAGTGTGACAGTGAAGAATAAAAGGAATGCTGCAGTGAAGGTCCTTTTGAGGTTAGATAATGTAAATTTGTTGGCATGGGAAGACTTCTGCACTAATGCAAAAGTTAAATTAAACTGGACCAGGAAAAGAGTACACATGCTCCCTGGAGCAAATGGAAAGTACAGCAAATCAATGTTATAAAATTGAGATGACCAAACTTATCCTTTAAGTGCCATCCTACACTCTTCCCCTCCTCCCCCCTGCCCCTCACACAGGCATCTAGGTATGACACACAATAGCCTATTATCACTAACAAGATAATTTAAAAGACCTGCTTTCATTAAAATCATTTATTGCACATGAGATCAGAGGGAAATTCATTCAAGTAAAGAAAGAATAGTTAATTTATGAACAACGAGATTGTTTCTTATTTGGTAACCTCAATGAGTCAGTTCTCTCACTGATGTAGTTACTTCATCTAATGGCCCAAACTTATTCCATGTCCTCTTATCTTTTGTGATGTTGATTCATATCTTTCCTAAATTTCCATGAAGAATCTGCCAGTAGTGATGAAATATTCTTTTAACAGTTTGAGGACTCCTGTTCAATACTTGAGTTCTCCCTTTGTTGAAACAATCTGGTCCTTTCAGTCTACTAGTGTATAGACTTTTTTAGACAACTGTAGCTTTAACTTGTGCCTGCTAATATGCAATGATGATATATGAATGCATGTTTTTAATTATGTCTATTGTACAAATAACTTCTAGGAATGAGTTGACATTGATTTTTGTTGGTAGGAACATTGAGGTTTTTTTTAACCATCTGGTTTCTAGTCCTAATTATTCTTTTAGGTGTTCACTTTTTGTGATCTTGAGCAAATCATTAAAATTCTAGGACCTAGCTTCTTCACCTGTTAAACAGTGAAGTATAGTTTTATGTTCTAAAATCCGTCCAGCAATAACTATTAATTCTATAATTTACCAGGTGATTGGTGAATAGCATTCTTTATAAAATGTCTTTGAGTAAAAGCTTTAAGAACACTCATTATCATAGTAGCTTTCAAGTGGATTCAGATTTGTTAAACATTTTTAAACTAACTTAACTTGAAACTTCTTGTTCTAGTTATTTGAAGTGTTTGGGGTTTTCCTTTTTTTCCCCCTCTCTCCTATCCCTACTCAAGAACTCTGTTGCCACCTCTTTAGAAATTAGATAACAGTGGCCAAGTGGATTAGTGGATTAAGAGCCAGGTCTAGAGACAGGAAGTCCTGGGTTCAAATATTTTTTGCATTTACTTCCTAGCTGTGTAACCTTGGTGAAGTCACTTAAGCCCCATTTCCTAGCCCTGACTATTATTCTACCTTGTAACCAATACATAGCATTCATTTTAAGACTGAAGGTAAAGGCATAAAAAAAGAAATTACATAAGAAATGAAGGTGTGTAGCAATCTGTGCCATAATCTTGTTGCCCAAATCCTTTAAATTTTTATACAACTGTTTTAATTCAGAAATTTAAGCTATTTACTTTGCAAAGTACTATGTATAGTAGTTATGATTTTACCTAGTTTATGCTCTGTTTAAACAAAAAGTAAATTTCTATACAATATCATTTGGAAAAAGATAACTTGGATTTATTCAGGGAATAATCTTAAAGACTATTTACCCATATTCAGGTAATGCACTTTTTGGTTTCTGGTTGTACTATGATTATGAAAATAGTTTTTAAGAGTTGCAGATATCATTTTTCCATGTAGGAATATAATCATTTTGACCTTATTGAAGCCCTTAAAATTTTTCCCTCTCTTGTTTCTCTTTTTATGGTCCTCTTGAATTTTGTATTTTGACATTACATTTTTCATTTAGGTCTGGTTTTTTCTTTAGAAATGCTTGGAAATCTTCTGTTTTATTAAATGCCCATACTTTCCCCTGAAAGTATAGAGTCAGTTTTGATGGGTAGGTGATTCTTGGTTGTAGACCCAATTCTCTTGCCTTCCTGAATATCATATTCCAAGCCTTGAGGTCCTTTAGTGTGGAAGATGCTACATCCTATGTAATCCTAACTGGGACTCCCTTCATAATCTGAATTGTCTCTGGCAGCTTGCAGTATTTTCTCTTTGGTCTGGAAGCTCTTAAATTTGGCTATAACTTTCCTGGGGGTTGTCTTTTGTGAATTTAATGTAAGGGGTGATCTATGGATTCTTTTGATGTATATTTTGCTTTCTTGTTCAAGAATTTGAACTTGGGGACGCTCTCTGTGCAGCCAAGAACAAGAACAAGACCCCGAGAGGGTAGGTGAACCAAACCTGATCTGCCTGACTTGGGGGGGGGGGGGTTAGTTAGATATTAGTTAGATAGATTCCCTTTCTGGTTCACTCAAATAAACTCAGTTAATAAGACCCAGAAACTGACTCAACTGTTATTAGAGGGAAATTTGAGATTGAGGGAGAAGAGAAGTGACATTTCTCTCCCCAAGAAGAAAGAGGCTCATATTAATATAAGTCTCTTTAACAAGATCCTTCAGAGAACCCAGCAGTTAAGAGTTGAAGGTAGCCATAGTGTGTGTGTGTGGGTGGGTGGGGGGTTGTCAGAGAGTGCTGAGGGGGAAAAGAGAACCTATTCTCCTTTCTCTCCCTTGGCTTATCAACATCACCTTCTCACTCTGTCCCTGCTTTAGAGGGGGAAGACTCCATTCCTTTTATCACTTTTCTGCCTGCTATAAATCTTCTTTTTACCCTTCTATTACAATATCAGGGCAGTTTTCTTGGATAATTTCTTGTAATATGATGTCAAGGCTTTTATTTTGTTCCAGGCTTTTCAGGTAAGACCAGTAATTCTCAAATTGCCTCTTTTAGATCTATTTTCTAGATCAGTTGTTTTTTCAATGAGATATTTTATATTTATTTCAATGTTTTCATTCTTTTGATTTTTCTTTATTCTTACTGTCTATTTACCCAATCCTAGTCTTTAAAGACTGAGTTTTCAGCTATGATCTTTTGATATTTTCCTTTCTGGGTTGGTCTATCTTGCTTTTCATGGCTTCTAGCAGGTCAGTTCTGGTCACCAATTTGCTTATTACTTCTGCTGTGCCTCTTTTTCCATATGGGCAATTTTGTCTTTTAAGCTGTTATTTTTTTTTGTATTACTTTTATTTCTTTCCCTCGCTTTTCCCATTTTTCTTCTATCTTACTTGATTCTTGAACTCCTTTTTGAATTCCTTGAGAGCATGTGACCAATTTCCATTTTTTTGGAAAGTTTGAATGAGTTTGCTTGTTTGTCACACTGCTATTGCATCTATATTTTGCTCTTTCGCCATAGAAATTATCTAGTGTCAAGAGTTTTAGGTTTGTTTTGTTTTGGTTTGGTTTGATTTTTTTGCTCTTGCTTATTCCTTTTGCCACTAGTGGCTTAGGACTTCTGCATGTTGGTGGTCGTCGCTTTCTTAGCTTCTGTCAGCTTCCATCTCGCAGGGCTTTGCCATGTTAGTATCTTCCCTGCCCAGTCAGAAGCCTGGGTGAGGGCCGGTAGATCTGTGATGTTCTTTGTGTAGTGCTCTTTGAAGCATTATGATCTGAGGCTATTCTTCCAGCCCCTGCTGCCTTGGCTATGGCCAGCCTTGTTTCTGTACTCTGCTGCCCAGACTCTGGCTCTTCAGGCTTGATGCCTTGCCCAGGCCTTGCATTGCCCTCAGGATAAGCCTGGTACTTTCAGCCAGCCCCCAAGAATTAGAGATGCCCCAGCCCTCACTCTGACTCTGGCTTGGGGGAGGGTTGATCAACTTGCACTTTAATTAGTGAAGTTTTGCCCCCTTATAGCATGGGAATCCTCAAACACTGCCTACCTTTAAGGCTGGCTCCAGTGGGAGAGGCCCTTTACTTGTCTGATTTTCATTTGTCTTTTTGAGATGCTTTGATCATTTGAAAGGAGATCTCATAAGGTTCCTGCTAGCACACCACCACCATCTTTGCTCCCCCTTGCTTCTATTTGTACTGAATTTATTTATTTTGAAAATTTTATTTAATTAGTCAATTTAGAACATTATTCCTTGGTTGCAAGAATAATTCTTTCCTTTCCCTCCCCCCCACCTCTTCCCATAGCAGACACGCAATTCCACTGGGTTTTGTAGGTGTCTTTGATCTGAACCCATTTCCATGTTGTTGATGTTTGCACTAGGATGATCATTTAGAATCTACATCCTTAATCATATCTCCTTAGATCCATGTAATCAAGCAGTTGTTTTTTTTCTGTGTTTCTGCTCCCACAGTTATTCCTCTGAATGTGGAGTGTTCTTTCTCGTAAATCCCTCAAGATCATTGCATTGCCACTAATGGAGAAGTCCCTTACATTCGATTGTACCACAGTGTATTAGTCTTTGTGTATAATATTCTCCTGGTTCTGCTCCTCACTCTGCATCAATTCCTGGAGGCCATTCCAGTTCACATGGAATTCCTCCAGTTCATTATTACTTTGAGCACAATAGTATTCCATCAACAACATATACCACAGTTTGTTCAGCCATTTCCCCAATTGGAGAGCATTCCCTCATTTTCCAATTTTTTGCCATCACAAAGAGCACAGCTATAAATATCCTTATACAGGTCTTTTTCCTTATTATCTCTTTGGGGTATAAATTGGATCAAAGGGCAGACAAGTCTTTTAGCCTCCTTCGGGCATAGAATAGTTTTGATTTCTTTATCTGAAAATTGCCTATTCATGTCTTTATTAATTGGGGAATGGCTTGGTTTTTTTGTTGATTTTAGTTAGCTCTTTATAAATTTGAGTAATTAGACCTTTGTCAGAGGTTTTGGTTATGAAGATCCACCCCCCCCCCCCCCCCAATATGTTGCTTTCCTTCTGGTTACATTGGTTTTGTTTGTATGAAAACTTTTTAATTTAATGTAATCAAAATTATTTTACATTTTGTGATTTTTTTTTCTAACTCTTGCTTGGTCTTAAAATCTTTCCTTTCCCAAAGATCTGACATGTATGCTATTGTGTGTTCACCTAATTTACTTATAGTTTCCTTCTTTATATTCAAGTCATTCACCCATTCTGAGTTTATGTTGGTGTAAGGTGTGAGACTTCATTCAAACCTAATCTCTCTCATACTGCCTTCCAATCTTCCCAGCAGTTTTTTTTTATCAAATAGTGGATTAGACTGTCTTGCTGAGGTCACTTACCCCAAGTCTATTCCACTGATCCTCCTTTCTGTCTCTTACTACCATATTGTTTTGATGACCACTGCTTAATAGTATAGTTTGAGATTTGGGACTGTAAGGCCACCTTCATTTGCATTTTTTTTCATAATTTCCCTGGATATCCTTGATCTTTTGTTCTAACAAATGAACTTTGTTATGTTTTTTTTTTCTAATTTAGTTAAAAAGGTTTTTGGTAGTTCGATGGTTATGGCACTAAATAAGTTAAATTAGTTTGGGTAAGATTGTCGTTTTTATTATGTTAGCTTGTCCTACCCAAGTATGGAATTTATTGCTACTTCAAAATCTCTCCTATCTGATTGGTGATATTGGAATTATTCTATTGGTTATTTGTAAAAGAAAAAAAAGGAAAAATTACCTTTTTATGCCATGTTTCTACTTTTTAATGATAATTCTGAATTAGATTTGGTATATTCCAGCTAGAGACATTATTGTTGGTAGGAGTTAAGATAAAAATAATTAGTGTTGCTAATTAAAAAAAACTGAAATAAATGGTCATAAGTAAACTTTTTTCTGTTTGAATTCTTAGTGTCATAACTTAGGCTATTTTCAACTTATTGTCTTTACAGTATTCTTGGCATACAGTTTTGTTGTTGAAAGACCTTTTACCCTCTTCATTTGGTCTCTTTATCTTTCCTTTTGACCAGGCACCTAAAAGCATTAATTTTGATGACCATTCTAAAAAACTGATACCTCAGTTCCAATGACTTTTTTTTCCTTTTAATAAATATATTTATGGCAGGTAGGTGGCTAAGTGGATAGGTACCAATTTTTCTGGGTTCAAATCTGACCTCAGGCACTTCCTAGCTGTATGACCTTGGGCATGTCACTTAACCTCAATTGCCTAGCCCTTACTGTTCTTCTGCTACCTTGGAACCAATAACCAATTCTAAGATAAAGTATGAGTTAAAAAATACATTCAATACAAAACATCAATAGAATTGTAGTTTGAATATGCATTTCAAAATTCAAAAAAGGCAAGAATGACCATATTTTTATCTGAAAAGAAAGTCAAATTGTAAATCATTGAGTGATATACAAGAACATTTTTATTTCATAATGGTAAAAATGACTAGCAAATTTATATTCATTCTTAACAGTACTAGTTGAAAGGCATCCAGGTGTACATATATAGTACATAGAAAGCAGCCCTTGGATCGAGGAAACCTGACTGATTTCGAGTGTTGCCTCTGAGATGTGTATGTGTGTGTGTGTGTGTTATATATATAACACACATATAACACACATGTATATATATATATATATATATATATATATGCATGCTAGTTATATCACCCCATTGTTAGGCAACTCTCACAGACATGTTGCAGAGAAGGTACTGACCTGTGTTTAGTAGTAGTAGTTCGTTGAAACATTTAATTGACACAGATGGAGTCCTTATTCCTGTTCCATGTAGCAGAAACTCAACAAATTCATATAAAAATTAACAGTAAAATAAGAAGAAACAGACTTTTTGGCTTTCTTAGAATTTTACTAATAAATGAGTACTCTCTCTCTCATCCCTACCTATTGAACCACCCATCCCTTTTTAATGAAAAAAAAAAGGTTTAAAAGAAAAGAAAAAGCAGTTGAGTATAAATTAAGCAATTCATCATGCAGCCTCACAGTACATGGGATATTCTATACTCATAGCCCCTTACCTCTGTAAAGAAGGAAAGATACCTTTATCTCTTCTCTAGGGCCCAGCTTAGACTTTTTCACTCTTTTAAAATATAATATTTACTTCATAGAAAGCAAAGATAGGAAAAAACAAAACATTACATTCTGTTCACAAAGTTGGGTGCTTTCCATCACTTCAAGCAGTATTTGTGGGGATCAGTGGGCATATACTTACAGAATCCTAAGCAAGGAAGCATATGAATAAGGAAATCTATGCACAGGGTTATATACAGCTCTGGACTACAGGCAAGCTTTGATGTCCTTAAGACTCTTTTCACTTAATTTTTTAGACTTTCACTTTTGCTGAGATCTCTGTACTAAGAGAGCTCATTCTTGCCTTTACCAAAATTGTCACTTAATTAGATAAAAAGGTTTCCTAAAACATGTAAGAGTTTTTAAAAATTCATGTGCTTTAAAAATAAAGGTTGAAGTCCAAGAGTTACCATCCAGATGGTTGTATTTGAATCCCCACCTACTCATGTTTTAAAATTTTATGCAAAACATCTTTGGGGCCAGAGGCTATTCCAAGTACCTTCTTTATGCTAGGATGGTCACCAACAAAGTTTCCTATCTTTTGAAATTGCATTACTTCAAAATCTAGAACTTTGAGATTCAATCCTGATGGCATCCCATCTAGTCTTCTCCATCTAATTCTTTTTTCACTCACACTAGGCTATTATTTGCCTTTGTTAAGAATTCCAGTCCCATATTCATTTTGTCTTCTCTATTTCCAGTACCTGATACAGAGCTTGTTACATAGTAGGTATTTGAAATGCTTTTTTATTTTGATTATTTTATCTTCATCTTCGCAATCCATTTCTGTACATTCTGAGCTTTCTTTGCTTCCAAACCCAGTCAAAGGACTGCTTGCCATTTTAGTTGGTTTGTAGGTGCTATACTTAAAAATATCTTGCCATTTTAGCATTGTTATTCTTGGTAAATCCTCAATTCCATGGCAGAAAAAAATCCAAGGTACTAAGACGAACTAACCTGGACTGCACCTACTAAATTGCTTTCAAAGTCTCTAATACACTGCTGTACTCTTGTTGATTCCCTCTCATTTTCCAAATTTTACCTTTCCCCAGCCCTGGTCTCCAAACTTAGGACACTTGATGTAGGTTCTTTCTTTAGGAAGACTGAAACCTTCTATATCAGTGATGGTGAACCTATGGCATAGGTGCCAAAGATGGCACCAAGAGGGCTCTTTTGTGACCACACAGGCCAACCTCCCTCACAGTGTTTGTTACCAGAAAGGCATAGAGACTCAGAGGTGCTTCTTTCCACCATGCCTGATGACATTTTTTTCCCACATCATCTCCCTGCCCTGCAGTCCAATGGGAGTACTTCCTCCCATGTTAGGAGAGATGGGGTGGGGCCAGGACCTGGCACTCCCATCTTTAAAAGGTTTGCCATCACTGTACTGTAGTTTTTCTCTTTCTCCACTCCCCAGCCCCATTCCTCAAATTTTTGTATCAGTTGGAAAGCATTTATAAAAACTTCAGCTGTAGACTGACTTTAGTAATTTTATTTTGATGAGTTACATAGAGAATTTTCATCTTTTGCAGTTTGTGTTGAAATCAGATAATTTTATCCCACATTTTTGTATATAATGTTCTAACTGTGCAGATCTGGAGGTTAGTTTTTCTAAAAGAAATCTGCAGTCTTAATCTACTTATAATTTTTCAGGCAAAAGATATGCTTTGTTACTAGTCTCTAAAAAACATTATAGAAAGTTCATGTTTTTCCATAATTGTTTCATATTTTAGAAATCATAATTTTATAAGAATGCTATTTCATAGAGAAGGAAATAAAGTAAGGATATGGCTAATAGATTGCAGCATTTCTAATCTAATCTAATATTTATTTGCAAGATAATTTTGAAAGCTAGATCATCTCAGGTCCTGGTTAAAATTGTTATGCAAATTTCATATGCTTGATAATAGTTTATAGTTCGTCATCATTGTAGTGATTTGAACTTTTAATCTACTTAAAAAAATAATTCAATTTGATGTTTTTACAGAATCTCAGGTCATCTAGTTCAATCTATATCCAAATAAAAATAGATCCAAAATCTATAATATTTCTGGCAAGTGTTTATTTAGCTTTTAAACCAATTGGGTACAAGCAAACACATTAGAATATTGAAAGAAATATTAGAAACATCCGTTTTACCCATTTACTAAGTTTTAACAGCAAAAAGTTGAATCAATAAGGGTTTTGTTGAGACCCAAGAGGCAGGAAATTATTTTAGAGTTATTGTTTGAAAGTTGCCATTTATGGTGTGGTTTTTTTGTTTTTGTTTTGTTTTGGGTGTGGGTTTTTTTTTTAAATAAAGAAAACCACTACTGTAATTGGGCAAATTAGAATGATTTGAATGTAAATTTAGCTATAAAAATTAGTTTTTTGTTTAAAATCTCAAACATTGTTTTCCTTATTACCAAGAAACTAAATGTCAATTCTGTTTAACCTTTAACCTTTACAAATGTGACCTGTAGTTATATGATACATAACTGGAAGAGAATGTATTGTTTAAATCCCTTGCATCCGTTATTGAAAACTATAAAGCACTACAGATTTAGGTTGGGCATTTCTCAGTATGCAATTTATTATTATGTAACCTGTTTTGAGGAAACAGTAGCAATAGGTGCTCTTATTCACTCCCATTCACCTTAAACACAAGCTATTGCATCTAAAAACTCTGGGCTTTGGCATTGTAATTTATATCCAGTAAATTGGAGTCTGTACTTGTTTGCTTATTCTTTTATCAGTCCATAAGGATTTGTTAAGTACCTGCTATATGTTAGTTACTGGGTACTAAAAAATGAAACCAAAGTCTTGTTAATAGAGACAATGGATAAATATAGAAGTATATACCAAACACAAGGAGTTGTGGGGGAAGGGGAATAAGAAGCTGGGAGAATTAGGCGCTTCCATTTGGAAACGACTACATTTCACAGTCTATAGAGCATCAGGCCTGGAGTTGGGACCCTGGGCAAATTTACTTAACTCTTATTGCCTAGCACTTACTGCTCTTCTGCCTTAGAATAGATACAAAGACAGAAGATAATAGTTTTTTATTTTTTTAAAAACCCTTACCTTCCATCTTGGAGTCAATACTGTGTATTGGCTCCAAGGCAGAAAAACTGTAAGGGCTAGGCAATGGGGGTTAAGTGACTTGCCCAGGGTCACACAGCTAGCAAGTGTCTGAGGTCACATTTGAATCCAGGACCTCCCTTCTCTAGGCCTCGCTCTCAATCCATTGAACCACCTAACTGCCCCCAATAATAGTTTTTTTAAAAAGAAAAGAAAGTGGCACTTGAGCTGAGCTTTGAAGATAGGAAGGCAAGGAAAAGATGATTCTAGACAGGTACTAAGAGTTGAAGGTAAAAGATGGAATATTGTGTGAAGAACAGCAAGAAGGCCCATCTGACTGTTTTGCTAAAGAGATAATTTAACATACCTGAAAAGGTTGTTAAAAACCTTCAATGTCAAATAGAGGAGTTAAGATTTGATTCTTCAGTTAATAGCGATCACTCGAACTTCTTGAACCTAGTAGTTATGTGGTCAGGATTATGCTTTAGGGATACTCATTTGGTAAGTGTGAAGATAAATTAGAGAGGGAAAATTTTTTTGAGAAAAAGGAGACTAATTTAGAAGCTATTTTAAAAGTTGAGGCAAGAGGACAGTTAGTCTTCAGGTGAGTAAAGAGGAAAGGAGACAACATAGAGTTGAAGATGACTCCAGACTTGAAAACTGGGTAACGAGAAGGGTGAGAATGTTCTCAACAGAGGTAGACAGTTTGGGAGAAGAATTAATTTTGAGGAAAGATGAGTTATATTTTGGACATGTTAGCTCTGAGAAGCATCTTCAGAAAAATGTTCATGGAACCCATAGGATCAAGTGAGAGACTATAGGAAGAATTGAGAAGAGAGCATAGGGCAGAATGTTGGGCTCTTAGTGGGCATGACATGAAGAGTCAACAAAGGAAAATGGAAAAAAGAGCAGACAGAACCAAGAGTGAATAGAATTTTTTTGATGGTTCAGAATGTGGTCAGCAGTGTCATTCATCAGGGAGTTAAGAATAGGGACTGAGTTTAGTAGAGATTAATAGTAACTTTAAGGAAAACAGCTTAAATTGAATGATGAGATCAGAAAACCAATTGCAAAGGAAATGAGAAATGGGGGATGAGGCACTTCCAACTGAAAAGGAAAGAGATATAGAATAATAATAATAATAACAACACTAAGAGAATGGCAAGATCTAGTTAGAGTTTTTAGGATGTTGGGGAGAATGGGACTGTGTAATGGTTCCAGGGCAGAAGAGTGGTAAGGGCTAGGCAATGGGGGTCAAATGACTTGCCCAGGGTCACACAGCTAGGAAGTGTCTGAGGCCAGATTTGAACCTAGGACCTCCATCTCTAGTCCTGGCTCTCATTCCACTGAGCCACCCAGCTGCCCCCACCACTTTTTCAGATTGATGGTGATACCTCTGATTCATTGTAGTTTACATTTTTTGGATAGTTATTTTGAACAATTTTTAATTGATGAGCTGTGTTTGGGGGCTGTCACTTTCCATGACTGCTATCACAGCCATAGAAATAACCTCCTTTTAACAATTAAAATAAAATCTAAAAACAAATCAATACATCTATCTTTATTTTATACCTATTGTATACCAATTCCTTGGAGGTGGCAACTTTGCTTTTTTTTTTGTTTTAAACATTTCATTTCTAAATATGTCCATGTTGGAACAAAGGAGAGAAATTGAATCTTAAGGAGGGGTTGTTTATCAGTTGAAGAATAGAATGGCTAAGTGAGTCATATGTAAATGTAATGGAATATATTGAGTTGTAAAAAATGTTGGGTGAACTAATTTTTATGAATCCTAGGTAGTATGGACCCATGCAGAGCCCAAAGAACAACAGCATTGTAAAGAGAAACAAATTTGAAAGTCTTGTAGAACTCTTTTAAGGTGTCTCCAGAAGACCTGTGATAATACCTGTTTCATTCTGACAGAGGTGATAGATTCACAATGCAGAAAGAATAACATTTTTTAACCATCCAGTGTATGTACTTATTCAATTTAACTAAATTTTTTTGGTAACAGTTTTTAAAGGAGTTAAGAGAAGGATAGTTGAAAGAGGGAAGAATAGAGGTAGTAGTAATGATCCCTTCCCCCTTTTCTTTTTAAGAAGAGCATAAGCTGTTTTTAAAAATGTATAGCAGAGAAAGTGTATGGAATGTATTTATGTATACAATATATATGTAGCCTCATATATATTTAAAGCTAATGGTACAAAATGAAAATTGGTACAGTTTCATATGTAACCCTGGATAATTTTTTATATCTTCTAGTTCATATAGGAAGAAAAATTAGAAAATACTTCATAACTGTAGTTGGGGCCTTTTAGTAGAATGTGAATTCCTTGTTCTTGTTCAAAAGGTATATTTTGAGTATTATTTAGTCAATCCATAATCTTATTACTGTACTCCCTCCAAAGGAGGGATTGTAACTTTTCTCTGATTTCCTCTGTTTCTGCCCATGTAAAACCAAAAGTTTATCTTGGGGATCTAATGAGATAATATGTGATGTGATTCTTAAGTCTTTAGTGCTACATATTTGGGAGCTGTTTTCAGTCAGATTAACTGATTATGGATAATAGTGTTTCCACCATGTTATTTGGAAGCTGTGATTCTTGGGGTTGGCATCATAAAAAATAGGTAGATATTTGGAGAGGCCAACCATTGTAAGAACTAGATTGGGTATAGGTGAATGAGTTGTTTGCTGAAGAAGTTTTATATTAAAAAGGAAAAAGAAAGAAAAGGCATATTTGGGAAATAAAATATTAAGGTCCCCTGGCTTTTTTTTTTTTCTGCTCACATGTTTTCTATGTGTTGAGATTAACCCATGATTACATTAATACCTAGAGGTATAATGGAGATTAGTACTTAATTTTAGTGGATAGTGTCACTGGACTTGAAGTTAGGAAAACTGCTCAAATCCTTTCTGAGTTAGGCACCCACTAGCTGTGTCTGCTATGGCCCTGGGCAAGTTATTTAACCTCAGTTTCTTCATCTATAGTAGAATTAATTCCGAGCATCAAATGAGAATATATGTAATTGTAAACCTATTTTACTTTGGCTCTTTATATATGTAATTGTAAATCATAGTTATTATTCATCTTTATGGATGGTCTTAGAATTGTGTGATTCTTTGCAATCTCCTTTCTTTTTTTTAAACAGGATTTTGCAACTGTCACTAGAAAGGGACAGCAACATAGTATTTTTAAATTTTTTCATGTGTGCCATGGTTAGAAATTTACTTGGTTTCTAGCTCATTGATAGGCTATCTTTTGGTAAGAAATATATAGTCTTTCATCAGATCCCTATTTTTATTTCTCTAAATTCTTTTCAACATTTCTTGTGGTACAGTAATATCCTATTATTCACCTAATACAATTTGTTTATCCATTCCCCAATTAATTGACACTTTGTTTTACTTCCCAGAACTGTTGTAACAATTGATAGCTTCCTAATCATGCTTACATTTCCACTCTTCAATCATCATCAGTATCTAATTGATTGTGTAGTAGGCACTCAATAAAAAAATATTCATTGGTTTAGAAAATAGTTTGCTATTTAGGAATTTATGGGACAGATAAGTACATTATATAAGGCAAATTATCCAATACTTATAACCATTATTCAACCGTTTGGTAAGGTATTTTAACAAAGCAAATTGATTTCTCTGCTTCTGAAAGCCATAGGCATTTAAAATTTCTGAAAAGCTTACTGAATTTTTTTTGGCAATGTCTAATATGGTTTTATTTTTTTGTAAAGTATATTTGGTATATAGACCTTTTATATGGCCACTAAAGAGATGAGCATGTTTCTTTCAAGGTGAATTCAATCTGACTTCAGGTTCTGTTTTAGAATGGATTAAAAGCATCCTGCCTAAATTCATGTACTATAATGGTTTACTGAAGCAGAATCAAATTAAAATGTTACTTGTATGGTGCTGGATAGAATAAAATCCATTTTGCTTTGAAGTAAATTGGCACCTAGAACAGTTTTTAAAATATTCACCTTTTGTAGAATAGCCCTACTGGCAATTTTCAGCAAACCAGAAGTTTCATTTTTCAGTAACATTAAAGTCAGTGGACATTTCCATTAGTCAGTTGTCATAATACTTTTTGAGTAAAGGGAATTGATGCCATCAGCTTCAAAGTCAGATTGACAAATTGGTCTCAAGATGTACTGGGAGCACATACATGATACACATCACACACGCACATACGCATGCATAACACAATTTGATTTTTTTAAATATTGTGTGATTATGTGAATATACCTGAAAATAAGTCACTCAAATGCTTCAGTATACCAAAATCTGAGCTTTGCTTAAATGCCATGCCACCTGCATCATCATGGCTTTCAATTTTCACGTGCATGGACATCTAATATCTCAAACCGAAAACATGAAAAATGGACATTAGCATTCACCCTACTTTGATTCCTTGTGATTTGTCTTGCAGCTAACACAAGGCACCATCATTGACAACTTTTTGATCATCCTTAGGTCCCCCCAACCCCTGTCATTTTTCAAATTTATTCAGTTCACTTCCATATTATGTATCATCTATCCTACTGAGCAGCCACTCTAATTCAGGTTCTTAACTGATATCTTTATCCTTACTCCTATTCAGTTTACCTCCTTTCCTGCCAAAATTTCCTTCCTTTCTTCCCTTACTTTCTCTTGTTATCAACACAAGGTATCAGTTTCAATTTTAAAATTTCACATTTGAACCCAGAACTTCTCATCACCATCCTTTGAACCACCTACTGCCTCCCAAAATAATCTTTCTAATAATATTCTGACTATGTCACTGGCCTACTCAAAGTTTCAGTGGTTATCTTTTACCTCTAGGACAAAATACAAACTCTCCAGGTTGGTTTTTGTCACGCTCATATAGGCATATATCTGGCTCAAACTATTCAGTTATTCCTTCTTATAAGTCTAAAGAGGGCAGCTAGTTGGAACAGTGGATAGATAAGAGTACTAACCCTGGAAATAAGACTTGATACTCCTACATTCAAATATGGCCTTAGACACTTGCTAACTGGGTGACCCTGAGCAAGTCACTTAACCCCATTTGTTCACTTTCCTCATCTTTAAAATGAGCTGGAGTAGAAATGACACACCACTCCAGTATATCTCCCCCAAATGGGGTCATGAAGAGTTAGATAAGATATGACTGAAAAACAGTAAGTCCTGTTTCTTTAATCAGGCTGGCCCCACAGCTAGAATGCATTCTCTTCTTAACTGCCTCTTAGAATCTTTTAACATTTCAAGACTCTGCTACTACCTGTGAAAAATTAACCTAGATTTCTCCCAATCTGTTGCCCTTTCTCTCCCTCCCCCCTCCCTTTATAATGCATATCCTCAACCCTTTTGTAAAGGGCTCTTCTAACCTGGTCCATTGATTTTAATTTATTTATTTTTTGGTCAAAGCTATTAATCTGAATTGATCCCAAGGTACTATACTTCTTTGGCTAAGGGTTTTTACATCTTACTGTATGCATACTAAAAACACAATTTCTTACTTAAAGCATCTGAGTGAAATTAAAAAGCTTATTATTTTGCCTTTTTGTCATGGTGGTCTTCAATTTCTTCAGAGGTACCAGTCCTCACAATATCTGAGTGCTATCATTTAACCAATCTCTCTTTTCTCTTTGCCCACCCCCAAGCTCCAGATATGCACTTTTATATATTTTTTTTTAATCAGCAGACTTGTTCTTTATCACAATTATTTGGAAGTCCCACATGCCTCTGTCTTTTTCTTCCTTGAACATTCAGGGCAAGCACCATCTTCATAAGGTCTTCCCTGATTCCTTTGTTTATTCCCTCCCAAACTAACTACCTTTCTGTTTAATATGTATATATTTGTTTTTACTTTATGGTGAGGGAGTGGGGATGGAAGTGTGCATAATGAATGTACTTGTTTTCCTCCATTAGAATGTAAACTTGAAAAAAAAAAGAATGTAAACTTGCAACTCAGAATTGATTTATTCTTTGTTTTTGTATTCAGTGACATAGTAAATCCAGGGCTGGAATTAATCTAGAAGACTTAATTTTTTTAGTCCTGCCTCAGACACTGGCTATATGACCTATTTCTTAATTCCCACATTCTGTAAAATGGGAATAACACCATCTTCCTTATGATGTTATTTTGAGGGTCATTGAGATACAAAGCACTTAGCAAACTTTTTAAAGCACTATATAAATATCAGTTTTTCATGACAAGCTCATTAGTTACACTTAGGTTACATACAAGTTAGGCTGTGTTTGTTTTGGGTACAGTAGAAAAGAATACAGCATTTATTAAAACCAAAAAAGTTCTTCCCTTCTAAATGTAGTACACACCATACCCATTTGCCCCAGCCATCATACAGATAATTACATTATGGCTAAATTCCAACTAATAATTTTAGAAAAGGGCTCAACTCAACTCAGGCCCAGGTGACCAGTTTGTGTCTTTTTCCTTTGTGTTCTTTTTTTTTTAATGTATATGTTTTGGTTAGGAATTGTGACTTAATTGGTATAGAAAACATGAATTTCATATTATTTGCTTCTTTATATCCCCAGGACTTAGCACATATTTGGCAAATAGTAAGAAATATTAAATGTTTATTGATTGATGGGCAGTTGTTGTGTTATGGTTATTGAAAGTGGCTTAAGGAAACTGAGAAGTTAAATAACTTGCTCATAATCACATCAAGTAAGTATCTTAGGTCAGTCTGTGTGCTTGATATGTATCAGAAATTTGTACTAGTCTTTGTGGATACAGAAATAAGAAAGAAACGTATCCTGAAAGAGGTTTCATCTGGAGTGTGTTTTCAGATATACACATATTTAAAATTTACACGGTAATGTGGGGGGAGGATGGGGGAATGTGAATGAACATGTTGTGGGAGGAATATCAGAAAAGACCTGATGGAAAATGATACTTGAGCTGAGCTTTGAAGAAAATCAGCGATTCTAAGGTGATGATGTTGGGAGAGGGAAGGTGAAATGTTTCTTGTGTTTGTCAAGAACAAACCCAAAATTGGTTAGACCATGAAGTGCATGAAAGTGGTACAAATGTATGTCAGGAAAAGTAGCGAGAAAGGTGGTAAATGTAAAAAACATAAGGAGCTATTAGGTTTTGAGTAGAGAGTAATATGGTTAGATTTGTTTTTGAGTAATAGATGAATTGGAAAAGGAAGAAAGTTTGAGTTAGGGAAACCAATTAGGAAGCTTTTACTCTAGTCCAAGTGGGAATTGAATCCAGGTCCTATACAATTCCCTTTCATATTCTCCTCTAAGCCCTCCTTCTGTTTCCTAGTACTGAGCAATACTATCCTCCTAGACATCCTGTGATACTGTCCTTGTTGTTCTGTGAACAAGGCTTTAAGCAAGACTTTCCCCAGCTGTCCCCATGCTTTTATAATGCTCATAGGATAATTAAACAGTTCCTGCTTCACTTTGCCAGTGAAGTTGTTTACTTATATATGCTCTTTTGTATCTCTCACATTCTACAAAAACAATGACAAAACCCAACAAATAACTTTGAAATTGGTAGATCTCACTCATGTATCACCTAAATTTGCAAGCTTGTTCTTCTATGTGGTGTGGTAGTCATTCTGGGTCTCCCCCATCCCCTCATTATAAATCTGTTCCTAATCCGTCTTATTTTTATTGTTTCAGGAACTATCTTAGAAATTGATGGTTTTATATTTCATTAAACTAAAGGATTATATACATAAGTATGCAGTAAAAGGATGCCACTCTATTTTAGGGCTATTTAAGTTTAGCAACCTTCTTAATGCTAATCTTCCTATCTTCACTACTGTATTTTCTAAATTAGTATTTTGTGGGTATTAAGATTTTAGATATAAAACTTCATATAAATTATAGCTCCTTGACTTTTAAAAATTCTTTGAAAGAGTAATTTTTTGAAGGGGTGATCGCTAATGTATTGAAATTAACTTAATATCAGGACAGTTCTGAAGGATTATGACAAGGAATGCTATCCTCCCGAGAAAGAACTGTTGGAGTCAGAATGCACATCAAAGGATACTATTTTTCTCTTTATTTGTGTTATTTTGGGGTTTGGGTTTCATATGCATATTCTCTTACAATGACCAATATGGAAGTATGTTTTACATGATAATACTTATATAGCCCAGATAAAATTGCTTATCTCCAGGAGGATTTTGAGGGATGGGAAGAAGAATGATATTTGGATCTTAAAATTATGCAAAATGCATATTGAAAACTATTACCTATAATTGGGAAAATAAAGTATTTTTTAAAATAGAAAACCTTCCCCTTCTTACCTCAAAAAAAAAAATTTAAACTAGTATGCTTTAGACCTTTTATAGAAATTAGTGGTGTATATATAGTAAGTGTCAAGTAACTAGCTTTGGAATTTTGGGGGAGATCAAGCATGAGCAGATTGTAACATTGCCAAGACAGTGGAAAGGATATGAATCCTAAGATTTGAAAACCACAAAGGGAAGAGGTGTTTTTTATTTTTTAATTTTTTTTACCCGTCTTAGTGGAAGATTGGAGAAATGGGAGAAAGCAGCATTTTAAAATACAAGTGAAGGCCGTGCAGTGTTTTTGAGCTGAGTTAATGAAAATTAGATTTTCTTTAGGGAGAGTTTTAAAAGCTAACACACTGGTGAAAGTTTAAATCAGGTGAGACCTATAAAAGCATGCTTTTTATTTTGGACTAAAGCACCACATAATTGGTGACAGTATTCTCTCAAGTTTTAAATTCAGTGTATTTTTTTTTTGGTGGAATATTTTTTTTTCAAAGGTTTACTCTGCAGACCTAAAGTTATAAGATTATTTGAGATGAACAAATTAGAATTTTTTCTTTGCCTGTTTCATCTGCTAGTGTTTTAAATGCTGAATTAGTGATATTACTATCATTTCCATAGCAATAGACAGATCTTCTTGCATGAGTTAGTAGTTCTGTACTTATGACATCACAAATGGAAGCTAGTGGGAAGAGAAAGCCTGAGCATCTTCAATAATAGTGGAGGAAATACAGATCTTAAACTGGCCAAGTATAGGCCTTTTGTGTATGTGTTATATCTACTCCAGAGTAAAAGCTCTTCTTTAAAAAGGTACTTTGTGCTTTTCTCATGTGTATGTCTTTATATACTCATATAATGCAAATGATTTATATTCCCAAAGAATTCCCCCTCAATTATTGAAAGCATTTTCTGCTTATATTTGGGTCTTCTGGATTTGTTTTGGAACTCTAAATTGCTTGCTCCATTTTTCACAGAAATAGGACTTAAACCTACCTGTTACTTAACATTATGGTAGGATTTTTTTATAAGTATTTAATGATAGGGTTTACATATGAACTTTTGGTTTATCAACTCTAACAGTATTATGATTGTTAGTCCTATGATATCTCAAAGTTGAAGGTTAATAGAATCAGGAGACCTGTTTTTTAGCTTAGTTTGAAGTAAATCAGCCATAACTTGATCAAGAAAATTTGGACTAATTAAAACTTAAGATTGGCAAATGGAAACCATTTAAAATATTAATTAGCATAGATGTTTTTATGTTAAATGTAAAAACTTGTAATTATTCTTTTTGAAAGAACATTATTATATACCTGAGCCATTTCTAGAATCTCATAAACTAATCACATTTTATTGTCTTTGTTCCTAGAACTTTTTATGGTCAGGCTCTATGGTTCATCAAAATACTAGGAATCATTTAAATCAAATTTCTGGCTAAACCATCAGCCTCATTTAGGGACAGTGTTTTCTGAACCAGTTACCCTCCCAATACTTTCTAGAAATTGTGGTCACAGAAATAATCCAGCAATAATATAGAGGCTTCCAGTAAGAGACCTGAGTTCAATAAGTTGGGTAGCAAAAGAGGCTGAGAACCTAGCATGGGTCGCATAGTTTTGATCTTTTTCACACCTATGGATTAACTCCACTAAGACCAGTTATCTTTATCTCAAGGGTAGCCGAATGAAAAAAGATAGATGAAAATGTATAAAATTAGTAAAGCCAGTTTTAAATATTATATTAATCAGATGGCTGTGGTAATTGTTTCTAAAACAGAAATTTGAGCATCTGGCAAATGTATATAAATATAATCTATTAAATAAGACACAAATATAGTTCCCAACATATTAAATTCTTTTGTAATTAATTTACTTATCAGGATAATGGAATAATTCTAAATGTTATTGTTCATTAATCTTTTGTATACTATTTTACAGTCATTTTTTCTCTGAAGTTTTTTAATGCTATATCAATAAGTTCTTTTTAGTATCAACTTAATGAAATAGTCTAGAAATTGGTCAAAATTTGCTTTTCTATTGTAATGATACTGTTTCATTTTATGTTGTAGCAGGTATTTTTCCCCTAGAAAAATATAAATTTATACTTGAAGATAAGTGTTCAGTATTTTTGTTGTTCAGTCTTTTGAGTCATGTCCAACTGTTAACCCCATTTGTGGCTTTCTTGGCAAAGATACAGGAGTGATTTGCCATTTCTTTTTCCACCTCATTTTACAGATGAGGAAACTGAGGCAGACAAGGTAAAATGTTTTGCCCAGGGTGACATAGCTAAGAAAATTCTGAGGCCTGATTTCTTCCTGACTCTAGACCTGATGCTTTATGCACTGAGCTGCCCATGAGTCCTTACCAGATAAGGTATGAAGGTTGATGACAAATTGCTGGTGTATAATTGTAGTCACACAGTAACTGTGCATTAGGGAAAGAAGATGAAGAGAATAAACATGTATAAATAGCACCAACTATGTACCAAGCACTCTTTACAGATATTATTTGATCCTCGGAACAACCCTGTGAGTTAGCTGCTATTATTATCCCCATATTACATTGTAGGAAACTGAAGCAAGCAAACAACTTGCCCAAGGCCATACAGCTAGAGGCCTGAACTCAAGTTTTTCTGACCCTAGACCTATTACCTCTATCCATGGGACCACCAGCTGTTTCCCCATCCCCTAGGCCCTTACCTTTCTGGGCCCTCAGGTGACTTACAAGAAGATTATAACAATGTGTGACTAATTGCATATACTGAATAATGTTTTTAAAGGCAACTAGTATTTTATACCTAACATCAAATATCTTTTTTATTTACTAGCATCAGTTTTTTGTGATAATCATTCCATTTTTGAATAATTACAACCTATTCCTTGGCATGTATTCAGTCAAAATTGCAAAACAATTACTTTATATATGGTAGACACTATGAAATTTGTTTTTTCCTCTGATTTAATTTGATTCATTTGTGTATTTTCTGAGGAATTAAACCGTAGCATTTAATAGTATTTTTAAATTTTCACTGATATCTATAAAAAGTAGATCATGTTGGTAGCCAGGAAACTAACATAGTCCTTTTTTCTTTTTGTAATTTTAATCCTTGTTTTCCTCTATAATGCACTAATATGCTAAATTAGAAGTTTTGGGGCTCAAACAAATGATCCTTTGATCAAAATAAGAGTGATATAGTATATATGTCATTAATTGTTTTCTTTTGGATTTAACTGTTATTCATTGTATACATTTATGCACATGAGTCTATATATCCCCAATAGAACATAAGCTTCTTGAGAATCAGGAGAGCCTTTTATTTTTGCTTTGTCTCTGGAATACATAGTAGATAACTGGGACAATCCTTAAGCTTAGATATTAATAGATTTTCTTATTGCATCAAATCTATAAAATTATTGATAATTCATCTGTCACTGCAGGTCATCCTTTCATCATTTATATTATCTATCAGATTAAATACTTTAGGCATTTTCAGGATTTTAGGAACTGTTTTGGAGTTGGTATATTAGAACAACCCCATGGCATAAGGGATTGATATGCTCACATTTTCTGTTATTTTCTTTATATCAGAGATTTTAATGGATGCAATCCTAAACAACCAGAGAGGCCTTCATTTCTTAGAATTACAATTTTACAATTGTATTTTTTTTCCTTTAAGTGTTTGGATACAAATGTAAATCTTCCAGTTTCCTATTACATGGATCAAGTATTAAAACTAAAAGACTAATTCCATAAACCTTTAAAACACTCAGATTATTTTGTTTTGACTTGCCTAATTAACCACAGACTCTCAAATAACCTGGCTTTCCTCACCAATCTGCAGATATTGTGTCTAAAATGTATATAAAACTGTTCAGGGAGTGGGGGATAGAGGATCCAACAAATTTCTGTCCAGAGGTATTAAAAATATTATGTTATAAATAAATGTTATAAATAATTTAATTGTAATAGAGCTGCCCTTCCATTTATGTGCTTTAAGCACCAAATGTAGCACAGACCGTAAATGTAGTGGGAATATTTTGGAGAGAGACCATCCTGGGCTGGGATTATTCCAAGAGTATTTACTTGTAGAATATGGAAATTGGATAATTCTGAGAAATCTTTGACATAATTTAGAAGTTAAATTGAACTGTACTTAGAAACATAGAATTGGAAAGGGAATTCTCAAAAGATTAGCTTTGGACTGTGAGGAATGAATGAGCACTCTGATAAACAGGATTTGAGCCTGCAGTTTAAATACACTCTTTGGGAGAGTTACTTGGAGGCGCACTGGGAATGACTTTGCAGCCATTATGTAACAGATAAGACTTGAACCCAGATCCTTCCAACTTCAAGGCCAGGTCTCTGTTGTTCACCACACTTCCACACAGAAGAATGTTTGGAAACACTTTTTGGGACTACATTTGGAGTGTTTGAAAATTAGACTAAGATTTTATGATTAAGAAGAACAATTGAAGAGTTTGATGAGGAGAGTGTTTTGTGGCTAAAAGCTTCCTAAAGATAGCCTTTATGTCTAATCCATTGTGGTTATTACTATTATGATCATAATTTGGCTTCTCTTGATAAAGGCTAGAACTGTGGTCATTGTAGAGATGTTAAAATTAGAATTGGACTTTATGGTAGACAAGATTCTAGATAACTTTTAAGTTCAAAAAAATTTTAATGGCTGCATGAAAGATTATAGAAAGCTTCACTGATTGTAGATGAATGGGATAATGGATGAATAGAGGAGCAAAGGTCTTGTTTGGAGCCTTGTGATAAAGTTTGATAAAAACCTGTCACCCTTGGGGACAGCTGGGTGGCTCAGTGAATTGAGAGTCAGGCCCAGAGATAGGAGGTCCTGGGTTCAAATATGACCTCAGACACTTTCTAGCTTTGTGACCCTGGTCAAATCACTTAACCCCCATTGCCTAGCCCTTACCACCCTTACCAATACTTAGTATTGATTCTAAGACAGAAGGTAAGGGTTAGAAAAGAAAAAAAAAGAAAGAAACCTGTCACCCAGATAGGAGAATTTTGAGTTGGTAATGTGTTCAGTTTTGTATGTGCTAGATTTGAGATATGATGGATCCTTCCAGGTCTAGCAGATAATTAAAGAATTACTTTGAAGGGGAAAAGCTAATAATATTAAAGATCCTATGGATGACAGGACTCATAGAGCTAGAGCTACAGGGGATCCCAAGACATCTAGTCTAATTCTCTCATTTTTTACAGATAAGGAAATTAATGCTAAGGGGGATTAAGTGAATTGTCCAAAGTCACATGGGTATTATAAATGTCAAAAGAATTTAAACCCAGGAACATTTGAGTCCAGTTAGTGCTCTTTCCCTTACCTTTTGAAGATTACTACAGTCTACATTGGAATGAATAGCATACCCTACACCAATAAAGTTACAGACTTTTAATTAATCTTAAGACTATACCTAAATCTAAATTCAAGCTGCACTTTTCCTCCTAAATCTGTTTTATATAAAGCCTGGATGCAGCCTATAATTCATCTTAATTTGCAATACATACACATTTTCTCCATTCAAAAAATTGCAGATATTTAAAGGCTGATAATCTAAAAAAGGTTGTCCTTAAAAAAGAATTGAAGGCTCACTTCTTTTGGTGATGGTTAGTCTCCATGAATTTGTTTATGTGGTTCTATCATTTCAACAGTGTTATGTTCTAAGAAATACTAAAAATTAGGGAGGTGTTTAACCTTGTGAGTCTGGCAGAAATTCAAGGCAATAATACGATTTGTGAAGCCAGTGTTGAAGTGGAGTTCAATTATTGAGAGCGTGGCTTTACAGATTTGATAGTAGTAAGCCCTATAAGGGGTAAGGGATAGTGGGAAATGGAAAAGCCCTGCTACATCATGTTAAACTTAATGAATTAAATTACACAGAAAGGAACTCCAAGGTTAGAAGTCTTAGAGGTAAAATATAGTAAAATGGAATGATGAGATCAAATAAGCTGATGGATGTCTGATGTATAAAAGTGAGGTTATAGCACCTTCCTATAATGGATAAAATGAAGTATTTTGAAGTACTATATAAATACTAGTTTTTATTTGTTATTTAAAAAGAATATAACAAGGTCACAAACAGGTATTAGAAAATATCACAACAAACTGAGGAGATAATGTCAAAACAAGGACTTGGCCTAGTACTACTAAAAGGGCAAATTGTGGCAAACATACCCATTGGATTTTCTTAAAGTGGTTATTAACCCTGGAAAAAATAATTTCCAAATGTTAGAGAGAGATGTATCATAATGGGCTTAGTGACCTGGATAGGAGTAGAAGCAATGAATATATATCAGTTTTTCAGAAAATACAGTTTCTCAAGGTCCCAGACTTAGTGCCCTCATGGCATTCTTCTTTAAGCAGAGAGACAGATTGAAACTTCCATTCCTTATATTTCCTTGACAAATAAGCTCCAAATAGGAACTAACCCTTAAATAATAGTTAAATGCTATCATTGTTTTCCAGTTAATCAGAAACTTGGCTTCTCTTCACATAACCTCATCACACTTACAGGTCAGAATTGATTTAGTCAGCATGGCCCGTATAAGAATTCCCACTGACATAGCCTATATACACACACCTATCTATGACGCCTGAGGCAGTGATCACAGGCTCTTCAGAGGCAGCACTTGGTTCCAGGTTTTCCCTGATTTCCAAATTCACCACTCTATAAAAAAATACCTGCCTCTCCTACTTAAGTATAACTATAACTAAAATTCTATAACTAAATATTCTATAACTATAATATATATAACTAAACTTCTATAACTATAACTAAATATTCTATATCTAAAATTCTAAAATACATTTCAGTCCGTCAGGGATCTTTGGTTTCATCACTTACCCATGTTGGTAGGTGATAATTTTGCTCCTCCCCCATTCAGTTAGTCTAATCCTGTTATTATAGATTCATAGGCTGTTAATAGACCTCTGCTATAAGCTTTACAACTTGAGCTGAAGAAGCTTGATGTCAGAATTGAGAAAGTTTATACTCTTGTGAATCAAATGTTACCACCACACAACAATGAGAAACCAGGGGGGAAAGCGTTATTGTAAAATAATCTATGTGAATACAAATAATGTGTGTTCAATGTGAACAGGTCCCTAATTTCCTTTTTTTTTTTTTAACCAAAACATGTAACAGAAAGTATCCTGAACTAGAAATAACATCTGGATTAAGAATAAGTCACTTGAACTTCTATAGGCCCTAGTTTTCCTAGTAAAATATGTTGGGCCTATATTTTTTTCTGAAGTTTTCTCTAAACCTGTATAATTTTATGGGATTTCTTTCCATTGGTTTTACAAGACACAGGTTCTTCAAATTGAGATGACACACTAAAGATCAATTACAAGTGAGTTAACAAAATCACACCACAATTTCTGGTGCACACACCAGATGCAGCTAAATTTTTCCTTGCAGGAAAATCTATTTCTCTAAACACTTACGTTAACAACTAAAAAAGAGACTTTTTAAAATTAAGCAACATTCCTCCACCCATAACACTGAAAATTTGAAGTAAATAAATTGGAAAAACAATAAAACTGTAGAAATGGTGAAACTAAAAGCCATGTCTTTGAACAAAACCAATAAATCTGATTTAAAAAGAGCAGAAAATCCTGTGAACAAAATAGTCAATAAACAAGCTAAAATCACAACAAAAGAATAAAAAAACAGAATCCACTATGGAAAATTATAGTTTAAAAAAACTGAGACTACAAAATAGAGAAAGACCTTCAGAAAACACTCAGATTACCAAATGGAGAACACTGAAAAAGAATTCTGTCAAATGTTAAAATAAGTGCAATACAAATTCTCAAAAACGCTTATCTCCCATAAACTCCTTTGATGAGATATATAGTCCCCTGTACCTGAACAGGAAAGGATATGGCAAAGGTGAACCAGTTCATTACTACTTTAAACTTTAAAATAATATTTTATCAAAGATTTGTCCTTATTGCCTTGTTTCTTTTGTCTCAATTATGGGATTATCGATTTAGAACTAGAAGGGATCCAAGAGGTAGTGTAATCAGAATTCAACTCCCTTTTTGTCAATAAGGAAATTGAGGCAGACTTGGTAAGTGACCTGGTAACTGGATGACACTTGTAGCAAGTGACAGAGCTTGAGTTTTAATGCTGGTCTCTGATTCCAAATGTGGGGGCTCTTTTACTGCCATTGTTTTCTTTGTCTTTAAAGTAGGAATGACAAAAGTTTTCAAAAATACACTAGTGATAATTTCCAAAGATCCCTTCTGTTTAGAGGATCTTAGAAGAAAATTTTATTTATTTCTACAAAGTGATGTAAATAGTATCCTATTGACACAAATCTAATTGATTATTTGTTATTTGGATGCATAGTTAGTCTAAGTAATTGTAGGAAACATTTAAACTACACATGAAAAAGAACAAACAACACATTTAACATGTATTTTTGAAAATATCTTCAAAATACAAGGTACTAATTCAAGGAATAATTTTTAATAAGTGATATTTCCTCATTTATCAAAGGTGTAAAGTAGCTTGGGAAACTAAATTTTTTAAATTTTAAGCTAATTTAACTTTAAACATTTAAAACTAATGCAAGTTGAATATAATGATAGTCTATAATGTGAAAATTGGGGGGAATTTATGTAGTATCAATATTGTGAAAGTAGAATTTTTTCCTCTCCATGCTAGAAAGTCACCCAAGAAGCTGGTAAACCTGTAACAAAAGTGCTGCTGTCCATGGTGCTGAATGCCATTGCTTTTGAATAGTCTTAATGGGCCTTTGTCTGGAAGAGACAATTATGAATATATATATTTTAAGCCTTGCTTATGGGATTGAATTTGCAACCAAAAGTTTTGTTTCCAAAAGTATTTGATTTTTTCTTCTTCTTCTTCTTCTTCTTTTTTTTTTTTTTAAGCAAAAACTCTTACCAAGTTCCAAGGCAGTAGAATATAAGGGCTAGGCAGTTGAGATTAAGTGAGTTGCCCAGGGTCACACAGGTAGGAAGTGGGTACAGCCAGATTTGAACTCAGAATCTCTGGTCTCCAGACCTGACTATCTACTGAAACACCTTAGTTGCTTCTTTGATATTCTTTTAATGATATGTTTGCATATTACCAGGCAAAGGAAATCCCAAATATAAAACCATAGAATATTAATGATGGTGCAATTGTGAATTCAAGTAAAGTGTAGCTCATTTGGGTTCAATGTCATTATGTCATTGTTCATCTGTTGAATTTTTTCTTACATAGTCGTCCCATTAAAAAAAATTGCATTTGTACTTCTTCCATTTACCTCTGAGTATTTGTTAACTAATCTGGTTTTTGATGACCCTTAAAATAATAAGAATCTCTACATCCTTCTTCGCCCACCCCCATCCCCAACTCTAATAACTTCTTAGTGCCGTAGACAACTAAGACTAGAAATTGTGCCAACTTCCATGTGTAGAAGGAAATTTCTTTATTCTGGACCTCAGGGCCAATTCTTATCCTTATAAATACAATTTTCTTGAGGTGGTTTTTACTTTTTTTTATGTCATTAATAAATGTAAAAATATAATCATCAATTAGTCAAGTAAAGCATTCAAAAATGGCCATTAGTAGTAAAATGGTAGTTAAAAAACAATTTAAATATTATTACTCTAAAATTAGATAAAAAAACCTATTTGCCCCTATTATAGAATGCACTACTCCCCCCCACCCCCCCCATGATGTAGTTTACATAAAACCTGAATTTGGATATGTTTTTCCCTTTATTATTAGTATGTCATGGGTTCCTTTTGCCTGTTGGTAACCCCTTTTACTGTATTTTTACATGTATGAAATAATAAGATTAAATCAATTGAAATACAGTTTTAAACATTTTCTTTTAATGTTTTTAGACCACAGGTTAGAACTCTTGCTTTAGAGATCCTATTTTTAAGAATATATCCCAATGCTAGTATACTGATAGACATACCTTTCTGTCAAATAATGCTGATAACTGGTATGTCCTGATAGTTGAGGAAAATATAAGAGACACTGATGTTTTCTAAAGTGAAACTAACATATAGATAAAAAATAACTTGATGTGTTTGCTAGAACTATTTCCTGCTTCATTTTTTAATGAAAAACTTGGTCTCCAATAAAAGTCATTAAATACAACTTCATTACTGAACTCTTTGTGAAGTAAGGACTTAAAAGTTAAAATATTCAGTTTCTTTTTCCCTCCTCTTAAAAGCTGGAGATACAGATGATCCACCAAGAATTACACAAAATCCTGTCATCAATGGAAATGTAGCAATGGCCGATGGACATAATAACACAGAGGAAGATATGGAGGATGGTAAGTAAATCTTAGAAGATGATTTATGATTATTTTCTTTCTTTAGAGTTCCTTTATAGTGAGTAATTCTTATACAGTTTGGCCTAAAAGCATTTGGGGATGTTGTGGTTCGAATTGCAAAGTAGCTTATGGATTCCATGTTGGATGTGTTTGAGTTGACTTTTTTCCTTCAGTTGTTTGGGAATATTTAAAATAAAAAGTTTATAGTTGTTTAATATATATTTATGATTGCAGCTTTATAGCCAGCATGAATGTGGGCTCAAAATGAAGTATAGACTATTGCTTTTTTTCTTTTTGAAAGCTTTAACAGTTTCTAGACCTCTTGAGCTTGCTTGGTTTTGTGTTTCTAATACACTATTTCCCCTTTTAATTGTAGCTCATGTTAAGTGTAAAACCAATTTTGGATGATCTCCATTTTTACACACACTGTCTCTAGATGGAAGACCAAGTTTCCTCCAAAGATCATACATAGTTAATAAGTCAGCAAGTTTTAGAAGCAAAATAATTTGGTAATAGTTTAATGTCGGTACAAATGTATTAAGTTCATATCATTTGAATACCACTTCCTCTTTCACTTTTTCCCTTTCATAAAAACTTTTGTGTAGTTTGACTATGACCAGTTTATTTAAAATGAGAAAAGAAAAGACAAAAAAAACCCCCTACCAAATCTGAAAAGATACCAGCCAGTAATAATTTTGTGCAGTCCCTGGAATCTTGCAGTGTAATATGAAACCATGTTCTGTCAAAAACATGTCCATCAATCCTCATGAGGGTTGTGTCCTTCCCAGGGGAGTAACGGGGCAGTTGAAAGAAACCATCAGTCACGTGCTGCATCACCAGAAGGACTGCTGTTCAAACCTCCTGCCAAAAGTTCAGCCTCCATGAGAAACTGCAGCAGTAGTTGAGAGTTCTCTCACAGTGCGGTTTATCCCCTGTCAGCTGGCTGAGGCATTATCTGAGGAAGGTAAAGGAGTGGTCTAAATCCCGCTGCTTTATTACCTGTGGAGTGCACTTAAACCCTGTGTAGAAAAGGACAATTGTGTGGGTGTGGTTTTTTTGGTGTTTTTCTTTAAATCACCAAAAATGCCAAAAGAGACTTTTTAAAAATAAAAGTATCCAGGAAGCTGGTCTAAAAAAAAAAAATAGTGTTTATTAAGAAGATACAGGCGCAAAGAGAGCACTCCATTATAGTTTGTTATGTTTTACAGAGTGATTATATGCTATTTCCTAGAGGTACAGCAATAGAAGAAACAACAGAAGTAAAATACCTTTATTTCTAACTTTTAACAATCTCAAGAGCATTTCTAGTGTGTAATGGAATTACGGTAAAAGTGACTAAATTGTTAGAAATTACATTGCTGTTCTATAGGAGCTTGAGATGAAACAGCTGATTCTCCTCATTTGGCAGTGAAGTGTTTTGAATACCTGAGGGGAAAGGGGAATGTCTTCAAAATGTGGAGAAAGAATGAAGCTTTCCATAGGATCAAAGATCAATTTTGTTTGCTGTTTAATATTTAAGATGGGTGGTTTATTTAGCTGGTTGGAATCTTTGAGATGAGGATGAGTTAGAAGAGTTGAAGGATAATAACTTGCTAGCACAGGATAGCCCAGGTTTGGGCTGATTGATCTCAATTGAGATCTTTTCTAGTTTTAACAAAATTCAGTGACTCTTTGAAATGTTGAAAGGTTACTTATTATGCCTGAGCCCATTTCTTATCCTTATTTTTAGTATATAAAACATATTTAAGAAGTTCTATGATAGAAATTTTTACTTATTATTGTTTAGACAGGAACTAGGGTAGAAATAAAAGGATTACATATCAAAAAGAATTTATTCCAAATAGAATTTATTCCAGATTAACAAAGTATTATTTCTGTGGACCCATTTACTAGATTTTGGCAAGGCCATCTTAAGAGTTGTTCCAGTTGGAACTTTATATATTTGGCTTTATATTAGGAAGAAAATGACACTACATAATCTATAAATGTAGTGATGGGAAAAGTTAAAGATTTAATTAGGTAGGGAAAAGAATGGCTCTTCATTTCTATTAAAAAAAGGTATGGTGAAATAAGGATTTATTAAGTAAAAAAATACTTTATATTTTTCACTTTTAATCTTTATTGTTTAGAAAAGGTTGTAATTGAGTTATGTTTATAGCATATCAAGAATTCTGTAAAAGTAAACACATTGTAGTGATTTTTTGATGAAAGAAAGTGTTTATGATAAGAGTCACAGAGTTGGAATAAAATAATCAGAATTTTATAAAATTGGAGGAGAAAAAAGTGAACTTTTGTTGAAGCAGCATGAAGTATAGGCAGCTAGGTTGCACAGGAGATAACTGTTTTCTTCCTCAATTTCTTTGTCTAAAAGGAGAATAATAATGACATCCTGTTTTCAAGGGGTTGTGAGGATAAAAATATTTTTTTTGAGTGCTTTGCAAACTTGAAAACTATATGAATGTTGAAGTGTAGTAGGGGGAAAATAGATCTAGTCAAATTAAATAAACATTTAAGTGCCTAGGGGAAAAAAATTTAAAAATCCTACCCTAAAGGAGCTCATAATTTAATGGGGTTTGGGCTGGTCATTAGACATATTAATAGCTGTGTAAAAATAAGGTGTATACGTGATAAATTGGAGATTAATGGCAAAGGGAAGGGACTAGCATTAACAGGAACCGGGAAAAGATTTTTGCAGAAGTTTAATATTTTTTAAAATCTTGAGACCCAAATGAAAGAAGGCAAGAAGTAGAGGGATAAATTTTAGGCATTGGAATAGGAGAGACTTGGTGATCAAAAGGTTATTGAAATAATCCTAGCATGAGATCCTAGATCCAGAAGCTCTAGGTTGTAGTTCCAGTAAATTGTTATAAATTCAAATGATAATAAGTTTAAAATATGCAAATGAAATTGTGTACTTCTCAATTTTTAAAGACTCAGTGTGCTCTCCTTTCCCGTGTTTACTCTCTCATAAAAATGAGAGAATATTTTAATCATCTACCTAGTTCTCATGAAAGACTATGTTTTTTAAAATTGATATTCTGTTATTTCCTTCCTAATTGTTTTGGATTAACATTGGGCACATATAGTATGAAAACAATAATTACTGTGGTAAAAAGATGGTAACATTTGGCACAGGAAAACTGTTTCAGTAAGAGTCTCCAAGATTAAGTAAGATTTTTATCCTTCTGTGGATTCATTATGCATTAGTATTCTCGAAACCTGAATATGGTTGGTAAATCTTACTCAGTACCATAAACATGTAAGCTTACTCTATAAAGCAAAAGTATTTGGAAAAGCAGGCTCATTCTCAGCGAGGTTATGCCCAAGGACCCAGGTGCTAGAAAGACCATCTGTTCTTCTACGTGGTAATCCTTTCCTTCTACTCCATCCCTGAGGTTGTGGTTATAAACTACAAAGGGGTCAAAGTGGGAAAAGGTCCTTTGGTACCTCCTTCCCCAAAGACTTTATACTTTATCTAGTATTTGGATACCTTTTCCTTTCTCCCTTGTTAGATGACTGTACAAAAGACTGCCCACAACTGCTGAGATTGTGGAGCTCAGTGTCAAATATAAGAAAAGTACATGGGTGGTGTGGAACCTTTCTCCATGCCTCTTCCACAGTGGGGGGATATATATTATATCTAAGTTGGATTTCTAATTTCAAACTTATCAAGGGGCTGCCTGTGGGAGCAGATGATTTTCCTATTTTGCTAAGGCTGTTGTGGGAATCAAATGAAATAATGTTTGTAAGGTGCTTAACAACATTTTTAAAAACTAATTTTATGTGGGGCAAGCAGGGTAATATTTGAGCTTGTAGGTAATACAGTGCCATTTAGTTCAATAATTAGAAGAATGGCACAGTAGGCAACCTATATTTTAGAAGGATCCCT
Source organism: Monodelphis domestica (assembly GCF_027887165.1). Lineage (NCBI taxonomy): Eukaryota > Metazoa > Chordata > Mammalia > Didelphimorphia > Didelphidae > Monodelphis > Monodelphis domestica. Next base: position 179,967,104 of record NC_077233.1, on the reverse strand, counting down.
CCTTTAAATAGTAGTAAATGTTCTTGAGCTTGGATTCAGAAAACCAGCTTCAGCTTCATAATTATCTGATGGGTAGCATAAGTAGATAAGGAAGATTGAAAGGTTTTTCCGAACTTGAATTAATAAGTTAACAGTGTAATATTTGGTCATAGTTTCCGGGAATAAGAGAAGATAATTCTGTAGTATTCTTCTCTGGTCAGAACATACTTGTATTGTGTTCCATTATGATAATACTACATTTTAGCTAAGTCATGAATAATTTGAAGAGTATCCAGATAAGGCAACTAGTACAATTATGATCAGATGCCACAGGAAGATTATTGTGAAGAAACTTGAAGTTTGAAGAAGTTTGGAGATGGGTAGCATTATATTCAGATCAATTACTTAGTTGTGTAAGAGGGAATGATTAGGCCTATTCTTTCTTGGATCCAGAGGGCAGAAAAAGATGAGGTTGGTGGAAATTTTAAGGAGGAAAATTAAAGCTTCGTTAAATTAAGAACGCTCCACCTTGGGAGGTATAATGAAATCCCTTGAAGTCTCCAGACAAATAAATCCTCTGCTATATCATTCGGAAGTTTTTGTTATTTAGATTTATTTTGGATTAGATAGCTACTGAGCATTGTCCAACTCAAAAAGTTTGATTTTTTTCTTAGGGCAAAGAATAGACTAACTTCCCCATTTGTTTACTTTTATTGGCCTCTGTTTAACTTGTTTAGAGTCTTACATTTTTGTGTGGCTGAATTATTCTTTAGTTAAAATAGCCCTCTCCATTTAAATGCTTTTTAAAAAAATACATAGTATATGATAAAATAAGATTTTTTTTCCCTCTTCTTTTAGGAGTGTTGCTTTTATGTAACTAAGAGGTTTTGTTTTGAACTATATTTCTGGTAAACCATCATGCAGTTTGTGTCATGACATGATGGGGAGGTCTGTAAAATATGCTGAGTTGGCAAAATGGACCTTTGGGGGTAGAGACATGCGAGACATACTTTAACTTGAATTTGTCTTCCTGTAATTATGTGCTCTGTAGCCATAGGCATTAAGTGCTCCTTCCCTTTCCATAGTTTGTAATTGTTAAAATACAGTTTTAAAAATGCTAAAACATACTATACTCAAACAATACTTAATTAAAAAGATAAATGATAATTTGAAGATAATTACTATTATTTCCTCTTAAATCATAGCAGTGCCTGGAAATAACATCCCATTATTACTAAAGCATGTTCATAAAACACCTACTATGTGCAAAATGTTAGAAAGAGCTTAGTACTATTTGTGTTGTGAATTTGAACTTGAATGATGTTCTCTGAAGGAGGGGATACTTTGAATGTGAGAATTTTAAGTTTTTTAATGGTGTACAGTGTTTTGAGTAAATATACAGTTTATTCCTTAGCTCTTATCATTCTGTCTCTGATTAATTTGTGTTCAGCCTCATCTAACTGTTAATGTTCCCATTGTATTGAGCCTTTAAAGTGCTTTGGTTGTAAGGTCTAGTGAAAATATTCTAGTAATCCTAAAGTATTAGTAATTTGTTTCACATTTTGTCATCATATGACAACAAGCATTCGGTGACCTATTAACTTGAATAATTTCCACCCTTTTCCCTTTTTGCAGGTTATCTCTAAAACGAAATTGGTGTGCTAAGACCTGGTTCTGACTTAATTAATAGTTGAGTCCTTTAGAAAATCAATCGCATATGTCCAAGAGAAGAATCATCTTTCCTCCTCAAAATTGCTTGTTTTGAGTTGAAAACTAAGTGAACCTTTCTTTAATAATACTGTTTATCTATAGCAAAGAATACTACCCTTTTGTGAGAACTGATGGACATGTTTTCTCAAGACCAAATTTTAATGTTAACAAACTTTGTAATTTCTAGTTTTAGAAGTAGCAAATTACTGGGAAATCAGTTATGCTCCGAGCTGATTTCCTGTGGGCCCACTCTAACCATTTCTAAGAGTTAACAGTTCGCGGGTTACTAAATTTCATCATTGCTTGACTCTGGTACTAGGCAAGATCCGAAATACTTCAGTCTACACAATTCTCTGCCTTTGCTATTCCATAGGCCACATATTTTAGATTTCAGAAATTTTGGTTGCTGGACCTAAGGAGGGTGTTATCTTCTAATTCTAAAGTGGGTTGAGTGAGATTGTCACAAAGCATATTTGTTTATACTGGGTCATTTGTCCTGAGGACATCAAAGATGATTTGAAGCTAAAAAAAAAATACAACTCCATTTTTCAATATTGGTTTTAGTAAGGTAGTGATTTTTAAACATTTATCCAAACGTTTATAGGAACAAGCGTACTTGATTTTTAGTACCAACTGGAATAATATGGGCTTGTCAATAAGTACTATTTTCTTCCCTTGTGCATGCAAATTATTACCAATTAGTGACAGGTAATAATAGATGAATATCCCTGAGGAAAGAATTAAATAGGAAACCCCTGCACAAGAGAAGGATACTTGCCCTTTTTTGTTATTGCTTAAATAAAATTAACTCATGATTCAAATAATAAATGCCAAATTGAAATAAAAATCAAAGGCTTTTTATTAAACCTTCAGAATATTACATAGAAGTACAAAAAACTGACTTTTTTAACTCTTATTGAGAAAACACCTAAATATGTTGCAGGTTGAGACAAGACCTTTAAAGTTTTTAAAGACTTATTTTAAAAGAGCACTAAAAGATTTCCTAAGTAATCATACATTTTCACTGTCTTCTATTACAAGGGAAGATAAAAGACTCTGGATATGGATAAAGTTTTTTAAATGAATTATCTTAGCTATAAAACCAGAGGGAAATTTTAGATTTCATAACACTTGAAATTTTTTGTTGGGAAAGATGGATTTTTTTAAATACAGAATTAAGCCATCAAAAAAGATGTTCTCCTCTTCCCCCCACCCCCCCCCCCGCCCCCTCTCCTCAATGATTCTGGAAATGTTATATAGGTGCTATCATCACTATATTTTGCAGATAAGTTCATGTATAGGTCTATTAACCATTAATCAAAATTGAAAATAAGGTCATTTCCCCTCCTTTTCTTCACATAAAACTCAATGCCATTTCCTTGGTTCTGTGTTGGTATTTTAAGGTCTCTGCTTTTTTAGAAGACATTAGGCTGATAGGTTTTTTTAATACTTTTTTTGAAAAAGAAAAAGGTGATTTGCTTTATCTAGCTGGAAAACATTCAGTATTACCTCCTTCATCTTCCATTCCTTGTTCATCTGGATTGCCAGTGAATTAAGAAATACAGAAGTTCAGTATCTTTTTCTATTGCACTGAATAAAATTCTCAACAATATTGTTGTGTGAGTTCAATAAGGAAGCCAGTCATTGTCTTTGAAATTGGGTACTGATTGAAGAATACACACATATTCTTTGTTATCCCTCTCCTTGCTTGCATTTTCATATTTCATGAAGAAACATTCACCAATCTGTTATTTAGGGGTGGGAGGACTCTAATCAGTACTGTTGATGCTCACAAAGTGTTTCACATTAATCATTAATGTTTTGGCCAGTTAATTCCAGCAAGTATAGAATGTTTATATTTTTGGCATTTTATTAATTGTTTTGAAATAGATTTTTATAGTTGAAGAATGTTTTCAACTTTTAGTTTTTGTATATGCTCTTAATTTCCCAACCATTTTTCTTCCAGATACCAGCTGGCGTTCAGAAGCAACCTTTCAGTTTACAGTTGAACGTTTCAGCAGACTGAGTGAGTCAGTCCTTAGTCCTCCATGTTTTGTAAGGAATCTTCCATGGAAGATCATGGTGATGCCACGATTTTATCCAGACAGACCACACCAAAAAAGCGTAGGATTCTTTCTCCAATGCAATGCTGAATCTGACTCCACGTAAGACACTCCATATGATGACATTTTAAATCTACAAATAATGATGTTAATTAAATTATCATTAAACAAATTCAATATTTTTAATAAAGGGGCATTGCCCCCTTCCACTTATCATACTTTGTTATTCTTATGAAGCTTTATTTTATGAATTTTTAGTTATATTGTTGCTTTCTAATTTCATTGTGTTACTTTTTAAACTTCCAGTTCAGAAACCAATAAAATGCCTATCATGTAGGAATTGCTATATTCCTACTATTCCTAGCCAAGAAGTCAAGGGTATAGCTTTATAATTAAGATTTGCTGCATACCTTTAGCATTGTTATATTTACTTAATATTTTCTGAGGGGAAACTACTTCATGCTTTGAATTTTTCGATTTTGGTATTTTTTATTATTTTTCTTCATTAAGAAATCTTTCCGGGGGCAGCTGGGTAGCTCAGTGGATTGAGAGCCAGGCTTAGAGACGGGAGGTCTTAGGTTCAAATTTGGCCTCAGACACTTCCCAGTTGTGTGACCCTGGGCAAGTCACTTTACCCCCATTGCCTAGCCCTTACCACTCTTTCTGCCTTGGAGCCAATACACAGTATTGACTCCAAGACGGAAGGTAAGGGTTTAAAAAAAAAAAAATCTTAAGTTCTAACATCCTGGACCCAAGGAAATATCAGAACCGAAAGGTGCTTTGGAAATCATTGTGATGCAACTTCCTAAATAATGTGAGAAACCCAGAAAGATTAAACTACCTCGTTTAAGGCCACACAACTACTTAGTAACAGACCTGGTGTTGGAATTCATTTGTCATGGTTAAATCTGGGCTTTTTTTTTTTTTTTAAGACATAACTACACAGTTTTTACATGGCTTGGCCCGCGGGGCCCCCCCCCCCCCTTTGTGTTAAACATTATTTATTTGGTTTCCAAAAAAAGGTTTAGAACAGGGGAAAATCTGTGGAGTTTTGTACCAATTCTTTATAAATTATTTTAAGATTTGCAGGTAATTAAATTTTGGCTGTAGAGATCCTCTAGTCTAACCTCACTTTATAAGTAAGAAAATTCATTATTGTAGTAAAAACATTCTTCTGTTCACAAGTTGATGATCATAAATGATATACTTAAGGAATACAGAACATGTGTTGTTTTGGGGAAGAACATATTTGAAGTGTTTTCTCGTCAAGTGAGGAGTCATTACAGAACAACACAAAAAAGAAAAATTTTAATACTATATTTTATAATGTTTAATGAGTATCAACTTTTCAAATTTGAGAAAAAAACTTTTTTTGAAGAATCCTTAAGAATATTCTATCTTATTTTTAAGAATACACTAGATTAGTCATGAATACTAATTTTCTTACATCCCAATTTGTTGATCTTACTTGCACATGCTAATTAATCAAGGTGCAACATGATATGCAGTGGAAAGAGCACTGAATGTGGGTTTCATTGAATTTATTTTTATCTTCTAACTCTGCTACTTGCTTGCTACTAGTCTCTCCCAGGCTGAGTCGTCTTATCTATAAAATAAGGAGGATGTACTAAGCATTCTCAGATTATTTTTAGCTCTTAAAACTCAATTTCCAGACTAGAAAACTAGTTTATTATAAACCCAGCTTAGACAAAATAATCAGAAGGGAAGAAGTTAGGGATGCCAAAGTTCAAAACAATTTAATTCCACAAATTATAGACCAATTATACAATCTTTTTATCAGTTTTTTCTTTTAATCTAGGAAATTATGGCACATTTACCAGTACAATATTCTCGTGACTAGTAAAAACTCAATGGTAGGTTTTTGGTCCTTAGTTGCAATTCTTTTGCTTGAATACAAAATTTTATTTTCTAATAGGCTCACAATGGTATGACATTTGAATGATACTTTTCTAAAATATTAGTACATTCCATTTTGGAATTCTGCCAAATCACTTGGGTGAGACTATATAGGTCATGCATTTGATTTTTCATAATGGCATTTTTCTTGGGTCTCCACTATTCACTTTTCTTTGTAGTCTTGAAGCATAGAATCTACATGTTAACTTCATGTGGTTTTATTTATATCTAATGGCTAGTAGTCAGAGCAATTATTAATCTTAAATTATCACTCTTCTGCCTTTTTACTAGATAACATGGGAAAAAATTAGAAAGTAAATTTGACTAGCTGACTTCAGCCCTTTGATTTCTACAGTATTTGTGTGCCCAATGAATGTAGGATATCTAAAATCAGTATCTTTATTGTCAGAATATTATTTTGGGAATTGCAAGTTTTTTTTAAAACAATTATTTTTATGCTGCCTGGTATTAATACTTATGAAATACTGAGCTTATTTTAAAAACTTTTTTCCCTCTAAAGAGTAATTTTTAGAAAGGCAGCATGATGATGTGTGATGAGAGGGCCAGACTCAAAGTCAGGAAGACTTTTGGTTCAAGTTTTCTGACACATTCTGGTTTTGTGATCTTAGGGAAGTTTCCTTAACCTCTCAAGTGTCCCATGCAACTTTCTATGGATGTGTTGTAGTTCTGCAATGGTTGAGAGAGTTTCTTCACCAGGAATTCCCTATACCAATGAAATCCCACATCCAGTGTTTTTTTTTTTTTTGTAAGTCACAAGTTGAGCAGATACCAGTCTTTTGTCCTATGAAAAAACCGTAATTTGGGGGGCAGCTGGGTAGTTCAGTGGATTGAGAGCCAGGCCTAGAGACAGGCGTTCCTAGGTTCAAATCTGGCCTCAGACACTTCCTAGTTGTGTCACCCAGGGCAAGTCACTTAACCCCCAGTCCTTACCACTCTTCTGCCTTGGAACCAATACACAGTATTGACTCCATGATGGAAGGTAAGCATTTAAAAATATGAAAAAGAAAAAACCATATTTTGAAAATACTGATCTTTAAAACTTAAAACAGTTTTTAATACTACCAACTCTTCACTAAAGAAAGTTTAAAGAATAAAGCTTAAAGCTTCTGATTCCTCTTAAACCATATTTTTAATTGGTCAATTTAATTGGTAAAAATATGAAATAAGGTCTCCTGTAACACTATGGGCTGTCTTGAAAAATATATTAGTTGAAATTCATCAACTAAGCTTCTCATTCATATGCTTTTTAAAAACAGGTCATGGTCTTGTCATGCACAAGCAGTGCTGAAGATTATAAATTACAAAGATGATGAAAAATCATTCAGCCGCCGCATCAGTCACTTATTCTTTCATAAAGAAAATGATTGGGGATTTTCCAATTTCATGGCATGGAGTGTAAGTTCACAATGTGTTTAATTACAATTGAATTTTTATATTGTTTATTTCTTCTATTGTTGTATGATTCCTGTTCATAAAATTATTCTGAATTTTAGCATCATGATGCTACAATGTGTTAAGTGGGCAAAAATGTCAATTTGCCAAGAAAACCTTCAAATAAAGCTTTACTTACTTGGGAATGCTTATATATTATAGGCAAAGACAAGGTTGTAGCTAATATCCACACCTGGGAAGCAAAACTTATAATTCAATTATTATTATTAGTACTTCAAGTTAAAAACTACTGAAACCTGAGCCTTTTGTATTGCCACTATTTTTAAAGTAAATACTTTAAGGAACTGAATTAAGTATTAGTAAATATACTATGTGTATTCCTAAAATAAAAAGATCCTTGTATCTTTTATGTTTTGCATGATGCATTGCACTCTGAAATGTTACAAAAATAAATACAAGATTAGATAAAACTTTTTTAAAAAATTCTATTTTATTTAACTTTATGTATTTAATTTCCCATTTATGCTTACATAAGTATAAATATAAACCATTTGCATGCATAATATTTTATTTTTTCTGGTTCATACTTGTATTATCATGCAAAACATACTTCCATAGTGTTCATTTTTATAAGAGAATAATCATATAAAACCAAAACCCCCAAATAAACTAAAGCGAAATATTGTTTTCTTTGACCTAAGTTCTGACTTCAGCAGTTCTTCTCTAGAGTTGGATAATGCCTTTTGATTTTTTAAATTAAATTAAATTTATTTAATTAATTTAGACTATTTTTATGTCCATCTTATTAATATTTGTATTAGAGTGATTGTTTAGAGCCTTTATCCCCAATCATATCCTCATTGAAGATTTGACTAGGACTAGAAGAATCAGGAAAATTTTAGTGTATTCCCTATTGTTCTATTGATGAACACTACCAGTAACTAGTCATTCAGTGAATGAAACAATTCTTACAAGAAACTTACATTTCATAAATGTTGCTGTTGTCTTTCTGGAAATAACTTATGTGCTTCATTATTCCTTCTTTTACCAAATATAAATTTTGACAAAGTGGAATTGGGTAAATATGAATGTGGTATGCCATATATATTGAATAGCTTCTCTCCCCCCTCTCCCCCATTTTGTAGGAAGTTACTGATCCTGAAAAAGGATTTATAGAAGATGACAAGGTTACTTTTGAAGTCTATGTGCAGGCAGATGCTCCCCATGGAGTTGCGTAAGTTTTTATTTTTAGTTTTAACTTTAAGAAAGTTTTCTTTAGTAAATAGCCATGTTGAGCACAAAGTATATTTCTTAAATTCCTTACTACCCTAACTGTAGGGGCTGTTGATTTCATTGGTGTAGAAATCTTTAGACACAGATCACAATCCTTTGACTCAATAAAACATCTTTTAGTGGTATAACAACTGAAAAATTGGAATCTTAATTTGGTAGTGAGGGTAACCTCTTCAAATTTATCTATCCTATTTCTTGTATAATGGACTTAATTATAAGCTATTGAAAAGTTTATACTTGATGACTTTTCAAGTTCTGGAATAGCTCCATAATTAGATATTATTAGATCACTCAAGGGAAAGTCCAAATGAATGAGGAATGCTATATCTGTGCTTAGAATATGGAGTACAATTGAATGATCATTGGCATACATTTATCTTGGGAAGATAATTTTTTTGCCCATAATTAAATGAGAGAAAGATAGGGCTAGATTACATTTGGGAACTTGCTTAGTTATTCAAACATTTCCAGGCTGCTTCCTTATACATAGATTTTTCTTGTTAACACTAACACTCTTCTTTCTTCTACAGTCATCTACAAGTCATCGAGCACTAAAATATAAGAGTCAAGGTGGCTTGAGACCCCAAAAAACCCCAATAGATTCATGTTTAAGTAGGTTGTGGAATATTACCAGTGATGACATGCATAAAGGAAGTAGTACAAAAGATACTAAGGAAATGTCAATTTGTCTCTAGCAGTGGCAGATAAATAGCTTAATTTCTATGCTGAGACTGGTTGAATATTACTAAAACAACCTAGAGAAACTACATGTGTTTAATAGATCCATTATGGAGCATATATGCAAAATAATAGCTACGGTGTATACAGAGCTTTAAGGTTTACAGAATATTTTATAAATACTTTAATTTGATAATCAAGATCCCCATAACCTTGTTGAGTAGACTTAGTTGAGAAAAGTAAAACTAGAAAAGGAGGAGAGATTGATATCTAAAGCTAAGTAATTACATAGGTTTACTTCAATATACTGTTTTTTATATCATTAAATAAAACATTTTTTAATAAAGGAACCTTGACCTGCCAGTGTTTAAATCTTTTTTTTTCCAACCCTTACAAATGAAACCTTTGGCTAACCCAAAATGGAATTATGATAGGCTCTTATCACCAGTTACTTAGAATCCAGCAAACTTCAATCCAGTAAAACATATACCTACTATACAGCCTTATTGGTCATACAAAGACATCCTGCTTCCCAAGTCAAGGATGCTCACTCACATCACAGCATATCTTTGTAAGCTAGAAGTTCTTAATCTGATTGATGTCCGAAATCTTATTTTTTATTTATTTTTTATTTTTAATAACTTTCAGTATAATTGGTTTCCTTGTTAATCCTACGTATTTTATGATATACTGAGAAGGAAATTTTGTCTTCAGGAGGGATACCACAGTGAAACATGATACATAAAGGATTAAGAATCCTTTCTTAAAAATAATACTCCCTGCTTAGCTCCTCCCTCTCACAATAGCGTAAAACATTACTGAATTATTAATATTTTGATACCCAAACATGTTTGCATCAATTTGATGGAAAAAGAAATTAAATAAGAGGATCCTTAGCAAAATGTCAGATAACAATTACTCTCTTTCCTTAGAAGCCTTCTTTGGTTGACTTTCTTTTAAAGGAAAATAAAATGGTTAGTACATTTTGTTTTTAAACCAGTCATTCTTTTGGTTTACTTTCCATACCTGTCCTCTGTTTGTGGATTCTATTCCTTCAGGAAACCATCAAGTTTTAGTCTGTGTTCAAAGTACTTCTTCACTTTCAGGATTCTGTTCTGTTTTAATTTCATCCCTTTGATGTTAAGGAGTGTAGATCTACATTGTTATCAAACAAAAGTACACTTACATGCAAAGAATTTCAATGTAACTTTTGTTCCAGACCCATGATTTCATGACTTACAGAATTCCTAACAAGGAAACCCCCTCTACCAACACAAATCAGCAATTGTTCTGCAATTTTCCTAGGGAAAGTTTAGGTTAGGTGTTTGCACAGGGGTTACATAATCAGTACTGTTTGTAACAGAGGCAGGACTTAAACCAAATTTTCCTGTCTGTCTGTCTACTGGAGTTGAATTTATTATTGTAGGGTTTAATCTGTGCATATATTTCTACCTGGACTTGTATTTTCATCTATTTTTCCACTAGTTACAATATAGCTGGCCCAATCCATCAATTATCTCAGGTCTTTTTACCAGTACCACACATTTCCATGGGATCTGGTTGGGATTAGAAATTTTATCTAACAGAGGCAGGACTTAAACCAAATTTTCCTGTCTGTCTGTCTACTGGAGTTGAATTTATTATTGTAGGGTTTAATCTGTGCATATATTTCTACCTGGACTTGTATTTTCATCTATTTTTCCACTAGTTACAATATAGCTGGCCCAATCCATCAATTATCTCAGGTCTTTTTACCAGTACCACACATTTCCATGGGACCTGGTTGGGATTAGAAATTTTATCTAAAGTATGAAATGACAAAGCCAACCAGCTAACTGTAGAATTAAACTTTTGTCCTTGTTTTCATTAATACAATGATCAGTCGCATTAGTTAGTAGAAAATTTCATGTCTTAATATTTACTTGGGCTTCTATCATTTTAACATGGATAAATCATTCCCTTCCATCATCCTGTGCATTCAATAGGTTTTGTGAGATTGACATATATCTCAGTTTTGGATGATTAATATGAGGATACACAGAGCTTGTGCAATTTACTCTTAACTTTAAACTGTTTTTAGGTGGGATTCCAAGAAGCATACGGGATATGTTGGTTTAAAGAACCAGGGAGCAACTTGTTACATGAACAGTTTGTTACAAACTTTATTTTTCACAAATCAACTACGCAAGGTAAAGTGTATCATAATTCTCTTTCCACCTACTTTTTTCTTTAGAATAATACTCGGGAAGGTCCTTTTTAGTACATCTTTAATTTTTTTTTTACACTGTTTATTGCCATAAAATTTGACTTTATTCATAACATTTTCCTTGTTAATCACACAAGTGATTAAAATATAACTGCAGTGAATGTGATTTAATTTTTTAAATGATGCTTCTACCTCTAACTGGTTACTCAAGATTTTCATTTTAGGAATAAGCCATATATTCATAATTTTATGGTTCATATTCATGTGTTTAAAACATTTAATTTAAAAAAAATTTTCCTGGAAGAAAAATTCTTATCTTACTGTCAGGAGTTTATAAGGAAAACTTTTTATCAGTAGTGTTTATCATTACTGAATGTATTTGGTTAATCAGTCTTAGCTATTGTAGTTGACATATTTCAACATATTCTGGATTCAGATGATCTGATTTATGTATGGTTATCTATCCTCTAATTAGCTTATAATAGTAGGAGCCAACCATGGGTATTAATGTAAATAATGTAATTGTAAGATATGAAAATTGCTTTTTACCCAAGTGAATCTTTAGGTTTCAGACATTTTCCCTATATAGCTTTTTAGGGCAGCCACAATTACAGGTAAATGAAAAAAACAAAACAAAACAATGTATATAGTAGGGTCTCCTTAGGGTTCCTGTTTCAGTTAACCTCATTCCAAAGTACTAGAAGTCTTAGGAAATGCCCGAAGTCTACCTGGGGCAGCATTCTTCCCCTGAAGACAGTTCCTTCTGCTTTCACTTTTAGTCTTTTTAGGTTTTGTTTTTTAATTAAGCTGGGGACAGAAGTGGGGAGAGAACCTTTTGACAGGGGTCAGCAGGTGTTCATTTATATCTGAAGTTTTAGCCATCCGCCTATAGGTCTTGGAATATATACTCTGCAGATAGATAATTCCTACAGTATTTTAAGACAGAAAAAAATTTTCTCAGTAAAAATGTTTTTTTTTTTTTAAATAAATTTCAATACTTTTTTTGTGTTTTTATTTTAAATCTTTTTAGGCTGTATACATGATGCCAACAGAAGGTGATGACTCATCAAAAAGTGTTCCTTTAGCATTACAAAGAGTGTTCTATGAATTACAACACAGTGACAAACCCGTAGGAACAAAAAAACTAACAAAATCATTTGGGTAAGTATAAGGACATCAAGAAGAAAAAACTTGCAGGTGGAAATTTTTCTCTAAAATTGATTTAAGAAAACATAAGGTTTTGTATTAGTCAGCTTGTAATTTACAACTGTTTTTCCTCAAAATGGAAAAGAAAAGATACAGGAATGTATAAAAATGAGGTATTTGTATCGGGCTCAAGCAGATGTTCTAGAATTTATTTTCAGTTCATATTATATTTGAAGAGATCAAAGGAATTAATCTCATTAGACCTGCTCTGACATTTTTTAAACTATCACAATCATAATTAAAGAAAAACTCCATCTCTGATTTTTATATTCTGAAAAACCTTAAATAAAAAAGGTTTACAAAGTTTTTCAGAAAACAAAATATACTAGTTTGATATAAAATTAGAGTTTTTGCACCACAGAAAAGGAGCATATCTAGAAATGGAAAAAATGGGAGGTAAGATTTGCCATGAATATTGAATACCAATTTGAAGATATGCACAAATTTATAACAGTAAGATCTATTTATTAAATTTAAGTGGTTGATTTAGATACAAAATAGTAACCATAAGTCATTTAATAAGTGAAATAGAAAAAAAAGAGATACTACTATTTATACATTCAAGATAGTTTAAGGCAGTTTCAGACCAAGATGACTGGAGGAACAGGCCAACTGTTAGACTAATGGCAAAATTTTAAATTAGTAGAATCATTTGGAAAACGATAGGAACTATTTAAAGCTGCAAAAATACCCAGATCTTTGAGATACAATGATACTGACATAAGGTTGTTATTGACTTGGGTTGAAAAGGGGTAGTACATATATGTACATACACATTCATAGTATCAAAAGCTATAAGTTTAAAATCATGAATAGCTGAATTACAGTATGTGAGTCAAAGTTTTGCCATTTAAAAATTTCCAAATGACAAATAACAAATGTTTTCTACCTTTTTATATATTGTCCTCCATGTGTGCAATGTGCAGCTCCCTCACTTCCACTCATAGAATACTTTCTTCAAAACACCTGTTAGGTATTACTGTTTAGAATAAGACTTTTCACATCACCTTTGTCAAATTACTTTTTATATAAATTATCTAAATAGTGCAAATGTCCAATTTCACTTATAACTTCTTAATGCATTATAATTAGCAATACATTTTATATCCTGATGCATGATAGAAATAGGCTTTTCTTGTAAATCTAGGCTAAAAAATTTGCTTCTTAAAAAATCTTACAGATTCACAATGATATCTCACTCTTCACCCTCTTAATCATTAGTTGCTGAATCTTGTTAAGTTAACCTATTTATAACATTTCAAAATAGATTTTCTGACACTTGATTCTTTTTATTCTCAATTTAGTAGTCAAAAAATTAAATCTGGGGAAAAATTCATGTGAACCAATAAATTCATTATTTTGTCTTTTAAAAAAATAGGCATATGTGTTAATAATTTTTATTTTTATTCATGGAAAACTTCTTCATTTAGACATTCTCAATTCATAAGAATGTACTTTTCATCTTATCAGCATGAATATCAATTAAGTGTACTTAAACTGAATGACTTCTCCAAATTATTCTTGAATTCCAGTTCATTTGAATTGCTAAATTTTAATCTGGTAGAAATCCAAAGGTATATTTGGATTAGAATCCTGCTTCTGCTTACCTGCATGGCCTTGAGCAAGTCACTTTCCTCCCATTGGCCTAAATTTCTGCATTGTTAAAATGCTGGGATTGGGCAATTAAAACTATTAAGGAGTCTTTCCAGCTCTTAAATCTACATTTCCATAACATAAAATTTTTATTTTTATTTTTTAAAAGATGGGAAACTTTAGACAGCTTCATGCAACATGATGTCCAAGAACTGTGTCGAGTGGTAAGTTTCCAGCAGTATATTTAACCTAATTATGTATAATACTTTTTTTTTTAATGAAATAAAGTATATTTTATTGCTCAAGAAGTCAGGGTGTATATGTAGTCTCCCTGTTCAATAAGGGATGACATTGGTTCTAGGTGGCCAACCTTATGTATGAATGATTGTTTTTGTTATTCTCTGCAAAATGAGATTGTACATAGAGATAAAATAATAATCTTTTCCCAGCTCTGAAATTCTGTGATTCTTACTGTCCTCCTTCCTCTCTTCAAAGGAAAATTACATTCAAATCTGGTCTGACACTTCCTACCTGTGTGACCTTGAACAAGTCACTTAACCCCTTATTGTTTAGCCCTAACTGCTTTTCTGCCTTAGAAACAATACATAGTATTGATTCTAAGATGGAAGGTATGGGTGTTTTTTGTTGTTGTTATTTTTAGGAAAATTATATTCATTTGGTTAAACCTAGTAATACTTCCTTGCTCTAGCAAAGAAGAGCAGCATTGCTTTTTTTACTGTGATAAACCAATAAGGTATGTGTTCAATAAAAGTAAATGCTTACAAGGTTGGCAACTTTAATACTAAAGTGGGAAATAGGTTTAAAGTCCAATTGTTCATGCATATTTAGTGTGTGTGTATATAACATAGAGAGCACAGATTGAATTATGTGTGCTTGATATGAATCACTTTACAATGCTGCTTTATCTCTTTATATGCCACAGTAATTGATTTCTATGGTACTTAGGTCTTCTTAATTTAACCAACATGTGGACCTCCCTTTTCAATATTTCTACAATAAATTATTTTGGCATTAAAGAAAACAATGTAATAAAATTTTAGAGATAGACCATTTATTAAAGTGTGAAGTTTTTCTCACCAAATTAAGTTTTGTGAAAATTGGTTTTTAAAAATTAACACAGATTACATGAATCCCTTGGAAATACTGTTTTATCTGTGGTTGGTACTACTTATGATAATATCCTCTTATTAGAGATGGGGTAGCCACCATCATTCCTATAGCCTACTAGCTTTATTACATTAACCCCCAAGAGTAGCTCAAGTCAAGTTCCTATCTCCCTTTTTCAAAGCTTATGAACTTCATTGAACTTCTAGCTAAGTGCACTTTATTGTTCTGAGGACTTCTTCACAACATATGTAACTTCTTTATATATATTACAATTAGTTTATTTTGTGATAGCTTCTGTCATGTAAGAAATATCTTGAAAATTGATAGAACACCAGATTTAGTCTTTAAGCAGATCATTATCTGAGCCTCAGTTTTCTCATCTTTAAAGTGAGAGAATTTTGACTATTTGTCTTCTTAGATTCCTTCAACACTTAAATCTCTGATCTATATAATTTGATATAATTATGATGAGGGGTATAACATGATCATACATGCTATATAATTTGTTAAAATTAATTCTAAAATTCTCTTTCAGTTGCTAGATAATGTGGAAAATAAAATGAAAGGAACGTGTGTAGAAGGCACCATACCTAAATTATTTAGAGGCAAGATGGTGGTATGTAAATACCCTCTTAAATTATTTTTAAATAATAGAATGGTTGCTAATTACTTGTGGTAAAGCCCCATATTAAGCCAATATGTTTTTCTTATAGTCCTATATCCAGTGCAAAGATGTGGACTATCGATCTGATCGGAGAGAAGATTATTATGATATCCAGCTAAGTATAAAGGGGAAAAAAAATAGTAAGTTTAACACTCATAATAACATTATGTTGAATTAGGCCTTAAATGAAATTTTATATTTGGTTAAAAGTGTATGTTTTCTATATAACCAGTTTTGATTGCCTAAATATAAAAGATTGAATTCACATTTCTGCTTATCTTGTTTTCTCAAATGTTAGTAATTATGATGATACAATGAATTGCAATTTTAGTAAGAGGGTGTTAAAAAAAAAGAAAAGAGTGCTTATGATTTTATGAAATTTTACTATTGTTGAAATCTTCATTCCATTTAAAAAAAATTGATTTATAGTATAATGCTTGTAATAATTATATTTTAGTAAAAAATCTTCTATATCTTTTCTTAGTATTTGAGTCCTTCATAGATTATGTGGCAGTGGAGCAGCTAGATGGTGACAATAAATATGATGCTGGAGAACATGGCTTGCAGGTACCTGGGAAATATTGTAACATTGGTAATGCTGTATTTCCGATATTTGCCTAAATTTTCAAATTCATTGTCAAATAATTTTTAACATTGGTAGAATTTCTTTAAGTAACTACATATTAACACACTTTCAGTACTCTCAAGCCTATCATTCCCATATGTTTATCTTTATATGGAACAGGATATTAAGAATACACCTAGTAAAAGCTTTGCAATTGGTTTATAATTAATTAGTTTTATTATATTTCTTAAAAAATAAAGACTAGATATAGCTATAGTTACAAATAGCAAATATTTACATGTCTAATTTAAATGTTGCCACTTTGGTTATGTAGAGTTACTAATAGTTAACCTACATTTATTTTTAATGTTCAGGAAGCAGAAAAGGGAGTGAAATTCCTCACATTGCCACCAGTGTTACATCTACAACTCATGAGATTTATGTATGACCCACAAACGGACCAAAATATCAAGATAAATGATAGGTAATAGTTTTGTGTATATTTGTTACCATTTTTAAGAGGTTTATTGAACCTATAGCTCCAGCTGATTTTCTTTACATTTCTATGTGAATGTTGTACTCACACCTGAAATTCAGGATAAGTTGAAAATTATGCTTTGTTTTTCTGGAGATGTTTTCAGTGCATCTCTCCAGCAATTTTGATCTCCCTTCAAGTCTGCTAAATTAATTTTAAAAAGTTTTAACAAATCTGTCAGCTTTCAATGTTGCATTTCTTCCTGTTATAGTATATTATAGATTCCCAGTCATATTATAAAAATAAGTCTCATGTAAGGTCTTGTAGTAGTTTTTTAATAGATTGTTCTTTTTTATCTCTAGTTTGGGTTCTTCAAAAATAATTGATTTAAAATGGAAAATAACAAAGTACATGATGTCTGACTGGTACAATTTTTGCCCAATCTTATTAAAAAGAATTAATTTCACTGTGATTTGGGAGGAAAGGTACAAATGTAATTATACCCTGTTTATGATAGTGTTCTGCTTTTTATTTAAATTATTATAGTAGCCATTTTATTACTAATTACTAAGGATGGTTTCTTAATACCAACAAAGAGAAAAGATAGTTATGCAGATATTTTTAGTATGATAATTAATTTTAAAATTAGTTATATTTTTCTTCCCATTATGCTTCTAAATTGGTTTAGTTTGTTGATCAATTTTTAAAAGAGCTAGGTATCTTCACTGTTCCTTTTTATATTTAACATTTAAACTCCATTTAAATTGTGGCTTAGTTAAAAATTATACAGGCACATCACTTGGTGCTTTCCTCAAAATTGTCAACATATCAAATTTTAAATACTACCTTAAAGGACTAAATCAAACCTTGTAAAGGTGGATTCTTCAGGGTTGCATTCAGTTTGGAAAGCTGTTCTATGATAAAAATACTGGGCCTGTAGACAAAAAATCTGGGACTCAAATTTGGCCACAGACACTTCTTAGCTGTGTGACCCTGGGCAAGTCACTTTAATCCCATGTCTGGCCCTTACCTCTCTTCTTCCTTAGAACTAATACTTAGTATCAATTCTAAGACAGAAGAATGTAAGGGATTTTTTGTTTATTTTTTAAAGAAAATTACTCAGTGCTATTGATCATCTAATAATCTTTAAGGAAGACCTCTCTTAGTATTGCTTTCCTTTGCCTTACTACCTTGCACTTTAAATCCTCATCCAGATCCCCAGGGATGGGTATACCCCTGCATCATCTTAACAGCTGTGGAAGGGCAAAGGAAAGAAACAAAAAGTGATTTATGCGCGCGCCCCCCTCCCCCCTTTTTTTAACAGACTAATGATTTTTGACTTAGGGCATGAAGAAGAGGTTTTATACCTCGCCTGAACTAGTCCTTGACGTGTGTTGACCTTGACGTGTGTTCTAAAATTTGGGAATGTCTGTTCTGTGCAGTACAACTTTCACCTCTGGCACTTCCCTATTCATTCAGCATAGTGTCAAATGAACATTATCACAGTCATGTGACAAACTGATTCATTGATCTTGCATTCATTAAAATTAGAATCCTTTCCCTAAGAAAGATATAAACCATATGGGTTGCAGAAAGCTCTTAACAATGCTTTAGGCTTGTCTGTGACCACACAACCTGAGTGCTATTGCAATCCATTCCTAGCATGGATTATGGAGCAGGAAGGACAAGATGGAATAGCTGGATACTATGGTTTCATTATTTTGTTTGAAAATTTTTCAGTTTCCAGAAAATCAGCAGCAGCTCTATGCACAGTAAGTAGAAAAATTACCATCCAATGGCCAATATAAATTATTTTTATGTCATCTATCATTGTGTTAACCGTGTCATGACTTCTTTCCATTAACATGGCTAATTAAGATTTTTTTTAAACTAGTGATAAGCATAACTTTCTGAAATATTTTATGCACTTTAGTAAAGCTGTTGCATTTTTCTCATAGGTTTGAGTTTCCTGAACAGTTACCACTTGATGAGTTTTTACAAAAAACTGACCCCAAGGATCCTGCAAATTATATTCTTCATGCAGTACTAGTACATAGTGGAGATAATCATGGTGGACATTATGTGGTTTATCTAAACCCTAGAGGGGATGGCAAAGTAAGTAACTGAAGTAGAATTGAACAAAACCCTAAAAATAGCCACCCTTTTTCTTATAAAAATAATTTTCAGTTTACTCCTAAGTATTTCATTACTCTATCAAAATATGTATTATTGTATGATTTTAGTTGTATAAGCAGCTGTTTTAGAACACATTGCAACTATTTTGATCTAATGATGTTTTTCAACTATATTATCACGGCATTAATTTTGAGAGAGAGTATATTCTAAATATCACTGGGGAAATGTTCCAGCATGGGGAATTTTTGTCACATGATCACAATACTTAACAGTTGTATTTTACTGGTTTATGATCCTGGGCAAGTTACTTAACCCCAACTGCCTGGCTAGTACTGCTCTTCTGTCTCAGAACCGATATTTAGTATCAATTCCAAGACAGAAGGTAAGAGTTTTTTTTTTTTAAGAGAATAAAGTACCTGTTTTATTTAAGCAGCATCCATTTTGTTTACAGTGGTGTAAATTTGATGACGATGTTGTGTCAAGGTGTACAAAGGAAGAAGCAATTGAGCATAATTACGGAGGTCATGATGATGACTTATCAGTTCGGCATTGTACTAATGCTTATATGTTAGTTTATATCAGGGAATCAAAACTGAGTAAGTATACATTATGTTACCATTTGAATTTGTGTATATTTCCTTCATCATTTTAAAATTGTTTTCCCATCTCCTTAACTTTAGATTACACTTATTATCATCCTCTATTCATCATTCTTTATAACAAAATGTAGAAATGAAAGTGATAGGAGAAGGATTTAGTATAAGAAGTCAACCCACAATTGTATTATGAAGTTTTAGGTTTCTTTTGCACCCTATCAGCAACTACATTAATTTATTTACGGTAAATTATTTCCTATGAGGAGATAATAGGGGAAGATAGGTTTTTTTAGATTTCAAAATGACTTTTGAAGAAATTATATTATGGCTATGTAAATGATTAGAGCATTCTTAAAAGAGAATAGGAAAAGCCCAATTATCTTGTCAGAACTAACTTGAGTTCAGTCAGGCATGTAGTTAAAAATATTTTTTTTTTCATCATTTAGGTCTGAGTCAGTGGC
Organism: Monodelphis domestica; assembly: GCF_027887165.1. NCBI lineage: Eukaryota > Metazoa > Chordata > Mammalia > Didelphimorphia > Didelphidae > Monodelphis > Monodelphis domestica. The sequence continues at coordinate 179,947,021 of NC_077233.1, read as the reverse complement.
ACAAAGAGTTAATTCTTAAGGTAGAAGACTAGAGCACATAATAAAATTGAAAAGTGATCTGTCAGATTAGCATATTCACTTCAAAGGAGTAGAATTTAATCACTTAAAAATTTTAAACTAATTCCCAGTTATTTCTGCAGGTGAAGTTTTGCAAGCTGTCACTGATCATGATATTCCTCAACAATTGGTAGAACGCTTACAAGAAGAAAAAAGAATAGAGGCTCAAAAGAGGAAGGAGCGGCAGGAAGCCCATCTCTATATGCAAGTGCAGGTCAGCTTCCAAACCAAGGAGGGCACAAAGTCCTTATTTGACTGTTAGATGAGACAGGTATAAAAGCATGGGTTTAAAAGCATGAATTCCTATGAATGTTCAGACTTTAGGAGTAATAAATGATCAATGAGAAAAAAATAGTTCATTTAGTATAGCTCTGAACAATATTTGGAGGGGCCATTTTTCTTATTTTTAATAGTATTTTTGAATGTTTATGTTGTGCCTAGCATTATATAGGAACTTTAGGGATACCAAAGAAGATTAAGACATAGATTTATGAAAGCTTATAGAGCAAGACAGTAAAAAAGAACAATTAATGATACGTACCCATCCCAAATATGTGCTACTTATATAAATGTCCATTTGGAAGATCATTTCTCCCTTCATGCTATGGTAATACCCACAGTGCTCATAAGTCATAATGGAATAAAGAGTTAATTCTTTGACTATCTTTTTTTCCCCCCATTTCCCTTCTCCCCCCCTTGCCCCAAGATGGTTCCATTGATGGTTTCTGACTGCTATTATCTCACATGACAGCCATCACCACCATTATCCTCTTATTTCTCAAACCCTTGTGTTGAAATGTCCAAGATTACCTTGCCCCTGATTCTTTTTTCCCCCCAAAAAAGTCAACTCTTAGTTCTACAAATCCTTTATTATATTACTTGTGTCTTTTTACATACACTGGACCATGTTAGCTATTTACATTTTTCAGTGATCTAGGAAATATGAAGATATCAAACTAGAAGAAACTTTTAGGAGCATTTGAGAAAAGGAGACATTGCATTCAAGAAGTTTCCATTCTACTGGAGAGAACAGACTAAAATTTTAAACTAGACTTCCACTAGAGAAAGAAATAATAGCTAACAATTATCTAGTGGTTTGCATAGCTTCTCATTTGATATTCATAATATATGGTGTATATTGATATGTTTTATGAATGTAAAAATAATATGGTATTCTGATTTGGGGAGAAAAAAAGACCCATTTTTTTACTTAAAGGAACTGATATTCATCAAGCTAGAATTTGCAGTTGGGGGTGAGGGATAAATAAGTGATTTATAATAAAATTCTTTGTGCTTTAAAACTACATTATATGTGGTCGTTTGAATTTTAGTCCTCTTCTGTAATTTTTCATTCTTTATTCAAAACTAGCTGTAATCAATACAAAGAGTGATTTTATTTTTCATTAAGGTTGGTTGAAAGGTTTCCCATTTTTAATCAGTTTCAATATTAATGCATATTTCCAGATAGTAACCGAGGACCAGTTTTGTGGGCACCAAGGCAATGATATGTATGATGAAGAAAAAGTAAAATATACAGTCTTCAAAGTATTAAAAAACTCCTCATTAGCTGAGTTTGTACAGAATCTTTCTCAAACAATGGTAAGTTTGTTTTATCAAATGGTTCTTGTAATATATTCAGTTTTGGTGCACCAGTTCAGTGAGTTCATTTGTTGGGAAAGTTCTTCTTTTACTTTTAATGAGAAAATTGGATTCAGATTATAGTTCATGGGGATACATTTTTGTTTAAATTTTTCATGAAGGTTATGAACTAAACTGTCCAAATATTTGTTAGTTCTTTTCTATTCCTATCATTTAAGTGCTGGAATTTTTTTTTAATATCACTAAAGAAATCTATGAAATGTAGAATTGTAGACAATAATTGAATTTAAAAAGCATTCATTGTTTACTACGTGTGAAACATTTCAAATGCTGGAGATACAAATATAAACAAAAGCAATTTCCTACCCTGAAGGGGTTTACTTTCTTTTTTTATTATAGATTCTTATTGGTATCTTTTGTTTTTATATTGTCTACTTTTCCATGTCTCTCTCCCTACTCTCTGCCTGCAAAACTAGTTAGTAATAAAGAGGAAATACCCATGAATCACAACTTAGCTTACATTCTAATGGAGGACACTGTACTTAAAAGAACGAAATGTCCAGGGATAGATTAGTATTTTTAGTTTGTAACATCAGAGACAATGATGGCAAGTGTAGCTAAAGGGAAATCTAATAAATGCCTCAGTGCAGCAACCTGTAACCTAAGATTAAAGTCTGGTGGTGGTTTGTTTTGGGTTTTTTTTTTTTTAATTGATAGTCAATGAACAATTTAGAAGCTTTTTTTTAACCCTTACCTTCCATTTTAGGATCAATATTGTGTATTGGTTCTAAGGCAGAAGAGAAGTAAGGGCTAGGTAGTGGAAGTTAAGTGACTTGCCAAGGATCACACAGCTTAGAAGTGTCTGAATCCATTTTTGCACCCAAGATCTTTTTATCCAGGCCTAGCTCTCCATCCACTGCCCCCACCTGCCCTGTTCTTGTACCACATCTCCCCCCACCTCCCCAAATTTTTGTTTTGTCTAGAGCACTTAATAAGGTACAAAATTAATTCTCAATTGTTAAATTTCACCTTGCATGTTTTTTTCCAAGTATAGTTCCTAACAGAAGAAGGTTTTGATAATTTATGAAGTAGAGAATTAAGATCATCATCAATCTGCATGGTGGGAAGGGAATAGAAAATGGAATTCCAGTTCTGAAAGATTTGTAAGAGAATGTTCTTAACTCTGCAGTCTGTACATTGGTCTTCCATTTTAAAATATTAAGATCATTGGCTGAGGATAGTAATATCCCTCATTTTGGAGACTTTTTTAACTCATACAGAGGAACATCCTCATCTATAACTTGAGTCTTGAGTTGCTTTTGAGTGCCAAGTGTTTAAATGATTTGCTAGTGATCATATAACACTATATCTCATAGTTACCCTTTGAACCTAGCATTTAAAGTGAACTTTGTCCATTATAATAGTGGTGGCAACCTATGTCATGTAGAGTACTCTCAGTGGGCATGCAGCTGCCCTACCCTACACCCCCCCCCCCCCACCCCCTCACACACATACCACCACCACCACCAGAATTCCTTACTAGAAAGGCAGAGGGTCCCAGGCATTGCTGCTCCATTCCCCCTCTCCATTGTGTTTGACATTTTTTCATATCCCCCGCCCTCTGCCCAAAAGCCTAATGGGAGCACACAAGGGAAAAGGCAGGCATCAGAGTTGGAGGGAAACAGAACTCCTCTTCCCCTCTCTACATTGGCTGAGGACATTTCTCACATCGTTCACCCTTCTGCCCATTAGCTCAATGGGAGAGCTTTCTTCTTCCCTTGTGTGGGGTATGCCTGGCACTTAGTTGAGGGGTTAGGGCCAGGGCACAAAAGGTTCAGGATCACTGCATTATACCATGCTGTGTATATATCACATGACCCCTTGAAATTGGCAACAAAAAAAAATAATAAATTATGTTTAGTATCACAGCAACTGTATCGGGCATCTAAAGCTTAAAAAAATTAAGTGATTTATTTGCCCAGGATCTCTCAGAGAGTAAAAAATCACAGACCTTTTAGAGGTCCACATTCAGGGTTCAGTCCATTGTGTTACTTCATTATTTTATTGGGATTTTATAATTTTTTTTGTTGTTGTTTAGGGATTTCCTCAGGATCAGATTCGATTATGGCCTATGCAGGCTAGGAGTAATGGAACAAAAAGACCAGCAATGTTAGATAATGAAGCAGATGGCAATAAAACAGTAAGTGTTTCATATGTTAAGAATCTCTTACATGATCCAGCTTATAGAATTCTAGAAATATGGGGTCATTTTTATTTTATGAGTGCAGATTTTTGCTACTAAAGTGCCTGTTTTTTTCCAAACAGATGATTGAACTCAGTGACAATGAAAATCCATGGACAATATTTCTTGAAACAGTAGATCCTGAAATGGCTGCTAGTGGGGCAACATTACCAAAGTTTGATAAAGATCGTAAGTGCTTCTTCTTTTTTTTTTTAAACCCTTACCTTCCGTTTTAGAGTCAATACTGTGTATTGGCTCCAAGGCAGAAGAGTGGTCAGGACTAGGCAATGGGGGTCAAGTGACTTGCCCAGGGTCACAAAGCTGGGAAGTGTCTGAGGGCAGATTTGAACCCAGGACCTCCCGTCCCTAGGCCTGGCTCTCAATCCACTGAGCCACCCAGGTAAGTGCTTCTTTAAAAGAAAATAAGTATTCTTATAGTAAATTCAGAAAAAGCATTGTGAGTTCAGAGTTCCTTGACCTATTTTTGTTTCCATTAACCACTTCTAAATGGTTACAATTGTTCCTGTGTTTTGTATCTAGAGGGTTAAAGGGGCCTATTCTGGAAATCTCATAATGCCATAATGTGTGATTGGGCAGCAAAGAGGAGACTAGCTCTTAATACCATATTAACATTGTGTTGGTATTTTTGCTTTTTGCATGTACTTTAAACATTTTAATATACATAAAATGAAAACTCAAAAAAGTTAAAACAATATCATCTAGCACATGCTTCAAAAGAGACTTCACTTCAAGTGATGAACTTATATCAATTTGATACAACTAGGTTAGTCATAGGTGAAATAGATACCAGATGTAGGCTTTGACAATAGACTGTCTGCCTAATACAGAGATACTTATCTTCAAGTAATACATTCTTTAGCTATGACTGTCTGTGAAACAGAAAAATAAAAACAATCTAATATAGGCCTATGAAGAAATTGACAAGATCCTTTAAACCTTATTAACCTGCTAAAAGAAATGGATATGAAGGAGATTGGTGGGAGAAACCTCACAATCCTTGTTATTTTATGATGTGATATTACATTCATAGTTCCAGACAACTAGGCATTGCATTGGATAGAGTAGAATCAGGAATACTCATCTTTCTGAGTTTCTAAATCTGGGCTCATTCCACTAGCTGGATGACCTATAATCCTGTTTGCCTCTTAACCCTCTTTGCCTTAGTTTCACATCTGTGAAAGGAACTATAGAAGAAAATAGCAAATAACTCCAGTATCTTTGCTATGAAAACCCTGAAAGGGGTCAACAAGAGTCAAATACAACTGAACGACAATAACAAAAAGTTCATAGAATTTAGAGTGTGAGGGGTTTAGGGATTACTTTGGTCACTGGGTTACTTTATTAACATTTATTAAGCACTTAACTATGTACTAGACACTGTGCTAAATGAGGACTAGAGATACAAAGAAAGACAAATGAAAACAAAAACCCAACAATAAAAAACAATCCCTGTCCTGCAAGTAGGGGAGATAGCATAATAATAACTTTTCACTTAATGTAATATCTATCTAAATGAAGGTAATTTGAAAGTGAAAGACATTTGCAGCTAAGAGGCAGGGAGACCTACTACAGATAGTAGCACATTAGCTGAATCTTGAAGAAGGGAAGTAGCAAAGGTGAGAGGAATGAGTACAGAAAGTCAGCAAAAAAGGTCTAGAGATGGGAGATGGTTAGAGTCATCTCTGACAAAATGAAAGTAGACAATAGCTACAACAACAGAGTATATGAGAGGTACAAATTGTAAGAAATCTGGATAGGTAGAGAGGAGCCAGATTTTATAGTATAATTTGTTCAGCAGTTCTCCCAGTTAATGGGCATCTGCTTTATTTCCAGCTCTTTACTACCACAAAAAAATATTGACGTCAATAACACAAGTAACTTTATCACCACCCCCAGCACCCCGCCAGGGCCATCATAATATAATATTTCTTATAAAGAAGAGGAAAAATAGGCATAACTGATGAATACATTGAAAATATGTACAATGTATATTTGTGGACCTCCTGTCTTTCATTGTAATTTTGCAACAGTTACCTTTTTTAAAGCAATTTTTTATTGTAAACATTAATTTTTTTTTCTTGGCTCTACTTAATTTATTGCATAAATTCATAGATCTTTTTATGCTTCTCTGTATTATTTAATAGGTTTTGAACATTTTGAAAGATAACTGAGATTTACAGGGTAACGTGGACAGGAATGGCATAGATTGAGATCGCTTTCCTTTAGGGGGGGAATAGTTACATCAAGGAGATCTCAGGATACATCTCAAGATGTATAAATGTTTGTAATGTAGCATAGGTTATTAAGCCTAGATTAAGGCTTTTTTATAGAACCTACCTTCAATTGACATAACTTAGAAGACCTCAGAACCATTATGAGGCAGGATTTAAGTAGAGGTTTATCTATTACAATACTGAGAGATTATCCCTAATCATACTTCACAGAAGAAACTACATTTTATCTTAAAGTTCTTTCAACCATCTTTATTCAGTTGTAATTATGAGTTAAATAATGAGCCCATAAACTTCAGAAATTGGTTAGGGTCACTAATTCATTTAATTCCAGCAAAATAATTTGAAGCCTTGGTGTTTAAAAGTTTAAAGCAAACAAAAAGGACCCTGATTTTAAATTTTAAACTTAACTGTGTTTTGGTGTATAATATGGGGGAGGAGTGTATATTCAGTTTGTTCACAAAAAAATTATTCATCAATTTACAGATGATGTAATGCTGTTCTTGAAGATGTATGATCCCAAAACACGGAGTTTGAATTATTGTGGACATATCTATACCCCAATATCCTGTAAAATTCGTAAGTCTTTACATAAGCTTTTCTCTTACAATGTAGAAATTTGGTGCTTTAATTCTCATTATATTACATCATGATCTCTTGTATATATTTTCTTTACTAGGTGACTTGCTCCCAGTTATGTGTGAAAGAGCAGGATTTTCCCAAGAAACTAACCTTATCCTCTATGAGGTTTGGATTGTTTATGTTTTCTATAATAACATGCTTTGCTATGTTTCTTTGTAGTTCTAAACTTCATTTATTCATTGTGATCATTGGTGTAAAATAGTGACAACTGTATTCATAGCCAGATTGTGATTTAAAGAAAATAAATTTAGCATAAATTTTATGCCTATTTTGTATTTGGATTTTGTGACTTAAGAATCCTTAGAAAATATATATACATATATATGTAAAGTTTATGGTTAAGATAAGATGATTGACAATTCTTTATTAGAGAAAGTGATGAATGCAATGCATTGTTAGATTACTATTCGTTTTTTTTTTTAATTCTTACAAAAACAGAAGCTGCTTTGTTTTTGTTTTCATATTATCTTTTGCTATAGGAAGTTAAACCGAATTTAACAGAGAGAATTCAGGATTATGATGTGTCTCTTGATAAAGCACTCGATGAACTAATGGATGGTGACATCATAGTGTTTCAGAAGTATGTATTTTTTTAAGGGTTTAATTATGGTCAAGTTGAACTTACTGTTAAGCTTTTTATTGAATGGTAGGAATTTTGATGCCTTTTATCTCAAGCTTAAAACCCAACCCAACTAACTCCCTTTTGATACCATAGAAAGAACTCTGATTGGGGTCAATAGACCTAATTTATGTCCTGGCTCTGTTTGCTACCATGGTAGCCTTGGGAAAGTCACGTAATCCTTTCTGCTTCCAAGTTTCCTTTTCTATAAAATAAGCATATTGGACTCTACATGGTTTCACAAGGTCCTTTTTAGTATTTGTCTTTAATCTGTCCTCTTTCCCCTCCTCTGAGAGATTTGGGTCAGTGAAAGGATTAAGTTTAGAACAATAATATTTCTATAGTCATCTGATTTTCAAATTAGACTCATTTAACTTTTTGCCAACCAAAGATTAAAGCTGAACTGTAGATTCTTACTGGGTTAGAATTTTTTTATTATAATTTATGAGCTATATAATGACATGGTTATATTGGGATTTAAAATAAGTATTTCTATACTTTCTTTCAAGGACATAGTATAGTTAATTGTGTCTATTTGATATCAGTACCTTTGTTTTGTTCTTCCCCTTCAATTTCAATATAATTTGGCAATAGCAGGATTTGGTGTGGTAGATTGGAACTAGTGTTATTTTCAAGATTATGCAAATAAACCCATTCAAAACTATCATGTTATGAGACTAATCCATGCCTCTAAAAAGTTGGATTTGTCTTGCCAGACCATTTTTAAGTACAGTCTTGTAGTCTTCTATGCCATAAAACATAATATTTAAATGTCAATTTGATGTAGATTCTTCATTGAATAAATTTGCCTGTCAATACTTTTTCTTTTTAAAAAACTTTTTTAAAATTAATGTAATTTGTATTAACTCTTATTACATTTTTAAGTACTTAATTTTTGTTTTCAGGGATGACCCAGAAAATGATAACAGTGAACTACCAACTGCAAAGGAGTATTTCAGAGACCTGTATCACCGTGTGGATGTCATTTTCTGTGATAAAACTATTCCTAATGATCCTGGATTTGTTGTTACTTTGTCAAATAGGATGAATTATTTTCAGGTATATATAATAAATTGACATTTTTCTTTTCCAAGCTACATATAGTTTATCCTTCTATCTCATTAAAGAACTTTCTTAGTAAATAGTGTCTACAAGAAATTATTTATACTATCAGTTTTAATTATGGATCATTTTGGGATTATAAGCCATACCCAAACCTACTGAGTAGAAAAACATACAATACATTTTGAATGTATTAAGAATTTTCCCCAGAACATACTTTTCACTTCCTACTTTTTCCTTTCATTATTAGAAACTTTCCCAAAAAACCAAAAGTGCACTTTTTCTCCCATCCTCATCACCCCAATAAAGTATAAGTTTTTGTTTATACTTAGTAAGATTAGGTTTATCTCACTTTGAGTGTGTGGGGATTGAGTGTATGGTTGTACAATTAGCCTTTATTTCATTCTTGGGAGCAGGTGATTTCTTCAGAAAGATCAAATTTATTTCTACCATCATAAGGTTTGCATTTTACAACTAGAAAGTAGATACGCTTTAAAACAAATTCATTTAAAAATAATTGTCCATCCTAGGCAATTCATTAGAATACAGATTCCAGTTAAATGCCTGCTCCTTATTTCTTCATTTTCTCCAGAATTAAGTATTGGATTTCTGATATCATAATTGGACAAATGGAGTAATACTAAAAAATCTTAAAATAACTAATTAACTACATTTTATGTATTAATTACATTTTATAAGATATTATAAGATTAAAAACATTGTATAAGAAAGCGTTTTACTCATCTCTGGTAATGTAAAGTTCTTAATATTCTTAAGGCAAAATTGTAAAGACTTAAGATTAAGATCATCTCCAATGATGATGAGTTAAGAGTTAAGAAATATTTTCTAGATTATATTCTATTCTTTTTTAATATTTACCAACAGAACTATTAGTATATTGATAGCTTATAATTATATTTAAATTTTATATTTTCATCTAATTTGGAACATTCTTTGTCATCACAACCATTTCATTTTTTTTAGGTTGCAAAGACAGTTGCACAGAGGCTAAATACAGATCCAATGCTACTTCAGTTTTTCAAGTCCCAAGGGTAAGATGTATTTATAGAAATCTGTGTTGTGCAGGCTGATATTTCTATGCTTTTGCTCTGGTATAGTGAAGACTGTTTAAATGAGTTATAGTCTTTTTTTTCTTTTTTTTTTGTCCATACCAAGCAACTCCTCCTTAAGTTGGCATTCCATTGCTTCCCATTACTGCGATGGGTTGGCCCAAGGAAAGAGTAGGAGGTTTTGTATTTTAATATTTTGCAGTCACTGATTTGAAAAACTGATGGGTGACTGGTTGCAGAATGTGTGTTAGCTGGAAGATGGTGATCATGTGAAACTTGTTGAATGGGAAGAAAAGAGCTTTTTCAGGCAATTAGCCTGTAAAGGAAGGAGTAAGTCAAAGTATAATTTTTAAGGACACTTGTTTTATTTTCGGTTTCAGTTGTATGATTTCCGGCATTTATCCATATGTAAATATTGTAATTGATAGCAGTATTTGCCACAATATAAGATTTTTTTCCATATGATTTCTTTAAAAACAAAAGACAACATTATCATAATTAGTTGGTTTAGGTAACTAACTCACTTCCAAATGGTTGATCCTAAGTTGTATACCTATGCTTAAAAATATAATGGCTTGTTTCTGTATGTACATCCAGATGTTTATATTATAGATATAAACAAATTATATTTATACACTCTTTTCTTGTATAGTTATAGGGATGGCCCAGGTAATCCTCTTAGACATAATTATGAAGGTACTTTAAGAGATCTCCTGCAATTCTTTAAACCCAGACAACCTAAGAAACTTTACTACCAGCAGGTAGGAAGCCAAATCATATTTATAAGGGGAGGAGCAATTATCACAGAATGGGTGGGAGGAAAATATATGTGGACATGTATTTAAACTGTGTTTGTTCTTCCTAGCTGAAAATGAAAATAACAGATTTTGAAAATCGAAGGAGTTTTAAATGTATTTGGCTAAACAGTCAATTTAGGGAAGAGGTAAGCAAAGCGATATTTATAAGATGAGCTGATTGTAAACTTCCTCAAAAAGTTTTTTTGTTTTTGCTTTTCAGTCATTCAGTTATGTTCACCTTATACTATCTATAGGGTATTTTCTTGGCAAAGATACTGGAATGGTGTGCCACTTCTTTCCTTCTCCAGTGGATTAAGGCAGATAGAGCTTAAGTGAGTTGCCCAGGGTGACTCGATTTATTAGGTGTCGGAGGCCAGATTTGGACTCGGGTCTTCCTGATTCCAGGCTTCAAGCTTTATTCACTGAGTCCTCTAATTCCCTCTAGCAAAGTTTAGTATGATTCAAATGAGAATATTCACCTTTTTATATTCCATTTTTCCATTGAACTTTTTGTAGCGGGGAAAAACCCCCACTATACAGTTAGGAAATTATTAAAACATATACTTTTCTAGAGTGTTCAAGAATTAAAAGTATTTGGAGTAATGGCTATAGTCGGGTAAACATTACTTCTGAAGATTTTTTTTTAGATTTTCAAAATGATTTTTTAAAAATTCATAGTGTTAACACCCCTAAATTTATTTCCAAAAGCTAATCTAGAGAGAGAGAGAGAGAGAGAGAGAGAGAGAGATCTGTCTTTTCACATCCTGGAACAAATTACTTCTAGAGAATACTGCCATTTTCACAGTATGAATGAAAAGAATCGCATATATGACATGCTTTTGATTTGTAATTGTAGATAATTTTGTGAATATTTTACTTTCATTTTGCTTGGGCCTTAAAGGATTTGGGAGCAAAATTGACACTAGTTATCTTGGCCATTTTATTATTCAGTGAAATTAAAATAGTTTGCATGTTACTCTGATTTGCTAGTCAAATTGCACTGTTGAACCTTCATTTTTAAAGATCTCACCATCAATTTTATGGAAATTGTATATAGAAAAATTATGGCTTTCAACATGGTATCAGTTTTACAGATTTTCGTAATTCCTCCATGTGGGGCATGATTAATTTTTATTTTTTAATTCCTCTGCATTTTAGTCCCTAGTAGATTGTCTTAATATATTGCACATTTCCTAGCCTCTTCTAAAATTTTAGTATGTCATTTGAATTTTGCTAGTATTTCATTTGGCAGTGAAAGTGGCAAGTAGATGAATAAGTTGAAATAAAATTTTTACATAATGTAAACTGTAGGAAAATGTAACTGTTTATTATTGTACATTGGAACATTCTAAAACTTTTCTGGCCTTTATTCTAAAGATAAATTTTAAGGACATCATTATTTTAGACATTTCTAAAGGTGATATTTAGAAATAAAACTAATAATGAGCCACTTTGAACATAACTTGTGGCAACCTGGATTAGATTGTCATAGGTACGTTATTTTATGAAAATTCTATTTTGTTGTTTTGGGTATCCTGACTCTGATAGTCTATAATTCTAGTTACACTACTTTTGTTTATTTCTTTGCAAAAAACTGCATACTGGGTACCTCACAAGGTTTCTGAAAATTTTTTTAATATTATAAAAATTTCTATTACTTCCTGATTCAATGCAGATTATAAATCAAGCATACTTAACTAGTCAATGTCATGAATTGCTAGGGAGAGAAGTTCTGGTGAAGACTTTCTGAAGTTAGCACTGCAATTTTAGATCACATCTTTTTTACTCCTAGATTTTTTTTTTTAGCCTGCATATGATCTGTTATAGCTGGCTTTCTTTTTGCATCACCCTTGAGAATTTGGCTACTTACACATGAATATGAGACACTGGAAGACTTGGATGAAAAAGACATTTTGCATTTTCTAAAAAGTATGTGTTTAATTCTTTTACTATTTAGGAAATAACACTATATCCAGACAAACATGGGTGTGTCCGGGACCTGTTAGAAGAATGTAAAAAGGCTGTAGAACTATGTGAGAAAGCGTCAGGGAAACTTAGGTAAGCATTTTCTGAAAATAGTTATGGCAAATAAAAACAAAATGAAATCTCATTCAGTTATATTCATCTTAACTGGATAATAATCAGTGTACATTAAGCATCAGGTATATTATGTGCCAGGCACTGTGGTCACCACTGGGGTTTCAAAGGGAGCAAAATAGGAGTCCCTGCCCCAAAGGAACATATAATCTAATGAGGGAGAATCCAACAAATGAGAGAAGAGTGGTCATGCAGGTAGGAGGAGAACCAGTTAAAAGTGGTATATTAAAAGATACCGGAAAGAAGAGGAGAATAATGCCAACATTGCCAAAGGCAACCAAGAGAGGCCAAGGAGAGAACGTGGAGAAAGAAAGAGAAAAGGACAGCAATTAGTGGGAATTTAAAGATAATAGGCAAGTGAGTTATTTTCAGTATAGGGACGACATGGTAATTTTTAAGCAGAAGCTCACAAAAATAGACTGAAAATAAGTGAAAGATGGGAAATGACAAAGGGCAATCTGTTGGAGGAGATGGGATGGAATGGGATATCTTGAGAGATTAGTCTCAATAAGTGGCAAGTCGACATCATCATACAAGAGAGAAGGAAGAAAAATTAGTAGAAGGCATCTGAGTGATAGGAGATGTGGAAGGATGGAAAAGATGGAATTCATAGCAAAGGCCTCAATTTTTTCTGTAAGATATGAGGCAAAGTTCTTAGCTGAGACAGGGAGATGGGGAGTAGCCCCAGTGGAGGACTGAAGAAGTAAGAAAAAGTTTGGAGAGCGGGATAGTGAGTTGATGAGAAGTATTTAGTAGCAGTGATAAATTTGTGGTGGATCTTTATTCAGTTTATTCAAGAGATCAAGATGAGAAAAGTGGCTAGTGCAGACCAAATAACCTTGGAGAATTGAGTGTTCAAGGGATTAGAATTTATAGCATGAATGAAGACTAGGACGAAGAATGAATTATGGGAGCAGGAAGCAGCTAGGAAGCACAATTGATAGAACACCAAGCCTCTTTACATCTGGCCTCAGACTCTAACCCTGGACAATTCATTTAACCCTGATTGTCTAGCCCTTTCTATTTCTTTTTTTGTCTTAGAATTGATACTAAAACAGAAAGTATGAGTTTGTTGTGTGTGTGTGTGTTTTATTTTTATGAAAAAGATTATAATCCAATAAGGGTAATTCAGAATTCTTGAATATATAGGTGTTATATATTTGTAGGTGATAAGATCAAGGGTATGACTGTCTTTGTATGTGACTAAGGTTGGGTGGAAGAGTAGGTTAGGGAAAGTGAGTGGTTGTTTTTGAGAAAGAATCTTATGTATATTGGAAGTGCCTTAATATGAGGGCAGGTGTAAGAGAATAGAGATAAATTGTGAACTAAGTATTGAGAGGAAGGGGAATGACCTATGGATCCATAGACAATTGTTACCAAGATCTTGATTGAGTAGTAAATTGAATAGCATGAGCTTCAAAGGAAGAAAGGTTACTGAATAATGGGGAGAACTTAGAAGTGACAATGGGGGAATAAGGAGTATTTCAAATCTCTTACTCTCTGTTACCTAAGGAATCTTAGTTCCTTAGTCAGTACTGGAAAGGCTGGCCAGGGAGATTGTATCATCAAAGGAAGCAAGTTTTCAGTACAAAGATAACAGGTGGATGGAGTGAGAAAAGAAAATATTTTCTGTAAAATGAAGTTTGTTGTTGCTGATGGAACCAGCATTGTAGAGGACACAGGGGGGAAGTATTGAGTGTAGTTAGGTTGTACCTTTGGGTGAGATGTTTGAGCTGGGTAAGGAATCAGGTGGTAGAGGGTATGAAATGGGGATTGAATGATTTCTCACAAGAGTTAGGTTATCTCCAGTTGTGAGACTGTTCATCTGGAATGGAGAATGCCATTCCTCTATCCTCAAAGAATAGGCATAGCAACAGTTGGGAAGGCCATATCCTAAGTACTAGTCACAAATGAAAGCAGCAATCTTAAGTTTATTCAATTGTTGAATTCTCCTGTTCTTCCAAGTCTTTTCTCAAGTTTATGAGCAAAGAATGAAATTATTTTGAATTTAAGTTCTTCCTCTTCTATCATTCATTATAGTGTCAGCTTTAATCACAACTGTTCTCAAAATATGGAAGTCTTTTAATCTAGACATTATGCTTTTATTTTTTTAAATGAATTCTTTGTCCCTGTCATTTTTTCTTTTCTTGTGTCTTTTGTAAAAGGCAAATAGTGTTAAATTATTTGCCCAGGGTCACAGTGTCTGAGGCCAGGTTTTAAGTCTGGTCTTTCTGACTCTAGGTCAAGCACTCTAGCACCCACCTAGGTTCCCCCTATAATAGTTTTTATTTTTATTTCTATTCATTTATTTTGGTTTGTTTGTTTTTAAGCCCTTACCTTTTGTCTTAGAATCAATTCTGTGTATTGGTTCCAAGGCAGAAGAGTGGTAAGGGCTAGGCAATTGGGGTTAAGTGACTTGTCCGGGGTCATACAGCCAGGAAGGGTCTGATGCCAGATTTGAACCCAGGACCTCCCATTTCTAGACCTGGCTCTCAATCCATTGAGCCACCCAGCTGGTGTGCGGGGGCATGCGCGTGTCCGCACCCCCCCTTCCCCCCCCCCCCCATTTTAAAAGTTAGAGTTCATTTCATTATTTCATTTTTCCCTTTCACACTTTTGACATTTCCTTTTGAATACCAACTATCAGTTCCAAGGTGGAAGAGTGGTAAGGGCTAGACAATTGGGGTTAAGTTAATTGCCCAGGGTCACATAGTAGGTCTAGATTTGAACCCAGGACTAAACCTGCCTCTTGGCTTAGCTCTCAATCCGTTGATCCATTTAGCTGCCCCTTGGACATTTCTTCTGATTTTAATTTAGTTTATTTTTTTATCAGTTAGCATCTATTTTTTTTTCTCTCTCTCTACTTCCCTCCACCATTAAGAAAAACCCATTTCAACAACAAAAAAAAATTGTTGACTTGGTTAAGTGATATTACCCAATAAAATGCATCTAATTAGGCAAATTTGGACTAAACAGGTTTAGAACGTACTTTTGTTTATAATAATTTAACCCAAGCAATCATTTTCTTAAAATAATTTTTTTTAATTCTGTTTCTATTCCTTTCCTATTTTTAAGGCTGCTAGAAATTGTAAGCTACAAAATTATTGGTGTCCATCAGGAAGATGAATTGTTAGAATGTTTATCACCTGCAACAAGTCGAACGTTTCGAATAGAGGTTAGTAAATCATTAGATTTAGAACTGGAAGGAATTATAAAAAATTGTTTCTCATTGCAAACCAGTTATGATGGAAGGTAAATTTCTTTTTTTAAAAAAAGCTAATTAATTAGATTGTACAACTTGACAATCCTTTCCTTTAAAATACATTTTAAATGTTACATTTTCAGTGGAAGATAGTTTTCTGATTCATAAAGTGGTAGATTCTTAGAGATTTCTGGAAATAGAGGACTCTAGCAAGTTTTTGTTTCAAGCAAAAATGTTTCATAGGTTTTTGTTCTCATTACTCCCAGAAGAAAGTCCCCTTTAGGTACTAAACATCTTACATCATAACTTCTCATGCTACATACTTCCTGATAGAGAGGTAAAGAATTCAGCCAATCGGCCAATTATCATTTATTCATTAAGTAAATATATGCATTGTTCTGATTGCTGAGAATACAAAGAAAGGCCAAAGACAGCTCCTGCTCTCAAGGAACTCCCAATCTTCTGGGGGAAGACAACTTGAAAACAACTATTTACAATCAAGCTCTAGACAGGATAAATTGAGGGGACTAGAGGGAAAGCACTAGCTTTAAGATACATTAGGAAAGGTATTTGTAGGAGATGCAATTTAAGTTTATACTTATAGGAAGCCAGAAAATAAAGATGAGAGAATTTGATCAGCTGACAGTGCCTACTGTCAGGAGAATGGGCTGTCTTGTGCAAGATACAAAAAGGGGACCAGAGTCTCCTTTGAATTGAATCACAGAGTAAGGCAGGATTAAATAAAGTTGTAAGCAGATTGTAGGAGGGGACCAGTTTATGAAGGATTTTGAATGCCAAACAAAAAACTTTTTGCTTGATCCTGGAGGTGATAGGGGGAGAGGCTTACACTGATGAATTTATTGAATGGGGAGAGTTATGTCATGATCAGATGTACATTTGAATCCATCCCCTCTCCTTCAGTCCTGCTTCATCACTGGTCCTCTAGTATCATAGTTGGTCACATTTCTTAGATCTCTCAAAGTTTCTGTTTTGGGCTATTTGTTTATTTTAAGCCATATAGGTATTCCAATAAAAATTATTCTTTTCACTTCACACTACATTATTTCATACAAGTCTTTCCTAGTTTCTCTGAAACCATTAGGTGATAGGTATATTAGAATGATGCTTTTATATTGAAAATATTTTGAATTTTAAGTTTGGCCTTATACCTTTTTAAAATAAAAACTAATGGTTCAAAATGAATTATTTAAGGAAAAAACAGTATTTGGTAGTGTCTTTGTATTAATTGTAAATCTACCTATTTCTGTCTTCTAAATTGTTTATCAGAACTGCTCATGATCAGAATATTTAATTTGACTACAGGAAATACCCTTGGACCAGGTAGATATAGATAAAGAAAATGAGATGCTAATCACAGTGGCTCATTTCCACAAAGAGGTCTTTGGAACTTTTGGTATACCATTTTTGCTCAGGATACACCAGGTAAGTAATACTTTTTTTAAGGTCCTCCTGATTCTCTTCAAGCTAAAAATTTGTAATATGTTCACAGATTTGCTTTCATTTTTTTAATTATATGACTATTAATTGATAAACTGGGGAAAGCTTACATGTAATTTTCTTCCTACTCACTGGATTTCATGAGGCCTGTATAACCTGCTTATATAATTTCAAGTTTTCTCCTGACACCTAGCTCTGGGGCATTATAAAGAGTTAACTTTAATGTATGTTTGTTTGAAATAAATTGTATTACTTTTATATTTAAGTGTCATGCATGTGGCTCATTATGAAAAAATATTAGTTTAAAATTTCAAATGAAATCATCTAGCTTTTTAAAATATCAGTGGGTATATCCATTTATTCATTCTAGGGTGAACATTTCAGAGAAGTGATGAAGCGAATTCAAACAATGCTAGATATCCAGGAAAAGGAGTTTGAAAAGGTAAGAATTTACCTTAGGCTTGCAAGGGCAGTAAAATCATTTTAATAGATCTGTAAATCATATTTTCTAAGTGATCTATGATGTTAATTATCATTAAATAAAGGCCATGTTTACTCTTGAATATTGATCGACAATATGCTGCTTTCTCTAACACAACTAATCAAACTATTCCTTGAAAACCCGCTTGTTCCTTTTAATGCGAATTAGGGGTTCCTTGATAAAATGTTATGTTTAATGCTGAGCCTCCCTACCCCAGCCCCCTGACAACCAAGTTACCACCTTACCTCTTCGGCTTTATCTGTAGCTCCCCTGGATTCATGGGGTTCCTGATCTGTAAAATGAATACACATTCTGCCCCTGCCAAGAGCCAGGTCAACAGCCCCCCTACCTCTTATAATTCTGTCTTCCCACATATTTGTCCTCTTTACATAATCTCAACCCCCTCTTTCCCCCCCTATAAAAATAACACTACAGCTCCCTCGTGGCTTGCTTTTATTATTACAAAGGGATATAATTATATCCATAAACATGAGCAATCCCTGTATATTGCTTAATATTACATCTGTGCTACTTATCCAGCAATGTCACATTTTGCCTCTATTCAGACTTGAAAAGATTTTTGTTTTGTTTTGTTTCTGTGCTTTTTTGTTTTTAAGTTTAAATTTGCCATTGTAATGATGGGTCGACACCAGTACATAAATGAAGATGAATATGAAGTCAATTTGAAAGATTTTGAGGCTCAGCCGGGTAAGTGCCTTGACCTTTAGTTTTAGACTATTCCTTTCAATTACAAGTCAGAGAAGCTCAGACACCAAAAAGAAACCCTTTTAGTTTTACTACTATTTAAAAGAAATTATAATTAAAAATAAACTGCAATAAATACTTATTTTATTACGTCATTAATAAGTAAATATTCAAACCATTTTTTCGCAGACTACAATTACATTATATTTCAGTGTCCTAAAGATAGGAGAAATATAGTTAACACCATAAGCATGAAATATTTGCTTAGGATTATTCACTTTAAAATTGATAATAAAAAATTTTGTTGAATTGTATATAAACAGTGTTGTGTAGGGTAGAGGAGGCGTATACTAGCCTTTGGCCTCATGAGCCATGGCAACTCTGATCACTGTGTTCGGGTGTAAAGTAACAGTTGTAAGTTGCAACATGGTCTCAGTTTTTTCCTTTCTTTTTTCCTCCTAGGTAACATGTCTCATCCCAGGCCTTGGCTGGGGCTTGATCATTTCAATAAAGCCCCAAAGAGAAGTCGCTACACTTACCTTGAAAAGGCTATTAAAATTCATAACTGACTTACTTAACCAGTTTGTTCAAGGCAAGGGACAATACGTGTGTGTGTGCACCTTTTTAACAACAGTAGAACTTTGGTACACGTGCACTATATCTGAAGTCTTCAGCAAGAGGATTTGCTGCTGATGTTAATTTTATTTTGTTGAGGCTGTTCAGTTTGGCTTCTCTGTATCTATTGACTGCCCTTTTTGAGCAAAATGAAGGTGTTTTTATAAAGCTTGGATGCCAATGAGAGTTATTTTATGGTAAACATAATGCAAGGCAATTGTCAACATAATGGGGGAAGAGTTTAGTAGGACAATTGATATTGGCGAAAAATTTGTCTTGTAGTACATTTATAGATGGCATAAGCTGACTGGCTGCCCTTCCTGGTGTGGTCTCCTTCACCAGCCCTGCAGCAAGTAAGTCTTATGTTTAGACTCACAACCGATTTATTTCCTTCAGTTATACTTTAAATGACCTTTTGTGCATTTGTAAATGCAAAAGAAAAAGAACTCACAACATCAATAAATAGAGATCTCTACTTCATTGTGTACATTGTTGGCACTTATTCGGGATTTATGTCTCTTCCAGCTGTGCATAGGATCTTTTTTAATAAATTTTGATTTATTTAGTTCAGCCACTACTTTGCTGCCCATTTTGCAGAGTGGGTGCACTGAATAAAGCCCTACAAGACATTTTGGGTCTTTTTAATAAATTAAAAACACTGTTAAATACAATTAAGGTTTACTATGCTGCCTATTGGCAAATTTAATTACATCAAAAGTTGGCAAAAGCAGGTGAAAGGATTATAAATATAGTTTCATTTAAATGGGAACAGATGGAAGAAACCAGGAAAATAGCCTTTTAGCACAGAGGGCATGCTCACTAGTGTTTAGTAAGCTGTTGACTTTGTAAAAAACAAACAGAAAAACAACAATAAAAAAAGAAAAACAAAGCAAAAAAACAGCAAAAAAATAGGAAAAGGAAAAAGAACATGAAATTGTATATTTAATGAATGAACATGTACAATTTAACACTTGGAGGTTAATTTTGTTGGGTGAGTCTGCAAGTGAATTTCACTGATGTTGATATTCATTGTGTGTAGTTTTATTTCAGTCCCAGACTGTTTCCTTTTATTTTGGAGCTAATGCCAGCGTGTCTAGTTTTGAGTGCAGTAAAAATAGAATCAGCAAAATCACATTTATTTTTCATTCTTTTCCAGTATTTTTTTTTTGTTTCTGTAGCAGCAGTGTACAACAACTCTTCCTGTATATTGCCTTTTTGCTGGAAAATGTTGTATGTTGAATAAAATTTTCTATAAAAATTTTACTTCAGTGAGTGACGTGGAAGTTGAGGAAGATTTCTACTCTCCCTGGAAGTACAGTTTGGGAAACCTTTTCATTTACAACGAGATTTTACTAAGATGTATTTTTTTTTTTAAATTTCAGTATTGCCAATGTTATAATCCTGGTTTTTGGCCTCTAACTAGTCCCATTTGAGCTTAAGAAATAAAAGGTTTTCCAGGAAGGAACCGTGTAAAATACAATGACTGGAAATATTCTTTGAATACTTTTTAAGGTATATAGTCTGTGGGATCCATAGTTTTTGGAGTGGATTTGACTCCACTTGCCTTGTTTAAAATTCTATGGTCCACACACCCCAAATGTGGTATTTATAAAGGTATTATGATGAAATCTGTACTTTTCAATTATGATCTCTCTGGACTTCCTTTGTAATGTGTATGCCTTCATAACCCAAAAGCTGCCTTCAAAAAATCAATGAATAGCTAGCACTCATCGGGAGTAGCAGTACCACAGACTTTGCCTTCGAACCCCTGAAAAATTAGTTGTGGAAATGATAGTAAAAATAATTTACCAATAGTTTTTGTCTTTGAACTTTAAAGGGTTTTTTGGAGGGAGAAGGGATTAAGTATAGTCTTGGAGGGTAACAGAAACTTGCCACTCTCCCATAAGATATTAAATGACTTTTTTCAAAGAACTTTTGGTAATGTTTACATTGTGTGATGAATTTAATTATTCCTTCACTTCCAGGCATGGAAATCAAAGACAACAATGCTTCTGGGTTTTAATTGAATGAAAAAATGGTTTTCTAATTATGAAATATAAGGTACTTCCTTAATGATGGCATTAATGGCTTATATTAAACCACTGAAGTGAATACCACCTTCTTTAACATGTATTGGATACTAGCAATGTACGAGACCCTCTGGGCAATTGGGATAATAGTTTTATAAAACATTATAGATTTACTTGAAATCATTGGAGTATATAATTGGGTGGGGCAAATTCTGTTTTAATTTCTTGGGATATTGTAAAGCCATGGCTCATTTTAGCAGCCACAGTATTGTGATAACATGCCTTTGATAGCAAACTGACATACTTAATGGTGGTGTTTTTTTTTTTTACCCAAGTATGCAGCAATTTAATGAATCTGTAGGTTAGAATGTTTTATCCTTGTAGAAGTAAAGAACCCTAATATTTCCTAGTGGTGAATTTAACAGGGCCTTTGAAGCAGACAAATGCTGTTGTTGTGAGTACCTCAGCACAGCCAAGAAGTAGGAAGAGCAAAGTCTTTGTACTGAAATCATTTGTTCTGTTTAGTAAGAACTTTTAAACAATGTGACATTTCTAGTGTGTATTCTCAGGCTTTATAATGCCAAGAATCAGTTTAATTTGTGAATCTTACATAATGAAATTCATGAAAATTTCCTGGCATGCTGTCATGAAGGGAGTTCAGCATCCATGCCAGCAATATGAGAAACACTTCTCTGTTCATCTTCTACTGCTTCATCTGAATAATTGATTAAAACTATTTCCATATTGACATTTTCATTACATCTCAAAATCATACCTTTTGTTACTTGACTATATAGCACTAATTTTGATACCAGTTTTCCTACTAGCTTCTTGAAAAGAGTTGAGTTGAGGTTACATGTTTACACAAACTTTCTCCTATAATCCCAAGATTCCTTAAGAAGCATGCCAGGGCGAATAACACTCAGGGAAAGGGATCACCTGATGGCATGTGATACAGAGAGATATCCTGACTATACCAGTAGATCCAACCAAGTTGGAAAGACTATAGGGTTGCAATGTTATACCGCACAACTGTTATCTGGGCACCAGCCTTACTAATTTCAGAGAGGCTCACTCATCACTTACAGGGTGATGAAAGTTCTCAAAAGGGATATACTAAATTGTGCAATTATGAATTTCATTGATGGAGGGAATACCCACATTGACATCCAGTTCTTGAGTACTGTATGAAATAAATGTATGGTATAGGTTTTTCAGACTGACTTTTCCTATAACTTTACTTTTTTGGCCAACTATTATCTTTGTCCAAATGTCCAATGTCATTGAAACCTCCACAAAAAAAATGTATTAAGTTATAATAGACCGTCAAAGAGTTTACCTAAAAGAAGTCATCTTCATGGTGACATTGTCAGCTTAGTACAATCTTGGTTAAAGGAGAATATCTGTATCAACTCCATTAATTTGTTATCCTCTGATTCTTACAAGCTTGACTCACAAATTTGAAATAGTGTGTTTTAAGAACATTACCTTGTTTGGCTTTAGCCTCCTTACTATTTTTTGGAAGGAGGTAGGTTATAAGTCTTAAATAAAAATACCTTGTTTGGTTTATTCTATGTTTGACAGACTTGATAGCTTTCTTATAAATTCAAAGGTCTTGAGTGATACCCTTAAGTTCCCTATCATTAGAAGTCTTTAAACTCGGTTGATTTCTTGTCTCTTTCCCCTCCCTTAAGAAATGGAAAGGCGGGGGCAGCTGGGTAGCTCAGTGGATTGAGAGCCAGGCCTAGAGATGGGAGGTCCTAGGTTCAAATCTGGCCTCAGACACTTCCCAGCTGTGTGACCCTGGGCAAGTCACTTGACCCCCATTGCCTAGCCCTTACCACTCTTCTGCCTTGGAGCCAATACACAGTATTGACTCCAAGATGGAAGGTAAGGGTTTAAAAAAAAAATGGAAAGGAAAGGCTTGATTTTTGTTTTGTTTTTAAGTAAAGAAATTAAAAAGTAAAATTAAATTCTTTCAATGATTCTCAGTACTAAAAGTAGGGGGAACACTTTGAATTCATCAATATTTTATGCCTTTTCCTGATTCTTTTGTTTGGTGTACTTTTAAGTTGCAGAGAAAAATGGAACCATTTGGTTAATTAAGTAAAGCTGATTACAATGGTGATCACAGTTCAAACTAAACCATTTCAAAAGAAGGGAGTACAATAATAAAGTTAGTTGGGAAAGAAAAGAAGCAGTTATGA
Organism: Monodelphis domestica; assembly: GCF_027887165.1. Lineage (NCBI taxonomy): Eukaryota > Metazoa > Chordata > Mammalia > Didelphimorphia > Didelphidae > Monodelphis > Monodelphis domestica. The sequence continues at coordinate 179,923,886 of NC_077233.1, read as the reverse complement.
CGATGAAAACTTGCCTGGTATCTTAGCCCCTCCACTTTTTAGGTCATTTAATGCAAAGACTTGAAACAGGAAAGAAAAATATTGTGAGGCTTAGAATATAGGACCACCACAATGGTAATTTCTGGGAAGATGTATTAGACTGGTAATGGCTAATTTAAGAACAAGAGTTAAGATTTGCGTACAAAACCACATCTAGAAGTAGCTACCCACACAGGGCATGGTTCCTTTCACTAGAATCGATACTATCCGACATAACCTTCCAGTGTGGATGAACAGTAAGAGTGACAGCAAGCTTAGTTTAGTAACTTATGCTTGACTCTGTGGAATTGAGGGTTTTGTCCAGTTTGAAAACAAGAAATATTCATTATCTTAATGCTTTGCATTTAACAGTTTACTAACAAGTCTGGAAATTATGTGCATTTAAGGTTTGTGTTTTTCAGTCTACTTTCCCAAGAACCTCTTTTTTTCCTTCATATCTTAGGGGGTGATAACAGTTATAGGTCTTTTTTTTTTCAGTTAGAAAAAATAAAGATACCAATAGAAATAAGATGAAAATAATCCGGGAAGTATTAAAAGCACCTTTTGTATCCTGCACACTGTGCTAGATATTAGGGGAGGTGCAAAGTTGATAGACTTTGGTTTTCTAAGAATGCTGGGGTAAAAAGTGAAGACAGAGCACAGGGGTGATTGACTGGAAAAATGGATAAATGGCTACCTCCCCCCAAAATGGTTGAGGATTAGTGCAGAAAGATTGATCAAAGGTATATGGTTAAATCTTATGAGTTTAGGATCATGGGAATAGCAGTCATAGTGATAGGGTGTAATAACCATCTCTTAAGAACTGGGAGACCAGGATACATGAGGGGTTTGTCAACATGCACACTCAAGTCCTTAGAAAATGAGGGCAGCATTTGGGATGCAGAGGAACAATGAGCTAGATGCTCAACACCTAGGAAATACGGAAACTGACTTGTAGAAGACTGCAAAAAAAAGGAATAAAGATCTGTTTGGAATGTTTGTTCCTGACATGGAGGGGATTAGGAAAAGGGCAACCACATGCTGGAGAGGCATACCAAAGTATTTTGGAGTAATTAAAATTCCCAGAATTAAAAGATGGAAAGGAAGAGACTTGGAGATAACTATATATTAAGGAAGAATAAATTTACTAATGAAGTGTTTTAGGGGATTTAAGAAAGGAAAATGGGAGTGTTTGGAGAGAACAGTATGTTAGGTACAATGAAAAAATTGAAGGGTTTTTTACACAAGGAAAAACAAAGTGTCCCTCAGAAGTAAAATCAAGTGAGGTTCAGTAGAAGGCCCATTCATTGCTCTTAAGTAGTTGGTTTTTTATGTCTTCTGGGTGAAGGCCTATGTTCATACTTGTTATCTCATTTCTAGGCACAATAAAGATGAACTTTTTTCCTTATCTCCAAGTACCCTTGCTTTTTTATTCTTTTGACTTTTGTGAAAATAAGTGGCTAGAGAAGATGTGTTTCAGGGGCACTGGTGCAAAAGTTAGCCTTGGTTTGAACTTTTTTTTCCTATGAGACTCAGAAGAAAACATGTTAAAATATGGGTTTTTAAGAGGGTTTGAGGGAATTAATTCTTGTTCTGGGACTTGAAAGGCAGTTTGGGGGGTGGGGAGAGGTAAAAGGCAGTCTTCTCCAGGCCAAGGTGTTCTAGGCTAGTTTTAGCTTGAACCAGACAAGTGATCAAGGTTCAGTATTGGAATTTAGACAATGGATTATAAAATTTTCAGCCTACCCAAAACAGGTGTTAATACCACATGGCACAATGCTAGGAGACAACCTTTAGGGGCTTTTGAATGTAAAAATTTATTATGGACTTTGCTAAGAAATTGATGGTTTTCTTATTTAAAAATTGACAAATAATAGCTAAGAGGCTAGATGCAATTAAAATCCATTTAAAACCCAGGTTTTTTTTTGCACTTTGTTTAGCAACTTTCAGGAGTAGGAAAGATGGAAAACATTTGAGATTTACATTGTACTGGTGGCAGTGAATATGTTCTCCACTAGGTGGGAGTAAAATGTCACCTCTGCTCTTGATGTGTTCATTTCCTAGAAGGGTGTACTGGGCTGGGCTGGTAAAATCCCAAGGTCTCATTTACCATGCCGAATATTAATTGAGAAATGAAATTTTGTGATGTCATTGGTCTTAGCAAATGAAATAGACAGTCAATAGCTTTATAGTTTTTAAGACACAACATTTTTAGCATACCCTATGTGGTAACCTCTATTTGACAGATTAAAAAAAAAGTTTCTGAGGATCATTTATTTCAACTTGGAACCTCCCAAGCTACTTTATCTGACCCCTACATGGAAACAAGGTCTAGAGATGAGAAGTCAACAGAGTAAGTGACAATGAGTAAATAGCAGAACTTGGAGTTTGCCTGTGTTCTCAGCTAAGTTTTACTAGAGCCAGGATGAGAAATCAGGTTTTGGGTACCTGGACCATTGTCTTTTCTTTTTGTTTTTTCCCTGCACCAAATTGCTGGAAGGAAGGGATGGTATGGGTATGCATATGCATCATTACATGACTCAGGAAGAGGTAGGGCAAGAAACCCATCAATAATTCAATATTCTGTCTTCTGTGAATGGCTCTGGCAAGCTGATGATTTAAAAAAGACAAGGACTTTTCTCCCCAATGCAGGATAGTTTGAGAGAATTAGGCAGTTGGAGATCAAGAACCTTTTTTGAGCCTGTGATGTGTACTGTCCACAAGTACTGACGAAGAGATCATGAAAGTGGGGAGAAATTTGTAGAAATCCAATATGAATCATTCAAGCATTAATTTACTAAGGCTTGCTATGTGCCAGACCATGTACTGAGTGTAGCAATACAATGAGTAAAACAATAGGGATAATTTCTTAAGCCCTTTGGGACATCTAGGGCGATGAGAACTAAAAGGCGGCAGAAAAAATGCAGTCTCATCTAAAAAAATTATGGTTTCACTTAGAATTGCATGGAATCTTGGAGGTCATAAGTCATTTGGTCTAATCTCTTATCCAAGTGAAAAAAATTAGGGTGTGGGACATTGGCCACCATTTTTTCATTGAGCCATGTTTCCTCTAGGGCTGATACATAATTTTAGTTGGATAACAGTCTTATGCCACTTGCTATCCGGGCTTAGCCTCATGGATTTAGGACTTGAGGGGGCTTCAGATTATCCAGTCCAATGACCTCATTTTTTACAGATGAGGAAATTGAGAACCAGAAAAGACTCCTAAAGTCACACAGGTTGTAAAGAAGCAGATCCAGGATTCAAATCCAAGTTATTAAGCCCCAAATCCATCACTCCTTCCATTGCATTAAAGCAGTAGTTCTTCCACCTACCTATTTTGCAGAATGACTTCACAAAGATTTCAACTTCCTCTATGACTTTGCTTAGAAATTTCTGACTTCCTAAATTATCAAAAGAGACTATGAAAATTATGATCAAAAAATGGAGTCAAGACAGACTGATCAATAAGCAAAAAAGCTGGTCTTTATCAGAGGACAAGTACCATCTACTACAGCATGGAAATTCCGTCTGGGCTGTAGATAAGTGGAAACACCTGTGATGGACTGCCACCAACCAGAAGTCAAAGAAGAGCTACAGGAAGCAAAGCTACAAAAACCAGAAAGGCTAAAGGAACCACAACAGCATGACCTCAGACAGGAGTCACTCCCAAGTGTCCCTTTCCCAGAGCCCTAATAGAGCATTACTGTAAGCAACTAAGTTTATTCAGGCCTCTGGGGAAAGGCTTACTTATTTATGCATATTACTCTTTTCTATGGGTAGATAAGTCCCTACTGGTTTCCATTAACTCCTAAATAAATCTCTTGATGTTTTGAGCCTTGTGAGCCTGTGTACTTGTAAAGAGAATTCTTGACTATGATGAGAATGAGGTACCAGAGAGGAGGAAGGGGTAAAATACTGTTTCCAAATATTCTAATTCAGATTCTTTAAGAATTAAAAGGGAGTGGGCAGCTGGGTGGCTCAGTAGAGGTCCTGGGTTCAAATTTGGCCTCAGATACTTCCCAGTTGTCTGGCTCTGGGCAAGTCACTTTACCCCCATTGCCCAGCCTTTATCACTCTTCTGCCTTAGAATTAATACAGTATTATTGGCTCTAAGGCAAAAGGTAAGGGCTTATAAAAAGAATTAAAAGGGGAAAATTTCCCGAAATGTGGTTATGCCTTTATATAGGAATGGAGTTTTTGACAATGGTTAAATGAACATACCCAGATAAGGTTATTGGACTTTGGCCTTTCTCTTTCTCCCCCTCCTCAAGGTCTCTTTTTGTGATGGCTTTGTCCATTAAAACTTGATTTGGTGCCCATTTTCACCTAATGCCAGCATAAAATGTCTGAGGAGGCAAGTAGTATGATCTGGTTCTTGCAATACAGCCTTACAAGTAGTCCTACCAATCAGGTTTGAATTTTAAAAGATAAGATTCTAAACTTGGTTTATTATGCAAAAGGCGATTTTGATAAAGGAATGGGAAGGATCACTCCATCAGACATTTAAGTGCCCACTGTGTGCTAGATACAAGCTAGGGATGCAAGACAGTCCTGGTCCTCAAGCTCACAATCTAATAGGAAGGAGAATATGAGATAGAGGGAAGGCACTCAAATTTAGAGGGGTTGGAAAAGGCTTAGGAAATACTAGAATGGGAACAGTTACTGTCTGGATAAAAGGTAGAGTACAGTGACTGGAGCAGAACTTATAGGAATATTTCAGAGAACTGAAAAGTAACATGCTACTATAGATGAACAGGTCCAGAGAGATAAAGCAATTTGTCCTTAGTCACACAGTGATGAATGAGTTGCATGGTTGAACACATCAATCCCCTGCTCCTTAATTCTCGTGGTTCCCTGTTGCCTTCAAGATAGAATATGTTGTCATGTTTGGCTTTTAAAGCCCTGTCCCCCTCCCACCTTTCCTGTCTTATGCCTTATTCTTCAACCTGTGACTAGCCTTTCTGTTCCTTGAACAAAATACTCCATTTTCTGACATTTTCACTCACTGTCCCCAGTGGCTGTAATTCTCACCCTATTCCTCTCCACACCCTGGCTTCCTTCAAGTCTCCGATAAAATCTCACCTTCATGAAAAGCCTTTCCTGAGGCCCCTCAACACTAATGCCTTCCCCCTTATGATTATTTTCAATTTATCATAAGTCTTGTACATAGCTATTTGCAGGTTTTCTTCTTCCATTAAGACTGACCTGGGGGCAGCTGGGTAGCTCAGTGGATTGAGAGCCTGGCCTAAAGATGGGAAGTCTAAGGTTCAAATCTGTCCCGAGACACTTTCCTAGCTGTGTGACCCTGGGCAAGTCACTTAACCCCCATTGCCTAGTCCTTACCACTCTTGGAGCCAATATACAGGTTTAAAAAAAACCAACTGACCTCCTTGAGAGCATAAACTATCTTTTGCCTTTTCTTTGTATCCCCAACGTGCAGCAGCATCTTGCACATAGTGTGTGCTTAGTAAATGCCTGTTGATTTAGTCCAAATCCAAGTCCACCAAGCTGCCTGCTAGGATGGGACTGAAATTAGACAGGAAGATGTACTAAGAGAACTAGGTTGATCTGATTCACTCTGAAAGGTTGGGAAGGTAAAGTCTAGCCAAAGACCTTGCCTCACCCTTTTTTTGACCCACATTGCTTTCATTGCAACTCTGAGTAAAACAATCCTAGAGTTCTATGCTTGAAAGTGGCTCCAGAGTCCCACAAAACATAGTAAGAAGAAAAACATTGACAACTAATTTACACTATTTTGAACAACCCATACGCCAGGTTCATTAAAGGGGTATTTTGGTGGTGGTTGGCTATTTGGTTTTTTTAAACCCCCTACTTTCTGTCCTAGTAACAACTGTAAGAAATTCTAGGGCTAGGTAATTGGGGGTAGGTGACTTCCCAGGGTTACACACAACTAAGAAATGTCAGGTCAGATTTGATACCAGGTTCTTCTGACCCCAAGCTTGGCACTATCCACTGAACCACCTAGCTAGTATCTATATCTGTTTTAGAAGAGGGTATTTTCTTTCATTTATCATAGATCTAGAGGTAGAAGGGACCTCCAAATGGACCCATGACAAAAAAAATACTGTATGACTGTAGGGAAGTCACCCTCTGTGGACTTCCCAAGACCATACAATTATGGATTTAGAATTAAAAGAACCCTCAAGAATCATTTAGCCCAATCCCTTTCATTGTACAAATTTGAGAAATTGAAGTCCAAGAAGGGTCAAATAACTTGCCAAAAGTCATTCAAGTGATGTCAAAAGTGGAATTTTAAACACCTCTTATGATTACAGAATCAATGCTCATTCCAATTCCCTTCATTATGGAGAAAGAAAATTGGAAATGCATTTTTGGATGTCCCCTCTATATTGTGGGCTGTGGTCTATGATTTATGGCTCTTTTTGGAACTGTCAGTTCTCCCTATTCTGAGCGGCTGAGAAGTATAGTCATTGGCATTGTAGTAGAATATTTGTTAATTAAAAGTTAAGTAGGAAATAGGGTTAATTAACAAAATTTATTGATAGATGGCTGAGAATTGAGTGCATTGGATTTCTTCAAGTCAGAATTGAATCTCAAAGAGGATTGATGGGAAGAATTTTCTCAAGGAGCTTTGGGAAAGACAATTGAACCAACAACTCACTGTGGGCTGTCCTGATTCAAGGAAGGTTGTCCAAAGAGCCTGCTCTGTGAGTTGGGAAAATTTCTGGTGAATTTCTCTCTTGAAACCATCCTAGTCAACCAGAGGAGAGTATTGGGTGCAGTACGAGTGTTTGGCCCAGTAGGTGGCAGAAAAGAGTGAGCTATTTGAGTGAAGTCTGAGAATTCTAACAAGTTGCTTTTTCATCTGAGCAGCAGGAAAGAAAATCTGACATTCCTCTCTATGAGTTTATGGTTTTAGATTTAGGATAGAAAGATAGTTATTTGGGGAATTTAGTTAGAGAGAGTAGATTAAGATGGGATCACCCTTGGTGATCACAAAGCATTCCCCATGGCAAAGTTTGGGCTCGGGATTTATTTAGAATTTATTAGTATCGGGAATATTTTCTTATCAATAGCTATCCTTCCTTTTACTTCCTCTTTTATACCAATTTTCATAGTCATGCTAAATAGGATTTTATATAACTGGCCTGAGCAAGAGTTTTTCTCCTACTGCTTAAGCAGCCATTTTTTCTCAACAGTCAAACTCCAGAGCTTGTCCATATCAGTGAGTAACACCAATAGAAATAATTAACAAGGATCAGTACCCGAAAATAACAGCATGTGACTTCCTTGCCTCCAACCTACACACCAATCTATACCTCCAACTAGGAATCAGAATAAAAGGGGTCAGAAACTTAGTAAATTACTGGCAAAAAGCTAAAACTCCCAGGCTAGCCCTGTTTATAAATTTAAAAGGCATTCATATTCTATTTGATCTTCCCATTCCCTCCCTCATGCTTCTATTACTCAACCTCTGTGATCAAGGTAGCCTTTGTTCTGCCTAGCAAAGTCCTTTGGGGAAAGATCCTTCCTTATGTCTAAGTTGATCTTTCTGCTTTCCCATTGTCTTAAAATAATTTCTTATTCTGAATACAAACAAAAATTGCATTTCTATAAACAGAACATAAAAGACAAAAAGATTCTAGGGGTCAGCTGAGTAGCTCAGTGGATTGAGAGCCAGGCCTAGAGATGGGAGGTCCTCAGTTCAAATAGGACCTCAGATACTTCCCAGCTGGGTGACCCTGGGCAAGTCACTTGACCCCCATTGCCTAGCTCTTACTACTTTTCTGCCTTGAAACCAATACACAGTATTGATTCTAAGGAGGAAGGTGAGGGCTTAAAAAAAAAAGATTCTATATGAAATCTTGAATCTTCATTTCATACTTCTTGCTTTTTAAAAAGTATACAACAAATTTTCTGAGTTTTTTTAAAACTCCTTTTCTGTTCCTCCCAAGCATCCTTCTCTTCTCTTCTGAGCATTTAAAAAAATATTGCAGTGGCTTTTTTGCATCATATTATTATTAGTAACTTTTTTGCCTTGCTACACCCCTTCTCCCATTAAAAATGGAGAGGAAGAAAGGGGATTACCTGAATCGAGACCAAAATCTTTACATTAAAGGCCTTCTACAAACTAGTTCCACCTGTATCATTTTCAATATTCTCTTTCCTTTCTCCCAAGTACGTTTGTCTTCCAAACAAATTATTGTCCTCACTGGCCCCTACACTTTACATTATCTCCATTCTCTCACTCCATTTTCTTCCTATGCCTCTTCTTCCTAATCCCATTATGTAAATTCTACCCATTGCCTAAGAAAAAATTCTTTACTTTGCATTTTTCATTTCAAAACTAGAGACAAAGAGAGTGAAAGAGAATATCCAAAGACCCAGAAGTCCATCTGCCCTTTACAAATCTCCTGCCATTGATCATGTAGTTCAATAGGGATATGATTGGGGTTTTGGTGTTAAAAGATCGCTCTGCTGCAAATATGAATAACATGGAAATAGGTTTTGAACATGTAAAACCCAGAGGAAACTGTCAGCTCTGGGAGGGAAGAGGAGGGGGAGAAATAATGAATCATGGAGTCATGGAAAAATATTCTTTTTTTTATATTTGATAAGATTTATTAATGATCACTTGAAGTAGAAGAAATAAAAGAACAAAAGAAAAAGTCTAAGTAAACAATACGTGAGTAAAATTCTCCTGCCTGGCACTCAGCCAACCTCCACCAGCTTTGTTCCCAGAGAAAGAGTGTGAGAGGGCGGAGCGATACAAAACTTGTATTTTCCCCATGTTACTACCTTACATAGATCTTACATAGATATATAACTGGGGATGCTGGGAGAGTGAGTCCTGGGAAGCAAAATTCTTATTACACAATTCCCCTGTGGTTCCATTGAGAAATGAGCATGTAGAAATCTCCCAGATTTACATGCCTAGTTTCCCCAATGAAGTAGTACATAACTAATGTATATCTCTATTAGCTAGAGGTACATACAATATTGCAGTTTCTAAGGGGAAATTACAATAATTTGGGGATAAGAGGGTAATAAAAGAGAAAAAGAACAAAACCAATGATTGCTAGGTACATTGACAAAAAAGCTAATTAGGAGGCAGTCCCCTTTGGCATAGGAGTTTACATTCAAAATAAATGCATTCAATCCCCCACAGTTCAATTCACTACATCCCAAAGTTTATTCAGGATCTGTTGGTGCAGTATATGGTTTCTACAAGCTTCTTTATGGCGCCTTCTCCAAACAGTTCACTTTCTTAATTTGGGGAGATAGCAAGTTTCTTATCCTAAAATTACCCTCAAAAGAATTTAAACTTTGCATTATGGGATAATAATACAATCCCCCCCGAGGAGGATGTTGACCAACACATGGGTCACCCCGGGATACATGGCTGAGAAAATTAAAAACATAAAAACCCAAAGAAAAAAGAAAAAAATCACATCTGGATGAAACATAAAATTTCAAAGTCTCATGTGTAAAAATTATAAGTAAGGAAGAATAAGCCCATATTACAATTTAGCTTGTATTTATCTAATTTGTACATCTATATATTATTTTAATTTTATGATATTTTATTTGATCATTTCCAAGCATTATTCATTAAAGACAAAGATCATTTTCTTTTCCTCCCCCCCAACTCCCATAGCTGACTCGTGATTCCACTGGGTATCACATGTGTTCTTGATTCAAACCCATTGCCATGTTGTTAGTATTTGCATTAGAGTGTTCATTTAAAGTCTCTCCTCTGTCATATCCCCTCAACCGCTGTATTCAGGCAGTTGCTTTTCCTCAGTGTTTCTACTCCCACATTTGTCCTCTGCTTATGGATAGTGTTTTTTCTCCTAGATCCCTGCAGATTGTTCAGGGACATTACACCGCCACTAATGGAGAAGTCCATTACATTCGATTATACCACAGTGTATTAGTCTCTGTGTACAATGTTCTCCTGGTTCTGCTCCTCTCGCTCTGCATCACTTCCTGGAGGTTGTTCCAGTCTCCATGGAATTCCTCTACTTTATTATTACTTTTTGCACAATAGTATTCCATCACCAACATATACCACAATTTGTTCAGCCATTCCCCAATGGAAGGGCATCCCCTCGTTTTCTGATTTTTGGCCACCACAAAGAGCGCAGCTATGAATATTCTTGTACAAGTCTTTTTCCCCATTATCTCTTTGGGGTACAAACCCAGCAGTGCTATGGCTGGATCAAAGGGCAGACAGTCTTTTAGCACCCTTTGGGCATAGTTCCAAATTGCCCTCCAGAATGGTTGGATCAGTTCACAACTCCACCAGCAATGAATTAATGTCCCTACTTTGCCACATCCCCTCCAGCATTCATTACTTTCCTTTGCTGTTATATTAGCCAATCTGCTAGGTGTGAGGTGATACCTCAGAGTTGTTTTGATTTGCATCTCTCTGATTATAAGAGATTTAGAACACTTCTTCATGTGCTTATTAATAGTTTTGATTTCTTTATCTGAGAACTGCCTATCCATGTCCCTTGCCCATTTATCAATTGGAGAATGGCTTGATTTTTTGTACAGTTGATTTAGCTCTTTATAAATTTGAGTAATTAAACCTTTGTCAGAGGTTTCTATGAAGATTTTTCCCCAATTTGTTGTTCTGGTTTTAGTTACATTGGTTTTGTTTGTGCAAAAACTTTTTAATTTGATGTAGTCAAAATTATTTATTTTACATTTTGTGACTCTTTCTATGTCTTGCTTGGTTTTAAAGTCTTTCCCCTCCCAAATGTCTGACATGTATACTATTCTGTGTTTACCCAATTTACTTATGGTTTCCTTCTTTATGTTTAAGTCATTCACCCAATTTGAATTTATCTTGGCTTAGGGTGTGAGGTGTTGATCAATTCCTAATCTCTCCCACACTGTCTTCCAATTTTCCCAGCAGTTTTTATCAAATAGTGGATTTTTGTCCCAAAAGCTGGGATCTTTGGGTTTGTCATATACTGTCTTTCTGAGGTTGCTTGCCCCCAGTCTGTTCCACTGATCCTCCTTTCTGTCTCTTAGCCAGTACCAAATTGTTTTGATGACTGCTGCTTTGTAATATAGTTTGAGGTCTGGGACTGCAAGGCCCCCATCATTTGTGTTTTTTTTTTTCATTATTTCCCTGGATATCCTTGATCTTTTGTTATTCCAAATGAACTATGTTATGGTTTTTTTCTAAATCAGTAAAGAAATTTTTGGGGAGTTCAATGGGTATGGCACTAAATAGATAAATAAGTTTGGGTAGGATGGTCATTTTTATTATATTGGCTTGTCCTATCCATGAGAAGTTAATTTTTTTCTGATTGCTCAAGTCTAGTTTTAGTTGTGTGGAGAGTGTTTTGTAGTTATGTTCATATAGTTCCTGTGTTTGTCTCAGGAGATAGATTCCTAGGTATTTTATTTTGTCTAAGGTGATTTTGAATGGGATTTCTCTTTCTAGTTTTTGCTGCTGAGCTGTGTTGGAGATATATAGAAAAGCTGATGACTTATGTGGGTTTATTTTGTATCCTGCAACTTTGCTAACGTTGTTGATTATTTCAATTAGCTTTTTGGTTGAATCTCTAGGATTCTTTACATAGACCATCATGTCATCTGCAAAGAGTGATAACTTGGTCTCCTTCTTGCCTATTTTGATGCCTTCAATTTCTTTTTCTTTTCTAATTGCTATTGCTAGTGTTTCTAGTACAATGTCAAATAGTAGAGGTGATAATGGACATCCTTGTTTCACTCCTGATCTTATTGGGAATGCATCTAGTTTATTCCCATTGCAGATGATATTAGCTGATGGCTTTAGGTATATACTGTTTATTATTTTTAGGAACGACCCTTCTATTCCTATGCTTTCTAGTGTTTTTAATAGGAATGGGTGTTGTATTTTATCAAAGGCTTTTTCTGCGTCTATTGAGATAATCATGTGGTTCTTGTTGGTTTGCTTGTTTATATGGTCAATTATGTGGATGGTTTTCCTAATATTGAACCAGCCCTGCATCCCTGGTATAAATCCTACTTGATCATGGTGGATGACCCTTCTGATCACTTGCTGGAGTCTTTTTGCTAGTGTCCTATTTAAGATTTTGGCATCTATATTCATTAGGGAGATTGGTCTATAGTTTTCTTTCTCTGTTTTTGACCTGCCTGGTTTTGGAATCAGTACCATGTTTGTGTCATAAAAGGAGTTTGGTAGAACTCCCTCTTTGCTTATTATGTCAAATAGTTTGTATAGTATTGGGATTAACTGTTCTCTGAATGTTTGATAGAATTCACTTGTGAATCCTTCGGGCCTTGGGGATTTTTTCTTAGGGAGTTCTTTGATGGCCTGTTGGATTTCATTTTCTGATATGGGATTATTTAAGAATTCTATTTCTTCTTCTGTTAGTCTAGGCAGTTTGTATTTTTTGTATATATTCATCCATATCACCTAAATTGGTGTATTTATTACCATATAATTGGGCAAAGTAATTTGTAATGATTGCCTTAATTTCCTCTTCATTGGAGGTGATGTCCCCCTTTTCATCTTTGATGCTATTAATTTGCTTTTCTTCTTTCCTTTTTTTAATTAGATTGACCAGTACTTTATCTATTTTGTTTGTTTTTTCAAAGTACCAGCTTCTTGTCTTATTTATTAAATCAATAGTTCTATCACTTTCAATTTTATTAATTTCTCCTTTAATTTTTAGGATTTCTAGTTTGGTTTTCTTCTGGGGATTTTTAATTTGATCGCTTTCAAGTTTTTTTATTTGAATTTCCAATTGATTGATCTCTGCTCTCCCTCATTTGTTAATATATGCACTCAGGGATATGAATTTACCTCTGATTACCGCTTTGGCTGCATCCCAAAAGGTTTGAAAGGATGTCTCACCATTGTCATTTTCCTTAATGAAATTATTGTTTCTATGATTTCTTTTCTAACTAAATTATTTTGGACTATCATGTTTAATTTCCAATTAGTTTTTGATTTGGTTTTCCATGTACCATTACTGATCATTACTTTTATTGCCTTGTGATCTGAAAAGGCTGCATTTATTATTTCTGCTTTTCTGCATTTGTATGCCATGTTTCTGTGACCTAATGTGTGGTCAATCTTTGTGAATGTGCCATGTGGTGCTGAGAAGAAGGTGTATTCCTTTTTATCCCTATTTATTTTTCTCCATATGTCTATTAATTCTAATTTTTCTAAGATTTCATTCACTTCTTTTACCTCTTTCTTATTTATTTTTTGACTCAATTTATCTAAATTTGATAATGGTTGGTTCAAGTCTCCCACCAATATGGTTTTACTATCTATTTCTTCCTTCAATTCTCCTAGTTTCTCCATTAGAAATTTGGGTGCTATATTATTTGGTGCATACATGTTGATTAGTGATATTTCCTCATTATCTAAAGTCCCTTTTAATAAAATATAATTACCTTCCCTATCTCTTTTGATCAGGTCGGTTTTTGCTTTGGCTTTATTAGATATCATGATTGCCACTCCTGCCTTCTTTCTGTCAGTTGAGGCACAGAAGGTCTTACTCCATCCTTCAATTCTGACCTTGTGGGTGTCTACCCACCTCATGTGTGTTTCTTGAAGACAACATGTGATAGGGTTTTAGATTCTAATCCATTCTGCTATTCATCTACGTTTTATGGGTGAGTTCATCCCATTGATGTTCAAAGTTTTGGCTGTCACTTGTGGACTCCCTGGCATTTTGATATCCTTCCCTAATTCTAACCTTTCTTCTTCAGCTCTACCTTTTAGTCCAGTGATTTACTTTAAATCAGTTCCCCTTGTCCCCTCCCTTGATATGTTTTCCTTTCTAACCCCTCCTTTTTCGTTCCCTCCCCTTCCCCCGTCTTCTTCCCTCCATTTTTTGTGTTCCCTTCCCCCTACCCCCCTTGGTTTTCCCTTCTCCCTTCCCTTGTTGGGTAAGATAGAATTCAAGATCCCAAATGGATCTGGATGTTCTTCCCTCTCAGAGTTGATTTCCCTGAGAGTAAGGTTTAAGGAAAACTCTCTTCCTCTCCTTCTTATAGGAGTTTTCTTCCCCTCCCCTTCCCGTGTGAATCTTTGTGTGAGAAAGATTATTCTATTTGGTCTTTCTTTTCCCCCTATTTACACATTACATTTTCCCCACATGTTAATATACATAGATTAATATAAATGTAGTCCTTATAGAAGAGAGTTTGAGTAAAAGAAAAAGATAACATTTTTCTCCTTTTCCCTTTCCTTCATATTTACCTTTTCAGGTATTCCATGCTCTTTGTTTTTCGATATTGAACTTTCCACAGAGCTCTGGTCTTTTCTTTGCAAATACTTGGAAATCTTCTATTTTGTTGAATGCCCATACTTTCCCTTGGAAGTATATAGTCAGGTTTGATGGGTAGCTGATTCTTGGTTGAAGGCCCAGCTCTCTTGCCTTTCTGAAGATCATGTTCCATGCCTTGTGGTCATTCAGAGTGGAACTTGCAAGGTCTTGTGTGACCCTGATTGGCATTCCTTTATATATAAATTGTCTTTTTCTGGCTTCTTGTAAGATTTTTTTTTGCTTGAAAGCTTTGGAATTTGGCAATTACATTCCTGGGAGTTGTCTTTTGGGGATTTAGTGTAGAGGGTGTTCTGTGAACTCTTTCAGTGTCTGTATTGCCCTCTTGTTCTAGGATCTCTGGGCAATTTTCTTTGATTATATCTTGTATTACGATGTCGAGTTTGCTGTTTATTTCTGCCTTTTCTGGTAGTCCAGTTATTCTTAAATTGTCTCTTCTCCCTCTATTTTCCAAGTCTATGACCTTGTCAGTGAGATATTTTATGTTCTCTTCTAATTTCTTGGTCTTTTGGCTTTGCTTTATTAATTCTTGCTCATTGTCTTCGATTTGCCTAATTCTGACCTTTAAAGCCTGGTTTTCCTTTTCACTTTGGTCAAACTGGTTTTGTAGATGTGTGAATTTCTTTTGCATTATTTCCCACTTTTCCTCCCAGAAGGCTTCCATCTTTTTGATCCTTTCTGATTCAAATTCTTCATGGGTTTGTGGAGAGTTTCCATTTCCTTTGGAAGGTTTTGGAGCATTTGCTTGTGTTTCCTCTTCTATTTCCTCTGTATTTTGTATTTTTGCTCCATAAAATATGTCCAATGTTGCCCCCTTCTTGTTGTTTTTCTTGGAGTTTTGAGGGTTTTCTGTGGAGTTTGCCATCTCTATCTGAGTGGGGAGGTCTAGCTTTTCTTATCTCTGTCTGGTGTTCAGAGGCTTTAGCCCTAGGCAAATTGTCCGTTCTATGCAGTTGTTGTTCTGTCTTCCTGGGAAAGCCAGGAATTGCTGGTGTTTCCATGTTACTGCCCTCCTCAGTTCCCTCCCGATGCTTCTCCACTGCCCCACTTCCACGCTCTGAGCCTGGCTTGGCTCTTTCTGCGAGGTGTTTGTTTCAATGCCGTAGCCGGCCAGAAGAGCCTGCACTCTGAGGGGGGAGGGGCCATGGCTTCCCGGAGCTCAGAGGGCTTCTGATAGGATTAACTTTCGCTGGGTTGAACTGAGTATGCCCTGAGGCAGGGACCCTCAGTGAGACTCGGATGGAAGGATCCAGCCAGGGGGTTACAGGCTCCCCCCGTCTCTCTCTGTTTTCCTGCTGTCTGTGTTGGGTGCCCCCTCGACTGAGTCAGGTTGTTTTCAGGAGGCAGCCTTCAGAATAGCCGGCCCTGAGGCTCTGAGGTTCCCTGTGCTGCCTCGGACTGAGAGGGTTGGGGGGGGATGGGTCCTGGGATCTTCCCTCTGCCTATCCCTTAGATCCGAGTGATCTCGGGTTCTGGCTTTTGGGGGAGGGGGCGTACCTTTTGATCCAGGTCCAGGAGAAGGATTCCCGGGGTCTATGCTGTTGTTCGTTTTGAATTTCGGTGCCCTAGGAGCATATGGTTTGAGATCAGTAAGGAAGGGTTTCTGGAGATCCGAATTCCAGCTTTCTCTAAGCCGCAATCTTGACTGGAAGTCTTCGGAAAAATATTCCTAATTGATTAATTGAGTTAATTTACACCTACCATCTTGGGGGCCCAATTTAGAAAGTTCAAGAACAAAGACACATTCCATAAATAAGATCAAACAAGGAGAAAAAGTCCAGACAGTAGTTTTGATTCCCTAAGCAAAACAGTCATTTAACTCAAAAGAATCATTTTCCTAAACCAGCCAATCCCTTTAACCATTCTCTTTCTGGATCCTCTTTTTTCATCCTTGTCAAAAGCAACCTCGAGATACTTCCATTAATTTGGATTAATCAAAAATATTTTCTTGTCATCTATTCATTTCCCTGATCTCCTCAAGGAGTCCTTTCTGTTCAGGCTTCCCTTTGGAAAACTGTTTGGCATTTGGTAGGAATTGGGAAAGACTTCCAGAATTTAGTGTAGGACTTTTATTTTAGAATTGATTATTAAAGAAAGCTTGATAAGATTTCTCATTTATATTAGACCAATATTTCAGACTCAGGTGCTATTGGATTATATTGGAGCAGGGCTTCAGCATACTTCCACACTATCCTTCAAGGCTGTGCTTGAGTTGTATCTCGTCTATGAACCCTTCTCAGTTCTTCTAGCCCAGACCACTCAACCCCTCTAACATTTGAGAAAACTCAACTCTGAAACAATGTTCCTTTCAAGTATTTTAAAATAACCACAACTCAAAATGTTTAAACCTAATGAAATGACATTAGAAAATTTGAAAGGCACATTTGCTTCTTTTTTTTTTAACCCTTTCCTTCTCTCTTAGCCTCAATTCTATGCATTGGTTCTAAGGCAGAAGAGCTGTAAGGGCTAGACAATGGAGGTTAAGTGACTTACCCAAGGTCACACAGCTAGGAAGTGTCTGAAGGCAGATTTGAATCCAGGACCTCTGGTCTCCAGGGCTAGCTCTCTATCCACCAAGCCACCTAGCTGTTGCATTTGCTTTTCTTTAAAAATAAGCATTTCTGTAATCTTATCGTAAGATAAGTACACACAATACTTGTTTTTTGGTTTGCAGTTACAATTTTTAACCTTAAAATAATGACTAAATACGTAATATCATGGATTTACAATAAAATTAGATCCATAATGTTTTTTAAATTTTCATTTTACCACATTGTCAGAAAGCAACCTATAGAACTTTCCCTACCTGGGTTGTGCTTCACCACTGTGACTTGGTTGCCTTTTCATCATGCAACATCCTTCTGTCATGCTGCTGCCATCTCCTATTGGCCAGTTCTTTCTGAGGCCTCCACTTCAGGGATGAACCCAGACCAGACTTGCTTCATTTCCTTCTTGTCTGTGCCTTAGATAGCACGCTTCAATATGGTACCGACAACCCCTTCCAGTTCTGTTTTGGCTCCCTTTTTTGTGCAGTTAGTACCACATGAGCAGGGACAGTCTTTTTTCTTGCATTTGTATCCATAGTGCCTAACACAGTGCATGGCACATAGTAAGAGTTTAACAAATACTTGCTTTCTCCAGGTCTTCATTCTCCTTGACCTCTCTTCAGCCTTTGACTCAGTGGACCATTCCCTCCTCTTTAATATTCTCTTCTCTTAGTTTTGGGGACTCAACTTTCTCCTTTTCTGGATAGTCCTTGAGATCATTCCCTCTAATTGTAGATGCCCCTCAGGGCTCTCTCCTGGGATTTCTTTTCTTCTCCCTCTCTACTACTTCACTTGGTCATCTTTTCAGCTCTCATGGACTTAATTCCTGTCTCTATGTGATGATTCTTTTCTTTTTTTAAACCCTCACCTTCCATCTTGAAGTCAACACTGTGCATTGGCTCCAAGGCAGAAGAGTGATAAGGGCTAGGCAATGGGGGTCAAGTGACTTGCCCAAGATCACACAGCTGGGAAGTGTCTGAAGCCAGATTTGAACCCACAATCTTGAGTCTCTAGGCCTGGCTCTCAATCCACTGAGCCACCCAGCTGCCTCCTGTGATGATTCTTAAATCTGTCTTTCCTCCCCCAATCTCTCTGTTGACCTCCAGTCTTACATCTACCACTGCCTTTCAGATAGTTTGGATTGGATGCCCAGTAGCTATCTCAATCTCATTATTTCCAAAACAGAACTCACTTTCTTCCCTGCCCCCTAAATCCCTTTCCCCACCCTCCCTATTTCTGTAGAGACCAATACCCAGTCCCTTAGACTTGCAACCTAGGAGTTCTGGATTCCTTAAAACCTCTCACCTGCCACTCTTATATCTAAGCAGTTGCCAAACCTGCTGATTTTTTCGCCTTTGCAACATCTCTCCAATATGCCCCCTCTTCTCCTCCGATACTGCCAACACTGGTGAAGATCCTTATCACCTCTTGCCTTGATTATTGCAATAACCTACTGATGGCCAGCTTGCCTCAAACCTCTATCTATCCCTCCAATCTATCCCAAATTCTGTCATCAGAGTGATTTACCTAAAATGCCACATCACTCCCCCAGCCTCAAATTCATTCTAGTGGCTCTCTGTTATCTCCAATAGCAAATAGACAGGGCTCTATCTGGCATCCAAAATCCTTCATGACTTAGCCCCTTTCTAGTCTTCTTACACCTTCTCTTCAGTCCAGTGGTCTTCTGGCTGTTCCATGAGCAAGATGCTTTGTTTCTGGGCAACTTAACTTCCATTCCTTCTTTGCAGAGGAGGAATGTCCCTTACACTGTCAGCCTCAGGAATTGTATTGATTGGTTTTCTTGAATTGTTTTCCTCTTTCCCTTTACCCCCACTCTTTTTTTAAAATTTTAATTAATTAAGAATATTTTGACATGGTTACGTGATCTATGTTCTTTCTCTCCCCTCTTCCTCACTCCCTGAGCTGACCAGCAATTCCACCAGGTTTTACATGTAACATTATTCAAAACCTATTTCCATATTATTAATAGTTGTACTAGAATGATCATTTAAAGTCAAAATCCCCAATCATATGCCCATGAACCATGTGGTTGATCATATGTTTTTCTTCTGCATTTCTACTCCCACAGTTTTTCTGGATGTGGATGGCATTCTTTCTCCTAAGTTCCTTTGGATTGCCCTGGGTCATTGCATTGCTGCTAGGAGAGAAGTCCATTACATTCGATCATACCACAGTGTATCAGTCTTTGTGTACAATGTTTTCCTGGTTCTGCTCCTTTCACTCTGCATCACTCCCTGGAGGTTGTTCCAGTCTCCATGGAATTCCTCCACTTTATTATTCCTTTTAGCACAATAGTATTCCATCACCAACATATACCACAATTTGTTCAGCCATTCCCCAATTGATGGACACCCCCTCTACTCCTACTCTTTTAAAATTTGTTGTTTAAAAAGAGAGAATGAATGAATTGTTTTGTCTCTCTATGAATCCCAGCACATAGCACAGTAACTAAAACTCACTAAACTTTTGACCAAATAATATCATTACTAGGCTTATGGCCCAGAGATTAAAGGTCAGTTGGATCATTAAGTAAACATTTGCTAAGCACCTACTATGTGAATGGCATTGTGCTGCATGTTGGAATTCAAAAAGAGGCAAAGATAATCCCTGTCCTCAATGAGTTCATTAACCTTTGGGGGAGAAAACATGCAAGCAATTATTTACAAACAACTACAGAAGAATAAATTGGCAATCATCAAAAAAAGGAAAGACA
This sequence comes from Monodelphis domestica, assembly GCF_027887165.1. Lineage (NCBI taxonomy): Eukaryota > Metazoa > Chordata > Mammalia > Didelphimorphia > Didelphidae > Monodelphis > Monodelphis domestica. The sequence goes on along the minus strand of NC_077233.1, from coordinate 179,904,279 downwards.
CTAGAATTAAGGCAGATCAGGAAAGGATTCCTGTTGAAAATGGAATTTTAGCTGAAGGAAGCCATTGTTGCGATAGGAGAGAATTGTAGGCATAGGCGAAAGCCAGGGAAAGTGCCTGGAGTTGTAAGCCATAGTGTCTGCCCTGTCGCTGGGGAGTGAGATGTAAGAAGATTGGAAAGGTGGGCCAGGTTATGAAGGGCTTTGAGTGCCAAAAAGAGGGCTTTATATTCAATCCTGAAGGTGATCGTTTGGGGCAATTAGAGTTTATTAAATAGGGGAGGTATGGTGGATATAAAGCTCATGCATGCAAAAATATAGCATGTGTGTGTGCAAAATATAGTATGTATATCCTATGTATCATATATCACACACTGCGATGCTGTGGCAAAGAACTAGAAATAAAGCAGGTGTCAGTTGATGAATGGCTGAGCAAAATGTAGTATATGAAGGTAATAGAATTCATATTCCTACAACATAAGAAATGCTGGATATGAAGAATTCAATGAAATTTAGGAAAATTGACATGAGGCTTTGATGAATAAAATTAGCTGAATCATGAAAGAGTTGCATAATGTCTAAAATATCATCAAGGAAAACAACTTTGGAAGACTTCAGAACTTGTTCTGAACAATGGAATCATAATTATTCTTTAGGAATGACCTCCTAACAGAAATATCAAATAAGGGATATAGCTTTAGGTATGACCAATGTTTTCATTTATTTTCCTTGACTAAACTTATTTTTTACAAAGTAGTGCTTTTGGAGGGTTTTGTGGGGGGAAGTGGATGGTAGAGATAGTAAAACTAAAAAAAGGGAAGAAAAGGAAGAAAATAGCGTTAATGAAATATTTAGAAATACATAGAAGAGAACAAAAAGGAGATTCAGAAGGGAACACAGATAATCAGAGCTATGTTGATACTCTTGAGTTTAATTTAAAATATAACTAAAGCAAATGTGGAAATTCATATGTTTTTTAAAAAAAAGAATAAAGAACCAGCTGAGTTCACATCTGACTGAAGATACTTCATAGCTGTGTGACCCTGGACAAGTCACTTAACCCCTATTGCCAAGCCCTTGCTACTCTTCTGTTTTAGAATTGATACTAAAGGTTGGCTAACATGGCAGAGAACATATATGTATCTACCTGATCTTTACCAAATTATGATCCAAACTTTGAATACCTCAAAACCCATTTTGGGATTGGCGGAATCCACAAAAGGGCACACACAAAAAGAAGTGAAAAATTTTCAAGCCACAATAACTTAGAAAGTCATCAGGAGAGATGGTGGGAGTGAAGCACAGACTAGCTTGCCAAGGCAGACCCTCCCCCCCCCCAGCAAGCCTGCCCAGACTTGGGGGTAGCTAAATTGGTAATAAAGGTTTCTGGAGCTCGCTGGCACAGAGGTAAAGGGGTCTGACAACTGATTAGAAGGAAATTAGAGGGGTCTTTTTGTTGGCTCTGGGGGACAGACTCTTATGAATTGCCCATATGCAGATCAAGGACACAATACCAGGTCATAGTACCAAGGTGATGAGGAACACTAATGAATACCAGTGCTTGCAACTACAGGAGAACAAGGGACTCTGGTCTCAATTCCAAAGCAGAAAAGAATGCTTGGGGTTACTTGCAGACCAGAAGAATATTAAACACATCTTTTCTTATGTCATAACACCTTGGAAGAACTGAAATCTTTAGAACTAACTCTGAAGGCAGCCAAAGATCCTGAACCTTGGAATATGGTGTCCTTTTTTTTTTTTTAAAGTTAAACGACAAGGAAAAAAAAGCTGGAAAATGAGCAAACAACAACAACAAAATAAACTCAACATAGAATATTATTTTGATGACAGGAAAGACCAAAATACAAACTTGGAAAACAACATTAATACATTAATAATAAATTAATGTTGCATCCAAAGCCTCCCAAGGAAAATATTAATCAGTTCTTTGCCCAAAAAAAGTATTTCTAGAGGAGGTAAAAAAGATTTTAAAAAACCCAAATAAAAGACATAGAAAAATTAGGAAAAGAAATGAGAATGATGCAAGAAAATCATTTTTAAAAGTCAACAGTTTGGTAAAAAAAGAGGCACACAAAAAATACTGAAGAAAACAATATTTTAAAAAATAGAAAAGGACAATTAGTAAAAAGGCATCAAAATCCATTGAAAAGAAGTCCTTAAAAAGCCTAACTGACCAAATGGAAAAATGATATTTTAAAAAATCACTAATGAGAAATACTCCTAAAAAGGCAGAATTGGCCACAAACACTTAGGATTAACATAGTTACTCGCTTATGACTAATATGATAACATACACTTAAAATTAATGTAATAATACCCACACTTGAACAGAGGAACAAAAATTCACTGAGGAAAAAAACTTTTTAAAAAGTAGAACTGACCAAAAGGAAAAGCTCACTCAAGAAAATCATGCCTTAAAAATTAGAATTGGGCAAGTGAAAGCTAATGACTCCATGAGACACTAAGAAATAATTAAAGGCCAAAGAATGAAAAAAGAGAAGAAAATTTGAAATCTCATTGGAAAAACAAGTAATCTGGAAAATAGATTCAGGAAAGATAACTTAAGAATTACTAAACTACCTGAAAACCATGATAAAGAAAGGTGGGGGGGGGGGGACTCAGATATCATCTTTCAAGAAATTGTCAAGGAAAATCACCCTTAAATTCTAGAAGGAGAGGATAAAATAGAATTGAAAGAACCCATCAATCAACTCCTAAACAAAATTCCAGGAATATTATAGCAAAATTCTAGAACTCCCGGGTCAAGAAGAAAATATTACAGTCAAAAAGAAACAATTGAAATATCATGGAGCCATAGTCAGGATGAAATAAGATTTAGCAGCTTCTACTTTATAATGGACTGGAAGCCTTAAAAAAAAGTGTGTGTGTGTGTGTGTGTGTGTGTGTGTGTGTGTGGTGCTTTAAGGTTTTTATTTTTATTTGTTTATTTTTTGTTTATTTTTTTATTTTATTTAATTAGTCAATTTAGAACATTTCTCCTTGATTAAAAGAATCATATTCCTTCCCTCCCCAACATGCAATTCCACTGGGTTTTACATGTGTCTTTGATCAAAACCAATTTTCATGTTGTTGATGTGTGCACTAGGATGTTCATTTAGAGTCTCCATCCCCAATCATATCCCCATTGAACCATGTGATCAAGCAGTTGTGTTTCTTCTGTGTTTCTGCTCCCACAGATCTTTCTCTGGGTGTGGATAGCATTCTTTCTTCTAAGTTCCTCTGGATTGTCCTTGGTCATTGCATTGCTACTGGTAGAAAAGTCCATTACATTTGATTGTACCACAGTGTATCAGTCTCTTAGTCAGCAAAACAGTATGATTCTTCAGGGGGAAAAATAGGTATTTAATGAAATAGAGGGCTTTCAAGCACACCTGATGGAAAGACAAGAGCTGAATAGAAAATTTGATACTCAAGAGAAGTATAAAAAGGTAAACAAGAAAGAGAAAAGATTAAATAAGTTTAAACTGTTTTCATCCCTACATGGGTGAAAGAAAAGAAACTGGGAATCCCTCCTGGGGAAAGATCTAGTTTGACTGTGAGCAGAAAAACCACAGAGACCAGAGGTCTTCAGGCTCCTCAATTTGAAGCCTGAAATCCCCAACAGCAAAATATACTCTCTTTTATAGTTTCAGGTTTGCCTCCAACCCAACTTCTTTCCAAGAAACCACCAACCCTCATAAGACCATTTCAAGCTTTTCCAGTCTCTGTGAATTCTTCACAACCTCTTACATAAATTTATTTGATTATAAAGTAGATTCATGCACTTAGGATTAAGAGAATAACTCACTTATGACTAATACGGTAACACGCACATTTAAAATTAATGCAATAATACACCACTTGAAATATAACTCAGATACTACTACCCTGGGATTACATTTTTTTTTGTAAGAGGGTATGATTTATTATTCTTCATTCATGCAATTTGCCATTGCTCTTCCTTGGAACAAAAGCTATTAATTTTCCCAATTTCTCATTATATGGAGTAATCATGTATCCTTTACCCAGAATCACTGTTGAGGAGGAACATCTCAGAGGACATCTAGTCCAAATATATTTATTTTATATATAAGAAAACAATCTCCCCCAAAAGTTGTGCCTTAACCAGGCTCACAAAGTTAGTGACAGAGATGAGCTTTAAATAAGTCTTCAATGTCAAACTTGCATTCTTTCATGTTGGAAAGTCATTACAACTTGTTAACTATGAGCCTTAAGAGTTTGATGCATGTTATTTTCTCTTCTGGTGTATAGTTGTGGGTTCTCAAAATTAAAGCTTTGTTATCCGTATTCATAACTTGAATGACAGTTTTTTGTTATTTCCTGAATTATGGCATTAAGTTTATTCATTTGGAATTACATTTTTAATCTGGTTACATACACAGACTTTTGCCTGGGACTATATTCTTATGAATCACACAGTTGCATTTTATAGTTCTAAAATGATAATTTGATCACACTCCAAGCATTAAATAAGCTATTGATTATTGATTTTCTAATTACAATGGGAAGGTGATACCTGTAACTCCTGAGAACTTTATCATTATTAAAGCAGTTAGAAGGAGTATACATAGATAGAGGGCAAGAGTGTGAGTTGATTATGATGGGATGATATCTAAGAAAATAAAATTAAAGTGTGAGGAAGAGGAATACATTGGGAGAAGTAGAAAGGGAGAAATAGAATGGGGCAAATTATCTCATATAAAAGAGCTTTTACCATGGAAGGGAAGATGGGGGAGATAGGGAGAAGAATGCTTGAACCTTATTCTCATCAAAATTGGCTCAAGGAGGGAAGAACATAGACACTTAATTTTGTATAGAAGTCTTTCTTACCTCACAGGAAAAGTAGGAGGTAAAAGGATAAGAGAGTAGAATGTGTTGATAGAAGAGAGGGCAAATTGGGGAAGGTGGTAGTAAGGGGCAAAACACTTTTGAGGATGGTCAGAGTGAAAAGAGAAAGCAGGATTAACAGTGGAGGAAATAGGATGGAGGGTAATGCATGAATCATAATAATGGAAAACATTTTTAAATAAATCTCTCCAATAAAGGCTTGATTTCTCAAATTAACAGAGAAATGAGTAAAATGTATAAGAACATATGTCATTCCCCAAATGATAAATGGCCAAAGATATGAACAGACAGTTCTCAGAGTGATTATACTATCTATAGCCAAGTGAAAAAATGTTTTAAATCACTATGAGTTAGAGAAATGCAAATTAAAGCAACGTTGAGGTATCACCCAACATCTATCAAATTGGCTATTATGACAAAAAAGGAAAATGACAAAACTTAGAGGGGATGTGAGAAAACTGAGACACTAATACACTGTTGGGGGAGTCTTGAACTGATTCAATCATTCTGTCCAGAGTTTGGACCTATGCCCAAAGAGCTATAAAACTGTCTGTACCCTTTGACCAAGTTACTAGGTGTGTGCTACAAAGAGGTAAAAAACAAAAAGGAAAAGAATCTATATATACAAAAATATTTAAAGCAGATCTTTTTATGGTGGCAAAGTATTAAAAAATGAAGGGAGCTATTGGGGAATGGCAAAGTAGCTTATAGTAAATTATTGTAATGGAATATTATTATACTATAAGTAATGATTAGCAGAAAGACCTCAGAAAAACCTGGAAAGATTTACACAAACTAAGGCAGAATAAAGTGAGCAGAACCAGGAGAACATTGTACACAGTAACAACAATATTGTATAATGATTAACTGTGAAGAATTTTACTATTCTGATTAAATTTTAATAACTTAGTATTCTCAGGAAAACAATCATCCAAAACAATTCCAAAGAATTCATGATGAAAAATGTCATCTGTTCCCAGAGAAAGAATTGGTGAAGTCTAACTCTAGATAAAAGCATACTTTTTTCACTTTCTTAATTTTTTTTTTAGTTTCCTTCTACAAAAGGACTAATATGGGGACTTTTTTACATAATTGGACATGTAAAATCTGTATCAAATTACTTACTATCTCAGCAAGGAGAGAGGGGAGGGAGGGAGAAAATTTGAAACAAATTAAAAAAAGACAAATGGGAAAAATTTTTAAATGTAATTGGGGGAAAAGAAAATATTATCAAGTCAAAAATAAAAACTAATCCTAAGACAGAAGGTAAGACTTTAAAAAAAGAGAGAAGAAAATACTATACAAAGTGGGAGGAGGTTGGAAAGCTCCCTTCTCTCCCCTAATGCAGCCATCACTCTAGTACAAGTATTTATCATCTCACACAGCAATAACTTGTGGCAAATCTTCCTGCCTTGTCTCTCTCAACTCCAAATCTACACCCCCCATTCTGGACATTAAAATAATATTTGTAAAGCCCAATGTGATCATGTCAACTCTCCCTTCTCAATAAATTCCAGTGGTTATTATCTTCAGGATCAAATACAACATGCTCTAGCATTCAATGCCCTTCTTAACCTAGCCTTCTACTATCTTTTCAGTCTTTGTATACCTTCCTTTCCAACATGTATTCTTTAATCTAGTGCCACTCAGGGCTATTCCACAATTTCTCAAAAGGCAAGGTGACCTCAGCTTCTCCATTTTATTGTCCATTTTCCATCAGCTCTATAGGTTATCTATCCATTTTATTTTTTTAAATTTTTTTAAAAATTTAAAAAATTTTTAATTTTTTCCATTTTTAAAACATTATTTTATTTGGTCATTTTCATACATTATTCATTGGAAACAGATCATTTTCTTTTCCTTCCCCCTCCCCACCCCTCCTCTAGCCAATGTGGGATTCCTCTGGGTATCACATGTGTCCTTGCTCTAAACCCATTTCCTTCTTGTTGGTATTTGCATTAGAGTGTTCATTTAGAGTCTCTCCTCAGTCATATCCCCTCCACCCCTATAGTCAAGCAGTTGCTTTTCATCAGTGTTTTTACTCCCTCAGTTTGTCCTCTGCTTGAGGATAGTTTTTTTTTCCCAGTAAATCCCTGCAGATTGTTCAGGGACATTGTAAAGCCATTAATGGAGAAGTCCATTACGTTCTCTTGTACCACAGTGTATCAGTCTCTGTGTACAATGTTCTCCTGGTTCTGCTCCTCTCACTCTGCATTACTTCCTGGAAGTTGTTCCAGTCTCCATGGCATTCCTCCACTTTATTATTCCTTGTAGCACAATAGTATTCCATCACCAACATATACCACAATTTGTTCAGCCATTCCCCAATTGAACGCCATCCCCTCATTTTCCAATTTTTTGCCACCACAAAGAGTGCAGCTATGAATATTCTTGTACAAGTCTTTTTCCCCATTATCTCTTTGGGGTACAAACCCAGCAGTGCTATGGCTGGATCAAAGGGCAGACAGTCTTTTAGCACCCTTTGGGCATAGTTCCAAATTGCCCTCCAGAATGGTTGGATCAATTCACAACTCCACAACTCCACCAGCAATGCATTAATGTCCCTACTTTGCCACATCTCCTCCAGCATTCATTACTTTCCTTTGCTGTTATGTTGACCAATCTGCTAGGTGTGAGGTGATACCTCAGAGTTGTTTTGATTTGCATCTCTCTGATTATAAGAGATTTAGAACATTTTTTCATGTGCTTATTAATAGTTTTGATTTCTTTAACTGAAAATTGCCTATTTATGTCCCTTGCCCATTTTTCAATTGGAGAATGGCTTGATTTTTTGTACAACTGGTTTAACTCTTTATAAATTTGAGTAATTAGACCTTTCTCAGAGGTTTTTGTTATGAAGATTGTTTCCCAATTTGTTGATTTCCTTCTAATTTTAGTTACATTGGTTGTGTTTGTACAAAATCTTTTTAATTTGATGTAGGCAAAATTATTTTTTTTGCATTTTGTGACTCTTTCTAAGTCTTGTTTGGTTTTAAAATCTTTCCCTTCCCAAAGGTCTGACATGTATACTATTCTGTGTTCACCTAATTTACTTATAGTTTCCTTCTTTATATTCAAGTCATTCACCCATTCTGAGTTTATCTTGGTGTAGGGTGTGAGGTGTTGATCCAAACCTAATCTCTCCCACACTGTCTTCCAATTTTCCCAGCAGTTTTTATCAAATAATGGATTTTTGTCCCAAAAGCTGGGGTCTTTGGGTTTGTCATAGACTGTCTTGCTGAGGTCATTTACCCCAAGTCTATTCCACTGATCCTCCTTTCTGTCTCTTAGCCAGTACCAAATTGTTTTGATGGCCACTGCTTTGTAATATAGTTTGAGATCTGGGACTGCAAGGCCACCTTCCTTTGTATTTTTTTTTCATTATTCCCCTGGATATCCTTGATCCTTTATTCTTCCAAATGAACTTTGTTATGGTTTTCTCTAATTCCGTAAAATAGTTTTTTGGTAGTTCAATGGGTATGGCACTAAATAGATAGATAAGTTTGGGTAGGATGGTCATTTTTATTATGTTAGCTTGTCCCACCCATGAGCAATCAATGTTTTTCCAATTGTTTAGATCTAGTTTTAATGGTGTGGAGAGTGTTTTGTAGTTGTGTTCATATAGTTCTTGTGTTTGTCTCGACAGATAGATTCCTAAGTATTTTATATTGTCTTGGGTGACTTTAAATGGAATTTCTCTTTCTAATTCTTGCTGCTGAACTGGGTTGGAGATATATAGAAATGCTGATGACTTATGTGAGTTTATTTTGTATCCTGCAGCTTTGCTAAAGTTGTTGATTATTTCGATTAGCTTTTTGGTTGATTCCCTAGGATTCTTTAAGTAAATCACTATATCATCCGCAAAGAGTGACAGCTTGGTCTCCTCAGTGCCAATTTTAATACCTTCAATTTCTTTTTCTTCTCTAATTGCTACTGCTAGTGTTTCTAGTACAATATTAAATAATAAAGGTGATAATGGGCATCCTTGTTTGACTCCTGATCTTATTGGGAAGGCTTCAATTTTTTCCCCATTGCAGATGATGTTTGCTGATGGTTTTAGGTATATACTGTTTATTATTCTTAGGAAAGGCCCTTCTATTCCTATACTTTCTAGTGTTTTCAATAGGAATGGGTGTTGTATTTTGTCAAAGGCTTTTTCTGCATCTATTGAGATAATCATGTGATTTTTGTCGGTTTGCTTGTTTATATGGTCAATTATGTGGATGGTTTTCCTAATTATTGAACCATCCTTGCATTCCTGGTATGAATCCTACCTGATCGTAGTGGATAACCCTTGTGATGACTTGCTGGAGTCTTTTTTCTAGTATCCTATTTAAGATTTTTGCATCTATATTCATTAGGGAGATTGGCCTATAGTTTTCTTTCTCTGTTTTTAACCTGCCTGGCTTTGGGATCAGTACCATGTTTGTGTCGTAAAAAGAATTTAGTAGAACCCCTTCTTGGCTTATTCTGTCAAACAGTTTGTATAGTATTGTGGTTAGCTGTTCTTTGAATGTTTGATAGAATTCATTTGTGAATCCCTCTGGACCTGGGGATTTTTTCTTAGGGTGTTGTTTGATGGCTTGTTCAATTTCTTTTCCTGATATGGGGTTGTTTAGGTAATTTATTTCTTCTTCTTTTAGTCTAGTGTAAAGATTAAAATTTAGGGGAATATATGGGGAGACGGGGAGACTGAGGCAGGTAGAAATTAGTTTCTCTCTGCAAGGAGTATTATATTTTTTAGAGGTTTATTAAGGATTAAGGATTAAAGAAAATACAGGATAAGAGACACGTGTCCAGGCTATAGAGAGGCCTAGACACAACCTCACCTACATTATGAAAAAAAGCCATGCTTGCCCCAAAACGGAAGTCCGAGAGAGCCCTCAAAAGCCTTTGAATCAGCTTAAATACCTTCTTGATCTTGGCCCAGGTGAGATTACAAGGCATTCTGGGGAAGTGGAGCAAAGGCTCGTGGGGATTGTAGTTCTGTATTCGAGTCTATTTTTTACACTAGGCAATTTATATTTTTGTAAGTATTCATCCATATCACTTAGATTGCCATATTTGTTGCCATATAATTGGGCATAGCAGTTTTTAATGATTGCCTTGATTTCCTCTTCATTATAGGTGAGGTCTCCCTTTTCATCTTGGATACTGTCAATTTGGTTTTTTTCTTTCCTTTTTTTAATTAGACTGACTAGTACTTTGTCTATTTTATTTGTTTTTTCAAAGTACCAGCTTCTAGTCTTATTTATTAAATCAATAGTTCTTTGACTTTCAATTTTATCAATTTCTCCTTTGATTTTTAGGATTTCTAATTTAGTCTTCATCTGAGGATTTTTAATTTGTTCACTTTCTAGTTTTTTAATTTGCATGCCCAATTCATTGACCTCTGTTCTTCTTAATTTGTTAATATATAAACTCAAGGATATAAATTTGCCCCTGAGTATTGCTTTGGCTGAATCCCATAGGTTTTGAAAGGATGTCTTATTGTAATTTTCTTCAATAAAGTTATTAATTGTTTCTACTATTTGTTCTTTAACTAACTGGTTTTGGACAATCATATTGTTTGATTTCCAATTAATTTTTTATTTATCTCTCCATGTACCCTTACTAATTATTATTTTTATTGCATTATGGTCTGAGAAGGTTGCATTTATTATTTCTTCCCTTTTGCACTTGTTTGCAATGATTTTGTGCCCTAATACATGGTCAATTTTTGTGAATGTGCCATGTGCTGCTGAAAAGAAGGTGTATTCCTTTTTGTCCCTATTTATTTTTCTCCATATGCCTACTAACTCTGATTTTTCCAAGATTTCATTTGCTTCTCTCACCTCTTTCTTATTGATTTTTTTATTTGATTTATCTAGTTCGGATAGGGGAAGGTTCAGATCTCCCATTAGTATAGTTTTTCTATCTATTTCATCCTTGAGCTCCTCTAGTTTCTCCTTTAAAAATTTGGATGCTATGCCATTTGGTGCATACATATTGAGTACAGATATTTCCTCATTGTCTATACTACCTTTTATCAGGATGTAATTACCTTCCCTTTTAACTATTATATAACTAACTAACTAACTAACTAACTAACTATATATATATATATATATATATATATATAAACTTAATCTTTTAACTAGATTTATTTTTACTTTGGCTTTGTCCAATATCATGATTGCTACTCCTGCCTTCTTTTTATCATTTGATGCCCAATAGATTTGGCTCCATCCTCTTACTTTCACCCTATGTGTATCTACCTTCCCCATGTGTGTTTCTTGCAGACAGCATAAGGTAGGGTTTTGGATTCTAATCCACTCTGCTATTTGCTTGCGTTTTATGGGTGAGTTCATTCCATTCACATTCAGAGTTATGATTACTAGCTGTGTATTTCCCAGCATTTTGATTTCTACTCCTGGTCCTACCTTTTCTTCTTTCACTATTTCCTTCTACACCAATGTGTGTTTATAGTCAGTCCCCCTAGTTCCCCCCTTATTTTACTTCCCTTTCTACCCCCTCCCTTCTTATTCCCTCCCTTATTTTCCCCTGTAGTCTTTTTAAAATTTCCCCCCCACCTTCTCCCTCCCTTGTACTGCTTCCCTCCCCACCAGTCTGTTTTTTACCCTTCTACTCCCCTATAGGGCGCAAATCTATTCTCTTCCCCAATGGATTGGATTGTTCTTCCCTCTTTGGGTCAGTTTCAAAGTACGTAAGAGTTGAGTATTTCCTATCTCCAACCTCTTTACCCTTCCAGTGTATCAATGTTCTCCCCCCTCCCGCCATGAGCTTCTTTGTGACATATAAATTTACCCCCATTTGTTTCTTTTCCCATTTCTTTTAGTCATAACCTCTTTTTTTAGCTCTAGTCATGTGTATATATATATATATATATACATACATACACATGTATATGTATTTATGCATGCATATATCTATATACCTATTTATGTCTTGTCCTTTCATCCTATACAGTTTGTCACTGTTCCCTCTAAGTGTAATTCTTCTAGCTGCCAGGTGATAGCAACAGTTTTTAAGAGTTACCAATGACCTCTTTTCTTATAGGGATACATATCATTTTAACTTATTGAGTCTCTTAAAAATTTTTGTTGTTGTTTTGTTTGTTTTTCCCCCCTCTTTTTTAATTACCTTTTGATGATTCTCTTGAGTTCTGTGGTTGGACATCAAATTTTCTGTTCAGGTCTGGTCTTTTATTTATGAATGCTTGGAACTCTTCTGTTGTGTTGAAAGACCATACTTTCCCCTGTAAGAATATAGTCAGTTTTGATGGGTATTTTATTCTTGGTTGTAGACCTAGTTCCCTGCTTTCTGGAATATCGTATTCCATGCCTTTTGGTCCTTCAGTGTGGATGCAGCCAGATCCTGTGTGAACCTCACCATGTTTCCATGGTATCTGAATGGCTTCTTCTTGGCAGCTTATAATATCTTTTCTTTCATCTGATTGTTTTTGAATTTGGCTATAACATTTCTTGGTGTTGTCAGTTGGGGATTAAATACAGGGGATGATCTGTGGATTCTTTCAATCTCCACTTTCCCCTCTTGTTCTAGGATATCGGGACAGTTTTCATGGATAATTTCCTCTAGTATTATGTCCAGGCTTTTTCTTTTGTCGTGGTCTTCTGGTAGTCCAATTATTCTTAAATTGGCTCTTCTTGAACGATTTTCTAAATCATCTGTTTTGTGAATGAGATGCTTCACATTTTCCTCGATTTTTTCATTCTTTTGTTTTGTTTTATAGTGTCCTGCTGCCTTGTGAGGTCACTTAATTCCAGTTGTTGTATTCTGGTTCTTAAAGATTGGATTTCATCTCTTGCTTTTTGGTCATCCTTTTCCTTCTGGTCTGATTTTCTTTGAAGATCGTGTTTCATCCTCTTTACCTCGTCTTTCATTTTTTTTTGCCTCATCTTTCATCTCCTTTGCCTCATTTTCCAGCTGGTTGATTTTGGCTTTCAAGACACTATTTTCTCGTTTTAGTTCAAATGCCTCTGTTTCCAGATGACTTATCTTAATTTTTAAGTTCTTTTCCCAATTGTCTTCAGCCTCTCTTAGTTGTGTTTTGAGTTCTTCCACAGCCTGTATCCAATTTTCTGGGATTTCTGATTTATCATTTGATGATCTCTCCCCCTCTGTTCCATTTGCTGAGTAGAAACTGTCTATTGTAGTTTCTTCTTTTTCTGTTGTTTGCTCAAATTCACCCCTTCTTTACTCCCCATATTTTTCTGTGCTCTTGTTCCTCTCATTTTTTTGTTTTTTTGGGGGCTTCTATCAGTCTCCCCTCTTGGAGCTTTAACAGAAGATCTATTGGTGTAGTCTCTGGGGGAGAGTTGTTGGGGGTTTGAGCTTCCCTGTCCTCTAGAGGCTTTTGATTGGCCTAAAGGCCAGCAGTCAATGAGGATGGGTGGGGAGCCTGGGATTCCCTGAGTTCTGGAGACTTTTGATGGGATTAAGTTCAGCTTGGTTGGCCTGGGTTTGCTCTGAGTTCTGAACTTCCTGCATGGCTGGAACAAATATGGAGGATCTCCAAAGCTCTGGCCAGGCTGCCAGGTCTATGCTCCTTCTAGGCCTCCATCTTGACTCCACCTCTAGGTTTCTGTTCTCTAAGGGGGGGAGGGGTCCTGGCCTCTCTGGGTTCTGAGGGCTCCTGATGGGATTAAGTTCAGCTGGTGTGGGCTGAATGATCCCCGAACCAAAAAACCTCCTCCTCTACAGTCTGTGTTGAATGCCTGGAGACTGGCCCAGGTTGCTTTCAAGGTAAGCCCTTCGGAGTAACCCCTTTGTGGGCCCTGAGGTTTCTGTCCTTTCAGAAGCTCTGAGGGCTCCTGATGGGATTGGGTTCAGCTGGTGCCCTAAAGCTGGAACCTCCCTTGAGACTCAGATGGAAGGACCCAGCCTGGGGGCTACAGGCTTCCCCCTTCTCTCTATGTTTCCCTGCCATCTGTATTGGGTGCCCCAGAGACTGGCTCAGGTTGCTTTCAAGGTGAGTCATTCAGAATAGCCAGCCCTGAGGTCCTTTTGCCAGCCCTGAGGTTCCCGCTGCTGCCATGGGCTCAGCACTCTGGGTTGGGGGGGGATGGGTCCTGGGACCTTCATTCTGCCTACCCCTTAGATCCGAGTGATCTAGGGTTCTGGCTTTGGGGGGCCGTACCTTTTGATCCAGGTCTAGGAGGAGGGTTCCCCGGGTCTGTCCTGTTGTTCAGTTTGAATTTTTGTGTCCTGGGAACATTCAGTTTGTGAGGGTAAGGAAGGGTTTTCAGAGGTTTGAACTTTTGCTGCCTCTAAGCCACCATCTTGACTGGAAGTCTCTCTATCCATTTTATTAATCAATAAGCTTTTATTAAATCCTTATGATGTGCCAGACATTATCATAACCAAGGTATTAAATACCTTTTAGCCACTATTCTAGTTATTTCAGCTTCAGTGATCTAGAAGTTTTAGTAGAATGAATGTTTGGTTGTTTTTTTTTTTTAACCCTTACCTTCTGTCTTACAATTAATATTAACTATTGGTCCCAAGGCAGAAGAGCGGCAAGAGCTAGGCAATTGAGGTTAAGTGACTTGCCCAGCTAGGAAGTATCTGAGGTAAGATTAGAACCCAGGACCTCCCATCTCCAAGTCTGGCTCTCCATCCACAGATCTACCTAGCTGCCTCTGTAACCAAGGATATTAATGCAATCTTGGACTGCATTAAGAGAGGCTCCAATTTCCAAGAAACATCTGCTATACTTTGCCCATGTCAGATCACATCTGAAACATTGTGCTAGGTTCTAGAGACCACATTTTAGGATGAATAAGCTGTTCAGCATCTGGAGACGGACAACGGAGATAGTGGAAAAACCTTGAGATCATGCCACGTTAGGATCAATTGAAGGGGGAATTAGGTAGGACATAACAATTCTTTTCAATATAGGTGCTGATCATATAGAAGGAAATGATTTTTTTTGTCCCAGGGTCAGAATGAAGAACAATGGATAGATGCAGCTAAGTCACTCAATGAGTAGAGTCAGGCCTGAAGACTGGAAGTCCTAGATTCAAATTTAATCTTAGATACTTCTTCACTATGTGACCCAGGGCAAAACACTTAACCCAAATTGCCTAACCCTTATCATTTTTCTGCCTTAGAACCAATATTCAGTATCAATTCTAAAAAAGAAGGGTTTAAATTTTTTAAAAAGAGCAATAGATGGCAGCGGTAAAGAAAAAAATTTGAACCTGAACCTAACAAAATGAGAGAACTATCCAGAAATGAAATGGACTCTCTTAGCATGTAATGTAAACCCCTTCTTAGAGATCACCTAGTGAAAGATTAATGGCTACGTGTCAGGTATGTGGTAGAGGGGATTCTGACTTAGGTATAGTTCGGAGTAAGTGGCTGCTAAGGTTCCTTCAAAATTTGAGGTCCTAGGAGCAGCTGGGTGGCTCAGTGGATTGAGAGCCAGACCTAGAGATGGGAGGTCCTATGTTCAAATTTGGCCTCAGACACTTCCCAGCTGTGTGACCCTGGGCAAGTCACTTAACCCCCATTGCCTAGCCTTTACCAATACACAGTATTGATTCCAAGACAGAAGGTAAGGGTTTCATTTTTTTAAAATGAGGTCCTATAATTATATGTACATGGTTAGATACATAGTAAGCTAATTTTAAAATGAGTACTGCTCCTAAAAGAGAAGTAGGGCCAAGTATATGAACAGTTTTTTTTTAAAAAAAGAATTACAAACTATTTACTAACCATATGTAAGGACACTCCTAATCACTGATAATAAGAGAGATGCAAATCAAAGTTATCCTGAAGTTTTGCCTCATGTATAGCAATTTGGCAAAGACGAAAAGAGATGTAAATAATCAGTGCTGGAGGGACAGAGAATCACACTAATGCATTATTGGTAGAGCTGAAAAAGCAATGCATTCCAAGTGTGAAAGACAGCCTGCGCCACATGGAGGAGAGAAATGGCTTTATATACTGGTTTGTAAATTAAATTATATTTGACTGTGCCAGGAGACATACCAAAGGAAGCAAATTATGAGATATTTGTTGCAGATTCACTGCTGTCTCAGCATGCTACCTTAAGCAAATAGACAATCCTATTTAGGGACCTTAAATCATTCTTCTCTATAACAGAAAGAATCATCATCCTCTTTGGGGCTCCTCTGTATAAATGAAATTGGAGATGGAGGTGATAAAGGATGGATTATGAAGGAGTTGGGTGTTTTTGTTTTTGTTTTTGCTTTTCCACAGGGTTTAAGGTTTAATTTTGGAATAGCTTGGAGGCTCTCAGAGCAGTGGGAAAAACTAGTTTGGGTCAAGGAAGCTAGGAGCACCTCCCTCACTGCAGTCAGGTTGGACCCTATAAAAAGGAGGCAACTGGGAGGTTAAGGAAAAATAATGAAATGCTTCCTCATTAATCATCTTCTTCTATTGTGGGATAGCTTGAGTTTAAAAGTTCTTATATTAAGAGATCTTTTCTCCTACACACCCATAAATCTTAACTCTGCCCTGTAGTACAAAGCAGAATAAGATTTTTTTCTTCACATGGTACAAAGTGGGACATGAAAATTCCAAACATTTCAGGTGACCAGGCAGACAGAAATCCCAGGGACATCTGGACATCATTGCTGCTCTTGTAAAAGTCTATGTAGAGGGGCAAAGATGTTCCCTCTTTGCACAAGATTCTCTTTATTGGTAAAGATTGTTTAATCAGTGTTCTATGCCTGTGTGAAGGGAAGAATTATCAAGAAGTTGGGAGGAAAGATACTGGTCTTCTCACTTCCAGTTTCTAGAAAGAAAACATAGTTCCAGATTATTTTCAGTTCCCTGAAAGGAGAAAAAGACTCTGGAAAGAAGCCTGTATATAGAGGAGCTAGCCTCTCAATAATTTTCTTTTCACCAGCTTACTAGAAACTCTTGGGAATTTCCCCTTGTGTGAGATCTGGGGTTCTGTCTTGTTTGAACTGAGATAGCTTGCTCCAAATGAGAGAACTCACTGACTGTATTGTCTGGTTTATATTCTTATATACACCTATATGTATATTTATATACTTATATGCATGTACATATATTCTATCTCATCTGATTTCTATTTTGCTACTGACTTCAATAAATGGATTTATTTGCTATTTGTTACATGTGTTTATTGTGGAACTGGCATTTGGTGGGAAGGGGAGTGAAGCCTTGTCTGAATAGTTTGGGGCACTCCTTTACCAGTGATGTAAACCGTAAAATTTCTTAGACTTATGAATGTTGGAAATTTCACCATTGGAAAATTTCATACTTGGAAAAAATTTCCTACTGATAGTAAGAACTCTATTGAAATGTGAAAACCCTTGGCATGGGAGGGTCCTTCTCCTCCCTACTTAAGACTACTTTAGGACAGAAACCTTTTGCTAAACAATGGAAAGGGCTTTGACCTATGCTTAAGCATAGAACAGGAAGTTCTTTGAGTCATGATTGATTTTAGAATTGATACAATAGAGATACTTGGAATGACAGAACCAGGTCTTGGAACTTACAATCTCCACCCTACTCAGTCTAACAGGATTTAGGAAGGGCTGTAGCATAGATCAAGATTTAATTATTTGAGAATATGACCTTCAACAGACATGTGCAAAGCCACAGACCTCTGGGCGGTCCTGGGTTAAACTAGATCCACCATTGGCACAGGGGAGACATCGACAGTGATTGGTAGATGTGAGAACTGAGGGGAGGGAACTTAGATGGTTTCCTTAAAGATAGCGGGGTCTGAGGACAGAGGGAGGAGAGTTTTTTGCTCTGAGAGGAGGTTGCTCTGTGGGAGGATCAGGAGAGAAGGCTGGCTCTGAAGGAGGAGAATTCTCTGGAAACATTTCTTGAAAGGAGGCTCTCTTGAAGGTGGAGCCTGAGGTTGGCATGAGAAGCCTTACCTAGAGAGATCTTGGGTGAGTGATAAAACCAACTGACTGATTTATTCATTCTTATTCCTTTCTTACTTTCTCTCTTTTTCTATTGATTAATCAATGTATTATAAATTAAATTTCTCTATAAAACCCAGTTGGCTTGGGCATATTCATAAATTGGGAATATATTCCCTGGCGACCATCTTATATTTATATAAAACCAAGACACAGTAGAAAACATATTTCAGCGGTCATAATTGATATATATATATATTTCCTTTCTCCCAAACATTTTAATGATCACAGTTTATGGCTCCCACTCTCTTATCTACAACTATTTAACACTCAAAACTATTTTTAATCTAACAGTTTGGAATAGTGATCAGGAGCTTAGCTTGAATCTAAAAAGTATTTCCCATGGACTAACAATAATATTTACATGGTGGGACAGGTATAATTCTAGCCTGGTATGCTCTCTATCTGAGGAGAGCAAGGTGGGCAGCCTCTGGCTCCAACTTTCTGCTTCTCTTCTTGGCATGAATCAAAGCCTTTCTTGGGGAAGGATGGATGAAGGAGACTAGTGTAAAAATAATATTGGCAAGTTACACAAAAATAGATGGAAAAACTATTCCAATACAGGTTCAAAACTGTTCAGCTACTTTTGATAGATATAATCAAAAGTATCTTCAGTGATGACATGAAGCTCAAATGTGAACTTCCCTTCAGGGCCAGGCGCAAGGACGCTAAAGAGACTCTTATAAAAAATAAAATATTTATTGGAATATATGAGGATAAAAAGGATTTCTAATTCTAAGGGATTCTAAATCCACCCAAATAAACTCCCTGGTTCCACAAGGAACCTCTTCTCCTGTGTTTCACAGGTTATACTAATCCTCCCTGATCTGACTAACCCAAATTTATACTATTCTAAATAAAACTACCACTATTATCCTTATAATTCTTAACTTCACTTTACAGTTATAAAATAACAAGGGATAGCTGGTTGAGTCTCAACAAGAATCACTCAGAGTCCAAACCAAAGACCAGATCTTTCTTTGGTCTTCTCAGATATAAATCAATTTATGATGACAGAAATGGATAATCAATAGTGTTTCCCAAGTTAGAAAAAGAAAATAATAAGCTTCTTTAGGTCTTTCCCTCAGACAGAGAGAGAGAGAGAGAGAGAGAGAGAGAGAGAGAGAGAGAGAGAGAGAGAGGCAAAGATGTTACCTCCTCCCACCCTGAGTGAGAGAGAGTCTCTTGAGTGTGTCTCTGCCAACTGCCAGAGAGAGTAACTGACCCCCCAAAAAATGGTTATAACTGTCAACATTTGAAATCAACAAGTTTCTCAGCTCTGCTTCAAACTCCAATTCTTTCTCAAGCCAGTCACTCTACTTCTTATCTCTAAACTAATTTAAAAAATACTTATTTTCTTATATCAGCCTTAAAATAGATATATCCATTCAAATCTTCCTGTAGGCCACATCTATACAGACTCATGTGGACATACCCAACCTACATAAGTGAAACAATACACACCACATCCCCTTATGTAAGTATTGAAAGATTATTTTTTAATGCCAACATGTGAAAATGTTATAAATGTTGAGAGTTATACAGTAGGATAAGGTGTTTAAACTTTGTGTTTAACAGAAGTGTTAAAACTTCATAAAAACAAAAAACCAAAAGTTTCCCTTTAAATCACACAAGAAGTTATCGTTTTAGTTAATTTACCCAGAAAGTATTTTTTTGGAATTATGTTAGACATAAAACACAGTTCAAGGATAGAAATGAAAATAAATGCTATTTTTAAAAAATCACTGAATGGAAAGTTAGGAAATTTGGGCCCTCAATCTCACACTGTACCTTATTGGCTATGGAACACCAGGCTAATCAATTCTAAGCTTCAGTTTCCTCCCCTTTCAAGTGAGAATGATGATATACCTGTACATTTCACAAGTTACAAACTAAAAAATGACTATGGAAGCCATTTGTTGTGAAACTTTTGTAGCTATTAAATATTATATAAATATATGAACACAATTACAAAACATATTTCACACAAATAAAGTCTGATCTAAACAACTGGGAAAAGTGTCATTTGCTCATAAGTAGGCCAAGATAATATAATAAAAAGGAAAATTCTATCTAAATTAATTTTTTTAATCAGTGACATACCAACAAAACTACTAAAACATTTTGTAAAGCTAGTAAAATGGTAACAAAATTCATCTGGAAGAACAAGTATATCAAGGGATTTAATGGGGGGGGGGGAATGGGAAGGTGGCCTAGGCATATCAGATCACAAACTATATTACAAAGCAGTAATCTTGAAAACAGTCTGGTATTGTCTGAGAAGTAGAGTGATGGATCAATGGAATAGCTTAGGTAAACAAAACACAGTCATAAATGACTCTATTGATCTGATGACTGATATATGATAAACCTAAAGATTTGAAGTCACAAATCCAATATTTGAAAAAAATTTCTGGGAAAACTGTAAAGCAGTATGACAAAAACTAGATATAGACCAACATCTCACACCATATACCAAGATAAGGTCAAAATGGGTTTTGATTTGGACATTAAGGGTGCTACTATAAACAAATTAGGGAAGCATGGAATAGTTTGCTTGTCATATCTATAGAGAATTTATGATCAAACAAGAGACTGAGAGTATTATAAGAGATAAAATGGATAATTTCATTACATTAAATCAAAAAGGTTTTGCACAAACAAAACCAATGAACAACATTACGAGGAAACAGAAAACTAAGGGAGAATTTTTATAGCACGTGTCTCTGACAAAGACCTCATTTCTCAATTATAAAGAAAACTGAATCAAATTTAGAAGACCACAATTTATTCCCCAACTGATAACAGTCAAATGATGTGGATAGGCAGTTTTTAGTGTAAGAAATCAAAGTTATTTATAGTCATATGAAAAAATTCTCTAAATTGCTAGAGAAATACATTTAAACAATTTTGTTTAAGTACCACCTTACACCTCTCAGATTGACTAATAGTACAGAAAAGAAAGATGACAAATGGAAGAGATGTGGAAAAATGAGAACCCTAAAGCACTGATGGTGGAGTTGTAAAGTGATCCAACCATTCTAGTGAGTAATGTGTAACTATGCTCAAAAGGCTATAAAAATCATGCATACCCTTTTACTCATCAATACTAGGTTTATATTCTAAATAGATAGAAGGAAAAGGGAAAATACCCATATGT
Organism: Monodelphis domestica; assembly: GCF_027887165.1. Taxonomy (NCBI): domain Eukaryota; kingdom Metazoa; phylum Chordata; class Mammalia; order Didelphimorphia; family Didelphidae; genus Monodelphis; species Monodelphis domestica. The sequence continues at coordinate 179,883,276 of NC_077233.1, read as the reverse complement.
TTATAGCATTCTTTTTGTAGTATCAAAGAATTGGAAATTGAGGGGATGTCTATCAGGTGTGGGGAATGGATGAACAATTTATGGTATTAATGGTATTTATGGTATTAATTGTGATGGAAAACTATTGCAGGATGGTTTCGGAAAAACTTGGGGTTATTTGCATGAACTGATGCAAAGTGAAGTGAGCAGAACCAAGAGAACATTGTATACAGTAACAAAAATATGGTACGGTGATTAACTGTGAATGACATCTATTCTGATCAATAGGATAATCCAAGACAATTCTTGGACTTATGACTTATGAAGCATACGGACTTATGAAAAATGCTCTCTACCTTCAGAGAAAGAACTGATGAAGGCTGAGTCCTGATTGAGGCATAATATTTTTACTTTCTTTATTTTTCATGTATTTTTTGCAACATGGCTAATATGGCAATATATTTTGCATGATCTTATTTTCTTAGTGGGTGGGGGAAGGAAGAGTAAGGGAAAGAGGGAATTTAGCAATCAAAATTTTAAAAAATACATATAAAAATACAAAAATTCTAAAGAAATAAACATTTAAAAATTTAAAGTATCATATAAGCATAGATATCATAAATTACATATAGATAAAAACTAAGAAATAGAAACCCAAAGGGTGTGGACTTACTGACTGTTTCTTTCCCTGTTAAATGATGGGATTGTACCAAATAATCTCTAAGGTCCTTTCTGACATCCATTGAATCTATATGCTTCATCTCCTCTCTCCTTTACTTACCTTTGCAGAGGTTGAGATGGAGAAAGCAGAGAGGTAAGAAAGATGAGAGACTTCAAAACCTGAGGCTGGACTAAGTCACTAGATGGAATGAGACGACTTGACAAATAATTCACAAATGTTCAATAAGGATGTACTGAATGAATGAGTGACTTCTTTGCTTCTATCTGTGTCCAGTGATGGGTAGAGATACCCATTTCCTATCTTGGACCACTATACCCAAGGCCATTTGATGGCAGCACTAGATTATTACAAAGCAGTTTCCTTCAACCCTTGAGGATGGATTTCTTCCATAAACTTCTCTGAAGGGAAGCCAGGAATTCATACAGTACTGAAGGTCAAGTACAAGGTTAAATCTGAGGATAATAAAGAGAAAGCCCTGGGGAACTCAGAACAAATGGAGCTGGGGAGATAAGGGCCTGGAAGTGATAGAAAGGAAAGCACTTCCTTCCTTGATTAGCTTCCTAGAGATTCTGTAGTTCCTCTCACTCCATCCCAGGGCTAAGGAAGAGCACCCTTTTCTTTCTCAACTAAGACATGCTCCCCATCCCAAGTTAGGCTGATTTCTTCCTGTTGAATCTGGTGCACTCCTAGACATATACCTATTTTTATTTATTTATTTATTTAATTTATTTTTCTTGTCATAAGTGAGGAGACCTAATTCTTTGCCTGGAAGGAGAGGATGTTGATAATGAAGACAGTTTCTCGGATTCCCTCCCCACCCTGCTGATTCAGAACTTCTGGGAATTTTTCTTCAAAAGGAAATGCAAAAGAAAAAAAAAACTGCCAGTTCCCTGATCAGAATATGACAACTAAGTAAAGGAAAGGAGAGGGCAGGCCTGCTTTAAAATGGAATATCTATAAATAACCATGTATTGACATAGTTGCTGACCAGAGATCAGGTTAGCAACTTTGAAGTTAATATTCAGGGGTCTTGGGAAGTCAGTCCAGTGGAATAGTACTAGGTTATACCCCAAAGTACTAGTTACTAACCCATGTGAGCTTGGGTTATAAATAATAAACTTCATGCCTCTGAGTTTTAGAGTTTTCATCCATAATATGAAGATAATAATATCTATCCTGCCTACCACCAAAATTGTAGTGAGGATCATGTGAGATAATGTGTATGCCATATCTATGACAGTTTATGTGAATACTGTGTCACTTGGGGTACTCACTACATGGGGACTCTTTAGTGTAAGTAGTCTAAATCAGCTTGCATGCCACATTCCTTAGACCTACAAAAAGCCTTGTGTAACTATATTAATTGTTTAGTGAGACAATATAATATTTGAGTTGTATAAAAATCAAACTATACTCTCTAATAATAAAAATATTATAGTTTATTAGGTTTATTAAATGATCATTAGAAATCAAGGAATAAAAGAGGATACAAAATAAAAACCATGTGCTCATGACTGGTTAGCCATTTTCAGCCATCCCCACTCATCACCATCACTGCTGATTATTGCCCAAAAAAAGGGGATGTGGGAGTAGTTACTTCCAGTTAAATACCAACAACATGATCCCACCAATGTGGAGACACAGGAGAGATTATAGGGAATTTTTGGAAATACTAAGGACTTCTGGGGAATGAAGTCAAAGATTCAAAATATCCATTTATACATTCCGCCCCCTGAGAGCCGAGGAAGACTAGTCTCTCTGATGGATCTTGTAAACATGCCAACTTTGAAATTATAATAATTTGAAGATAAGAGGAAAAGAGAACAAAACCAAATGATTGCTAGACACATTGACAAAAAGTCAGTAAGGGGGCATTCCCCTTCGGCATAAGAGTATACATACAAAATAAATGCATTCAAACCCCACACAGTTCAAATCACCACATCCCAAAGTTTACTCTGGATCTTCTGGTGCAGGGTGTTGTCTGCACAAGCATCTTCATGGTGTCTTCTCCAATCAGTTCACTTTCTGGATTTGGAGAGGTAGCATGTTTCTTATCCTAAAATTACTCTCAAAAAGAATTTAAACTTTGCAATTTAGAATAATTGTACATTCCCTCCTGAAGAAGATGTTGAAAAACACAGGGATAACTTAGAAATGCATGGCTGAGTTATGAGGTATATGAATCAATTGGCAGGAGAAATTTAAAAAAACATTTAAAAATCCAAATAAAATAGAAAAGATAACTTTTGGATGAAATATAGACTACCAAAGTCTTATGTGTAAAAATTCTAAGTAAAAGAAAAATAAATCCATAACAGGTCCTTAAATCAGGGCCCAACTAAAGTGATTTCTATCCCACAGGTCTGTAAGACAAAGTGTAGTAATAGTTCACTTACCCATTTGCAGCCAAGACTACAGGAAGTTGCCATATTATAAGAGAGAAAAAAGGACTGATAGGGAAGTGTCATTCCCTTGTCTGATTTCTTCACTCTCAGGGATAGGGGGAGCCAATATTAATTATAAAAAAATTGGAGAACATATTTAAAAATTTTGACTCCACTTGGATAGATGTTGAAAATTTATTAGAAAAATTTCTGACAGAGAGAAAAATAAAGTCATCTCTCTGGCTAATCAGAAGCGAGGTAGGGAAGCAAATTATTGGCCAACTGAAAATCCACACTGGAACCCCAACGTTGAACCAGATTACACAAAACTAAAACAGGCCAGAGAAGTATTATTGACAGCCATGAGAGCTTGCTCTGTTAAGGGTAAAATTTAGGGTTGGGACTGAATATAATTTTAGTTAGTTGCCAGGGATTTAAATTCTAAATCCCAATAAAATATTCAAGTCAGAATGGAATTTATGGGGGCTTATTTACAATAGAAGGAAGAAATTAAGAACAAGAGAGAGAGAGGGAAAAGGCAATTGAATTGCTCCCGTCGGGGCTGAGCCAGACAGGAGTTCAGAGGCCTCAGCCAAGGGCCTCTCCAGAAAGCCAAAGAAAAGGGGAGACAGCCTTATTACTCACCACATAACTGTCTAAAAGGAAAGCAATCTGAGGTCTCCTGGTGAGCTTCTCCGGGCTTGAGTTCCAGGGCCAAGTCCGCCAAAAGGTACAAAGGACACCAAAAGCTGCCAAAGTCACCAAAAGCCCCTCTCACAGGAAGTGACATGAAATATAAAGGCAGTTCTTTATATCACTTCCTGTGTCTCACATGTACCAATGGTGACTTAAGCTTGGCTTAGGACAGCCCAGGGGGTCAGTCAGTTGTTTCTGATTTATCACTTGCTAGCATATGCTGGTCATAGGCCATCCTCCCCTATAGTTAATCCTTAAGTGGGGGGTGTATACATTCCTAGTTGCTAGAATTCTAAAGACTAAGCAGAGTAGAGTAAATCTAAAATTCACAGCTCCGATAGGCCTAATTCATGGTCAAAATTTGAAAGAACCCAACAAGAAATTGATGAGACTCCCTCCCAGTTTATTGACAGATTTATAGATGTGGGAAATATATATATGGAGTTTGAATTGTCCAGAGAAAGGGATATTAGACAAATACGTAGACAATTCATTGAGAATTGTTGTTCAGTGGCAAAAGAATACTGAACTAGCTGTTCAAATTGGGACTCTATGGACCTCTAAGAATTGGGGAGAGTAACCGTCTCTGTTTATAAGGGCCATGCAAAAAGACATGAGGAAAACAATAAATCAGTGGAAGATTTAAAGAAGGAAATTGGAATGTTAAAAGGACAACTGAAAAATCAGGGAGAGACCATAGCCCTTTTACAGGAATCCACAGATAAATCATTAACATGTCTTTACTGTGGAAACAGAGGCCTTATAATGATGGTCTATAGGAGCTGGCTATGGGAAAAAATAATAACAACTTTAGAAATAATAACTATAGGAATTGTAATGCCAATCAAAATAGTGACAGTGCTCAAAATGAGGCAAATGATAATACACAACAAAAAGCCCAACAATAATATATAAAAAATGGAACTCGTCCACTCTATACTCAGGGTGAAAATCCCCATCAGCATGGGGGATTCCCCCCAAACTGCCCAAGCATCTTTATGAAGGTGTGATGGGTGGGGGTTAAGGGCCTTGGAATCAAAGGGTGAACCCTTTGATTTTCCAGACCTTGATATTTTAATGCCAATTATCCCTATACATACCCCCCTGAATCCCCAAAAAGAGGAAGTGGGAGGAGTTACCACAAGTTAAATACCAATAACATGATCCTGCCAACGTTTGGATGAAGGAGAGATTATAGGGAATTTTGGGAAATACTAAGGACTTCTGGGGAATGAAGTCAAAGGTTCAAAATCTCCATTTATACAGTTTTAATATCTCAACTGACAAAGTGATTTTCCTAAAGCTCATTTCCAACCAAGTCATTCCTCAGCTCAATAAACTCATGGCTCCCTATTACCTCTTTAAAATAAAATAAACATATATTCCCCTGTTTGGCATTTAAAACCCTTAACAACTTAGCCTTATTGTTTACTCTCCTTTACACATTCTATGGTCCAATCAAACCCCATTTTCATTTCCTATCTCTGGACCTTTTTACCAGATCTCTTCCTTGCCTGGAATGTACTCTTTCCTCTTTTTTCTTAGAATCTCTAATTTCCTTCAAGATTTAGCTCACACTGAGGCAGCTTGGTGATACAGGAGGGACAGTGGATAGTAGGGGGTGGGAGGACCTAGAATCAGGAAGCTCTGAATTTAGACATGACTTCAGTTACTACCATCACTCCTCCTCCTCCTTCTCCATCTCCCTCCATGATTACTACTACTAGCTAGTTAGCATTTATTATAAGGCCTACTAATGTGCCATGTACTGTGCCAAGTGTTTTACATATATTATCCCACTTGATCCTCAAAGGTTCCTCACAACAACCATGAAATAAGTTATTATTATCCCCATTTTATTGTGGAGGAAACTGAGGCAGTTAGAAGTTAAGTGACTTGTCCTCTAGTCATACAGCTAGAAAGTAGCTTATACTGGATTTGAAACACGCTCAAGATTTTTATCTACTCCATCACTAGGTGTCTCAGCTTGAGCTGAGTATTGAAGGAAATTAGGAATTAATTTTAAGGAATAAGAGAAGAGGGGGAAACTAGGTAGCACAGTGAATAGAATGCTAAGCATGGAGTTGGGAAGACCTAGGTTCAAATTTGGCTTTAGAAAATTCTCAGTTATATGACCCTCGGCAAGTCATTGAAACCTGAACATCTAGCCCTTGCTTCTCTTCTGCTTTAGAAATGATACTAAGACAGAAAACAAGGAGGAAGAGAGAAAGAGAGAAAGAGAGAGAGAAAGAAAGAGAGAGAGAAAGAAAGAAAGAGAGAAAGAGAGAAAGAAAGAAAGAAAGAGAGAGAGAAAGAAAGAAAGAAAGAAAGAAAGAAAGAGAGAGAGAGAGAGAGAGAGAGAGAGAGAGAGAGAGAGAGAGAGAGAGAGAGAGAGAGAGAGAGGGAGGGAGAGAGAGAGAGAGAGAGAGAGGGAGGGAGAGAGGGAGGGAGGGAGGGAGGGAGGGAGGAAGGAAGGAAGGAAGGAAGGAAGGAAGGAAGGAAGGAAGGAAGGAAGGAAGGAAGGAAGGAAGGAAGGAAGGAAAGAAGGAAAGAAGGAAGGAAGGAAGGAAGGAAGTGCGTTTAAGATGAGGAGGCCAACTAGTAAAAAGGCCCAAAGACAGAAAATGTTCTCTGTATGAAAAATCGTAAAATGTACAGTTTGATTGAACTATATAGAGAGTATGATATCTGGACTATATAGTATGTAATCCTGGGAAATCACTTAACCTCAGTTTGCTGCAATTTCTCCAATTGTAATATGAGCATAATAATAATACCTATCTACCAGGATTGCTGTAAGGATCAAAAGAATGTGCTTGGTACCTATCAGGCACTTTAACAAACCCTGGTTTCATTTCTTTAAGTACTACCTTCTTCACAAAACTTTTCTTGAGCCTCACCACCACTAGTGCCCTCATTGCCAAAATGACCTCATATTTATTTTCTATATTTCGTATACATGTATATTTTATCCTTTCTCTCTCCTCATAGAATGCAAGCTCTCAGAGGTCAGGAAATGTTTCGTTTTTGCCTTTGTATATCTAGTGCCTAGCACAGTATTCAGTGCATAGCAGACACTCAATTCATGCCTTATTGGTTGACTGAGTTGCTCACCGATAAAAGTCAAAAAGTAAGGGAACATTATCATCTAAATACTACTCATTTTTCAGAGCTCAACCCAAATCTCATCTCTTCACCAATCCTCCCTGGAATAGCCCCAATTCAAAATGATCAGACCTTTGCTCTGAAAGCCTAATGTTTCATATGATCCTTGAATCGCAGAGTTGTAAAAACAAGGCTTTATCTATATCGAATCCATGCATGTGCATGCAAATCCATCTACACATGCATGTACATATGTGTGTGTTTATACACTGAGAAGGATCATGTCACTGATTAGATATGAAAGGAAGACCTATATTCAAGTTTCATCTTTGACATGAAGGTCTCAAACAAGTCACTTAACCTCTCAGCTCTACCTGCAGCATGAATCTCACAAGATCAGCTGGCTTGATCTTGAAGACCTTCAGTGAAAGAGAACTCACCTGGCTCTGGAGACCGTCTCTTCCATTTTTGGACAGCTTTGATTATTATTAAATGCATGCTACGCACCAAGCACATTCATTTGATCCTTACAATCATCCTGGTAGGTAGGCATTCCTCCTTATATTGATCTGAAATCCACCTTTTTGCCTTACGCTATTTTTTGTTCCTTACCTCTTACCTTCCATTTTAGAATCAATACTATGTATTTGTCTATTTCTGGTCTTTCTCTCCTTTTCTCCACTCTAAAAGCAATTTACCCGCTTCCTCTCACCCTTCCCATCCTCAGCTGGACAGGGTCAATACCCTTCGGCTCCTCCCTTGCTCCCTCCCCCCCTGGCACAATTTCCTGTGCCTCCAGGCTCCGGCATTAAGGGGAATCAAGCAAGGCTGCTGGAGTTTTCCAGAGAGCTCTCAAACTTGTGATGGAGAAAGGAGGCTGGGTCACTAACTCTAGGTAAAGTTTGGGGCTAATGACTAATCAAGGGTAAGGGCTAGGCAATTGGGGTTAAGTGACTTATCCAGAGTCACACAACTGGGAAATGTCTGAGGCCAAATTTGAACCTAGGACCTCCTCCTCCCATCTCCAGCCCTAGCTCTCTATCCACTGAGCCATCTAGCTATCCCCTTGCCTTAAGTTATTTTCTAGTTATTTAAGATATTTCCCCAGTTAAATAGTGACCTCCTGAAAGGCAGCATCTTGGTGGCCATACAGTATAGGGCTGCTACAAGAGGAGGCTTTATGTTTTCCTTTGCTCTTTGGAAAAGTCCTGGGGGTCAGACCACAGTTAGGTGGCTCTGGGCCCCTGGCCTCTAGAGTTCAGCAGAGGGGAAATAGGGAAGAAAGAGATGAATGGAGAGTTACAACCCTAGACCTTAGGGTGGCAGCAGCTTGCAGCTTGGGATTCATTTATGCAAAACAGTAAGCTTCCCTTTCCAAAGGGCTTTCTTTTCATTATTACATGTAGATGATAGGTGGGCAAAATAAGCAGTCTGTGAAAATGAAAAGGATTCGAATATCTCCTGGTGTTAGTTTTAGAACTATTAAAACTCAGACACCAGACCTGGTCTTATTTAAAGAAGCACCAGAGAGAAACCAGCTAGAAGCAGGTTATTTCTGATCTTTCTCTCCTTTTCTCCACTCTAAAAGTAATTAACCTGCTTCCTCTCACCCTTCCCATCCTCAGCTGGACAGGGTCAATACCCTTCGGCTCCTCCCTTGCTCCCTCACCCCCTGGCACAATTTCCTGTGCCTCCAGGCCCTGGCATTAAGGGAATCATGCCAGGCTGCTGGAGTTTTCCTGAGAGCTCTCAAACTTGTGATAGAGAAAGGAGGCTGGGTAACTCTAAGTAAAATTTGGGGCTAATGTCTGATCATGGTGAAGATAGCACCAGAACTGAATAGCCTTCCAGAACAAGACAGGCATAGCCTCACGCTATCCCAAAGGGAATATGGCACCGTGGAAATGATTTCAGTCTGAGAGTCAGGCTCTTAGGCCTTTCTGCAAAAAAGGGTCTGTCTGTCTCATCAAAACCCAGCATCCTTCTCTCCCGCACACCTGCTTAAATATTCAGTACTTGGAGTTTGGAAACAGAAAAGGATCTTAGAGGATACTTCGGCTAACCCTAGTCCTCTCATCTTACAAATGATGGCCCTGTAGCTTAGCCAAGGAAAGTCATACAGTTAATGACCAAATGCTGTATTTGGAGTCCTAGTCCTTTAGCTTCTTATCTGTGTGGCCTTGAATAAATCACGTTACTTCCCTGGCCCTCAGTTTCTTCATCTAGCAACTGAAAGAGATGAATTAGATCAGAGAGCCATAGATTCTGGACTGGAAGAAAGCTTAAGAGTCATCTAGGACGGCCCTCTCATTTTATGTTCAAATAGTTTTATTTTGGCTCCTAGAATTTTCCTTGCAATGTTACCTAGAATTCCTGAGAGGCCATTCCTTCTTCCCACTCTCATGACTTCACAAGTTACTCTCATTATAAAATGAAGAAACATACAAGGCACCAAGTAGGATCATTTTCTCATCAGATTTAAAATCTGAGGAAGAGAGAGAAAAGGGATCCAAAGAGCCGGGAGAAGGGTTCCTGGCCACAAACATTTCTACATGTCTTCATTTAAGTAGACAAATAAATGAATGAATAAATGAATAATTAATTAAATTAATTTTAAAACGAATGTGTTTGTATATATATACATTATATCTGTGTGTATATATATGAATTTTTAAAACTTGGAATAGAAGTCAAGTTTTTTCTAGAAATTTAAGACATATGTGTAGGTATATATGTGTATATATAATATATATGTGTGTCACATGCTTATTATATTGTATATTATATGCATGTATACATAGTATGTCACATATAATATATACACATACACATTATATGTGTATATATAATATATTCATCTCTGTGTGTATATTTGCATCTCCTGTGTGTATACTAGCCCATGCGTAACTAGAGTGGGGCAACTGGACTTTCCCCAGGGTGTCAACATTTGATAGTTCCTCGACATGGTAGCCCTCCAGCTCATTTGCTTTATTTAAGGTTCTCCCACAGCCCCTCATTTCAGAGCATCACCACCACCACCACCACCCCTGGCAGGTCCTTAGGCCACCCGACCCAGGACCTCATTTGTATGACATCTTTCTCCTAGACTTCCAGCCTTATGCCCCAGGCTCCACCACCTCTTCAACTGGGTCATTGGGCACACAAGGATAATTACAGCTCATTTTCATGGAATACTTTGCATGCATTATTTCATTTGATTCTAATCTACTCCTCCTCTTGAACTCTATGATCTATGCCACACAGGTCTGCTTTCTCTCTTCCCCAGATTGCACTCCATCTCCATCTCATTCTGTGTCTTTACAATGACCATTCCTCATGCCTGGAATGTTTTCCCTCTTCACTTACACTCAAAGAATCCCCTATTTCCTTCAAGATGGTGTGGTTCAAATGCTTTTACTTAAAACTTTTCCTGATCACCCCAACTGCTAGTGCCCCTCTTCCTAACTATGTATTTCTTTTCTTTTCTTTTTCAAAAAAAATTTATTTTAAAAATATTTTTCCATGTTTACACATTTCATTTTCTTTCCCTCCCCTCTACCATTCTCCCTTTCAGATCCAATAAGCCCTTCCACTGGGTTATACAAATCTATGTATTTGTATTTATTCTCTTTATGTTATTCTGGATATACTTATTTATGAACTTATTATCTCTCCCTTTTGGAATATAAGCTCCTTGAGGGTAATGACCTTAATTTTTTGCCCTCATATACCCAGTACCTAACATATAGTAAGAATTTAATATATATATTTAATAATATATAACAAGCTTTCAAATAAAGATATTACAAGTAATATTAATATCCTCTTTACAGATGATGGAACTGAAGTTCAGAAGGCAATTTTCCCAGGGTCACATACCTGGATCTAAACCAGTCCAATCTAACAAACATTTACTAAATATCTACTAGGTGTTGGTATGGAGAATTTGAAGACCAAACACTAACAACTAGATAGAATAAATAAAAATTTCCCTTAGGGAGTTATCAGATGAGCTGATTCTTGAAGAAGCTAGTGGTGGAGGTGAAAAGGGAAAGCATTCCAGCCATAGGCAAAGACATGGAGTTGGGAAATGGAATACTGAGTCTGGGAAGTAGTAAGTAAGATAGTTATAGATGGAACAGGGATTTTTTTGCATGAAGGTGATTGATGGGAAACATGTCTGGAAAATTATAGTGGAGTTGATTGTGAAGGATCTTAAATGGCAAGCTTTGTAATTTATATTTTATCCTGAAGATGATAGGGATCCATTGAAGTCTCTTGAACAGTGTAATGTACAATAATGTACAAATCATGTACAATACTTAAAATATTATATTTTAAGAGATTCATTAATGATCATTAGAAATAAAGGAATAAAAAGGTAACAGAATAAAATCACGTGCCTATGGCTAATCTACCTGTTCAAAAAGCCCACTCTACCAAAGTCATGACAGGATGCAAAGAGGTTGAGACCAGGAACTCCACTCAATATATCCCTCTGTCTACAGAAAGTATGTAACAACAGGAAGTCAGTGGGCTCCTGGGAAATGTAGTTTTTAGGGTAACATTTCCAATTACACAACAGGGAGTGACATGGTAAAGATTACTTTGGTAGCTATGTGGAGGACGGATTGAGGGTTGGGAGAAAAAGAAAATTTGAAGCTGTTGTCCCACTTCAATCCAGTGATAGAGAAAAGACCAGACTTCCTGGGCACTGTCCAAACTGAACACTGAGGTATTTTATGGGTAAAGGGAAGTATTTGTGGTATGCTACAAAGAAACCTGACACACACCTGGCCCCTTTTCCTCTAAGAGTTGACAAGTACTGTAGCCTCAAGGAAGTAATGTAATTCCAAGTACCTTGGAATTCTCACTGAGAGACTCTCTACTGGAGTCTCCTCGAGGCTATTGTACATAGATAGATAAGCCCCTCAAGGGGTTATGTCCAAGATTGTATGGACACTGACCCCATTCAGTTCTAGCATCATAAGGTCACACAGACTTAGAGCTAGAAGAGCCCCTAGACTTGTCTACTCCAGCTTCCCTACTTTGTAGCTAAAGATTAAACCAAGGGCCAGAGAATTTGTGACTTACCCAAAGTCACCAGGATAGTTAAGTAGCAGAAATGGAATTTGAAATCATATCTTATGACTTGAAATCCAGCACTTTTTACAGTCTACCTCATTGTTCTAGAATTCACAATTTGCTTTTGCTCCTGCCGTATTATCTGTGAGAGCTTAAAAATCCCTAAGTCTCCTAGACCCCCCCCATTTTACACATGAAGACATGAAGACCCAGAGAGATGAAATAACTTGCCTTAGGTCTCACTGGTATCAGTGAACACAACCAGAATTCATAGAATTTAGAACTGGAAGGGAACATAGAGATCATCCAGTTCAGCCCTCTCATTTTACAGATGAGGAAACTGAAGTCCAGAGAGGGAAAATGACCTGTCCAAGGTCCCACATGAATGAAGGATCCAAACTGAGATTTGAACCCAGATCCTCTACCCCCAAACTTTTATATTATTGTGACAAAATTCAAAACCTAAGCCCAGATGTCTGGATTTCCCAGACAGAGGGACAAACTATCATATGATATTACTTCCTTGCACATATCTAGAAGCTGGCTGAGGGAATGCTAACTGTCCTATAAGACCCCATTCCCAGAGGGGAGAAAATAGTCATAGCTTGAACCCTTGGACAGTAATTGCAGTTGCCTCTGGAGTATGAACCAGGCTTATTTCAGAGAAGATTGCTGCCACTGGGCCAGGAGGCAGATGGCAGAGCAAGGCACGACTGGAATGAGATAGCTTTCTCAGGACTACGACTAGAATCTGTGCTACATAGTTTATTTTATTTGTTTCTCATCCAAGGCTGGGCTGAGAGTAATTGCTTCTCACCGGCTCACCCCTGGGGAAAAGTGGAAGGGGAAAGGGGCGGGATAGAGGATCCTGGAGGATGGGAGGATGGGACTTCACTTAGGAAGCACTTCCTTCTCTGGCTCTCCTGGTCCCATTAATTAGCTAATGCATCTAAAGTGCTCTGGCGCTAAGAGTCTCAAAGCTATGCTCACTTCCCAAGATGTCCCTGGTTGCTCAGCTGAAGTAGTTCTACCCGGCTCCTGTCGCTTCGGAACTCAGTTACATGGGTTTGTTATCCGCCCCCAGGAGGTCTTTCCTTGCCTTTTTATCAGCAAACAGCCCTCTCACTGCCCAGCAGAGAGGGCGATTCACTCCAGTTGGCACATGCCTTCGCTGAAAGTAGTGAACATGGGAAAGGAGAAGGAAAGGGGACCGTGGGAGCCCTGGAGGAAGAAGTAGGGACCCTGTTGGGGGGAGAGAGGAGAACCCAGAGGAGGGGGGGGGGTTGGAAACACCTTTTCACAAAGCACTGATGGACTTAAGATACAAAATAAGCTATTTTTTCAGACATAACCTAATGGGAGAATTTATTTTGCTTGATTAAACACGTTACAAGAATTTTTTTTTCTTTTTTCTCACATTTGGGAGTTGGAAATGGGCACCAATAAAAGGAAAGGAAAGAAAAATAAAAAGAGAATCATTAAAACTTTTTTTTTTAATGCAGAGAAAAGGAGGGCCAGAAAGAACACAGACAAGTAGGATAGCTTTGAAAGCTACAGGCTGAATTTACATATTTGAAAAGCAAACTGTAGTCAGTAGAGACCATTGGTAGGTTCATATACAATCCTCTTTTTCTGTTCTTTAAATATTGAAACAACCATTTTGTTTAGTAAGTACAGAATTTTTGAAATTTTTGAAAAAGTGAGGCAAGAGCTCTCTTTGTGATAGTAAAAAAATGGAAACCAAGCAATTGCTCATGAATTGGAACTAAACAAGTATAAGTGGAATGGAGTATTATAATACTGTAAAAAAAAAGACAAGTAAGAGGAATTCAGAGAGAATGAGGAGGCTTGAATGAAGCATGCCTAATGCAGAAACAGTCAGAATAAAAAATTTCAAGTTCACAAAGACATAGTAGAAGACAACTGAATTCAATGAATTGTAGTGAACAGTCTTGGGTTCCAGACCACAAAGGATAAAACGCAAAGCCCTCCTTTGAGGCAGCTAGAAGGTATGATGGCATGAACACTGGGCCTGGAATCAGAAAGGCCTGACTTCATATTCAGCTCATGACACTTTCAAGTTGTGTGACTTTGAGGAAATCACTGAGTCACTATCTGTCTCAGTTTCCTTAACTGTAAAAATGGGGATTTAATAACAACTATCTCCAAGGTTTGTTGTGAAAATCACAATGAGATAATATTTGTAAAGGGCTTAGCACAATACCAGGCACACACAGTAGATGCCTTATAAATGCTTATTTCCTCCCTTCTCCCCCATTCCTGATGTGGGGAAGTACAGGAGGAAAATACGAATATGCTGTAAACTCTAAATGTGATTATTTTTGAGGATTGTTTGCTTAACTTTAGGGCAACTAGGTGACCCAGTGGACTGAGTCCAGAGCCTAGGGTCAAGAAAACTCTCCTTCCCTGTGACCCTGGGCAATTCACTTAACCCTGTTTGCTTCAAATGTCCTCAAAAAAGAACTGGAGAAGGAAATGGCAAGCCACTTCCATATCTTTGACCAAAAAAGGGTCACAAAGAGTTAAACACAACTGAACAACTTCACTTTGTTAGAAGGTTCAATGGGGAAACAAATATGGGAAACCACTAAGAAATTTTAAAAAGCAATTAAAAACATGAGAAAGGTTATATTGGGGGAGTGGATATTGAGAAGAGAGGCAGGGCCAAAACAGAGTCTCAGGGCTGCTGGGCTCTCAAGAGAGAGGTAAATAGGGGCCTGAAAGGGACTGGAGGGAGAAGGAGAGGACTTGAGTAAGAGGCATCCTGGGGAATATTGGGGAATTATTGGAAGATCAGGGACTTAGGGACCATGTGAGAAGGAGCAGATGCTAGGAAGGGGCAGGGAGTAATAACCACAGTTCTGCCAGCATTAAAAAAAAAATCCCTACCTTCCATATCCATTTTAGAATCAATACTGTTTATTGGTTCTGTGTCAGAAGAGCAAAAAGGGCTAGGCAGTGGGGGGTTGAATGACTCACCTAGGTTCACACAGCTAGGAAGTGCCTGAATTCAAATTTGAACCCAGGACCTCCTGTTTCTAGATCTGGCATCTGAACCATCTAGCTGCCCCTCACAGTATATTTGTGAAAATGTGACATTAGGGTTGAGATTGGATTTTTTTTTGGTTACCTCATGACTACATCTCTAGTTGTTTCCCTTGTTCCTCTCTTCACCCCTAACTGAACCTTTATTACAAAGTACTCTGGGTCAGTGTGGCCTCTATCCCAGGACACTTTCTCCTAGTAGTCTAGAGTTTGTAATCCTGAGATATCTATTTGCTTTAATACTCATAGGAAATACAGAGAAAAAGAAACCCAGTTTCCTAGCATTACTCCCTAAAATAGTAATAAAACTTCTTTCAGGACAATTCTTCGCCATCAGAACAAAGGCAACAAACTTGGAATCAGAAAAGCTAGGTTCAGTTCCCAGATATATTATGTGACCATGGGCAACACACTTAATAGATTCCAGGCTCATATTATCTAGAAAATGGGTATAATTCCCAGCCTGGCAACCTTAACATAGCTATTACAAATAAATGAGAAAATGTAAGAGCTTTGAAACTATAATAGCCATACAAATGTGAGCTAGTAGTAGTTAACCTAAAAGGAGTCTAGAGGGGCAACTGGGTAGCTCAGTGGATAAAGAGTCAGGGCTGGAGACAAGGAGGTCCTGGGTTCAAATATAGCCTCAGACACTTCCTAGCTGTGTGACTCTGGGCAAGTCACTTCACACCCATTGCCTAGCCCTTACTGCTCTTCTGCCTTAGAACCAATACTTGGTAGTAATTCTAAGAGAGAAGGTAAGGATAAAAAAGAGTCCATTCAATCTTTACTACCCCTTTCCTTTGAACTGTGATATTCTTAAGACAATCTTTGATTCTCTCAGAGACTGTAGGAAATTCTTTGACCTCTTTCCAATAAAAAAAAAATCCAGCTTCTCTTTTGAAAGATGTCACAATTCACCCTCATTCAAACACCATCTCTTTTTTTCTAAACACCAACATTCTTTATTCCATTCCTCCTCTGACTGTTCATTGTGATGGAGAAGTGACTGTGAGTTCTCAAAGGCTATTCCTGTGGAATACAAACTTTGAAGCTTCTATCAAATTGAAAAGGCTTCAGCAATGGGCATGATGATGCCTGAAGAATTGAACTAAAGAACAAGATAAGGATTTGTTTTCTTTTTTGGTTTACAATGGCTCATGAAAACTATCTATTGATTAACTGCTTGCAGAAGGGTTTTATCTGCAACCATAGAGAAGTACCACATTTATGAAATCACAAGTCCTTAACATGTGGACATAATTTCCTCAAAAGAGGTATATAGCCTGAGCTGAGAATCACAAACACCAAAATCTCCAAAGACTAATGGATGTGAGTAATAACAAGATTATACCAATAACTGGCATTTATATAACACTTTAAGGTTTGCATAGTTTTACAAATATCTCATTTCAACCTCACAACCTTGAGAGATGGGTGCTATTATTATTCTCCTGGTACAGATGAGGAAACTGAGGCAGACAAGATGGAAGTGAATTGCCCAAGGGTCACATAGCTGATTAAGTGTCTAAGACTGGCTATGAACTCAAATTTTCTTCACTCAGGTCCTATACTCTATCTCTGAACCACTTATCTCAAACAAATCACTAGTAATGATTTATGCATAAGAACTAATAAACAAGCATTTATTAAATACCTATATCATGCCAAAGATTATGCTAGGCACTAATGACCCAAAGATAAAGGCAAAACAATCCCTGCTATCAAAAAGTTTGTCCTGTCAAAAAGAAGAGTCTACATTTATGTACTAAGTATGTAGAAAACATTCACCAAGTAAATTCAAGGTCATTTAGGTGAGGAGGGCACTAGTAGCTAAGGGGAACAAGGCTTCATGAAGAAGGTGACATATGATAGGATTTTGTAGGGTCCCTGACATAAAGGTTGAACTTCTTGGGCAGTGATGGTGAACCTTTTAGAGTTTGAGTGCTCACACTGCAACCCTCATGCCACATGTGAGCCATCCCATTACCCCAAACAGGGGAGGGAGGAAGTGCTCCCATTAGGCTGCTGGGCAGAGGGGCAGGTGATGAGAGACATGTCCTCAGGTGCTATAAAGAGGGGAAAGGGAGCAGCCTCATCTGGTACATGTGCCATAGGTTGGCCTATGCAAGTATGGAGAAACTAGGGTTCCAGGCACTGATACAGATTTCTGGTCCTTATGGTATAAAAAGCCCAGTTCTCAATAGTCAAAACTCCTCAGCCTTGACAGATATCCCACTGCCATTGAACTCAACATACCCTCTAACCAATTGCATTTTGATATGGAGATGAAGGAGGCTGTATCCTTGCTGAATCTGCTTTCTGTGCTACTGCCAAGTCAACTTTCTTTTCATTAAATGTTAGAGGATCTACATGAGTCAAGTGTCTCATTTCATTTCATTCTAGCCCTAAACCTGAATTACCAAATAAGTCTGAGCTGGACTTGGTCCATAACATCGTTCTTGAACTGATCCATGAAAGAAACAAGAGACTCTAATAGGTGAAGGTGATGAATGAATGTTCCAGACATGGAAAATAACCCAGTGCAAAGTTATAGAGATGGGAAATGGACTGAGGAACACCTGCAAGGACAAGAATGTAGAATACATAAAGGGAAGTAATAGATTGGGCCCAGTTGTGAAGCTCTTTAAAGGCCAGGAAGAACTTGATCCTAGTGGCAATGGGGAAGCCACTGGAGTTTATTGAATAGGGGAGTGACTTGGACAGATCTTCAATGAATGAAATTAAATTTACTTTGGAAGTTGTGGATAAGGTAGATTGGAAAAGGGAGGCAGAGATACTAATAGAAAGTTATTGGGAGATAGCAAAGGCCTTGTTAAGATCAAAATTCTCTGGAGACTATATCTCAATTTAAAATTATTTATTAAATATTAGAAAGCAAGCTAGAAGAAAAAGAAGGCACCAGCTACATGTGGCTGGATTTAGCAATCTCTCCCTCAAGTTGGCTGAGCCAGCTTCACAGTGCTTCCTCAGGCTCTGGCACTCCTCTGACCAGTCCTGCTCAAGTCTATGACTGTGTGTGGCATCTGGGGCTCTCTTAATTAACTCCAAACCAGCTTCCTGGGACTGGCATTCTCCTAGCCACCTTTGTCAGCCAGCTGTGCATGCACCAGTGCTTTTCTAGCCACCTCCTCTGTCCATGGTTCTGAGGCAAAAGAGCTCTACTTGTTTCTCTTACTCCATTTCATGCTCCTTGTAACTAATGTCCCTTTCCTGAGCCCCTCTGATTTGTGTTAAAAGGAATGGTGGAGAACCCCTGGGATGATGGTTTAAAGGTTGGTCTGAGTGTGTTGGTGATCCAGCCCCCCAAGGATACTCCCTCCCTGTTCAGACAGAGAGCTGATGGCTGCCCACTGTCCTTGATCTATAAGATGGAAGCACAGGTAAAGCAGAGGTCTATACCAGGAGAGGAGAATGATGGGTGATTAGGAAGTTTTGCTAAACCTAATCCTCCTGGGAGACCCTCTGGTAAAGACCCCTTGCTGAAAGACCAATAGCAGCCAAACCAGGGCTTTGCTTTACCTGGTTCTGATAGAGATCTTCCTCCCTGACTGTATCTCCACCCACCAACCTCCTTTCTACTAGTTTAAAGTTCTGGCTGCTTCTGAATAAACAAACATTACTTATTTGGGATAGGAATAACTATGATGGTTAGGGAAGAGGTCAAACAGGAGTTCCCTACGCTAAATGCCCAGACTGAAGATGGGACCTCTGACTTTGGCCAACAGACATGACTGGTCAATTCACAGTCAATATGGGCATTGGGTTCAGTTGGGAAATGCTCAGGAAAATGATGGGTTTCAAATCCTGAGATAAGAAAGGGAGCTGCTTTGAGTTCAAGGTACAGAACTGAACTCCTTGCCCATTGCCTCTCTTCCCAGTAGCCCATCTCCAACATTCCAACTGCCCTGTCTGTCACTCTTGTTTCTCCATCATTCCATTTCATCTCTGTGTAAAACTTCCCTATCATTTGGAAGACTCCAACCTCTGTCCAGATTGGAGACAAGTCTTCCTCACACCAGCAGTCACCAAAGGTCCTTAGAATTGTCAAAAGACAACCATATAGCAAAGTCTCCCAGCATTGTAAGAAGGACTCCACCAATCACCTCAGAGAGATGGGGTTCAGAGATTCACAAATAAGATCTTTTGCTTTAAAGTTCAAAGGTTGTCTTGAGGTGCCAAAAAGGAGTACAGGATAGTATTAAATTTCCACAACCTAAAGAGTATAAAGGCTGTGAGAAAGGAAGGGAAGGGAATAAACATTTAAATCGCACCTACTAATTGCCGGACACTATGCACCTTTTATAATTATTTCTTGTGATCCTCTCAAGAACTCTGGGAGAAAGGTGATATTATTATATGAGCCAAACAGAGGTTAAGTGACTTGCCCAAGGTCACAGAGCTAATAAGCGTCTCTGAGGCTACACTTGAACTCATCTCCTTGACTTAAAGTCTAGGACTCTATCTACTGTGTCACCTAACTGCCCAAGTAAGGGGGACAGAAGGAGATAGAAGTAACCTAAAGGACATCAGGCAGGAAATGCATACTTGGAAAAGGAGATGACTCCCCTAATCACACTGTAGTATGTATAAGGGGAAGTGATCTATTAAATGGCTAGAAAGACAGGTTAGGACCAGTTGTGAAATCTTTAGAGGCCAACCCTTTAGCCCCTAGCCCCATTCACATTGTGAAATCAAGGGACAGTAAACTGAAAACCCTAGTATTGTATTGGTACCCGGGGAATTGTGAAAATGAGAGTAGAAGGTCAAAGATTCAGGGGAAGTTGTGAACAAAAATCATAAGGCAGGAGTAGATTGCATTGATAGTGATGATCTGCACCATCTCTGAGGCCACAGAGTAGTTTGATCAGGAGGAAGAAAAGTGTGGTGTAATCAAACTATGAGAGACACAGAGAGTAGGCTGGCATTATGGCTAGCATCAAATGCTACAGAAAGGTCAAGGAGGATGTAACAGTATCTATCAGTGACCAAGAAAAGGCATTGGTCTGGCCTCAGATTCTTCCTAGTTGTGTTGACCCTGGGCAAGTCATTTAACTCCCATTGCCTAGCCCTTACTGCTGTTCTTCTACCTTGGAACCAATGCACAGTATTGATTCCAAGATGGAAAGTAAGGGTTAAAAAAAAAAAAGAGGTCATCTAGGGGCAACTAGACTGGCTCAGTGGCTAGAGCACCAGGTCTAGAGACAGGAGGTCCTGGGTTCAAATCTATCCTCAAACACTTCCTAGCTGTGTGACCCTGGGCAAGTCATTTTTTAAAATTTAAGTTTATTAAGAAAAATTTTACATGGTTACATGATTCATATTCTTTCCCTCCCTTCCTTCCACCCCTGTCCCATAACCAACCAACAATTCCACTGGGTTTTACATGTGTCATTGATCAATACCTATTTCCATATTATTAATATTTTTACTAGAGTAATCGTTTAGAGTCTACATCCCAAACATATCCTCATCGACCCATGTGATGAAGCAGTTGTTTTTCTTCTGTGTTTCTGCTCCCACAGTTCTTTCTCAGGATGTGGATAGTGTTCTTTCTCATAAGTACTGGGCAAGTCATTTAACCACCATTGCCTAGCCTTTTCTGTTGGAACTGATATTTAGAATCAATTCTAAGACAGAAGGTAAGGGTTTTTAAAAAGGCATTGGTGACTGGTTTGATTGGCTTAGATGGTCTTGTGAAAATTTAACACTAGCCTGTTGCCCTTTCTCTGGTACCCAAAGATTTTGGATTTTAGAAAGGGTGAGTTTTGATATTAAATTCAAGGTTATAACTTATTCCACCATCTGACTGAATTAACAATGTAGACAAAGGCTGTTATTTATCTGTAATCAAGCTCTTAATGGGTAGTGAAAGATAGAGGGGGTAGTGAGTGGGAGAAGCCATTCTGAAGCCATTCTAAAGTTCTCCTGACTCCTGCTCAGGAAGACCCAATTCTTGCCCAGAGTGAGGTTGGGGTTCTCCAATTGGAGGGCCTTTGGAAAGGGACATATGAAGAGCCTAAATTTGAGACCAGAGAGGAAGTAAGGACTTTCATTTTTCAGAGGAATCTAGAGGGAGAAAGTACACGTAAGCCTGGCTCCCCATGCTGGGCTCTTGGCCAGTCTCTCAGAAGAGGCTTGCTAAGGGAATGGTCAGCCATATGTGGCTAGAGGCCTTTTCTTTCTTTGGCTTGCTTTTTTATTATTCAATAAAAATTTATAAATCAAGATACAATCTCCGGAGAATTTTAAACTTAACAGTCTACAACAAAGGTCCTTTATAGGATTGGCTCCGTCTCACAGTAGATATCCAGGCCTGGAATCAAAAGGACTTAGGTTCAAATTTGGACTCAGGCACTTGCTAGCAGTGTGACCCATGGGTAAGTCACTTATCCTCAACTGACTAGCTCCTGCCCTTCTGTCTTAAGAGTAGTACTAAGACAGAAAGTCTGGGTTATTTGTTTTGTTTTGTTTTTAAAGATTCTTTAGGGGGCAACTAGGTGGCTCAGTGGATTGAGAGCCAGACCTAGAGATGGGAAGTCCTGGGTTCAAATGTGGCCTCAGACACTTCCCAGCTGTGTGACCCTGGCCAAGTCACTTGACCCCCATTGCCTAGCCCTTACCACTCTTCTATCTTGGAACCAATACATAGCTTTGATTCTAAGCCCGAAGGTAAGGGTTTAAAACAACAACAAAAAAAAAACCCAAAGATTTTGTGATTCCAAGTCTCTTCTCCTTCTCCCAGTCAGTCTATCTGCAATAAATATTTATTGGGAACTTACAATGTGCCAGGCAATGTGCTAAACATTCAGGAAACAAAGAAACCTTCCAAAACTCCAAACATTCTTTGTTCTTGAGCTCATTGACTAGTAGAGGAGACAAAGTGCAAATAACATCTATAAACAAGCTAAACCTAGGATAAATGGGAGATGGCCAACAAAATGAAGACAAAACTAGAATTAAGTGGGGGGAAGGCTTGCTGTAGAAGGTGGGATTTTAGCTGTAACTTGAAGCAAAATTGAAGAAAGTAGGCTCCGGAGGGAGAGCATTCCATGCATGGGGACCATAGTCAGTGAAAATGCTAGAGTGGCAGATGGGGTGTCAATGGATCACAGAACACTGGAGAGTGGTATACGGGCAGTGGTGCCAAACTCAAATAGAAAAGGGGTCACGACATGATATATAAGGATTCCCGCCAGCAGATATTGGCTTAGAAAAACCAACGTTAACATTCTCTGTGCTGGAGGCTGTTGGATTATGTGTTCGACATCTATGGTGCAGGGAGCAAAGAGCCTGGAAAGATGGTAGAGGTTGGGGGAAGGGCAGATTAGGAAAGGTTTTGAATGCCATGAAAAAAGGCCAGAACGTGTCCATCCAGCCCTGGCCCTGCCTGTCAGTCTGGGAGGAGGAAGAGCACACATATATGAGAATTTTTGGAGAAACAGATTTTTACTTGCTCATCCAATTACTCATTCTTTCAGTCCAAAGCCTTAGTCCGTCTGTCCCCTGGACCCTTGAAAGGCCTCAGTGCTAGTTAGAAAGGGCAATTAGGAAAGATTGGGCCAATACAACGATCCGGGACAATTCTGAGGGACTTAAGACAAAGCGTGCCATCCAACCCCAGCAGAGGAACTCTTGGAATTGGAATGCAGTTCAAAGTATAGGATTTTTCACTTAATTTTATTTGGGTTTTGGTTCTCTATGATTATTCTCATATAAAAATAAAACAATATGGAAATGTGTTTTTTTTTTTAACCCTCACCTTCTGCCTTAGAACGGTTCTAAGGCAGAAGAGTTGCAAGGGTTAGGCAATGGGGGCTGACTTGCCCCCAGGGTTATGCAGCTAGGAAGTATCTGAGGTCAAACTTGAACCCAGGACCTCCTGTCTCTAGGTTTGGCTCTCAACCCACTAGCCACCCAGCTGCCCCTGGAAATATGTTTTGCAGAATAATACTCATATAACCCAGAATGAATTGCTTGCCAGCTCCAGGGAGGTGGGGAGGTAAGGGAGAGGAGACAACTTGGATAACTTCAGAAAACTTATGAGAAAATTTGTTATTATGTATAACTGCTAAAATAAAATATTTTAAAATCTGGGAAAAAAAGAAAAGATTGTGCTGTGTTTCCATGTCTTCTCCTAGTAAATGGGATTCTGGGGCACGTGGGAGACACTTGAGGATCACAGATTCATACAGTGTCCGAGCTGGGAGAGCCAGTCCAGCCCACTTGTTTATAGATGAGAAAATGATGTCTCGAAAGGAGATATGGCTTGCCCAAGGTCGCCCAGTTGGTCAGAGGCTGAGAACAAGGTCTCTGCCCCTGCGTGGGGTTAGGGTACATCTCGTCCAGGCAACACATCAGCTTATCTCTTACCATGTGGGGGTGGGAGCACCAGCACCAGCAGGCGAAGTCTCCTCTGGGAAGCAAAAACAACAGACTGATGGGAACGGAATCCCCTTCAGCCCAAGACTATGTCACACTCTTCCATCCATTATCCCTAGGACTCCCTTCTCAGAGACGCGCCAGTAAGGAAGTCTTTGGAGACAGCCGGGAAGGGGATGGGCACAAACTGCTTTTCAATAGAAATAAGTTAACTTAAAGGGGAGACATGAGAGTCTTGTGAATAACTGCTTGAGGTTGCTATGGCAAAAAGAACAAGAGCAGAATTATGAGGATTGATGCTACATTGAGTTAGAAGGAAAAAATTCTATACTCTTTATTTTGGAGGGGCCATTTGACTTAGTGGGGCAGCCTGGGGTCAGGAAGACTGATTTTCCTGAATTCAAATCTGGTCTCAAACACTTACTATCTGTGTGACCCTGGACAAGTCACTTACCCCTGTTTACCTCAGTTTCCTCATCTGTAAAATCAGCAGGAGAAGGAAATTATGAGCCACTCCAGTGACTTCCCAAAGCGAGTCACAAGAAATTTCAGACACAACTAAAAAACATTCCAACAACAACATTTAACTTAGTAACTTTATTTGTCTTTATGCCTTTGCCTGGAAGCCATTGTCCAGAGCTTTAGGTCATAGTTTGAGAAGAAAAAGATCCCGTGAACATATCTCACATTTTCCCTTGAAATTTCCTTCCAAATCCCACTGGGCTTGGGGCGGTTAGGTGGCATGGTAGAGAAAACACTGGGTCTGGAGTCAAAGAAGGCTTGAATTCAAATTCAGGTTTAGACACTCAATAGCTAGACAAGCTGCTCAAACCTCAAGCTCCCCATTTGATAAATGGAGATAATAATAATAGAAAACAACCTTGCAAGGTTGTTGGATCAGATGAGATATTTGGGAAGTGCTTAGCCCAGGCTGTTCTGCTTAACAGATGTTTATTTTGTTCCAGGCTTCCCAACCCTCCTTTCTCACAGTTATCTGTACTCCCTCACTCCCTCCACACAGGCACACTCCACTGTCTTCAGGGAAAGCCCTACTCTGTGCAAAGGATTTAATTTCTTATAAATTGAGAGAACCCCTCTTCTAGTGCCCCAGGCACAACTAGCTAAATCCATAAGGCAAAGACAAAGCTGGAAGCATTGGGGCAATGATGGGTTCTGATAAAATATTACAGGTACAGGGAAGGGGCAGCTAGGTGGATCACTGGGTGCAGGATCAGGTCTAGAGACGGGAGGTCCTGGGTTCAAATGCAACCTCAGATACTTCCTAGCTATGTGATCCTGGGCAAGTCATTTAACCCCAGTTACCTAACTCTTCCATCTTGGAACTGATAGTATCAATTCTAAGAGAGAAGGTAAGAGGGTTTTTTTGTGTTGTTTTTTAAATTATAGCCACTAGAGAAATGAAAAACTCTACCCTGGCCCTCATCATCCTGACCAACACATCAGAGTTTGGTAAAGGCCCAGACTTGAGATAGGGACAGAGAGAAAGAGACAGAGACTTCCTAGAATCATAGAGAAGTCAAGAACCTCCAGAGGTCATTGTAAACATTCAGTTTTCTGCCTCAAAACTAGTTTGCATCTATTCAAGATTTTTAAAACGGTATGAATATTTTTTTAACCCTTACCTTCCATCTTAGAATCAATCCCGTGTATTGGTTCCAAGGCAGAAGAGGGATAAGGGCTAGGCAATGGGGGTTAAGTGACTTGCCCAGGGTCACACAGCTGGGAAGTGGCTGAGGTCATATTTGAACCCAGGACCTCCCATCTCTAGACCTGACTCTCCATCCACTGAGCTACCCAGCTGCCCCCCCCCCCATATGAATATTTTTGAAAGGGTGAGGATAAAGACTTTGGAAGAAGTTGGAAAGTTCTGTCTTTTTTTAAAATTCAAAGATATTTTATTTTCCCAATTATATGTAATAATTTTCAACATATGCTTTCCAAAATTATAAGATCCAAAATTTTTCTTACAGATTTTCCCAATAATCAGTGGACATCCCTATAAAGAAAATGCTTCTGACCTATTGCCCCTCATGGTAGAGTCCTACAGAAATTTTTTTTGGGGGAAAAAAGTATTTATTTATCTGTTTGTTCCATTAAAATGTCCAAATATCTCCCTTTCTTCCTGCCCTCCCCACACTACAGAAAGCATCATTTGAAAAAGAGGATATATGTATATACATAAAGTTATACCTTTTTTTAATCCATCAGTATTAATTCTAAGACAGAAGAGCGGTAAGGGCTAGACAAGTGTCTGAAGGGGGAAGGCAGATTTGAACCTAGGTCCTTGGGACTCCAGGCCTGGCTCTCAATCCACTGAGACACTCAGCTGCCCCAAACCATGTTGTGCTTGTTTCTCTTCATCAGTTCTTTCTCTGGAGGTGGACATACACAAGTCGTTCTTCCCACAATATTTCCTATTGCAATGGCCTGATGCTGGATTTGCCTAGCACAAATCTCTCCACTCGAGTTCATTTTTTCCTTTCTTTTGAAACCCTTCCTTGCATCGTATGAAGTACCAGTTCCAAGGCAGAAGAGTGGGAAAGACTGGGCAATGAAGGTTAAGTGCCCAGGGTCACACAGCGAGGAAGTTTGAACCCAGGACCTTCTGTATCCAGGCCTGGTTTTCTTTCTTTCTTTTTTTTTCAGAAATGTTTTTAAAATGTTAATGCCTCTAGGTTTGGAAGCAATGTTGCAGCAGCAAGTTTGCTGGTTGGACATAAGAGAACAGAGTTGGCTTCTGACCTGGCCACATACCGCCTTTAAGAACACTGGGAAAGTAATTTAATTTCTCTAGGTCACATGTTTCCTCTTTTGCAAAATGTAGGAACTGAGAAGCTAAATTCTGGGTAGTAATAACCAAACTGACACCCAGAGAAGAGGTGAGGGATTGATGATTGTGTAATGTATATTATGGGCTAGATGTGGCTGATATATCAGTTTTCATTAAATGAGTTTTTACTCTGTTACAAAGAAAGGAGAAGAAAGCGAAGAGGTTTATTTGGAAATACTATGATGTAAAAACAAAAGGCATCAATTAAAATTTCTTAAAATGGGGAATTTGTTGGTCTAGTTGATGCCCAACATCCTTTCTACCTCCAAATCAAGGATCTCAAGGACTTCTGAATTGTTTTGAACTTTGAAAATGAGGGGTCAAAATATATGACTCTAAAGCAAAATAACAGGGCTCTTAAAATTTATTTATTTTTTTTGGTCCATGGGGTTTTCTTAGCAAAGAAACTAAAGTGATTTGCTATTTCCTTCTCCAGTGTCTCAAGGCAAACAGAAATTAAGTGACTTGCCCAAGGTCATGTAGCTAGGAAGTGTCTGAAGCTGGATTTGAACTTGGGTCTTCCTGACTCCAAACCCAGTCCTCTGTTCACTGAGCCACCTAGCTACTTCTGGCATATAGTAAATCCTTCTTCTTCCTTTTTTTTTAATCCTTATCTTCAAGTCTTAGAAACAACACTGTATATTGGTCCCAAGGCAGAAGAGTGGTAAATTTGATAGTAAAGTCTTAACAAATATTTTATGGATTGTCAGGGAAGGGAGGAAGAGGCATGGGATCAAAGAATGTCAGAGCTATAAAGGACCTTTGAAGCAGACCATCTAATCCATCTACATCAGTTACTAATCCCTTTTTTCAGTCATTGGTATGTTATCTACTCCTTGATCTTAGGACTCGGATGCCCCAAATATAAAGGCTCAATGAGATGTCTCATTTTGGTCAAAGTTAGATGCCTGCTATTGTCTTTCTTTCTTTTTTTTTAAAAGAAAATATTTTATTACATCATGAAAAAAGCAACACCAATCAACTAGGTTCATACTTGCTTAAAAAAATGGAAAACTATTTTAGTAGACAGCAAATCACTGAGGGCTGGTGGGGGCTTAAGAGACAGTGGTCTTCCTGAGGTCTCGTTTGGTCCAGTTGTACAGGCATCAAATGAGCTCTCATCTAAAGCCAGAATGAAGTTGTTGATGCCCATGGCCAACGCCACAGAGATCTTCAAAAATCTTGGCCCCTTGCTGGGAAATAGTGTGGTGATTTGGATCCTTGCCATCTTTTCTCAGCATGTCAGGGAGGAGTCTTCAGAGTGCATTGATAAACCAGTTACAGACCTGTACTGTGGATAGGTGTGTTTGCTGGGAGAGTAAAGCTTTTTTGTTGTTTCTTTTTTGCTCTGAAGGATAAGCATTGAACCGATGCTCATAGAGCCAGTCTCGGAGAATCTGTACAGATTCTTTGGGTAGATTACCCCGTCTTCTCCACTTGCCTGAGCCCAATGAAGAGGAAAGGTCCAGGGAAATAACCATAGGGATATTTTCTTCAGTAAAATGCATGAGTATTTCACTTACTTGGGGGCAGCTAGGAGCACAGTGGATAGAGCGCCAGGTCTAGAGTCAGAAGGACCTGAGTTTAAATCTGGTCTCACAAATAGGTCACTTCCTAGCTGAGTGACTCTGGGCAAGTCACTTAACCCCAACTGCCTAGCCCTTACCACTTTTCTGCCTCAGAAGTGATACTTGGTGTCAATTCTAAGACAAAAGATAAGGTGTGTGTGTGTGTGTGTGTGTGTGTGTGTGTGTGTATGTATGTGTGTGTGTGTGTATGTGTGTGTGTGTGTGTGTGTGTGTGTGTGTGTGTGTGTGTGTGTGTGTGTTTAAAGGGCATTGGTAACCAGCCTGGTTGGATTAGATGGTCTGCATCAATAGTCCTTTATTGGGGCAGCTAGGTAGCACAGTGGATAGAGAGCCAGGTGTGGGGTCAAAAGAACCTGGGTTAAAATCTGGTCTGAGACACTTCCTAGCTGTGTGACCCTGGACAAGTCACCTAACTTATTGCTTAGCCCTTGCTACTCTTTTGTCTCAACTAAGACAGAATGAAATTCAATTCCTTGTTCTGGAATGGAGAAGCACTTCTCAAAGATTGGCATCATGAAGAATATTTCTCTTTTTTTAAGGAGCAGCCTAAAGAACTCCTTTGTATTAAAATTGGCTCAATCTAACTGACATATCCCAGCACCCTAAGGATTAATTTTAGTAAGAAGTTGAGCAGATTGGGGTAGGGAAAAGGAAGAGGCCAGGACAAGGAATATTAAAAGTTCTAAGAGAAAGGAGAGAATAGTAAGAAATGAAAGATGAGATAGATCATTAGTCTTCTGAGGATGGATTTAAAAGTTATCTCTTGGGAGTTGCTTCAGATGCTTTTCTACCCTAATGTGGGCTTCCTGGCACCCAAGACGGAGTTAAAATTCCAGGGGAAGGAGGTTACTGGTGTTTCCTCTTAGAGAAACAGAAAAATAGTTTCTGAGCAAACACAGGAGTGATGGGAAGGAAAAGGATGTTAGAGGAAGCAGCTGGAGAGTCACTTGTCCTCCTATTGATCCATATCCCCTTTTCAGTTGCATAGAAAGGGAAAAAAGGTACCTTCCTTTCAGCTGTGTATGGTCTGGAAAGATAAACTTTGTGTCATTTTTTAAGAGCTTGCAGTAATGGATATAAAGTCAGCTTCAGAACTAGGAAGACCTGGATACATACATATTAGTTAGGTGACCCTGAGCAACTCACTTAATTTTTGCTCAAAGCAACTTACTTTTTTTTAAACTCTTACCTTCTGCATTAGACTTAATACTGTATATTGGTTCTAAGACACAAGAGTGGTAAGGACTAGGCAATGGAGGTTAAGTGACTTGCCCAGGGTCACACACCTAGGAAGTGCCTGGGGTCATATTTGAACCCAGGACCTCCTGTCTCTAAGTCTGGCTCTCCATCCACTGAGCTACCCAATTGCCCCCATCCCAAGCAACTTTCCAAGATTTGCCATTGCAGAGCAGATGTAGATCTGTGTTAATACAGGGAATTTCCTGTTACAATAAATTAACAGATTCACTTTAAAAGATTAACTTATTTCTCTAGCAAGCCCAGAGCCGGCATATTTAGTCTAGATCCATTTAATTCTACTGTAGCTCAAAGGACCTTTAGGTATCACTTGCAACCTGAGAGCTAAGATTGGAAGCAAAAACTAGAGCACATTAGAGGTGGACCCTCAGTCCAGAGTAATTAACAGTAACAGTTGACATTTATATAGAGATTCAAGGTCTGACATCACTCTATCACATGCATCACAATGGCTTTCACAAACTTTCCTGAGAAGAAGACATTACTGTATTATCAGCCTCATTTTACAGATGATAATTGAAGCTGAGACCTAGGTCATCCTGCTGCAAAGACCTGCACTCTACACACTCTGCAATGCTAAATTGGCTTATCTTCCAGATGAAAAGAGGACAACTGAACACCATTCTGACCAATCTATATATTTTTTTCTCTACATAATCTCCCTATAATGAGACCCAAAAGGGCCAAAAATAGCAAGAAGGTATTAGTGATTTGGAGAGTCCCAACTCAGGCCAAGGGAGTCTACTGAGGAGAAAGAAATCACTGAAAGAGCTTGGACTTGTACCCAGGACTACTGGCTGCTAGTCCTGACTACCCTGACTTGCCTCACTAATTCTCTGTGTGACCTCAGCAGGTCACTTTCCCCCCCCAGTCTATTCCTTTTGTGATTTTTTAAATTGCATTTAGAAACAGTTTTCAACAGTTGTTTTCTGGTATTTTGTGATCCAATTTTTCTCTCCTCCCTGCTCACCAGATGGTAAATAATCTGATAAAGGTTATACCAGTGCTGTCATGCATATCATATTCCCCATCATCATGAATCCTTTGGGGTGGTCTTGGATCCTTGCATTGCTGACAATAATTTCATTCTTCAAAGTTGGTCATCAAATAATATTTGTTACTGTATACATTGTTCTCCTGGTTCTGCTCACTTCATCCTGCATCAACTCATATAAATCTTTCCAGGTTTTTCTGAAATCATACTGTTTGCCATTTCTTATGGCACAATAGTATTCCATGACAACCATATACCACAACTTGTTCAGCCATTCCCCAATTGGTGGACATCCCCTCAGTTTCCAACTCTTTGTCACCACAATGAGCTGCCATAAATATTTTCCCAGCAAGTGGTTTAACCTCTGGGAACCTTGGTTTTCTTATTTGTAAAATGAAAAGGTTCAACTAGTTGGTCTCCAAGGTTATTCCCAGCTCTAGCTAACATTCTATGGTTTTAGGAAAGGAGGTTGGAAAGCTCCCAGAACCTTAGTCTGTTCTATCATGTTAGAGGGAGGTTTCATAGTATATACAAGTCCTGTAACTCAATCAGGTGAATGCCTTGCTTACAGTCTTTCCTCAGCTTCTACCCTTTCATGCTAGGGGATTTCAAAGACCAGATGATACTCTCACAAACACCCTAATCTTATGGTTTCTCGATTTATTTCACAGAACCTCCAGTCAAACACAAAGATGGTCATGCCCTTGATCTTGTCACCACACACAAATGTACCCCTTTGATGTTCACATACTCTGAAATTCTCCTATTTGATCACAATCTATTGTCATTTCACCCAACCCTATTGCTCTGAAACAGCAAATCCTATTCTTCATCCACATCATGACCTCAGCTCTTTCATAGGCTATCATGCTTACATTAGCTATACTCTCCTTCCTTCTCCATCTTGACCCTTTAAAAACAAGCTCAACTCCATACTGCCCTCTTTTTGGGAATCCATTAGCCCTTTATTGTAAGACCAATTTTTCCTTACCAAGACTCAACCTTGAATAACTTCCATAATCTATCACCATCATCCTACACATGCCCTGTTGAATGAAGCTGGAGAAAATCATGACACTGATTGGATCGACTAAAAAAGTATGTTACATAATCTCCAGTAGGCTCTGGTGGCTATAAGGCAACCCTTTTACATCTCTCTAATTAATTGGCTATCACAGGGTCCATGGCTTTTACAAACTTTTACCATTTTCCTCAAAGCTCCCATAGCTCTTCTGCCTCTCTCCGTTTATCTGAGTACCCAGCCTAACATTGTACTGAAAAAATTGAGGCTATTTGCCCAGAGTTCCCTCTTTTCCCTTTTCCCTTATCTCAAACGTTACCTAGATGCCTTCTTCCATGATCTCCTCCTTCATGGGGGTCTCACATAATGAAGTGACCCTTTTTCTTACCAAGGCCAACCTCTCTACATGCATAAGTGATCCAATTCCATCTCGTCTCCACTAGTAGATTGTCCCCCTCTATTATCCTCACTCTCTAATTTATCTTCAATTCCTCCCTTGATCTAGTGGTTGCTTACAAGCATGCCCATGTCTCACCCCAACTCCAGAACCCCTCCTGAACTGATCCAGCCAATCCTGCTGGTTATCAACCCTAGATCTCTTCCTTTGTGTAGCTAAACACCTTGAAAAGCCCCCCTACAAAGAGTATCTTCACTTTCATGCCTCTCACTCTTTTTTTAACTCTCTACAATCTGACTTCAACCTCATCATTCAACCCAAACTCCTTTTTTCAAAGTTAATAAAGTTCTCTTAATTGCCAAATCTAATGGCCTTTCCTCAGTTCTCATGCTTGACTTCCCTACAGTTGACAATCTACAGATTACCCTCTTTTCCTTGGTATTCTCTTCTCTTTAGGTTTTTGAGATATTACTGTCTCCTGATCCTTCGCCTCCCTACCTAACCCCTCCATCTCAGTCTCCTTTGTTGGATCTTCATTCAGGTCATGGCCACTAATGGTGAGTATTCCACAGAGTTCTATCCCAGGTCCTCTTCTTTCCCTTTAATACTTGGGGGGCAGCTGGGTATCTCAGTGGATTGAGAACCAGGCCTAAAGACTGGGCAGTCCTAGGTTCAAATCTGGACTCAAACACTTTCCCAGATGTGTGACCTTAGTCAAGTCACTTAACCCCCATTGCCTAGCCCTTACCACTCTTCTGCCTTGGAACCAATACATAGTATTGATTCTAAGATGGAAGGTAAGGGTTCAAAAAAATACTATTTAACTTGGTGATCTCATTGGTTCCCCCAGATCCAATTGTCAAATCCATGCTGATGACTCTCAGTTCTACTTATCCAGCCCGAATCCCTCTGCCTCTTGCCTTGCATCTCCAACTGACTACTAGACATCTTGAACAGAATGCCTT
Source organism: Monodelphis domestica (assembly GCF_027887165.1). Lineage (NCBI taxonomy): Eukaryota > Metazoa > Chordata > Mammalia > Didelphimorphia > Didelphidae > Monodelphis > Monodelphis domestica. The sequence goes on along the minus strand of NC_077233.1, from coordinate 179,850,799 downwards.
CATAATTGGATTCATTATCTTTCCACCAAAACTGTCCCCTTGCCCTAACTTCCTCTATTACTGTCAAAGGCACTAACATCGAGGCCCTCATCCCCCAATGCTTGAACTAGCCTAATAGCCTGCTGGCTGGTCTTCCCATAGAAAGTCTCTTAAATATAAAATCCTCTCTTTGGCTTTTTAAGCCCTTTTTGGCGTTTGGCTTATATCTAAAGTCTCTCCAAATGGTATTAACATAGTCACTTCTAGAAAAGCACTCGATGCACAAAGTAGACAAGTATAGGATAGGCATTTTTTTCTTCTGGTGTATAATAAGGGACAGAGTGCTGGGCTCTGGAGTCAGGAAGCCCTGAATTTGAATATAGCCTCTAGAAGTTGTTGTGTGACCCTGGGATGGTCACTTCAACTGTTTCAATTTCCTCATGTGTGAAATAAGGATAAAAATAGCACCTACCTCGCAAGGTTGTTGGGAGGGCCAAACGGTGGGGAGAATAGTTGTAAAGCACTTAGCATAATGTCTGGGACAGAGTAAGTGCTATATAAGTGTTAGCTACTATTTTTAGTATTATTAAATAAGTCATAAGTGCATGTTGATGGATGTTTAGAACATGAAGCAGTAGGGGGCAGGTAGGTGGCTCACTGAATTGAGTGCCAGGCCTAAAGATGGGACATCCTGGGTTCAAAGCTGGCCTCAGACACTTCCTAGCTCTGTGACTCTGGGCAAGTCACAACTTCCATTGCCTAGCTTTTCCTGTTCTTCTGCCTTGGAACCAGTACTTAGTATGGCTTCTAAGATGGAAGGATAGGGTTTAAAGAAAAGAAAAGAAAAGAATCTGTTTGGGGGGCAGCTTGGTGGCACAGTAGATGGGGTACCAGACCTGGAGTTGGGAAGACTTGGGTTCAAATATGGCTTTGGTTACTTCCTAGTTGTGTGACTGGGCAAGTTATTTAACCTTAACTAAAGCACTTGTGCCTTGGAGTCAATATTCAGTATTGATTCAAAGATAGAGGGTAGGGTTAAAGAAAAAAAGATGAAAGCAATAACCTTTAATTACTATTATGCCCTCCCAGGAGGCCAAAACTTAAAAATTAAAACATGACATGTTTTCTGTAACTGTCAAGTAGATAATTAACTTTCTAGGCTCTGCCCTGAGTAACTTACTTTCGAGTCTTATCTTTTGCCAAGTCACAGCTTGTGCTCACTCTCTGGCCTATGATTATCTTCTTCAAGTTAATCTTCTGAAGTTGTTTCAGTAAAAGGTCACCTCCTTCGGACCAAGCAGCATCTGGACCAAGAGCTCCTGATTTCTCAAACTTACAAGGTTGACACCAGTGCTAGTAATTGCTATCTCAGATCTCTGTGCTCAGGGAAAGAAACACAGAGCAGAAAAGGCAGCCAGACAATTGAAGGCAATCTTCAGATGTGTCCAGTCAGGCATATCTATTTCGTGTCATGTGCTTATTGCTGCTGTGTCAATGGGGGAAAATGGGGTATAAAAGAAGCCTCCACCCACACCAAATCCATGAGAGAGTCAAGCCATATTTTCAAGAAAGGAGGAAGAAGAGGGCTCAAAAGAGTGCAGTCATTCCTTTTAAAGTTAGCCCTTCCTGAGTGGGTCTGCCCTTCTCAGCCCCAGGGGCTGATCCTCTTGGATAAAGCCCCTCCCATTGAACCATCATACAGTCCAAAGGACCAGTAAGGACTTGTGGTATCATCCCCAAATAAAAATCCTTCAGAAGTGAGCCAGAGAAGCCATCATTGGAAGTGGCCTGGAAGCTAAGCCTAAGTCCATGAATGTGCCATGAGACAGCTATACCCTAGCAAGAGAAGATGAAGGAAAAGGGATTTCCTTATTACCTTCCATTACACAGAGAATGAAGCTAAGAGCCAAGGTATTTAACTGTCATACTCAGCATAAAGGAAGTAGTATCAGAGATAAGATTTGACTTTAAACTGCCTCCTACGTAATCATCTTCATGTTGTGTGGCTTCAGTCATATCTGGCCCTTTGTAACCCCATTTTAGGATTTTCTTGGCACAAAATGCTAGAGTAGTTTGCCATTTCCTTATCCAGTTCATTTTAGAGATAAGGCAAAAAAAGGTAAGTGACTTGTTCAGAATCACACATCCACAATTCCCACAGACTGAACTCTCATCTCTATGCTGATGATTCTTAATTCTATTTATCCAGCCCTAACCTCTCTGCTGACCTCCTGCCTTTCATCTCCAATCAACTACTAGACATCTTGAACTGGTTATTTTATAGACATCTTAAAGACAAATTAGAGAGTGGGGATGATAGAGGGGAGCAATCAGCTATGGGAACAGTGTCTGAAGCTGGATTTGAACTCATGAAGATGAATCTTCCTGATTTCAAGCCCAGTGTTCTATTCACTTTGTCATCTACCTGCCCTATGTCATTTTTATAGAGATGATGCTTGAACCCATGGGGGCTGGTGAGATCATTATGAGAAGGTATAGAGATAGAAAGAGGGACCTAAGGCAGAGCCTTTGGGGAACCCTGTGTTTAGGAGATGGAATATGGATGGCAACCCAACAAAGGAGCCTGAGATGATCAGACAGAAGAAAACAACATCATAAAACAAAGAGAAGAGAGTGCCCAGGAGGAGTATCAAAGAGAATTCCAGAAAGATAAGGACTGAGAATAGGTTATAGGTTTTCACAGTTGGTAAGTTTGGAAAGAAAAGTTTCAGCAGAGTGGAGGGGTCATAAGGAAGATTATAAAGAGTTGAGAAGTAGGAGCTGAGGAAGTGGAAGCATTGAGTATAGACAATTCTTTCTAAGACTTTGAGTGTAAGTAAAGAAAACCACCAGACTCACGCTTGAAGAGATGTAATATTTAGAACTGAAAGGAAACTCGAAGTTCATTTACTTTAATCCCCTCATTTTAAGAATGAGAAAACTAGGACTCAGAAAGCTTATACCACTTGCCCAAAGTCACACAAGAAGTAAAAGTGTGATCAAGCAGACCAGCTCCAAATTATAGCAATAATGGCTGTCTGTTCTGGAAAGAGGAGATGGGGTTATAGGTGTCCCCAGGTCTGAAAGGATTAGACACATGAGTGGTTTTTAAAATAACAGAACCATGGGGATGTAAATCTAACCTTCTGGATACAAACCCAGAATTGTAAGTTAAATGGAGGGAGTTTTAAGGATGATTGAGCGACCAGTATGTTAACAGGTATCTGGGAAAGGGAAGGGAATAAGCACTGATAGGCCCTCTATGTGCCAGCTGCCTCTGAAGAATTTGAAAATGAGAAAGAAGGCAGGATCTAAAAGGAGAGCATAAGAAATGGGGCTAGCTTTGACAAAGAGCAGAGCCACCTCTTTATCAGAGACTAGAGAAAAGGAGAGAATGCAGGAAAGGAAGAAAGGCAGAGCAGAAGCAATGAGAAGAGGGAGCTCAGTGTGAATACTTTTCTCAATCAAGTATAATGTGAATTCCTCTGTTGAGAGGGAAGGAGCGAACTCATAAAGAGAGAAAGAAGAAAGAAAAAGGAAAGGAGGAAAAAAAGAAGTGGGGGAAGGGAGAAAGAAGGAAATAGGAAGGACGACCAGAACAGGGGACATAGCCTAGGGAGAATCAGTCAATAAGTAGTATTTTTTAAGGAGTTACTTATGTACCAAGAAGAATACTTGAGGTCAAGACAAGAATAAGAATGGATTTTGAAGAACTGAGCATAGGGAGAAACAGAAGGATGGGAATATATGATTAAAAACAATGAACACTCTTATTTATGAGTACAGGACTGCATATCTTCATGACAGGACTACTTTATGGCCAGCTGGTTGGTCTCCCTGGTACAGCTGCTACAAGTTCCTCCCCATTCCAATTCATACTCTATTTTGTGTCAATGTGATTTTCCTAAGCACAGATCTGACGCTATTATACCTTTCTCCACTCAAACTACAGTGGCTCCCGATTACTTCAAGGATCAATTATAAAATCTGTTTGGTGTTCAAAGTCCTTCATAACTTATTCTACCCTCTTTCCAGTTTTCTTACAAGTTAAACCTCTCTCCACTACAGTACTCTTTGATTCAATGATATTGCCACATCTGTTTCTAGACTCTGAGTATTCTCTCTGGCTGTTCCCTAAGTTTAGAATACTACTCTCCCTGCTCATCTCAACCACTTAGCTTCTCAGGCTTCATTAAGTCCCAGATAAAATCCTCCCTTCTACAAAAAGTCTTTCCTGGTCCCCTTTAATCCTAGTGCTTTTCCTTCACTGATTATCTTCATTTTATCATATATATACATATACATATATATAAATATGTCTTATTTGTACATAGCCATTTACCTGTTCTCTTAGACTGTGAACTCCTTGAAAGTTTCTTTGTATCCTGAGTGCTGAGCACAGTGCCTGGCATGCAGTAGGTACTTCATAAATGCTTATGGAATTACTGACTTTAGAAGTGCTACATGCCCAAGTAAACCAGTTCCACAGCAATATTAGTTCTGACTATTCTGGAAAGAGAACTATGTGATGGGTGTCAGCCCTGAAAGGATTAAGACACCTAAATGGTTTTAAAAATAACATCCAACTCTTCATGACCTCATTTGGGGTTTCCTTGGCAAAGATCTGGGAGTGGTTTGCCATTTCCTTCTCCAGTTCATTTTTTACAGATGAGGAAACCGAGACAAACAGAGTTAAGTGATTTGCCCAGGGTCATCACCCAGTTAGTAAGGCATTTTATCCTAGAATAAGTAACTAGAGTCCTAAGAGAAGCAAGGAGGAAGATTATTCATTCCTCAGATAGACACAGTGTGTGATTCTTCCAACACGGGGGCCTCTCTAGCCTCTGTTGCTCTCACCCATCACTTCAGTTTGGATAATATTTTGTTCCAGGGATACCACCTTGTCCTGATTGGTGATTTGATGATTTTTTTTCCCCCAAAGGGTTATCAGGGAAACAAGTAAGAGGTCAGGTTTCCTAATATGGTGTACACAAGCAAAGGGACTAAGGTCATTTGTGATAAAGGAAGTGCTTATTTTCCTCACCCACCTGAAAGCAGCAGCTTGGGACAGGAGAAAGTATTGAGTGGCATCCTGAAGCCCTGAGTCCTCATTCTATCACTGATTGTCTGGGTAACCATGGCAATGAGAAGGGAGTAAAGGAATAAGTATTTATTGAAAGAGTGCCTACTATGTGGCAGGCACAATGCTAAGCAATTTACAAATATTATCTCATTTGATCCTCATACCAATCCTTTGAGGTAGGCACTGCTATTATGTAGTTGAGGAAACTGAGGCAAAAGGTTAAATAATTTGCCTAAGATCACACAGCTAGGAAGTATCGGAGGTTGCATTTGAACTCAGGTTTTCCTGACTTCAGGCCTAGCATTTTCTACTGTGCCACTCAGCAAGGTATTTCAGCCTCTTTGAGTCTTATAGCCCCCAGTCGTGAGAGTGGACTCCAGTAAAATCAAAGCCATGTTCTGGCATGAATCACTCTTCACATGAGACCCCCCAAACCCTCCTTTCTAACCCTCCTCCTCTGCTGTACTTGGTAACCACTGGCTGTTCTTGACAAACCCACCAAAACAAATATTTCCCTTAGAATCTGGGCTAGATGGTTACATATTTACCTGTGATTTATTATCCTATAGAAAACTCTGTCTAACTTCGGTGAGGTGAACTAAGTCATTGTACTAAGATTGTAAATCACGACTAACCATTGTCCATGTAAAAAGCTTATCTAATCCCTGTGATCAATAAACCTCCCCTCTGATTACTACCAGCTTCTGTGGCCCTCCTGATACATGCCATTCTCCTCATCCCTTCAGGACCCCTGAATGTTTGTCTGTCCTCCTTAGGACCCCCTGACAGAGTCTCAGTTTCCAGAGAAGTAAGATCAGACAGATAGACTATGTTATTGAAGGTCCTCATTTAGTTCTAATACTTTGGAACTTCTCCTTTCCTTACCATATGCCTCTTACAGTGGACAAGAGGCTGAATCTTAAAGTCCTGGATTAAAAAATCTGCTTTTATGACACATATTAGTCGTGCAGCCCTAGGTAAGTCACATAACCTCTTAATGCTCTCATGTCCATGCAACTCTATGACAAAAATGTGTGGAAAAGGTGCATTGCTAGAGGAAGCTATAGTATTACCCCTTAGAGGAAATCCCCCAGAGGTCCTCTAATGCAGAAGCCTCCTCACAAGTGGCTTCCCACAGAAAGACATCTCACTCTGCTCTTCTGTTCTGTCCAGTAATCCAAGTTTAAGCTGAATTTACAAAGTATAAGGGCACAGGGAAAGGGGTGAGGAATGAGCCACTGCTGCTGGAATAGCAGGTCTCACATGGATGAGGGACAGGTTTCTGATTTGGGACTCCCCCAGGCCTGTCTTTTAAAACCAGACTGTAACTGCCAGTACTTCAAAGACGTCAGCAAAATGTGTGAAATGCCTGCTGTTTTAAAGCTGGTTTCAGTCTTTCTAGGGTTATTACCCATTCCTGCCCTTTGGTGTGACCAGCACTGATGAGATGATGACGTGACCAGGAGTCCTGGGGTCCTTAGGTTTGAACAAGATGGACCAGGACAAAGCAGGAGCATCAGGGTCCCAAAGAGGAGTGTGCTTTGGTTGTGGCTCTCCAGAGATCCTAGAGCCAGGATCACTGTCAAACGTGTAGGTAATACCCACTACACGATACCTCCAGGGGAGGAATCAAAAACTCTCACCCGCTATAAGGATTAAGATACACATACACATACACAGCCCTCCTAGATTTCCTCGCCTCTGCAGGGGAGTAATTGAGTTGCCACTGCTTTGGATGTCAATAGCTCAGGCAGGGCCGGCACCGCCCCACCCCATCGCACCCTCTCCTGCTTCTGCTCTTCCCGCCCTCTCGGGATCGCCCGTTTCCCTCACTAACCGGTCCTTAGCTAGCCTTATCCGAAGAGCTCAGGGCGGGGGCGGAGCCACTAGACTGCCCTAAGTCTGGGCCATTTAGTCACAGGCTCTCCGAACGCCGATGATGTCTAGCATTAGACTCTTTGAGTCATGCCTGGGCTGCCCAGTGCTCTCCGTCTGGGGGGGGGGGGCGGGGAGGGAAGGGCGGATCTCGGGGCTAGGGTCTGCCCTGGCTTTGTTGGGGTATAACAAAGCAAGGACCCCCTTACTGGTGTCTGAAGGGATTTTGAGATCTCAGAGGGGAGGAGCGATTGGTCATTAGGGTGGTGGGGTGGGTGGGGAACATAAGGATGGTTCTTAGTGCGGCCACTAGCACAGGAGCGCTGGGCGGGAGCCGTGCTCATCCAGCTGGAACAAACTCTCTGCCTTCTGGTCCATCCAGCCCTCGACCTCCCCCCACCCCCAGCAATCTTTGCCCCTCCTCCTCATCCGGTCTCCAAGCCCCTCCCGTCCAGTCCTGGGTTCCTCCTTTGGGGCTGCGCGGGAGGGAGAGATGGGGGACCAAATTGGGGTGTTACTATCAGAAGCTCTACTTAGAGCCCCACCCTGGGTAGGAGCAAGGGACAGAGCAAAGAATCACTCGATAGATAGGGTTATTAGAAAAATAACGAGGCCCCGCCCCCAGTTAGACCCCGCCCACGCACCCACCCGGGCCACGCCCACCCAGTCTTTCCCTCCTCTAGCCCTCCAGCCCCGCCCCCTGACCACCACTGGCTGAGTCTGTGCTGAGCTGTTTGCGCCCCCGGGAACCAGAGCCCCAGGTAAAGGGGGTTTGGGGGGGGGGCCGGGAGCGCCTGAGAAGGGCGGTCTCCCTTCCCTGGGCTGAGCTTTTAGGAATATCCCCCAGGATTTAGGATTGGGAATCGGACAGGTTGTGCCTCCAGAGGGTTCCGACTCAAGAAGAGGGGACCCTTCTCCCGGAATCCTCTTCATCTCCTGCTTGGGGCGGAGCCCCCGCCGTCCTCTCTGGCGGGCTGGGAGTCAGAAGGGTAGGCCCCAGGAGGGTGTCGGTTTGGGCATAATTGAAGACTTGAGGGAGCTGGGGGCTGAAGAAGAGGGAGGGAACTTCTAGGGTGGGGAGGTTGCCTGGAGTCAGTAGAATTCAGATGGGCTTGTAATGGGGATTCAAGTTTCTTCTTTTCTACCAGTCATCCCCCTCCTCCCTTCTTTCATAAGCCAGGCTTCCCTATTTATTTTTTAGGGTATTTTTTGGTGGGGAGCATGAAAGGAGAGGTGTTCGAATTGGACCTGCCTATACCCGCTCCTCGCAGAGTGGCCGAGAGAGAGAGGCGGAGGAGGGGGAATGTTTTGCATTAGAACATGTTTGTTTGGGGTAAACCCCACCGAGATGGTTTGCGAGTTTTTGAGCTTAGGCCAAAATGGTGTTTTGCTGGTCGAAGGGGTGGAAGGAAATTAACAAGCGCTAGAGAATAGCTTACCTTTTCCCCTCCTCCCTCTTTGGGACAAGGCTTCGGAAAACCTAGTGATTACAAGCAGAAAATAGCACCAGTTCAAGGCAGATATTCAGCAGGACTACCTGCCTTTCCGAGTTGAGAAGCACTGGGGCTTCTTTCCCAGGCAGACTGGAATTTCCTTGGCTGCTGCTTCTTGAGAACTGGCTTAGAGTTCACTTCCGCGATCCCCTCCCCCACTCTTACCCTGCTTGGAGTGACCCTCTTGCGGGTGTCCGAGAGGACTTCGAGATTTCCGAAAGGGGCTGAGGGATTAGTTACTGGGCTTTTGTAGCTGCTTTCTGAGGAACTAGACTTCGTTGGATGGGAGCCAGCTAGAAAGTCCGGTTGCTCCAGATGGTTAACAGCTGACCAACTGTTGAGCTTTCCAGATGGGGTCTCAGTATGGCAGAAATTGTGTCTGGACTGTATCTATGAGAGAGAGAAAGAGAAGCCACCATCAATGAACATCTGTGGTAGAAGAAGCAGCTGGATTGGGAATGTGAGTGGGAGGGGGCAGGGCACTGGAGGAAAAGGAGTGTGGGGCCCAGTAGAGGGGTTGGAGATAAAAGAGATCTGATCAAATGAATGCTCTCAGCCATTTCCAGAAGCCTTTCAGTAGGTCTTAGCTTTGGTGTGGGGACAACTGGAACTGGACATTTGAAACAAAATTATGTCATTAAAAACACAGAATGGTCATATTTGGTGTGGATGATAGAGTGGGACCAGTTGAAGGGGTGTGTATGTCTGTGTCTGTGTAGTCAGCCAGCCTGCCAGCCATCAGCCAGAATTTCTGCTGGAAAAAAAAAAAGGACCCCTTTCAGGGAATTGACATCCCAAATTGCAGGCTGTTAGGAAGGGATGGACCAAGTGGTGACTCATTAAATTTCCTGAAGATCCTTCCCTATTCATTCATTAAATTTCTTTTGAAGTACCAGCTGCATGTCAGGAAGAGATCCCTCCCTTCTACATGTTTAAGAGGGTAAGAAAGAGTTGTGGGAAGATGGGGACCGCTAACTCCCAAGGTTCACTGTGTTTTTGCTGCCCCCAAATACCACTTTCTCCAATGCCCAATAACCTATATTAGCATACTATTCCTTTGTATTGACTACTACCCAATTAAACTTCTTTTCCAACCACCACTGTGGTAACTAATCATGTCCTTATTGTGAATGAGTTTGAGATGGAGGGGAGGCTGTGAATGACATAAAGTCAATTAACAAGCATTCATAAAGGCCCATTATGTGCTAGGTACTTTGCTAGGCACCAGAGATGATACAAAGACAAAAATGAAACATCCCCTACCAACAAGGATGTTATATTTTATGGGTGGAGACATGTACATATGTAAGTAAATACAACATTTCTATAAGGTAATGGAGGGCATTAGAGCTGGGGGTGTCAGGGAAGGCTTCATGTAGAAGGTGGCATTTGAACTAAGCTTAGAAAGAGATTAGGGGTTTCATGCAGGAAGAGATGAGTAGGGAGAGCATTCCAGGTGGCATGGAAGTTAACTGCAAAAACATGGAGCATAGGGATAGAATGTCCTGTATTAGGAACAACAAGTAGGCTGGTTTGACTAGACTGAAATAGGTGAAGCAGAGAACAAAAATATGTAGTAAACTTGCAAAGGTAGGTTGGGACCAGATTGTGATGAGCTTTAAATCCCTAACAGAGGAGTTTTTGTATTTGATCTGAGGAAATGGGGAACCTCTGGAAGTTTTTTGAACAAGAGAATTACATGGCCAGACCAGAACTTTAAGAAGTTCACTGTGGCAGTTGAGTGGAGGAAGGATAGGAGAGGGGAGAGACCCATAATATGGACTGTTATAATAGTCAAGGTGATGAATAATTGAATCAAGGTAGTGGCCAACTTTATCTTGTTCTTTTTTTTTTCCCAACACTTTTGTCTTAGAATCAGTACTGTGTATTGGTCCCTAGACAGACTGGTGGTAAGGGCTAGGCAATGGGGTTTAAGTGAGTTGCCCAGGGTCACAGGGCTAGGAAGTGTTTTGAGGTCGATTTGAACCCAGGACCTCCCTTCCCCTGGACCTGGCTCTCAATCTACTTGAGCTGCCCCCTCAACTTTATCTTTTAATAAGATGTTCAATTCTGCCTCCAGTTCTCCTCTGAAATAGGAAAATATGATTAGATCTGGACTGAAGGATTCTGAGCCAGGGTCTGCTCACTCCTCCTCTCTAGCTGTAACCAGTAGAGCCTGAGGCTGGGGATTCAGGAATGTTGGGGAGGAAAAGAGGTGGGGAGAGAAGGAGGATGCTGGGTTTTTTCCATTATCAACACTTTATTCTAGGATTCCCATTGTCTAACTTGGCTTAGTCAATTTGGACCCATTTAAACAAGGTTTGGGGAGCTTCCCTACCTCTTTTCCTTTCCTGTGGCACCCCATTTGCTCCTATCTCTACCTCTGAGAGAGGAAGGCTACATGCCCCCACCCCTGCTCCCCTGTTCCCCAGTTAGAGGTTATAGAAGTGTAATTTTACCACTCTCTTCTTAAGCCCCTTCAATATTTGTTGGCATTGGCTAGGTTTTCAGTACAAATCTACTTCCAACTTCTGACATCTCTATCCCCTCACCCTCCAACTCCCTTAAAAACCAGGAGCCAGGAGCAATGGATTAGAACTATATATACTGAAGTAGACAACACTTTGTTACCTTGTCTTCTCTTTTTCAAAGTAGTCCCCTCTTTGGCTCTCTCCCACGGTTCCTATGGCTTTCCAAGTGTCTTGAAGAGAGGGGCTTCATGTACTAAGAATGTCTTTCTGTTTTCATGAAAGGGCTCATTCTAGTGGAAGTCTGTGTGTGTATGTGTTGGGGGACAAGGTATCCTAGAGGCAGGGGTGTCCGGAAAGGCAGATTGAGTAGGATAGACACAGAAGAGAGGGAGAGGGAGGCAGAAAGGGAAGGGAGGAGACAAGACAGACAAATCTTGTTGGCTACATAGAGTTCAGTTCATCAATAAACCTTTATTCAATGCCTACTATTAGCCAAGCTCTGGTGCTTGGAAAACAGAAAAAGAAAGGAAACAGTTTTGCCTTTTTGGAGCTTACATTCTCTTGAAAGAAACAACATGTATATTATATATAGGTATATCAGAGAGAGAGAGAGACAGAGACAGAGAGAGACAAAGACAGAAAGAGAGAGAGACAGAGAGAGAGACAGAGACAGAGAGAGACAAAGACAGAGAAAGAGAGACAGAGACAGAGAGACAGAGAGAGACAGAGAGAGAGGAAGAAGAAGGAGGAGGAGGAGGAAGAGGAGGACAGACACTAGCAGTTTGGGGGATAGGAGACAGGAAAAGCCTGATGAGCTAGGGGATTCTTAAATTGAGCTTTGAAGGAGACTTGGGATTCTGAGAGGTGCTGGTGGAAAGGGAGCCAGTTTCAAGTACGGGGCCAGAAAATACGTAGGTTTGGAGGTTGTAGGTAGAGTGACTGGCCATATAAGAAGACTAGTTTGATTGGGCTATAGGAATTGTTGAAGGGACTGATGTTTATGAGGCTAGAAAGGTAGGTTGGGGCCAGGTTGTTCAGGACTTTAAAAATCAAACAGGAGTTTATTTTTTATTTTAGAGGTAATAGGGATTCACTTGAGTTTATCAATCTGGGGAAGTGACATAGTCAGAGCAGTGCTTTAAGAAACTTTGAAGGGTAGCTAGGTGGCTCAGTGGACGACAGAGAGCCAGGCCTGGAGATGGGAAGGGGGTAGGTTTAGCTCCCGTCTCAGACACTACTTAGCTGTGTGACCCTGGGCAAGTCATTTAACCCCATTGCCTAATCCTTTCCACTCTTTTGCTTTGGAATCAATACCTAATATGGATTCTAAGACAGAAGGAAAGGAAGAAACAAACTTTGACAGCTTTATGGAGAGTGTATTAGAGATAGGGATGCAAGTTAGAACTTCAGTAGTCCACTGATTCAGGGGGAAAGGAGCTGGAAATTGCTCATTAACTGCCGTTTTAACCAGATTCTTAAAGATCACTTCCACCAGCTGGCAGGCTCAGTGGATAGAGCCCTGGTCTAAAGTCTGGAAGAACTGAGTTCAAATCCAGCCTTGAGACACTAGCTATGTGACCCTAGGCAAATCAGTTTAACTGTTTGCCTCAGTTTCCTTAACTGTAAAATGGGGATAATAGCACAGCAGCTATTGTGCAGGGTTGTTGGGAGGATCAAATGAGATCATATTTGTAATCAAGGGTTTAGCTCAGTGCTTGGAACATGGTAGACACTTAATAAATGCACATTCCCATTCCTTCTCTTCCCTCTACGCCTCTAATAAATTCTCCTAGAGGTCTGGTCCACTAAACTTTTAGAGAAGGACAATTGATAGACTGAGGTACTTCAAAGTTGGGAGAAAAGGGTTCTTTCTATTTGGAGTCATAGTATAGGAGAAATAAGGTTTCCTTTGTTTCCTAGCCTTGCCTTTCTCTACCCTCTGTCTTAACTCCAAACCAACTAACTTATTCTTAAGTAACTTGAATTTGGATATTAAGGAAGGAAACATTTTAGGAGCCTTTAGCTTTCTTTGGACTGTTCTGCAACACTATAACTCTCCTCTTCAACCCCTCCTTCTTTGCTGTTCCTGTCCCAACTATTTGTAACAGCTGGATCTTTTCTGTTTTATAACTGTGTAGCCTAGTCTACATCTTGGTGCCCCAGATAACTCTCTGAGATTATAAATTGCAGAATGGTTGCCCAACACCAATGATATCATGGATTGGCACCCCTAAAAATGCTGAGGCTACATTCAAGTATACATGTGCAACAGGGTTGTCTCGTGTCATTTTCCTGCCTTTGTACAAGCTACTTTCTTTGTTCCACCTTGGAGGAGGCAGGGTTGAGGTTTGGGAAAGGAGGGAAGCCTGTTTTAGTTCTACTCTGACCTTTCCCAGGCTATAACCAGGTTGGGGAATTTGCTTTCAGGCTTGGTACTCAGCAGGTCCCTGGGGCCTAGGTTTCTTGGCAGCATTCTGGGCTCTGTCCTTCTAACTTTAGCAAAAAGAATAGCCCAGTTTTTTGTCTTCTCATTCTAGATGTCTATATTTTTTGTGTTTCTTTGGTCCCTAGGGTGGTTTCAGTCCAAAATATAACACCTTGGGGTCAGACCCTGCTGGGATTAGGTTCACAGACCTGGCCCTCCAACCCCATTTTGTATCCTAGTGAGTATGGGAAATTCCTATAATTTCCCAGAATGTTCAGGTACAAGAGGTAATATAAGCTAGTCCTCTCCAAGCCAAAGAAGCTTTAAAATCCCAAACAGGAGTTTATATTTGATCTTAGAGGTAATATGGAATCTGGAGTTTATTGTGAAGGTAAATGACATATTTGTCATTTGTAGGGAAATCCCTTTGGGTAGTATATGGAGGCTAGATTAGAATGGGGAGAGCCTTGAGGACAGGGAGACCACACTAGGGAAATCTTCAGTTCAGAGAAAGAAGAGGCAGCAAGGGAGCTCTCCATGACCCTTGAACTGCCATTGCAGTTGGGATGCCAAAGGAAGATCACCAGATTTTCTGGGCTCTGGAAGGGGATCTTTCTCTTTCCAGTGTGGCTGGCAGAGCTAGCCTATCAGGTATACTTATTCGTGGGGCTTAGAGGGAAGGTCTTCATGGAGAACATTTTGAACTCTAGACCAAATTGACCCCAATCGTGCAGAAAAAGTGGTGGGGACAACTGAGGGCTAGATGAGTGTATTCCCCTTGCAAATGGTTGGTTAAGCCAGACGGTAAGATGTTGGAGCTCACCACCTTAAGGAGTCTATGAAGAAATGGCTCTAATTACAACTCTTAAGGCAGCAGAAGGGACAAGTTCCAAGTCATATGATGGGAGCCTTCATATCTGATCCGAGATCTAGATCTGAGCCTACTCAGGGATGCAGTGGAGAAATCAAAACACTGGCAGCCAGGAGACATAAGTTCCAGCCATAGGCTCAAAGGATTCTAGATAGAGAACCCGAAGGAATTTTGGAGGTGCTTCCAGGTCTGTAATTAACCAGCTTTGTGCCTTCCCTTTGGCAAATTACTTAACGTCCCTCTCAGTTTCTTGTCTTGATTATGGGATACTCCTACCTGTCCCACCTGACTCATGGGTTGTCATGAGGATGTAATGAAGAAATATACACACAGACACAACATATATGCACGTATGCATGTATGCATTGAGAGCTATAAGAATAGAAAGGATTCCGAGACCAAATAACTAGAGCTGGGAGATTCTGCATTGAGGACAGCACAATGACATTTTTCCCAAGTCTGAGAGAATAAGGTCCTGGACCTTAATAAGGGTATCTTGCACTTTCTTTTTTCAAAAAAGTTGAGAGATTCCTGTTGCTTTTATATAACGCATACACAGAATGCCCCCTTGTAACAAAAATTAAAAAGTTAAATTTTACAGTTAAAATGACTGGTATCTGTGACTTTTTTCCACCTGTACTCTCCCTGCCCGGATCCCCCTTTCTTTCTTTGTACTATTACCTCCTTGAGAAGTAGGTCTGGTTTTTGTTTCATATTCTTTTTTCCCTTCTATCCTAGCACAAATAGTGGGCATTTTAATAAAAGCCTGTTGTATATTCCTTAATCAGGGTTTGACTATCTTTTAGTGCTGTTTTCATTTATTATTATTTTAGCACAGTCTTTGAGCTTCAAAAAAAAAGCTTTCAAATGCACTAAATTTTTTTGGGGGGGGAGCAAGACTTTGGGAGCCCCTGTATGTGATATTCCTGGTTTTGTTGTTTTCATTTTACAGTTATTTACCACAAGTTTTCCCAAGTTTCTCTGAATTCAGTATTTTCATCATCTCTTTTAGTGGCCTAATACTCTGTGGAAGTCTCTTCCTCCCAGACCCAAATGATGTTCCCAGAGCTGACAGCCAGGTAGCAGGTGCCATTAAGCATAATGTAATTTCTTTGTTTATGTCTTTTTAATCCATTTATATCTCCTAATACTTTTCTGGCCTTTATCCCCATCCATCTCCCCTGATATCCACTAGTCCCAAATAGAGGCCCCTGAGGATATGTGTGTAGGAGAAAAAACTCAAGGGGACACAGTAAAAAGCCAAACACAAGGAATTAGGCATGGGTTATTCAAATGAACTGAGGCTATGCTTTGTTTTAAAACTCTTAGACTGGGATTAGAACCCAGGTAGGAAGCACATTTTGTTGGAAAGAGCACTGGAGATGAAAGAGAGATTCTGGGTTTCTTCTCTAAAACATTCCAGAATGACTGTGAGGTGATTAATTTCACTTTATTAAGTCTCAGTTTCTTCATTCAAAAAATGGGATTAATAGATAAATTCTCAGGTTTATAGAGTTGCTTTGTTGAAAGCCCCCCCTAAATCTTAAACTTCCATATAAATGCAATTTGTTATAATTATTAATTCATTCAAATCTTGACCTGCCTTTGTTAACCCAGACAGATTAAGGCCATTTTTTTCCCTCCAGAAGTCCCTCAGGCTCTCCACATATTTGTTAATGGTTCCCAAAGGCAGTACGAAATTTAATAGGGCTAAAAATTATTTATTCTCCACTTAAGTTAGAATCCCTTTTTTCAAAAGTCCTTTATTGATTATGATTTTTATTATGCTGTGCTCAGTAAAGGGTGCTTAATATTTCTGCATCAGTTTATGGAATTTTATGCCCCTAAACACTGTCAGTTTTTGCAAAGGTGCTATGCACAGGTGGGAAACATGTACATTCCTTTCTGTTCACATTCAGTAATCACCAAGGACCCATAGTACCTAACTTTTAAAATGCTATTCATGTCTTTAACTTTCTTGTTTATTTTTTGTTAAATTTATTTAGGTCAAAGAGGAAATACTTTGAGGACTTCAACTCTTAGTTTTGCTGTTTATTTCTTACTGTCCTTGGATTAACTTTTACTTTAAGTATTTACATATTCCTGATACTTAGGTATGCCATTCAGTGCATATGTATCAAGTATATTGATATTATTTCATTTTCTATGGTATTTTTAAGCATAATGTAATTTCTGCTTATATATTTTAATCATGTCTATTTTTACTGTTGCCTTGTCTGAGAGAATGATTTCTACACTTATTTTGAGTTCACCTGAAGCTTAATGAATTCTACTTTATTTTAAATATGTATGAATATTTATTTGTTTTAAATGTTTCTTGTAAACAAAACATCATTGGATTCTGCTTTCTGATCATTTCTTCTATCTCGTTGCTTTGTGGGTAAATTCATCCCATTCATATTCACAGTAGGATTATTGGTTGTTGATTTCCTTTCATCACATCCTCTAGAGATTTTTCCTTTTTTGCCCACTGTTTCCTTTACAGATCAGAGTGTAGTAAAAGAGAAGGAAGCTAATCAGTGCTAGTGAACTGTAATTGAAGTGATTTTTTTTTGGTTGTTATTGTCTTTTTATCTCTTTTCCTCACTCAGAACTCTGGTCTATGGTTCTGGGGTTCCCCCCCCCCCTTTTTGATCACCTACCATCCAGAGTTGATTTGTTTTGCTTATAACTATTTCCTCTAGGATTTTGCCTGCTTTCTTAAACCCTTCTTTGTCCTTTCCTGACCTTACTTCTTCCCTTGATTAGTTTATGTTACTACATTAATTTCTCCATGTGTACACATTTATTCATGCCATCTTTGTCCATTTCACATAAGATTGAAATTCATAGAGATGCCCTTTCCTATCTCGTCTTCTCTGCGAGCTCTTCTTATACACCCCAATTGTGAGACATCATAAGTTCTAAACACTTTTCTTTTTGTTTTAGTGTTATTTCTTTTTCTGTACCTTTTCTTTCCTCTCAAGACCATCAGGACAGAACAAAATTACTCCCAATTCTTTCTCTGTTTTGTTTAATTTCCTCTATGAGCCTTGAACACAGGATTTTGAAGGGATAATGGTTTATTCTGCTGTTAGAATATAACTAATTCATAATAGTTTAGACATTTCTAGTTGCTCAGATGCTTGATTACTTGTTCACTTGAGCTTATCCTAACAGTCATAGTGGCATACTTATACTAGTACTGGAGCCTCCTGGCTATCTTTTTGTGCAGTCCTGGGATGTATGAAGCAACTTACTAACATTTCTTTTTGGATTTCAAGATCACTATTCAATCTAGTTGTTTTTGATCACTGCTGAAGTATATATGAAAGAAATGTGCTCCTCTACAGCCTTTCTTGCATCCATTTTAACCAAAAGTTTCTCTAGAGTGCTTTCCAAAATGCCATTGTTCATTTCTGGTTTTTGGAGTTTGCCTGGGGAGGGGAGGCTCTCATCAGCTATTCTACCAAAGAAAATTAGTTTGTTGTGATTAAAGAATATCATTGGGGCCTAGAAAACTTTATCTTCAGATTTGGCTTGGTGATGTGGTAATCATTAGGATTGAGGGACTCAATAACTACTTCTGAAACTGCTGTGTAAGAAGTAGTGGAAGGGCAGGGGTGAAGACTGGAAACCTTAAGGAAACAAAATGAACTGGTCAGTTTTGGGACTGGGCAGAGGGCCCAAAGATAGGGGATGAAAGGCCAGTGAACCCTAGACTAGCTTGTAAAGAGCTGGGAAGCCTGAGAGGGGCTATTTTGGGGCTTAAATTACACCTACTGATTAAAACAAAAAACAATTTCCTAGGAATTTCGAGTGCAAAGGGAAGAGGGGGAGCTGCTTCTGGCCTTGGAGGAATGAAGTCTTAGTGCTTTCTGGGATGTTCCCCTCCCTGTAACCAATTCCCTTCAGAATCTGCTCTTGAGGGCCTCTGGGCTTTAAGCTTTGTTGCTAATTAGAGCAGCAGTAATTATGTACCCTGGAGGGAAACAGGGACTTCTGCCCTAGGGAGCTACAAGATACCAGGATGTAGCCTACCCTCCTTATTTTACAAGTGAGGAAATGGGGTCTTAGACAAGTGAAATTTGCCCAAAATGAGCCAGTTAATTCAGTCATTATATAAATATTTTTTCCCTAGGTTTAAGACAGGATATTGTCCAAAGATTTGCAATCTAATTTGGGAAACAAAATACCTACTTACAAGGAAAACATAACCATTGTCACCAGGAAGTAGGTGGTCCGGGATAAATTCTGGTACAAGATAGTAAGAGCTGTAGGGGTTCTGAGAAGGGATCTTAGGAGCACAGATTTAGAACTGAAAGAGAATTTATGCCAATTAATTCAATTCTCTTTTTTTTCCAAATGAAGATACTAAGGCTCAAGAGTTCACTGTGGGCTAGAATGGTCAGAAACATTTTCATTTAAGTGGGACTTGTTCTTATTGGACAGATTGTTAGGCTGGAGCGAGGGGAATGCTTAAGAGATGGTTGAGGAAGCTCTTGCTCAAGAAAGCTCTTATTATTCAAAATTGAACCCTAAGGATTCTGACTCTGCTCCCTACCTTCCTCAAACCTAAGGTCCTCAACCTTTCTTAAAAGGGGGGGTCTTCAGAGAAGAGGAAGGTGATAAGTGTGTGTCCACAGGAGCTGATATTTTTTTTTGTTGTTATTTAAGCCACATGGGACATTTTTCCAGGGTAGTTTAAGTAGAGCACTGGAAATATATGAATGTAATGCAGAATTATTATTGAGCAAGAAATGACCAAAGAGGAATTCAGAGAAATATAAGGTTCATATGAATTGATGCAATAGGACATTAGCAGAACTCTATTTGTAATTATTATAATGTTAATGAAAAGAGCACTTAAAGGAAGCTAAACTGAGTAATTCTAATAAACAGTCTTAGTCCTGGGAACCAGATGATGAAATATACTTCCCTTTTCTTATCAAAGAAATGAGTGACTGACTACAAGGGCAGAATGTTGCATCCATGATCAGCTGTAGTAATTGGTATTGGCTACTTTTGCTTGAGTTTTCCTGTGTTACAAGGAAGGGTTAAATTCAAGGGGGTAGGGTCTTTTTTTTTTTGGTAAAAAATTAATTAATTTAGAATATTTTCTCATGGTTCCATGATTCATGTTCTTTCTCTCTCCTCCTCCCATCCTCCTCCCATAGCCAGTGCTCAGTTCCATGGGATTTTACATGTATCCTTGTTCAAAACCTATTTCTATCTTATTAATATTTTTGTAGAGTGATCACTTAAAGTCAACATCCCCAGTCATATCCCCATCTAACCACATGATCAATTATATGGTTTTCTTCTATGTTTCTGCTCCCACAGTTCTTTCTCTGGATGTGGATAGCATTATTATATAAGTCCCTCATGTCCTGGATCATTGCTTTGCGATTGTGCCATACTGTATCAATCTCTGTGTATAATGTTCTCCTGGTTCTGTTCCTTTCATTTGGCATCAATTCCTGGAGGTCGTTCTAGTTCACATGGAATTCCTCCAGTTCATTATTACTTTCAGCACAGTAGTATTCTATCACCATCAGATACCACAATTTGTTCAGCCATTCCCCAATAGATAGATACCCCCTCATTTTCCAGTTTTTTGCCACCCCACCACAAAGAGTGTGGCTATGAATATTTTTGTACATGTATTTTTCTCTATTATCTCTTTTGGGGTATAAACCCAGCAGTGGTATGGCTGGATCAAAGGACAGGCAATCTTTTAAAGCCCTTTGGACATAATTCCAAATTGCCTTCCAGAATGGTTGAATCAATTCACAACTCTACCAGCAGTGTATTTTGCCATATCCCCTCCAATATTTATTTTTAATTTATTTTTATTAAATATTATTTATTTATTAAATAAAATGTTTATTATATTTTATTTATTATTTACTTTTCTTTGCTGCCATATTGGAAAATCTGCTAGGTGTGAGGTGGTACCTCAGAGTTGTTTTGATTTGCCTTTCTCTAATTCTGAGAGATTTAGAACACTTTTTCATGTGTTTATTGATAGTTTTGATTTCTTTATCTGAAAACTGCCTACCCATGTCCCTTGCCCATTTATTAATTGGGGAATGGCTTGATCTTTTGTACAATTGATTTAGCTCCTTATGAATTTGAGAAATTAGACCTTTGTCAGAGGTTTTTGTTATAAAGATTTCCCTCAATTTGTTGCTTCCCTTCTAATTTTGATTGCTTTGGTTTTGTTTGTACAAAATCTTTTTAATTTAATGTAATCAAAATTATTCATTTTACATTTTATAATATTCTTTTTATCTTGTTTGGTCTTAAATTCTTGCCTTTCCCATAAATCTGACAGGTATACTATTCTATGTTCACCTAATTTACTTATTGTTTCCTTTTTTCTTTTTTTTGTTTCCTTCTTTATATTTAAGTCATTTATCCATTCTGAATTTATCTTGGTATAGGGTAGGAGGGATTGATCTAATCTAATCTCTCCTGTACTGTTTTCTAATTCTCCCAGCAGTTTTTGTCAAATAGTGGGTTCTTGTCCCAAAAGCTGGGATCTTTGGGTTTATTGAACACTATCTTGCTAAGGTCATTTACTCCAAGTCTATTCCATTGATCCACCTTTCTGTCTCTTAGCCAGTACCATATTGTTTTGATAACCACTGCTTTATAGTACAGTTTAAGATCTATTACTGCTAGACCTCCTTCCTTCACATTTTTTTTCATTAGTTCCCTTAATATTTTTGATCTTCTGTTATTCCAAATGAACTTTGTTATGATTTTTTTCTAATTCAATAAAAAAGTTTCTCGGTAGTTTGATAGATATGGCACTGAATAAGTAAATTAATTTGGGTAGGATTGTAATTTTTATTATATTAGCTCATTGGGGTAGGCTTTTTTTTTTGTATAGAATAGATTAAGGATGGAGAGTAATATCCAGACTGATATAAAAAAGAAAAGGCCTCAATGACGCTTTAAAAATATTAAAAAAAATTTTTTTAACCCTTCCCTTCTTAGAATCAATTCTGTGTATTGGTTTCAAGGCAGAAATGTGGTAAGGGTGAGGCAGTGAAGGTTAAGTGATTTGTTCAGGGTCACACAGCTAGGAAGTGTCTCGAGTCCAGATTGAACCTAGGACTTCCTGCCTCTAGATCTGACTCTCAAATCCACTGAGCCACCTAGCTGTTCCCCAAAACAAATGTTTTTAAATAGACCTAGACATAGAAGATTTGGCTTTAAGTCATACTGACTGTATCGCAACAGGCAAATCACTTAATCTTGCCGATACTCGGTTTGTTCATCTCTAAAATGGGAGAAATGATGCTGTCAAACTTAAATAGAAGTGATTGCATTTTTATTTATTGTGTTAACCATTTCCCTTTTATCTTTTAATCAGGTTGGGGACTAAACCACACATGTGTTTGAGGCCTCTTTTTTAAAGGATTATTTTGAGCAAAGCACTTTGTAAACTTAAAAGTGCTACATACATGTGAGTTTTAAGTTCTATTCATCTTATAAGGCCTAGCTAAACCTTTTTGGTAAACCTTTTTGGACCATCCTGGCCAGCCCACAGTGTAACATTCTCCCCTACACCAGAAGAACATTTCCTGTTTATACCATTTATTTGGCTCTTACCACACAAGACTTTGTGGCATGTTTTGTTTTGACTTGTATTTAGTTTGAATGCTTCCTTTGTGTTTATGAGACTGAGTAGCCCCTTCTCATTACACCTCAGTGTCCTCATCTGTCAGGTCCCTTTTCTTGTTAGATTTTGTGATCCTACAATCAATGTCTTACTTCCCCGCCAAGTTCCTTGAGGGTAGGAGTCCCATCTTATATTCTTTGGCTGTCAGGAAGAATTTGGCATCCTGTTCCACTATGTATGCTTGTTAAGAAGGTAATTGATGCGGGTGTTTTTGCTCATGTATGTTTGGATCTCAACTTTATCCACTCTCACCTCCACATCCAATCTTTTTTTTTCCTTTTCTTCAAAATACAGTATATATTTTTTCAGTTCCGAATTCTTTCTCTTCCTCTTTCCTCACTCAACAAGAAGCCAAGAAAAATAAAATCCATCACAAACATGTATAGACTTTCAATGTCCATATTATCCATACTCTAAGGCAGGGAGAAGCAATAAAAAACATAGGAGAAAATGTTTCAGGCTGATCTGATCTGGGTCCATCAGCTCTCTCTCTGGAGGTGGATTTTTAGGTTTTTTAAAAATTTATTCACTATGTTACAAGATATACTTAGTCAAGAGGATGTTTTGTCATGAGTGCTTTGGAATGATAGTTGGTCATTGTGTTGATTATCTTTACAATATTGTTACTGTAAAAAATTATGTTCCTGGTGTTCTGTTCACTGCACTTTACAGTGGTTCATAGTGGTCTTCCCAGGTTTTTCTGAAACCATTCCCTTCATCATTTTTTACAGCATAATAGTATTTCATCACTTTTATACCCCATAACCTTTTCAGCTATTTCTGAAGTGATAAGCATTTCCTCAATTTCTGATTCTTTGCTACCTCTAAAAGATCTGCTATAAACATTTTTATACATATAGATCCTTTTTCTTTTTCTTTGGTCTCTGTGGGCTGTAGTGCATACCTATTTTCCCACATCCTCTCCAGCATTTGTCATTTTCCATTTTTGTCATTTCAGCTAATCTGATGGGGTGTGATGGGGGGGGGCACAGATTTGTTTTAATTTGCATTTCTCTTAGTGATTAAGAGCATTCTTTTTGTTATGGCTTTTGATGATTCTAGTACTTCATATTCTTTCTGGAGTCCTGTGTACAAACTCCTTGAGAATGTCTAGAAGAGTGTCCTTGCCCTGCCCGCCCCCCCCTTCAGCCCAAAAGGAGAAATTATCCTGGAGCCAAAAATAGAGAAAACAGAGGCAGGAAAGCCTAACTGGGAAATGATATGGAAAAAATACTTAGACTTGAAATGATATCATTTGAAATTTATTCCTTTGGGCCCTAAAACCTTTGAATCCCCTTGAAAAAATATCTGTGCCTTATTTAGTTATCAATAATGACTCACTTTTACATAGACTAAATAGTTTTCATCACTATGTGTGTTTCCAAGTGACAGGCAGGACAAATATTTTTAGCTTCTTTTTGTGAATAGCCACATAGCTTGGAAGTGTGGCAAAAGAGAAATGGAAACTCCTGGGTTGAGAAGAAAAAATGTTGAGGGAGAAATCCCGGAGCTTTGATTTCTGAGGTGGAATGGGGTGCAGGCCATCTAGTTTAAGCTGTTCCTGAAAAAGAATCTTTCCTGTAACATCTCAGACACACACCTCCAATGATGGGGAACTCACTACTTCTCAAGAGGACCCATTCCACTTTCTAGAACTCAGATTGCTAATCAGTTGTTTTTTCTAATATTGAGCCAAAGTCTGACCTTGCCATGAATAGCCATTGCTGGATGCTAAACAAAACAAGTCTTAATTTCTTCTCTTCCTTGGGATAATCAAGTAAGTCACCAAACATTAAGTAAGCACCTTGCTCTGTAGAAGCCGCTTTGCTACTGACGGGAATACAAAGGCAGGCAAAAACAGTCCTTGCTCCCCAGGAGTTTATGGCTTAATGGGGGAGACAACCTGGAGGCAAGATAGAGACAGGATCTTTGGCCATGGAGAACTTCCTGTCCATTAGATATTAAATATTCTCCATAAAATCTAGAGTGCATGTGAAACTATAGCTGGCCTTCTTTTAAGAGGCAGTAAAATAGAGTAAATAGAGCTTTGTCTTCTCTGTTTTCACTTAGGAAATGCTAGGGGCACAGTGGATGGAGTGCTGGATTAGGGAAATGGAAACAACTGAGCTTGAATTCTGCCGGATGAAATTAACTAGCAGGGTGTGACCATGGCCAAGTTACTTAGGCTCTCTCTGTCTTAATTTTCTCATCTGGAAAGTAAGGATTGTAGTGTTTACTGTACTCCAATTGCATTGTGGCTTTAAAGGGCTGTTGCCTCTATGAGTAGCACGATAAATTCCGAGATGGGGTGATCTTGGCTTCAAGTTCACAACATTTCCATTCCAGGAACAAGTTCCTGTTAATGGGTGAGATCAGATCAAGAATCATTTCTCTACCTTTAAAAAAGAACACTAAACCCTTACCTTCTCTCTCAGAATCAATATTTAAATATTGATTCGAAGGCAGAAAAAGGGGTAAGGGCCAGGCAGTTGTGGTTAAATGACTTACCCAGGGTCACATAGCTACAAGATCTCCTGTCCCTTTCTTTATCCACTTTGCTACCTAGTTGCCTGCTATCTATCTACCGTTTGATGAATTAATTTATTACAGAGGGAAATCAAGACTTCACCTTCTCTGATTTTGAAAAAGAAAACACACAGCTTTAGGTAAGCCAAGTGTCTCATAATAAATATCCCTCCCCAGAACTTAATTTCCTTATGGAGATAGGAGAGCCTTGAGGGCAGGGACTATATGTCTTTGTCCTCCTTTGCATTTTTAGCACTTAGCATAGTGTCTGGTACATAGTAATCTTCTATAATAAATACTTGTTGGCTGACTGACTAAACAACCTTTGCTGCCTGGAAGCCCTCATTAGAGAGACTGACATTTAATTGGGAAGAAATGCTGAACTGGTAATCAGGAGGCTTTAGCTGTATTTCTGACTCATTTTTAATCTTTTATTATTAATTTTAATACCCTTACCTTCTGTCTTAGACTAGATACTAAGTCTTGGTTCCAAGGCAGAAGGGCTGTAAGGGTTAAGTAAGATCAGTGAGGGTCAAGTACTCGCATCATACCCAGCAAATGGACAATCTTGCCTTAGTCTGAAAATTTTCAGCTGGGAAGACTCACCATTGTTAGAGGTAGACCATTCCAGCTTTATCTTTTTTAAAATTTTATTTATTTATTTTTTTAAACCTTTATCTTCCATCTTGGAATCAATACTTCCAAGGCAGAAGAGCAGTAAATGCTAGGAAATGGGGGTTAAGTGACTTGCCCGGGGTCACACAGATGGGAAGTATCTGAGGCCAGATTTGAACCCAAGACCCTCTCATCTCTAGGCCTGCCTCTCAATCCACTGAGCTACCCAGCTTCCCCCATTCCAACTTTTAGATAGCTCTACTTGTTAGGAAATTGCCCCTTGTATTAAGCCTCACCTTTTAGCACCTTCCAACCATAAGCAGAGCCAAGCAGAGCAAGTCTCAGTAAGAGTCTCCTCTTCAAAATCCCAAATATGGTTATGATGTCCTTATTCAGTCTTCTGTTCTCCAGGCTAAACCTCCTCAGTTCCTTTAGCTCTTCCTCATATGGCATGAATCTGAGGCCCATCACTGTGCTTGTTGCCTTCCTGTAGACCTGATTCAGCTTATCAATATCCTTTCTAAAATGGGCTCAGAATGTGTGAACAAGACATTCCAGATGTGGCCTGCCTACAGCAGAATGCAGAGGAAGGGCGCCTGCTTTTCCTGGACATGATCGTTCTCAGGGCAGTCTACAATTTCCTTTAAGATTTTTTAGGTTACCGTATTGCACAGTTGGGGGAGATTTTTGTTAACTCTTATTGCATGATGACTTAGTGTTTTTCTAAAAAGTCTGAATTAGTTTACAGTCAAGCCAATATTGAATTTTGATGACTTTTGTTCTTTGTCAATCTAGAGGAATTCTGCTGGTATATCTGAGTTGGTTTGCATTTCTTTGGTGATTAGATATTTTAAACCTTTTTTTTTCTCGTGGTTGTAAATTCACATTTCATAGGATCATTGATTTAGAGCTTAAAGGGACCCTAAAAGGCCCCTTCGGTTTACAGATGAGGAAACTGACGCACGGAGGTTGGAATGACTTACCCAAGATCACAAAGGTAATATGTAGTAATAAGTAGCTAAACCAGTTTCAAAACCAGGTCCTTTTCCCAGCCTGCATTCTTTCCACTCCACCACATTGGCTTTTCGTTCTCCTACTTTTCCCTGTGGAGTTCTGGATTCATGGACTCTGGAGTTAGAATAGGTGCCACATACGTCCCTTGCTGATCTCTTTCCCTCTTCCTCTTTATATGGACCAAGACCACAGTTATCAAAGTCAAGGGAAGCTGGTTAGGCCACTTCCTCTCCACCCCTTTCTCCTTTGACTCCTCCCTTTCCGGCCAAATGGACTGTGGTCTCCAGGAGAGGTTGGGGGAGGCAGCTGCCCTTGGGTTTGGGGACTTCAGGCCCATATTTCAGGAGGGGTGATGGGAAAGGGCAAAAGGAAAGGAGAAACTTGGGAGCTACTGCTATTTTTTGCCTACTTCACAGTAGTGGTCGTTTACCTAGACTGGATGAATTGCCTTCCCTACTAGAGATGAGGCTGTGGGACTCTGGGGAATCCCCCTTCCCCCCAACCCCACCTCTCTGGGTGGTGTTTCCTTCCTGTGAAGTTGAGGCCCTCCTTTTGGCTTCCTTGAGTTTACTAGTCTGAACATTGGGGTCACCAAAGGCTATTCTTTTTCTGTTTAGATTCCAGAGAGGCAGTCTGGGAGAGTAGAGATTGGATGATGAGGCTGGAGACCTGCACTCTACTCTTAATCCTGTCATTAAGGGGCACCTTGGGCATATCCCTTTGACCTCTTTGGAGACCTCAGTTTCCTCACGTGTAAAATGAGGGGCCAGGACCAGATGGTCTCTAAGGTTCCTCTCAGCTCCAACAGCCTGTGTGTCTCTTGGGAAGGCAGAGGCAGGCTGGGAGAAGCAAGACCCATTGTTCTCTGCTTTTAGCACCAGTTTTCTTCCCTAAGTGGGTGGGGCAGGACAAATCCTGGTCAAGGTTACCCAGATTCTATCTTTTGTTTTTTGGTTTTGTAAAATCATTCTCCTCTGCAGCAAAATAATGAGAAGGTTTTTTGTTTTTTTTCAGTCATTAGGAAGATCTACTACTTACCACCTTAAAGAAGGACCTTGGATAAAGTTGGTCCCAGGGAGTTCCTGTTTCCTCCTCTGTAAAATGAGAAGGGAATAGAGGACTTCTAAGGTCCTTTAAAAAAATTATTGTATTTGTTTTTGTTGTTTTATATTTTATTATTGTATTTACTATTCATTTAAGAATTTATTTTCTTTTCCTCCCAGCACTACCTTCCACTTTGAAAGGAAATAAGGAAAACTTTTGTAACAGACATGCGTAATCAAGCAAAACAAATTCTCACACTGTGTCCAAATATGTTAAGTCTCCTTCTTTATCCTGTGCCCAACACCTCTCAGTCAGGAAGTGGGTAACCGCAATCTAGGTCAGTTCCAGTCCTCTCTGTCTCAGGGGAGGATAAGAAGTGGATGAGAAAGGGACACGGGACAAGTACCAGGATGTAAACATCCTGAAGATGGATGAGCACTTCACAGCCACGGGCATGATTAGGGGAAGGAAGGTAGCATTTGAGGTGAGATGGCTTTGGGATTGCTGTGAAGGGGGGCTGTGGAGAGAAATACCTTCCAGATACAGAGAAAACACTTGAATCGAGGTCCAGATGTGTTTATGGAACTGTTGGACCCGTTAGGAGGAGCCCAGAGTATCTGTGGGAATCCTTTGTATGGATGGCCTTATGTAATGGAAATTCCTTGAGGGCAAAGAATATTTTTGTCTACCTTCGTATCTCCAGCACTTAGCACCGTGCCTGGCATATAGTAAGTGCTTAATAAATGTTTCTTGATGGACTGAATCGTAGAAAACCTTGAATGCTTAATTGATGCCTGGTGAAAGGAGAGGTTTGGACTCCCGCTAGTGGGTAATGGGAGCCATTATTATGAATGGCAGTAGTAATAACAACTCACAGAAGCCCTTTGGAAACATGAAACACTAAATATGTGTATGTGTATATATGTATGTATGTATATATGTAAATAGAGAGGCATCTGGGCCTGGAGTCGAGAAGACCGGACATTTCCTAGCTGTGTGACTCACTTAACCCTGTTTGCCTCAGTTTCCTTATTTGTCAAATGGAGAAGGAAAGGGTAAGGGCAAACCACATCAGTATCTTTGCCAAGAAAACCCCACATGGGGTCATGAAGAGTCAGACACGGCCAAAAAGGCTGGACAACAGCAAACATATATGTGTATGTGCACATAAATATAACACGATACACACACATATACACCCCATATATAGTGTATGGTACCCGAGACATATAGCGTGTTTCCAGTGTTTTCCCTGCACAGTCGCCCTCTGAAGCAGCTGGTACGAGAAGGGACCCCCTTCCCTCTCACACGCGAGCGTGCTGTGGCGTGGAGAGGTTAGGGCAGTGATTTGCTCGGGGCCACACATAGGGGAAGTGCCAGAGACCCCGAGCAGAGGGAGCGAGACAATCAGGGCTGGGATGGAGCAGAATTTCTGTGGCAGAGTGAAGGATGAATGAGGGAAGGAAAGAACAGAGAGAGTTAGGACTTCGCCTAGGAGAGCAGTGACAAGGACCGGAGATGTGTCAGTGAGAGGAGAAAGGAGGTTGACAGATGTGGGAGAGATTGCCAGATGAGAGATAGGATGGGGCAACCCAAAAAGCATTTGGACAGAGGGTTGAATGTCAGGGCATGAGTCAAGCATGACTCTCTCTGGGGTGCTGAAAGCCTGTGTGATGAGCAGGTTGGTGATGCCATCAGCAGAAACAGGGAAGTCAGGTCTGGGAAGAGGAAGAGAAGCAGTTTGGGATGTGCCCGCCTTCTCTGGGGGTTGTCCCCATGGCACCAGAGCTCATTGTTCCTCCCTCCCTCAGCACTTTATACACCCCGTGCTTTTGGCATTGTTCTTCCCTGGATTCCTGCCTCTCTCACTGCCTCTGCTAGACGGTGAACTCAGCATCCCAGTGTCAGAATTTAGAAGGAAGCCCAGAGGCCGTCTAGTCTAGCCCATCGCTGAGCAAGGATCTCCCATCTCCATTATATCCAGCAAGTGGTAATTCAGCTTTGATCTCTAAGGGCAGAATCGGTTTTATGTGATCCTTCCTAAGTTTTTGCTGAGAGGCTGATCCAGTACTTTGGTGTCAGGGTTGTCAACTCAAGAATAAACTACCATATGCTAATGTGTCTTGAGGGCAATTTTCATTTCAACCCCAAATATGGTTCTCTAGTGGCAGAATTTTATGTATTTATGGCAGCTGGGTGGGGGAAAGAGATTGTGTGTGTGTGTGTGAGTGAGAGAGAGGAGAGAGAGAGAGAAAGAGAGAGAGAGAGAGAGAGAGAGAGAGAGAGAGGGAGGGAGGGAGGGAGGGAGAAGGAGGGAAGGAGAGGGAGAGAGAAGGAGAGAGAGAGGGAGAGAGAGAGAGAGAAGGAGGAGGAGGAGAGAGGGAGAGGGGGGAGACAGAGAGACAGACAGATTGGGGGGGAGAAAGAGACAGACAGATGGGGAAGAGAGAGAAAAAGGGAGACACACAGACAGTGGGGAGACAGAGAGAGACAGATGGGTAAGAGAGAGAAAAAGGGAGACACAGACGGGGGAGACAGAGAGAGACAGCTAGGCAGATGGGAGGGAGAGATAGAGAAAAGGAGACACACAGACAGAGGGGGAGACAGAGACAGACAGACGGGGAAGAGAGAGGGGGAGAGAAAGAGGGGGGAAGGAGAGAGAACATCTCCATGCCTCTCATGACATGTAAATTAATGTAAACCTGCCTTTGTTTGCTTTACATAAGGTATAAATGACTCTTGTATAACTCCATCTCTGCGGTTCATGAGACTTGTTTGTACTGACAATCTGCCAAGGAGCTGCTAGAATCTCAGAACTCTCCTTTTCTCTCCTCAGGTAAATTATGTCAGCAGAACCTCCCAAACCACCGAAGGCCCCCACCCATCCGGCCTCTCTCCGTCTACCTGATGGTGCCCGGGAAAGGAACCGTTCACCATCTCCTATGAGAGGGTACCTCATCCCTAGCCCTTTGCCAACCCGACGGACTAGGACCTTTTCAGCGTGAGTACCGAGAAAAAGAGAAGGGGAGTAAAGGCTGGAGACTCCTTATAGAAAAGGCAATTGGCTGAGGGCAAAACGACCAACCTAATGTGCTGCCCTGGGATTTTGGAGTCAGGACATTAAAAACATGAAGATATTGTGTTGCTTCTCTGTGAGGTGGGATGAGAAAAGAGGGATTGACAAGGCATCAGGTGACTCAGTTCTAACTTGGCTCCAGCCCTACTAGATGTATGATCTTCATTAATTCAGCACCCCTTTGGGCCTCTGTAAAATAGTGATAAAAATGCCTACCTTGCTCACTCCACAGAATGGCTACCAGATGTTTGCTGTGTAAACATAGAGGATAATTCTTGTTAAAGCCTAGTGTTTTGTTGTGCTTTGTAAGCCTGGATTAGTTAGGAGTTGGTGGTGGTTTGGGGGAGGAGTACATTGAGTGTGATCACAAAATGTCCATGCTGGAAAAGAACTTCATTATATTTTAACTTTTTTATTTTTTGCTATTCTAAAGTTTTAAATGTTTCAATTTTTTTTCAAAGGCCTTTATTTTCTCCCTCCCATTTCTCCCACTGAACAATATAAAAAAGAAAATGAAAGCTCTAACAACATACCCTACTCAGTCAAAACAATTGGCTGTGCTCAAAATTGTCTGTCTCCTGCCTTTTAAGTAACTGGCCTTTCTGCTAGGGTCCTCTGGAGTTTTGTGGTTTGTCACTGCTTTGGTCAGAGCTCTAAAATTGTTTGAAGTTGTTTTTCTCGATAATGTTCTTGTCCTTGTAGAACGACCTGGTTGTGCTCCCTTCACTTTGTATCATTTCTTAGAGGTTTTCTCTGTTGCCTCTGAAGTTGTCCATTTGGAAGAGAACTTTATAGACATCTAGTTTGATCCTTTCATAGATCCAGAATCGATATCCTGAGATTAATTCACTTGCACAAGGTCACACAGGATCAGAGTGAGGGCTAGAAACTCTCTCTTCTGACATCCCACGTCGTCATTTGTGCTTTTCAGCATTCCAGCCTGCTTTCTAGGCACACGACCCCAGGAATTGGGTGGATGGGTCCAGTTCTGTAATGAGAGCCTTTATCGACACAGTTTATGTGACAGTGTCTCCAGAGAACCCAGGCCCTGGCGAGAGAGTACCTGAAGTTACTCTGATCCCTCTCCCTCGTAGAACCCTGATGTCTGGGCCCCGTGGGAACAAGAGGGTGTTGCAATCACATCATTCTCCCTCTGCCCACATTCAGGACTGTTCGAGCATCTGAGGGACCCATCTACAAGGGGGTCTGTAAGTGCTTTTGCCGTTCCAAGGGGCATGGCTTCATTACACCAGCAGATGGTGGCCCTGACATCTTCCTTCATATCTCTGAGTAAGTAAGTGGCCAGGAGGTAGATATGAGATGTGGGCAGCCAAGCATGTGTGTATGGTGGTTGGGGAGAGGAGAGAAGAGTTTCACGTTGTCTCAATGAGTATTTGGGCTTTATCCTGAATCGGGGATTTGACAGGCCAAACTGGTACAGCTCATGGTAAATGGGCATGTTTGAGCAAGGCCTACAAGGAGATGTAATTTTTTCTTAAAGGTAGTTAGTTGAAGGAGGGTTGGGTGGTGTGGGGTGCATGGAAGGGAGTTTGAGAGGAGAAAAGAGCAAAGTGGAGGACAGAGAATGCATGTACATGCTTACGCATGTGTACTTGAGGAAGATGGGAGGGAGGGCTCCCACCAGCCAGTGGGCAATGAGGGCATTCCCAGAAATGCCTTCCCACCTCCCTCCATTCCCTCTGTAATCACAGAGGGGCTCTGTACCCTTGTCCCAAAGAACAAAGAGGGAATACCCATTCCCTGCAAGGACTGGTTCTAAGCTGGGCATTTGGGTTCCTTTCTGTAGAAGGGAAGATGCCTTGCAGTGAGATTACACCAAAACCAGGGTATTTGTGCCATATTTTTCTTTTGGATCAGACCTAGGCTGGCTTGCCTAGGGTCACACAGCCTTTTGATATTGGAAGCGGGACTTGGAATTCAGGTCTTCCTGGCTCTGGCCAACTGTCCCTTCTTGACTTTATTGCTTCTCCGAGTCATACACATGCACACCTATGTAGATAATCACATTCCATGTAATGGGAGAAGGTCCTGCAGATGAACTCTGCTTCACAGAATAGTCATGATCCAAAAAAAAACATTTATTCTTTTTTTTTGTTATCGTTTAAACCGGGTTCTGCTCTCCATGCATAAGGAGAACTCAATGACAACGTAAACAATCACCTCCTTCTTGTCCAGTTTAAAAGTCTTTTTTTACTCTGTTGTGTCTGTGTAACTCAGGGCTCACACGTATAAATCTGAGATGTGAAATCCATAGACTACATTGTAAATCGTCTTATTTTATTAGTCATAGTTCATAATTAGGCCCTAGGGATGGGCTAAATGATTTAATCCTGTCCCTTGCTCTGATGGGCCTTTTCACATCTAGGTTCTCTAAAAATTAAATTAATCATCAATAATAAAAATATTATAAGAGATTTATTAATGATCATTAAAAGTAAAGGAATGAAAAGGTAACAAAAATAAAAAAAAACATGTGCCCATGTCTAATCAGCCTGTTCAAAAATCCCTGCTTATCACCACAGTCGCCAACAGGAAGCAAAAAGATCGGGGTCAGCAACACCACTGCCTAATATCCCCTGACTACAGGATGTACATAACAACAGGAAGTCAGTGGGCTCCTGGGAAATGTAGTTTTTAGGGTAACAGATTTTCTAATTATACATTTCCCTGTTATGAGAAAAGGGAAAAGCCCACTGTGGTGTCCTGGGACACAGTCACATCTGACCGTTGACTTTTTGTCTTCTGCCCTATTCCCTGACAGTGTGGAAGGAGAATACGTGCCTATGGAAGGAGATGAAGTCACTTACAAGATGTGTTCAATCCCACCCAAGAATGAGAAGCACCAGGCTGTGGAAGTTGTCATCACTCACCTGGCACCAGGCACCAAACATGAGACCTGGTCAGGACATGTCATCAGTTCCTAGGTGGCCTCCTGGTACCCCTGCTTCCTCTCTTCTCCCCAGCTTGGCTCTCCTGGAGGACACTGTTTTGGGAGGGGAGGTGGGACAAGTTTTGGGGACAGACAGATGAGTTATGAGTAAATTTCAGCCAAAGGGTGGGAAGGGAGTGGGAACTCAAGGGTCAAATTGTTAGATGTGACTTAATTGCTGAAGAAAGGAGAAGGGGGGACCAGGGGCCAGGGGCAGGGGTGAGGGGGGACGTGTTTTGACGCCTTACCCCCTGAAATGTATTAATTTTTTTAACAAGAGGAGGCTCAGTAGCTGAGTGGAGGATTAAACTTTAAGCCCAAGAAGATTTAGAAAGGGCAACCTTTTGGGATGTGTTATTTTCCTAACATTCTGGCTGGGCAACTGTTAGCTCCAGCTTCCACATAGAAGGACCTGCTCCCTGTACCTGTATGTGCCGGGGCCTTTACACCACCAGTTACAGCTCTGGGACAGAGGCCTGGGAAGGGGCCTAATGGATAGTTTGGATTTTCTTCCCTGAGGCCCCAATGCTATAGTGACTCAGCTTGTCGCCTCTCAGTGTCCTTAGCTAGTCTTAGCCTTTGCCTTAGCATTGAGCCAGGATTACTGATTAGTTAGAATGGGGATGACCTGAGGATGATGGAGACTTGGGAGAAGCAGTTGAGTGTGGGGAATGAATCTCTGGATTCTTGGGAAGTTGTTTCAGTGCCTTTCTTGAGAGGGTACCATCTAAGGGTGGGGAAGCAGGAGGGCCAACCAGCTGGCGAGAGGAGAGGGATTGATGGGAGAGAGATTAGGCAGCCCAGCCCCTATGTAACTCCCAGGATCCCATCGGGGTACTATGGAGAGTTTCAGTCATGCAAAGTTGTAAGACAGAATCCCTCATTCCTGCTGTAAAGCTTTACATTTTTCTACTTTTGAGGCCCCAGTATGAGGACATCCCTGCTCCTAATGAAGCCTTTGGGCTTTGATGCTTAGGTGTCAAGTTTGGATCCACCTCTCTGGTTTTTTGGCTGTTTTGTGCTCTGTTTGAACCATTATACTGTGAAAGGTGGTACAGTGAGGGCTCCTGTTTAGAACACAAAACCATCTCTTAAGGTTTGTGCGGCAACGCTAGCTGACTGAGGGGGGTAATTGCTTGCTTTCTGACAACCTGAGTAAAGTGAACATTTTAAACATATTTTGTATGGTGACTTATTTTAAATGTGACATATTAAATGTTTAGTTTTTTTTTTTTAGTGATTAAGGTTCCTGCCTTAAACCAGATACAATTGCATGTGTGCGCTTGTCTTGCTACAAGATTGCACGTACTGTACATATTTAAGTTCTTTTTTTAAGCAAATGAACCTTTTGGATTTTCTTTGTAATTGGTTTTCTGCATTTACAGTGGTTGCTATTTAAAAGGAAAAATGTATGCTATATTCTGAATTTTGTGGTTTTTAGAAAATGATTAAAACATTTTAAATGGCTGCTTATTTGCTGATGATTTAAAACTGAAGTTCAAGAATTAACTGCTTGTTAACTTTTGTTGAAAATGGCTAAAGTAAAGTTCCTTAACTTTTGTTATTGTTTCTTGTTTATTCTATAAGAGTCACGCTATTTGAAAACGGGCTGACAGCTAGAAACACTTGATTTAAAAAATGATGTAGGATTAGAAACTGAGAGCTGGAAGGAACTTTAGACATTATCCAAGAGTATCTTGAAACAGAAGCCTGCACACTGACTTTAGAAAACTACAAATTAATATTATGTTGCATTGTGTTTTTATTTGGTTAAACATTTCCCAATGCCATTTTAATCTCGTTCAGCCCAACTACTTGATAGAGAAATGGTAGCCCAGGGAGGGTAGGTAGTTAAGAGTTAAGTAGCAGCCTTAGGATTTGAACACAGGTCCCCAAGATGAAATTTAACATTTTTTCCACTGTACCAGGCACAAGGTTTGTCATCAGCAGATATTTTATTAGTGCTACTAGGTTATGAGACACTAGGGTAGGGTGCAACAAATTGTGTGTCTGGCAGCCAGGCCAACAGTGCTCAGAGGATCATCAGCAAAAGGCTGTCCGTCTCTTACCAAGTGGTCTTGGGCATGTTCACTTCATCTCTGGACTTTACTTTCCAGATACAAAAGGGCAAGGGCCAGGCAAACAGGGTTAAGTGTCTTACCTAGGAAGTGTGTGCCTGAGGTCAGATTTAAATGCAGATCCTCCTGACTTCAGGCATGGTGCTCTATGCATTGTGCCATCTTAACCTATCCCATTGATTATTAAAATGAAATTATTGTTATTAAGATGAATAAAATAAAAAAAATTTTAAAGAGGGTAGGTGCAGTTGGGGTAAGTGAACGAATCTCTATAGTTCCTTCCCATTCTACATTTCTCTACATCAGTGGTCCTAGTGATCGAAAAGATAAGCTGTCTATATCATCTGACTGAATTTGAGCTACTTTCCTGAGCCTCAGTTACATTAGCTAAAAAATGAGCGTAATAGTTATCAAAGGGTTGATGGGAAGACTGAATATAAGCACACTATAAATTGTAAAGCATCATGCAAGTATAAGGTTGTGGTACTGTCATTGCTTTAGATCCCAGGTTCCTACGTTGTCTTTCTCAAGCTTCTCTTCTTATAACTTATTTTCTGTCAGAACGTACATTCTGGGTCAAAGCCTTCCCCCATCCCAGAGTCCTCTCCCCAAGAATGACAAGGCCCAAAGGAGTCCATAACTCTCTCAATGTCTGGCCTTGGCAGCCCTCAGCTACATTTTGATCCTTCTCTCTATCTAAAGGCTTTCTAATCTGCCTTCACTAGGCTAATTCACAAAAGGAATAAGTCTAGAGTATAAGGTGAAGTTGGATGAGGAATCGGGAACCAAGAGCGATTCTGTCTACCTCAGGAGTTCAAATCCGCTCCCTTGTTGGTCTCTTCTTCTTGTAACAGAAAAGCTTTTAGGGACTTTACAGATCTCCAGTTTGATAGGAGAATCCTTCTCCGGAGTGGGGTTCACTTCCCAAGGCTCGAGTAGGAGTCCCTCTGAGCTGTTTCACCCTCAGTTTCCTCTCAACACTCAGAACTGGTAGTTACAACCTTTTCAGATTCCACCCCAACGCCAAGGTTCTAAGAATCTCTCTTGTCAATCACTGCTCCACTGCATTTCGTAGCATCTCCTTGCAAATACATTTTCTTCTTCCAAAATTCCATCTCTTCAGACTCAGGGTTCAGACTGCTTAAAACAACTTGCCATGGCCACAGGGGTGGTATATCTGTTTGATAATGTAGTTAAACTAAAGAGAGTGACCTGGGATTTGAATTCTGTTCTTCTAATGACACATTCTGTGCTTTCAAGCTGCATACAAACATGTATTCAAGATGGAAAGACTGCCTAAGAAGTTACTTTGTCTACGTTCTAGCAAATTGCAAGAGGATCTTGTGTTTTCCAGAAAGGTTTTGTTTGCCATTCAGGCGCCTACTGTGCTTCCATGATGTTTTTCTAGTTATGAACAGAGCCTAGACACAGCTGCCTAACAATTTCCTGGGTAGAATACATCAGAGGATAATAGATGGAGAACTAGGAGGGGACTTAGAGGTAGATCATCTTGATCAACTGTCTCACAAATGTGGAAACAGAAGCTTTGAGAGACTAAATCATGTGGCAGACCCAGGCCTTGGGCTCTGACTCCAAAGGCAGTGCTATTCCTACTACGCTATATGCTATTCCTACAGAGAGCCCAGCAGTACGTGTATGAGGAGGTGAGTGTTACATGGAGGCTCCATCCGTGCCATGGTATACATATACACTCACACCTGTAGAGTGCTTTAAGGTTTACAAATACCTTCCTCCATTCTTGAAGGAGTTATTCTATGAACATTCTACAAAAATTCAGGGAAAATGTCCGCAAGTCAAAGGAGAACACAGTCTGATTTATAGATAAGTTTTTGTTCAGGTTTGAGAAGCTAGAACTAATTCTTTGGATTTTTTTGGGGGGGGGCATTAAAATATTTATCTTGGGAGGCAATTGTTAAAAGTGGAAAGACGCTTACTTGGATAATTTGGGATAAATTTAAGGCTTTTTTTTTTTAATTAAGCTTTGAAAAACTCTCCCGTAATAGTTAGAAATGGTTTTTCATGCTGGAAAGAGCAGTGTACTAAAGAGCCTTACGTATTAGTCTTGGCAAGGCCTTTTCCAACTCTTAACATTAAACAGTTCTATGTATGTAAAGTGTTATCCTAGAATCCAGTGAGGTAGTCTAAACCTAAGTTGTAAGAATTGTGTAGTAAATTTTTACTTGTGGAAAAAGCAACACGTAAGGGAAATTTTCCTTCAATTTGGTGCTTAACAGTATAGAAATGAAAGACTGATCAATTTTGAACTACAGGCAGGGAGCCAAAGGCCATAGGAGAAAGAGAAGTGGGTCTTAGTATCAGTTCTAAGACAGAAGAGCACTAAGGGCTAGGTAATTGGGGTTAAGTGACTTGCCAGGGTCACACAGCTAGGAAGTGTCTGAGGCCAGATTTGAACCCATATCCTTCCAATTCCAGGCCTGGCTCTGTCTTCTCTGAGTCACCTAGCTGCCCCAGAAGTGGGTGTTGTTAGGAAGCATCTGGTCAGTGGGGCTGGCAAAAGTACTAAGATAGAGGTGTGGTTTAACTACTATTTATAAAATATTAGAAATGGAAGGAAGCAGAGAAAATGACAGCTTTTAAAACGTTTCTAAGGACTATTCTTTCAGTTTGACCAAAGACCAAAGGCGAGGAGGAGGAGGGAAGGTGCATTTATTCTGTCTCATCTGTAGAGCCTAAGTAATCAAATGACTCACTTTGTAATTGCACGGCACACTTGCAAACCTTAACTCCTGAGCTCATGTTAGCAAAGATGCATACCAAATTTGTGCTTTTGCTAAAAATTGTGAAATTTTATTTTTGATTTTGAAATAGTTTTGTACATCATTACACCATTTGCAATGTTTAAAAAACCAAGCTTTTAGCTGGTCATAGTTTTTGAGTTTTACTAATCAGAAATACCATGTGCAACACTTTGGGTGGGGGCAGCAGAGAACATTCATGAGTCAACATCAGTCCCTCTGCTTTCTCCCCACCTCCAAACTTTTCCCCAGCCCAGTGCCTAGGTATAAGGTAGCAAGGAACAGCATTAGTCTACTGTGGTAGAAGGGTTATTCTTCCCTCTCTTTGTGCTTGCTTGCATGCTATGGGCCAGATCCACATTGGGTTTGACTGATGCTGGCTGGAGAGAAAGCTAGTCAATGGGAAGTCTAGCTGATTGATACAAAATCTTGGCAGTAGAGACCCAGTTTCAGATGCTGGTGCTGCTGGTATGGCCACCTAGCCTTTGATTCTTTCAGTAGCAGCAAAGAGGGAGTGCCTGAGTTTTCTTTTTAAAAGATTTAAATAAAAAAAGACATTTTTAACCATTTCATTTTCTTCCTTAAAAATTTTTACTCTCCAGGAGCACATTACGATATGGGCAAAAGGGTTTTTGCTTTTGTACCATTTTTCATCAAAAATTCAAATAAGGAAGTTTTAAAGCAATTAAGAGAAGTGAAACCAAAGGTGTTATTACCCCTTCCAAAGCAGTCAGTTCTGTTAGAGGTTTATCAAGAGTAGATGGCATTTTCCCCTAATAAATAATGGAAGAGGGGATGAAAAACTTCACATTGTTTAACGGATTAGGATTTTTTTTCTTAACTTTACCTTTAAAGTAAGTAGGAGGTAGCATAGAGCATTTCTTAGCCAACCTAAACAAGAATAACTTGTTTCCTGAAAGTTTGGAGAGAGGTCTAGAACCGTTTTGTTTTAGGATGTTCAAGAGCCCAGCTTGGCTTCTGTAAAGCAAAGCTCCCATCAGGGTAGGGTGCTGGAAGAAGGCTTCTCTAGCCTCAGCAACCACTTCTTAGCTAAATGTTTTCCATTTTCTTCCATCAAAGGCAGTGAGGGACAGATGCGATGGTTATACAGCAGGTGGATTAGCTGCACTATTCAGATAGGAGTAAGAATTTCCAACAATGCTGGACAGAGATACAGGTTTTTCTACTGGCTGTCATCTGTCCATTTATCTGGCTGGTCATACAAGATTAGCTTCACAAAAATGAATGGAGGTTAAGAAGAGGACACAGTCATTCAACTTGAATAAAGCCTTGAACACATGTAAGTCAACCTCACGATAGAGTTTTGGGAAAACAAGGAGCCTTCATTAAATCCTAAAGTCAGTAGGAGCAGTTTTCATTTAGGTTTGTGGGTTTAAATTTTGAACTGCATAATTTTTCACATAGGAATCATTAGTAAACAGTTTCCTGTCCTATTTTGCTGTGGTGGGGGGTCCACCTGTATTTGCACAACTTTAAATTTGGGAAGGGGTAAAACCCATCTGTCACAGGACCCCTGGGTTTGGTCAGTTTGTATGTCACCTTTCTTGTTCCAGTATGAGAACTTCTCCAAAGGGACAAACATATACTACAATTATACACCTTAGTTTTGCCCTAGAAAATGGGAAAATATTTTTTTCAACACATGTGGCAAAGCTCCATTGAATGTCTGAATTGGTGATGGGCAAGGGAGGATTTCTCAAGTTTGAAATGGTGATGTAGCAGTGTTCCAAGGCTTGTTAACCTTCTCCATAGTTTCGAGATGACTTTTTCCCATTCAGTCTTAAGGCCAGGAAATGAAAGGTTATAAGAAAAGCTCCTCACAGATTCGTTGTGTGTCCTTTGGGCTGGTCACTGCATATCCTACTGTTCGGGAATCTGTGTAGATTTCATAGTCATTTCCACCCTATAAACAAAGGAAAGACATAAGGAGGTTTGAGTTGTTACCCACACTTCTTTAAAGCATGTGACTGTTGTTACTTTAGTTTCAAAAGTTCTTAGAGAAATAAAAAAAACCTCAGTCTTAACAGGGATAGGAGAAACACACTGGTAATTAGTCAATCTTTGGAGAAAAAAAGCATTAAATAACTTAAGAAATCAAACAATTTGTATAGTTATTACCTGAGCTAAAAAAAAAAGATAAGACCTTTTCTGTGAAACACGAATAAACTTAAAACATGTAATTATCTTTATAAAGGAAAAAATGTTTGCATGAGGACTGGTTTAGTTCTTTTTCTTCTAACTACAAAACTGATGGTTATTAAACAGAGAAGCTTAGGGCTGCAAGGGCAAGGGGCCCATATCTACCTTCTGCCCCCTATTCTGCATAAAAGGGCCCAGAAAGGAAAGTGATTTGCTTCCATTTATAATCCATTCAAGGTATTTTAAAAAATTATACCAAAGTTCTTTCTTGGAAAACTAGATGATGTCACACTCAAAATTTTGAAAAATGTCAGCTAACTTTTAACACAAATGACATTTGCAACATTATAAATAACTGCAGTCAGAAGAAAACTGTAGGAGATGCAATAAAAACAAAGAAAAATGTGAATATATGGGCACATTTGGTATTTTCAAAGTACTGACACTTGAAGTTAAAATTTTATTTTCATTTGTAATAACAGTCCACTTCCCCAACACCATATCATTTGCCTCACAAAATTATAGCTAAAATGGAAGTTCTTGGAGGGGACTAATCTTTGATGAATGACATCACTAGGGCTCAAGGTGAATAAATT
Organism: Monodelphis domestica; assembly: GCF_027887165.1. NCBI lineage: Eukaryota > Metazoa > Chordata > Mammalia > Didelphimorphia > Didelphidae > Monodelphis > Monodelphis domestica. The sequence goes on along the minus strand of NC_077233.1, from coordinate 179,810,073 downwards.
ACATTATCTAGTGAAGCCTCATTGGAGCTTTTCCATATCTAATTCGATTTTAAAAAATGGCTACCAGTGGTTTAGTCTGGCTTGTATAATGAAAAAAGGTGTAGGAATTGAATTACATCAATGATTATACTCTTCTAAGCCCTGGGAAGTGTTTACTGATTTCAGATCCCATGTCTGGCCAGCAGCCTTTTGAAAAGTTAAATATGAAGGAAATTATGCTGCCCCTTTTCCCAGTAAATGTAGGAATGGGTTGATGGCTAAGAAGTATCTAAAAGAACTAATCTGCTGCCTGTAGAAATTAAAATCTATCAAAGGCAAGTTGCTTTATAAATAATCCACAGAAACTTATGAAAGAATTCGTAACATGGATTAAAATCTATTATTTTGCCAAAACAACTTAAACACGAACATTTCAGCATCTGAATAAAAAAATTGAACTATATATGAAAGCATAAAACTTTCACGTGGCAGGAACAAAATCTAGCCTATTTGCGCCTCTTTCAGAAGTTCTTTTCCAACATAACTTTTATTTTCTTAACCCATAACCTGTCTTAGAACTTATAAGTATCAGTTCGAAGGCAGAAGAGTGGCAAGGGCTACGGAACTCAGGTTAAGTGACTTGCTTGGGGTCACAAAGCTAGGAAGTGTCTGAGGCTACATTTGAACCCAAGATGACCTCTCTATTCACCGAGAACACCTATCTGTCCCTCTAATTCTAAGCTGAAAGACTGTACATATATAATCGTACAGTTGTCCTTTGGGTAAAGATATAGTTAGGACTTATATTTGCCAGTTAAAATGCCATAGACAGTGAAGGCCATTTTAGGACTTGGGCATTTGCACAGATTAGTTAGCAAGAAGTCTAAGAGAAAATAAGAGCTCGGATCATATTTTCGCACAACAAAAACACCATTTGTGTATTATGCACCTAGAAAGACACAGCATTTTAATAGGACAGTTTTATAGCTGTTCATTCTATGTTAAGGGAGAGGGGGAAAAGGGAGAAGGGGAAAGGTATAGGGGAAATGGAGGAGAGAGAGAGAGGGGTTGTGAATTCCTGTTTTCTCACTCATTGGCATGCTGTGCACAAGTGGGCACTTAATAAATACTGGTCAAGGAAAGCCAAAGCAAGGCCAAAACACCCCTAAAAGCATCTAGTAGAGATAGTGCTGGTATTTGCCTATGTCTCAGTCATATTATTGGGGTTTGAATGCAGCATTTGCATTACAAAATAGCTGAACCTCAATGGTTCCTGGCTAACTCAAGGAGATGCCTTGAACTTTTTTCATCCTAGTGTTTTCACAAAAGCTATGGGTTTTCCTTCCTGTGGCAGTAGTCCTCTTGTATGCCAGAATGGGGTGGGGTTTGAGAGGGATCAAGCACAGGGAAGAAGACGGTCAATATCTAGAAGAATGAAGCCTGGAGCTATAAAGAAAAGATCTCTGCCTTCCCATTAGCTGCTGCTTTCCAATGCTGGCAGAAGTGGGGTGAAGACAACTTTTGGTAAAAGAAAAGTCACAAGTGTAGAAACACACCTTCAAAGAAAACTGAGAGGCTACTGGGGAAAAAGACTAAACAAATGGCAGTATATGAATGTAACTGAATAGATTAGTGTCCTAAGACATGATGAAATGGCCATTTTAGAGGGCACTTGGGAAACTTTTATAAACTGATGCAAAACAAAATTAGTAAAACTAATAATTTACTCAATGATAACCATATAAAGACTTTAGAACATTGATCAGAGAAATGATAAGCCTTGAGTCCAAAAGAATAAAGATGAAACATCATCTCCAGATGGAGACGAGATGAACTCAAGATACAGAAGGAGGTATACAATTTTATTTTATTTTTTAAATCCTTATCTCCTGCCTTCAAATCAAAACTGTGTATTGGTTCAAGGCAGAACAGTAAGGGGCTAGGCATAGGGGTTAAGTGATTTTTCCAGGGTCACACAACTAGCAAGTGTCTGAGGTCAGATTCAAACCCAGGACCTCCCATCTCTAGGCCTGGCTCTCAATCCACTGAGTTATCCAGCTGCCCCTGGCATACAATTTTTGCCAAGACTTATATGGGAATTTTTTTGCTGGGATTACACACACACACACACACACACACACACACACACACACACACACACACACACACACAAGGACTTTATTTTTATTTTTTGCTTGTTTTAAAATTTGCTCAATGAGGGGGTAGTGGGAAGGACAGATTTAACTTAGAAATACTTGTCTCTTAGAAGATCTAAAGAAAAAAAGAATAAGGAGAGGATGAATAGAAGAGATTATATTGCCCTGCAGTGAATCTGATATATTTGGGCTAGCAATCTATCTGAAATTTGCTGCTGCTTCTTCTTTAAAAGCCTAGAGCAGTGATAGAAAACCTATGGCACAGGTGCCAAAAATGGCATACAGAGAAAACTGAGCATGTGGCTGTCTTCCCTCCTCCTGCCCCCACCTCCCAGTTCGTTATTAGAAAGGCAGAGGGATTGGGGGGGAACAAGAGCTGCTCCCCTCCCCCTCTCCAGACAACATTTTTCCATACCCCTCTGCCCAGCAGCCCAATGGGAATGCACAAGGGGGTAAGGTGGGTGGCTCACAGGTAGCAGAGCTGAAGGGGAATAGAGTGCTTGGGCCACTGCCTTCCAGGTCTCTCTCCATTCACTGAGGACATTCCTCACTTCACCTGCCCCTCTGTTCAGTAGCCCAACAGGAGCCCTCCCTCCCCTGAATGAGGTAAAGGTGAGGTAGGGTGTGCCTGGCACTCAGGGGGCATGGGTGGCACTCCTTCCCTAAAAGGTTCAACAGTGACTAAAGTAACTGGCCTTGATAGGGAGAACTAAACATTTGCCATTTGAATGGGATTGGGAGTATTGAAGAGAGGTGGGTTCTTAGATTTTGTTTTTTCTCCAATATTTGCTTATGTTCTTGATAATATGAATAGTGGAGTTTAATTATGATACTGATTTTTTTTTTTAAACCCATACCCTCTTAGTAACAAGAAAGGCAAGAGCTAGGCAAATAGGATTAAGTGACTTGCCTAGGGTCACACATCCAGAAAGTGTTTGGGGTCAAATTGGAACCCAGGTCCTCCTGATTCCAGGCCTGGTACTCTATTTTCTAGAATATCTAGCTGTATCTATGATACGATTATAATGAAAGATAAACTACATATTCATGGGAAAGATGATCATATAAAATGTCAAAAGCTATGAGAACTTAAGCCATTATCTACCTCAACACTTTTATTTCATGTATTTATTTATTTAATTAAACCCTTAACTTCCGTCTTGGAATCAATATTGTGTATAGGTTCCAAAGTAGAAGAGTGGTAAGGGCTAGGCAATGGGGATTAAGTGACTTGCCTAAGGACACACAGCAAGGATGTATCTGAGGCCACATCTGAACCCAGGTCCTTTATCCAGACCTGATTCTCTATTCACTGAGTCACCTAGCTGCCCCCAATATCCTCATTGTATAGGGGAAGAACCTGGATCCCAGAAGAGGAAATGATTTGCTTGAGGTAATTTGTTCAACAGGAGTATCAAGGTCAGACATGTTGTTTAGTGGTTGAACTAGGAAGAAGTCACAGATCTTTTGATTCCTATTTCAACTATTATATCATATCAGCTCTCATTTAGCTCAGGTATTGAAGAATATTTGTATCTATAAGTGCCACAGATGGATTAGAAGTACATAGATGTTTGGTGATAACTAAGAATTGGCAGACTCATTACAAAAGACCATATTGAACCTGGAAAAAAATCTGCTTCTCATGGAATTGGAAGAGCTGGAGCAGACAGAACAGTGTGGAAGCTGTTCAGTGCCTATTCATCTTACAGCTGCCAAAGGACAGGGAACAGGGATTCACAGTTGTTTTTGGGAATCATTGGAGAAAGCAAATACATAAACCAAGTGCTGGGCAGCAGTTTTCTGACTTGCTCATCTAACTTCAATCAGCCACAATGTGATTTTTGTCTCAAAAGACCTATTTTCAAATAATAAATATGACTACTGGTAAAGTTTGTCCACAGTAACCTCTGAATAATCTAATTCTGTACCTACCATAAGGTTATTGGACTTGGAACAAGAAGATGGGTTAGGAGTCCTGTCTGCCTTAGTGCCCTCATCTCTAAAATGTGGGTGATGCTGTTCCCTGCCTATATCATATAACATGAGGATCAGATGAGATAAATGTTAATTACCATGCCAATGTAAAGTATTACCACAGTACCATGCTCCAACTTGTTATAACATATCTCACCTTGTACAGATTACTTTGTCTCTTGTGGCCTTTTCCTCAGCTATAAGATATACTGCTCAAGTAAAATGTAAGATCCTTATATGCCCAGCACCTAGTAGGGGCTTCCTGAAGACTGTGGAATTGAATTCCCTTCCTGTTCTGTGTCCTATGATCTTACTTTGTATTTGTGCACAATATCTTTTGAGAGGAGGAAACAGCTTAAATATCTTTGAACTAAAAACGAATCTGATCATAATATTAAATCGACAACTTTACTTGCCTTCTTGGAAATTAATGGCAACTCAGGAAAAAACAAAAAAAGGCCCCTAGCCTTATCCAGTCAATTCCTTTCTGTTTCTACAGTGATACTGAAAGAGTGATGAAAAGGTATGGTTACAGTGTGCTAAGAATCCTGCCATTTTTAGACTGCTTATAAATGCTGTGGAGGCTGTTCAGGTCAGTGTACAAAGTGAAGAGGAAGAATTCCTATAGATGGCAAGGACTCTTGCTTGCAGATGATAATATGCTGATTAGATTAAGTCCTTAAAGAGTTTCCTAAATGGGATCAAAAATCATGTATAAGATTTCAATTTAACTATCCACACAGGAAAAAACCCCAAGTGGATAAAGAATAACTATTGTCTAGACAATAACCTTCTTAACCTGGGCTAGATTTCAGGGGGTTCATGAACTTTACATCTTTACTCCAACATAACTGGTTTCCTTTGTAAATCCTTATTTTATGCATTTTTAAAAAACCCTTACCTTCTGTCTTAAAATAAAAACTGTGTATTGGTTACAAGGCAGAAGAGTGGTAAGAGCTAGGCAATGGGGGTTAAATGACTTGCTCAGGGTTGTATAGCTAGGAAATGTCTGAGGCTAGATTTGAACCCAAGACATCCCATCTATAGGCCTGAATCTTAAGGCACTGAGCCACTGATCTGCCCCCTATGCGTTTAAAAATACTGTAAGAAGGGAGTCCACAGAAAAGTGTCCATTGACACAAACAATTACTATCATGCCCCCTATGCGTTTAAAAATACTGTAAGAAGGGAGTCCACAGAAAAGTGTCCATTGACACAAACAATTACTATCAAACCCATGGTTTTCTACACATTCTAGAGGTGATGGGGCAATGTCATTGGTACACATGGCTTTAACCACCACCTAGAGACAGGTAACTCCGGTATCTAGTCTCTAGTCTGTTTTATCTTCTAATCTCTACTTGCTTCTCCTACTGCCTTTAGGACATTTCCATCTAGATGCCCTCTAGTGTCCTAGATAGAATATAAACAAAACAGAGCTCGTTTTCTCCCCTGAACTTGTTCCTCCTGATTTCACCATTTTATTTTGTTGTACTACCATTCACCTAGTTTTTCCTATTTGTAACTTTAGGTTTATTTTTTATTCTTTCTTCCTTATCTCATATATAATTATGGGACTATAAAATCTTAGAATTAGAGCTAGAAAGGTCCTTATATGTCATCAAGCCCAACACTTCATTTTGCAGATGAAGAAACTGAGGCTCAGAGAAGTCTCAAGTAAATCTAAAGCTATAAATAAACTGAGGCAGGAGCAGAAAGTGTAGGGGAGAGATTTGGGGATCAGTTTTTACATTTAAAAATGCTCCTTATTAAGAGTATCATCAAAAACAAACGTTTAGTGAACCTACCACTCAGAGTATTGTTCTGAGGACAATAAACAAGTAAATATCTTTACTTGCTATTGAGAAATGTATCAAGATTAACAAGAGGTACCAGTTCAGACTTCCTTGAAAAGATTTTTTAAGAGCCCAGAGGTGATTTTTATCATTCCAAAAGTGCTCTTCTAAATTCTAAGCTTTTGTAAGTCTGATCTCCATACAAAGAATCCTTCATTAAAGATCACCATCCATCCATTCTTTCTCATCCTGTTTGACTCTCATTCATGTTTTTGTCTAAACTTCTCACAGGAAGTCTACCAAGTATGCCTGTATCCCTAACTCAACACTTGTTGACATTGCATTTGTGCCAGCAGACATAGGGGGGCTATCAGTTGGTTAGCCTGAACTCTTGTAGCATAACCAAATCACCTCCTATCCTGGCCATCTGTTTTTTGGATAATATGCTTTCATCCTGTTTCTCCTGCTCATTTCTTCATCAGTTTTATACAACTTACTCCCACCTACCACTGACTTTTGGATGATCTGCAGCATCAATTCCCAAGAGACTAGAGAGAGATAAAGGAGAGTATCCAGTAAGAGGAGGTGGTCAATAATGTAAAGGGATTGGAAAAAAACAACCACCAGAATCTGGTTATTATTAGGAGGTTCCTTAGAGAAAGCATTGAGTAAATATGCATTTACTGAGTGCAAATTTTATGGGCCAGGCCCCATGCTAGGGTGCTAAAGATACAAAATAAGGAAAAAACACAGTCCCTGTCCTCAAGGAACTTACATTCTAATGGAGACAACAATCAAATAGCTACATATATAAAGGGAGTTTCAGCAGTACTAGAAGACTGATTGCAAGTGGTCAAGGTACAAGTAAGTAGTGAAGAAATGGAGGCATCAGATGTTGGCAAAGTTATGAATAAATATGTAACTGAAGGTAAGATAGAACAGAAATGCTAAAGAATGGCTTAAAATTTTTTTTTAAGGAATGAGGAAACCTCAATATGTTTATTGGCTAGATGGAAAGATGCCATGAAAATGAGGGAATGACTTGAAACAAGGTGCTGGAGAGGCAGGGAGGAATGGTATCAATAGCTGAAGGATAAATTCTGGTGATTAGATGGAATCACTCTTCTATGTCTAGTAGGAAGGAGAAGTTGCTGCTGTTGAAGAGAGTTTACAGAAAGGGAGCAGGAGCTGAGAACACTCACTCTGGATAGCCTCTTCTCTTTTTAGTGAAGTAGGAATTTAAGTCATTTGTTGTTAAATGGGGGGGGTGGGGGGTGGGAAGAAAGTGAAATACAAGCAATATGCAGTCACTGTAAGGAGTGATATAAAGGACCCAAAGACAGATTCTGATTGTTGCCTGAATGAAGGATAAAGAGATTATTACAAGGGAAGAATGGGTGGTAGGTTGGTAGGTTGGTAGGTAGGTAGGTAGGTAGGTAGGAAGGAATAAATGGAGAGTGGCAATGATCCCAAAATGGGAAAGGTGAGGGCTTCCCTGAATAATAGAAAAAAAAACACCTGAAGTTGATTTTTGTTGGTATCAAGATTTAAATTCTGTTCTGTGAAGTGGAATAAACAAATGAGACCTTTTCAGATGACTATCTGAAAGCCACCTTTCCACCAAAGTTAGCTTTTGTAGTCTTAACAAGTTCCTCCTTTTTTCAATATGAAAGAAAATGACATTTTGTAGGCAGGTATGAGTAAGCTTCTTAGAGTTATTTAGCATCTGAATAGAATATAATTATACTTCCTAGTTGTTTTTGAAAAAAAAAATAGCATGAAATTAGATAGTGACAGTTTGCAATGGATTTTTTAAATGGAACCTATTAAATGAATATTATCCTGAAAATAATTTCAATAACCAGATACAGCAGTCATATATGAATTTTTTCACTCACTGTCATAAAGAATATAAAATACACAATTTTATCTATCTGAAAATACATTATTCATGAGGATGAGAAGAACAAAAACTTCATTTAATCTTGCTGGAAGGTACTCTATAATATGCTATCAGATATTATTTCTTGAACTAGAGTCAAGAGATGTAAAAGGTTTCTGTTACCAACTATATGACTGGGCAAATCACTTTAAGCAATCAAGCACTTTATAAAGTACTGTGTTTGATGCTAGGGATCAAGAAGTATAAGATGTGGTCTCTGTCTATGAAGAGCTTATAATCTATTCAGGAAGACAAGGCCCTTAGATAAAAAGATAACAAACAATTTAAGTCACAAGAAGCCAAGTTTGTAGCATAGATACCATATGCTGTAGGAGTTCAGTGTAGAGAGAGATTCCAGTTGGCTGGGCTGATGAGGAAGGGCTTCTCAGAGCTTATCCTCTTAGGTAGAGTTAAAACCACACACTCTTCCCTACTCCGCCTCCAAATCTATCATTCATACTCTACAATTCCCAACACATGGCATATGAGGCAGTATGGTTAAAAAAAGAAAAGGGTCCTGAAGTCTTAATTCTGTCACTAACTAGCTATGTGACTTTGGATAAGTTATTTTATCCCTAAGGGCCCCACTTTCCTCATTTATCAAATAAGGGTGTTGGACTAGATAATAATTCACATCCTTTCCAGTTCTATTACCACAAAATCTAAATTGGCACAGTTCAAAGGGTGAGATTTTTACTTTATCAACTGGCTGAGTAGGGCCAGTGCCTGTTTGATTTTTTTCAGTGACTTATATTTCCAAAGGCAAAACCCTTCATTAATTTCCTCACTTCTAAGATAGACAAAACTGAATGGCTACAAACGAACTTAAAGATAATGTATGCGGCCAAATCACATTCCATTAATACCTTTTCCCTTCTCATGTTTCACTGTTACTATGTGCCTTAATGCCAAGATACAAAAATCAATTGCTTTTATAAGTCAGAAGGATAATAGATTATGAAAATAACTTTATTTATACACATCACAAATTAAATAGTCTTATTAAGATCTTGACCATATAGCAGGCTTGCCTGCTTAGCAAAGGATATGCCAAAGGAAGAGTCAAATTTCAAAATGGTATGCTAAATGCCAATTCTCTATGCCATGAGTAGAGGTCATGGTACAGGGCTGCCCGCCTAGCCAGATATATACTTTTGATAATATTTGGTCTTGATACCTTAGAGTAATGTTTTACACTAGATATGTATAGTCCTTAGGGTGGTGGGAATTGACATTTTGGTGTGGAGTAAGGTGGACTGGGCTCTCTCCTCCTTGATCTCCATAACTCTGGCTATTTTCAGCTACCTTCTATGTAACCTTTGGTTTGAGTGCCTTACATATGCATAAAAACAAAAAGAAAATAGATGCTTACTTCTCTAAATGTCCTAAATGAAACCCTTCATTTTCCTGCCAATATATGATTCAGGTCTTGTTTAACTTTTAAGGAGGATTTCACAAAATAGCCTATGCAAATAGAAGCAAAGTATAGTAAAAAATCCTAGTGCATTTGGAGTCACATAGGCCTTGAATTCAAATCTCAACTGGCTATTTTCCTCCCTGTACAATTTTAGGCAAGATTCTGATCCTCTTTGGATCTCTACTGCTTTGCTTGTAAATCGAAGGAGTTGGACTACATAATCTCTAAGAAGATTATAAGTCATATCCAATTTTAGAAAAGTTAACATTTCTATATAGTGTACACACACACCCACATATACACAGAGCATTTCAACAGTGCAAACTGAAATAATGTTAAGATTTAAAGACTAAAACTGAAATAGATCTAAGTCAGCTTTGATTCTTACCCCTATAGTGGAATTTAAATTCCTTAGCTAAAAGAGGAAGCCTCAGCTGTGCTTCCCTTCTTTCTCCATTCTCTTGTGGTCAGAATTAGGAGTTTCTAGGAAAATGCTTAGGAATGTATGTGACTGACACCATCCCTAAACATGGCCAGAAACTCAGAGGGAATGATCAAGTAAATATTTAGCATTCCCCTGATGTGGAGAAAGTCCATTTATTCATTTTCTACCCTATTTAGAGTAGAATGCTAAGAATAAAGGAAATATAAAAATACTTTAATACTTACTGGCATGGTTTTGTCTCCAAAGAAATAGATTGTCTTATAGCTATCATTTTCAACAAGTTTCAGACAGTACCTCTTATCCCATCCATTAGGAAATACATCCAGGCTTATTTGGCCTCCTGCATCAAAGACAAATGGTAAAAAAGGATTATTGATAGGTGATCTTTAACCAACTCTTCTAGAATATTTCAAAAGCAGGATTTGATTTTCCAATATTTTACTTTGTATACTTACACTCTGATGAATGTGACAATATTTTGATTTCAGATCCCAATTTTGACAAATCTTTCACTTGTTTGGCATTTACCTGAGTCTCAACAAGGTAGGGCTAACTCAGGGAATTAAATGTATTTGCATTTAAATGCTGTTAAGCAAGTAGCTAGTAAATGATGTATATCTAAAACAAATGTGATAAGAATGACATTGAACTGAGTATACCTCAAATTGTAGATGGCTTTTGGGGAAGTTTATATCCAGTTTACATTGTCATAAAAAAATGAAAATGAGCTAAATGGTTGCTGGTTTAAGAGCTGTAAGTTTTTTTTTTAAACCAGGAGACACAAAAATATATTATAAAAATGTTCATCTTACTGGTGTGAGAATACTCAGGCATCAAGCTATTCAGTTGTGATCCCTATTTCTAGCATTGTTAAACCAGAACACTTGAGAGAGAGAGAGAGAGAGAGAGAGAGAGAGAGAGAGAGAGAGAGAGAGGGAGAGAGAGAGGGAGAGAGGGAGAGAGGGAGAGAGAGAGAGAGAGAGAGGGAGAGAGAGAGAGAGAGAGAGAGAGAGAGAGGGAGAGAGAGAGGGAGAGAGGGAGGGGGAGAGAGGGAGGGAGAGAGAGAGAGAGAGAGAGAGAGAGAGAGAGAGAGAGAGAGAGAGAGAGAGAGAGAGAGAGAGAGAGAGAGAGAGAGAGAGAGAGAGAGATGTAATGACTAACCAGCATGACAGGAGATAAAAAGCATATTTAAAGAAGTTGGTAATTTTATTCCATTTAAAACCAAATGTTTTTCTGACTTTCCTCCAATTTTCCCACAGAATTCATTCAGGTCCTGGTATTCTGACCAAAGATAGGGAAGCAAAACACATAAGCTTTGCTTAAAGCAACTCCAAGAATGAGAAGTTTGGTTTCCTGCTTCTGGGAGAGGAGCAAGAAGACAAAGGTCTTGGGTGGAATAAGGAGAAGGAATGGGTTGGACTAGTGAGATGTAAGTCAGAGGTTAAATTTGGGGAAAAGAAATGGAAGAGAATTTGAAGAATTTCTAAACCCAGATTCTGGTCCAGATTCAACTTAATTGTAAGAAAGTAAGACCAAGGATACTTAAAGAAGATATAAATGGATTTAGGAGGCTAACAGGAGAATTAGGCAGTGGAATGTGAAGAGACAGACTCATAAAGACTAAGAAGAAAGTATATAGTTAGCAAAACAAGGCAAGTCAAAGATAGGATAAAAGGCACGGGGAACAAAGTGGATTGTTTTTAAAAGGTACATAGGGTTGAGGTGTAAGGACTTAATTTCAAGACAACCATTATGGAGAGTAGGAGAAATTGTGCAGTGACCTGCACTGAGTATTAAGACATTTATGTTTCTGTCATAATGTCTTACCTGTGTTCCAAGTGTAGACTGACTTCCCTCCTGAAAAAGGTGATGGGGCAAGGAGAATGCCTCTTCACACTCCATGTTGTTATAGAAGATGAAATGTTTTTGAAGGCGATAGAAGGGTTCAATGGGAATAAAAACATTCTGAGGTGGGGTGAGGGGAACTGACCCTTTTAAGGATAATGGAGGATGGAAGAGGAAGGGAAAGAAAAGGCACCTGTATAATTAGTCTTTAAAAACAGTCTGTAGCTCTTTCTAAAGAGGAATGAACTAGATACTCTGAAGTAGAAGCTGCTTGTCCTACAAAGAAAGAACAGTCACAAAATCTATTGAGTGAGAGATCATCCAATAAGAGGTAGAGGAAGAAGAGAAGAATAGTAGTAGTTGGTGATTTCCTGATCAGGGGTACTGAGCTCCTGATAACAACAACAGGAAGCCTGTCGCCTTCCTGGGCATGAATCCAAGACATAGAGAGACATCAAAAATAGATATCTATCTTTTCTAGTGACTCACATTAGCGCAAGTGACACTTCCAGAAAGCAAACTAAAATATATTACCAACAATTATGAAATGTTGGGCAAGAAACTGAAGATCACAAGAGTATGGGTTGTGTTTTCCTCATTTTTGTTTTTTGAAGAAATGGGATGCAGAAGAAAACAAGTAATTTGAGAAATAACTGCTTGGTAAAAAAGGGATGTCTGAGAATGAGATCTAGATTTCAAGATCAATGAGTACCAATATAAGACTGATAGATTCGTGGCCAGAGATGGAATATATCTAACAAAAGCTGAAAAGGATGCATTGTATCTTGCAAATCTATAGAGTAGCAACAAAGAGAAAAATAGCACCCAGGCTACTCACAAATTTATAGGAAACAAAATCCAAGAAAGGACTCATTGCTGCAACTCACTGCCTCAAGCATTTGTACCCCAAGTCCTAAGTATAGGCAACAAACAAGGAACTAGAGGTCCCAATCCAGAGACAAAATTGACCTAATAAGCATCACTAAGGCTTGGTGAGTGATATCCATAATTGGGTTATGGCTTTGGATTTATATATTTTATTTAAATAGACACACAATGAATAGGTAAAAGGGGGTAAAGAATGGTAGCATTATATACAAAGAAAGTCTATTCAGGTGAAGAAATCTAGCAACCAGAGGGCATGACAAAGTATTTGGATGAATGTCAAAGGAAGGAGAAATAGAAGTGATTTCGTCACTGGAATATACTAGTCATCAGAACAAAAAGAGGAAATAAATGAAGAGTTTAAGATGGATACCTTCAACTTTTCCAGCATAGAAGGGGAGCTTGCCAGAGCCTGTGTTCTACTAGCATAACCTCTGAGCATTTTGGAAGTGAGAGTCACTCTATGAAGAGGCATTAAAGTTTTAAGCAAAATTTCTGTAAAATGGAGATATTAATTCTTGCCCTGCCAGGAAGATAAGCAGGTACAAGAAAGAAAAGTACTGACGGGAAAAGCACATTGGCTCTGGAGCCAATGGTGAACGTAGGCCCAAATCCTATCTTTGCTACTTACTGATGATTTGGGGCTCAACTTAACCTTTCTCTGACTTAACCTTTCATTTTCCCTCATCTATAAAGTTATGAGGTTGGGCTGGATGGCTCCGAAGATCCCTTGCAATTTTCAATCTAGAATTCTATATCACATGTTTATTTGAGGAACAAATGAGATAATGAATGACTGTTTAAAACAAACAAACAAACAAACAAACAAAAACAAGCCATAAAGCATTGCAAAAATTTGAGGTGGTACTCTTAGAAGTATTTGATGGGGCAGTGATAGGTAAGGGTTTTAAAAAAAAAAAGAAGGCTTTGAATATAGTCAATCAGGCAAAGCCTAAAGAGGTTAAAAAAAAAAAGATGTCAGGGGCATCTACTTTAAACTCATACACACACATTCTATCAATTCAAAGGAGAAAAGAGTGGCTTCTGCTTTTTTAATGGAAGAAACTTGAATTTAAAGTACTCTGTGCCAGAAAAATATTATTTTTGTTACTATTTCTGTCCAATAAAGCAACTGTCAATCTTAAATGCTCCAACCTTTGACAACCATTCATTCAATAAACTAGATCTATGAGTAGCTTTCTGAGGAAAAACTGAAATATATAAGCCTGGCAAAAAGCAGAGAAATTTGTATCTTCTTTATTGACCTTAGGGATAATTTCATCCTTCAAAAAAAGTAGAAGCAACAAGAGGGAAATTCTATTCTGCATGAGATTCTCATTAATAGTAAAGAACAACTGGCTGTTGGAATGTAAATAGTGGGGAACCCTCAGGTAGGAGATGTTCCTTCCTATAAATTATGATGAAGGAGAACAGTCTGAAATACCTTCTAGATTTTGGGAAAGAAGATTTAAATGGATTCAAAGAAGAGGTAGGTAGGATCTCAAGGACTAAAAAGGCTTCAGGATAAGTCAGTCAGCCCTGGAGGGTTGGGAGATACTCAAGTGTGAAATTCTGAAAACACAAAGGGAAACCACTGAACTGAGAAATGAATGGGATTTTCCCAAAAAGACACACATGTGGATGCACAGTGAACTCATAAATCAGCTCAGATTTTAAAAAGAAATATATGGAAAATGGAGACAAGACCAGTTAACAGAGGATGAATAGAAGAAAATATAAATACCAAATACTACAAGAATATTAAAGCTTAGAATGTGCTGAGGGTGGCAAGGGAAGATAATGGACAATAAGAAAAGGTTTAGTTTTTTTAGGTAATTGGGAGAAAAGGAAGGCTCAAAGAAGGGAATGTAGCTTTACTCTGAGTGATGATAGTAATAGCTAATAATTATATATAGTGCTTTAATATTTACAAAGTGCTTGTGTTATTTATTTGGTCCTTACAACTATGTGTACCATTATTATTTCCATTTTCCATAGAGGAAATTAAAGCTGAGAGAGAAGTTGAGAGACTTGCTAGCTAGGTCACATAGCTAGCAAGTATCCGAGGCAAGATTCAAACTAGATCTTCCTGACTCCCAAAACCAGGGCTTAATAAACGTTTACTGAATTCAATGACAAGACCTGGTAAAGGGTATCAAAGGCCCAAATAAGCTTTAAAATAGAAAATACCTATAGAAAATGTAAGGCCCTTTCCTTCAAAAGTTTTCTGCAGATCAGTCACAAATTTCTGTCTTATATTTTCTTTCTGTGGAGAAAACAAAAAGATATCAGTTACTGACTGAATTTGATTTTTAGATTTAGTATTTTAGATAGCATTTTTCCTTATTATCTCTTAGAGGTACAAACCCAACAGTGGTATGACTGGATTAAGGGGCAAGCAGTCCTTTAAAACCCTTTGTGCATAGTCCCAAATTGCCCTCCAGAATGGTTGGACCAATTTACAACTCCATCAGCAATGTATTGTCTCAATTTTTGCCACATCCCCTCCAGCATTTATCACTTTCCTTTGCTGTCATATTGGCCAGTCACCTAGGTATGAGGTGGTGCCTCAGTGTTGTTTTAATTTGCATTTCTATAATCAGGAGGGTTTAGAACACTTTTTCATGTGTTTATTGATAGTTTTGATCTCTTTATGGGAGAATTGGCTATTCATGTCCCTTGACCACTTACTGATTAGGGAATGGCTTGTTTTTTGTAAATCTGACTTAGTTCCTTATACATTTGGGAAATTCAACCTTTGTCAGTTTTGTTATAAAAATGTTTTCCCAGTTTGTTGCTTTCCTTCTAATTTTGGTTGCAGTTTTTTTTTTGTACAAAACCTTTTAAATTTGATTTAATCAGTCATTCATTTTATATTTTATAAAGTTCTCTATCTCTTGCTCAGTCTTAAATTCTTTCCTTTCCCATAGATCTGAGAGGTATACTATTCTATGTTCACCTAATTTATTTATAATTTCTCTCTTTATATTTCAAGTCATTTACTCATTCCGAATTTATCTTGGTGTAGGGTGTCAGATGTTGATCTACACCTATTCTCTCCCATACTATTTTCCAATTTTCCCAGCAGTTTTTGTCAAATAATGGATTCTTGTCCCAAAAGCTGGGGTCTTTGGGTCTTGCTGAGGTCATTTACTCCAAGTCTATTCCACTGATCCATCCTTCTATCTCTTAACCAGTACCATATTGTTTTGATGATCACTGCTTTATGAGATCTTAAACTGTAGGCCTCCATCCTTCACATTTATTAGTTCCCTTGATATTCTTGATTTTTTGTTTTTCCAAATGAATTTTGTTATAATTTTTTCTAATTCTATAAAAAAGTTTTTTGGTAGTTTGATAGGTATAGCACTGAATAAGTAAATTAATTTAGTTAGCATTGTCATTTTTATTATATTAGCTTGTCCTACTCATGAACAATTAATGTTTTTCCAATTGTTTAGATCTAGTTTTATTTTTGTGAAGTTTTGTAGTGTTCATGTAATTTCTAAGTTTGTCTTGGCAGATAGATTCCCAAATATTTTGTTACCCAGAGTTATTTTAAATGGAGTTTCTTTTTCTAACTTTTGCTGCTGATTTTTATTGGAAATAAGTAGAAATGCTGATGATTTATGTGGATTTATTTTGTATCCTGCAACTTTGCTAAAATGGTTATTTCCATTAGTTTTTTAGTTGATTTTTTTGGGTTCTCTAAGTATATCATCTTCAAAGGGTGATCACTGCCTACTTTAATCCCCTTGATTTTTTTTTCTTCTCTAATTGCTACAGCTTGCGTTTCTAGGACAATATTAAGTAATAGCGGTGATAATGGGCATCCTTGTTTCACTTCTTATCTTATTGGGAAGGCTCCTAACTTGTCCCCATTGCAGATGGGGACAGATACTTGCCGATGGTTTTAAATAAATTGCTTATTATTTTGAGGAAAGTTCCTTATATTCCTACATTTTCTAGTGTTTTTAATAGGAATAGGTGTTGTATTTTGTCAGTCTTTTCCTGCATCTATTGAGATAATCATGTGGTTTCTGCTAGTTTGGTTATTGATATGGTCAATTTATGTGGATAGTTTTCTAATGTTAAACCATCTATGCATTTCTTGTATAAATCCCACCTGGTTATAGTGAATAATCCTTGTGATGACTTGTTATAGTCTCTTTGCTAGTATTTTATTTAAGATTTTTGCATTTATGTTCATCAAGAAGATTAGTCTGTAGTTTTCTTTCTCTGTTTTTGGTCTTCCTGGTTTGGGAAATCAGTACCATATTTGTGTCATAAAATAAATTTGGTAAGACTCCTTTGTTTATTTTGTCAAATAGAAATTTAATTTTAAAAGGTCAAATTTTTTCCCTTGTTTTTTCTTGGAAACAAAGTAATGCATCTTAGCTCACTTTCATAAATATAATAGTTGGCCAAGGACATTTAGGAAAGACTTACTTTATCTAGTTCATAAAATTCAAGTCGTTCTTCCTGGCTGCAGCTTCTTCCGATAGGAGACACATTTAACATCCCATTTCGGAACTCAATGAAAGTGCCCCTGAAGAGAGAAATAAACTGGAGGAGAGGTTCACTAAGAAATAATTATTTGCACATTTTCTAACTTCACAAAGAGTGGTTGAGACATTGGGTAACTTGAAAAAAGTCAGTGTTCATTTTAGATGAGATGAGGACACATCTCTACAATACGAGTCAATGTCAAACAACTCAACTAGAGATTTAAGGTCATGTACTATATTTGTAAAATTGCAATGTTTTATTTGGTGAAAAGTGTTATATAAACAGCAATACTACTGATATTACAAATAGCAAGAAATATCTGAGTAAAAGATGTACACTTTTAGTTATATCTAGACTTCAGTGCTTAGTTTCAGATAGTTATTTTGTAAGAAAGACTAGATATGGAGGCAGCCAGGTGGCTCTGTGGACAGAGAGCCAAGATTAAAGACAAGAGGTCCTAGGTTCAAATCTGAACTCAGACACTCCTAGCTGTGTAACTCTTGGCAAGTCACTTAACCCCAGTTGCCTAGCACTTATCACTCTTCTGTCTTGGCACTGATACTTAGTACTGACTCAAAGGTGGAAGATAAAAGTTAAAAAACAAAAAAAACAAAAACAAAAAAAACCATGAGACTTTAGATACATTGTTTTTACTAGAAACAGCTCAAAAAACATTCTTAAAAACATCCTTTTAGCTTTTGTGCTAAATGAGAGACAAAAATACTCAGGGAGAGATTAATCTTAAATTATAGTTTTGAAAGTCCTACAAAAATTAGTTTCACAAATAAATTCTTTATGACTCCAGACTGAGTTTTCCATAAAATATATCCCAAGTTTACCCTGAAAAAAAGATAAGAAACAATTCTTTTGTGTTATTAAAAATCCTATGTGTCAAGTTTCTAATAATCAAAATAGAGCTTCTTCCATCTAGTAATGTATAGTACAAGCTATATTTCTATATACCTTTGAACACTCATTCACTTCAAATTATTTTTTAAAATTATCTTTCTTAGGTCAAAGACATAATTTAAAATATGAAAAAAAAAGTATTCCATAAAAAGGGATCTCTTTTGTATAAAAAAAATAAAGATGAAAGTTGCTAGTTGATAAATTATTAGTCTATGATGAAATGTGGTAATCCCTAGCAGGAATTCCCTTATACTCTCTTAGTGGTCTAATTTGTAGTAAATAAACTAAACCTTTAATTGTTACCAGTAGCTTCTTATAAGTGCATTTGAACCTTCATAATAACAATTATAAAGATCCTAAGAAAGATCTTAAATTAAAAAAAAAAAGTATTACACAGTTTACTTTCTATGGCAGACAGGTATCTGTCAATACATTTTAGATAAATTTTTAGTAAGGCTTTAAAAAAAAAAAGAGTATCTTAAACTACCAATTCAAAGAGTTCATTTTTTTGACCACTCTGATTTTTACCAGACCTACAAGAATCATTTTGGACATATCTTAATCTTTGGTTCCAGGGACCATAAAAAGTTTTTTCCCAGTGTTGCTGCCTAGGTCACTAAATTACTCTATGTCATTCTGTGATGAGAGATGGTGTGGTATGGCAGATAGAGCTAGCCTTAAAGTTATGAAGACTTGGTTCAAGTTCCACCTCTGACATACTGACTTTGTGACCCTGAAAAAGTCAGTTAACCTCTTTGTGGTTTGGACAACTTTCTAAGACAGGAAGTTGCTGAGAGATACCAACCTGCCTGTGTTATCAGAGAAAGTTTTCTGTTCCTATGAAATCACAAGTCCAGGTCTGTTCCCTTATCCTTTAGCCCTACCTTTTCTGAGATATACTTCATCTGATAAGGCCTTTGCTCACTGATCAGAGTAATTTGCAGGCTTTCCCCCTACCTTTCAATAGTCTGAATTTATTCCAACAGTATAGCATATCCTTGAAACATGTGGCAGTTTTCGGATTAAAATTAGTAGTGAGCCCACTAATAACAGTGTCTAAAGTATCAGATCTATATCTAGATGGAGGATGCATATCTTGATTATGGATAAGGACATACACCCACCTTTTCTTTGGCAGCTTAATCTTTTACCCACCTTTTCTTTGGCAGCTTAATCTTGGCAATGTAACTCAGACAATAGTTGATTAAATCTTGGATTAGTTCTTCACCCAGATGACCCTGAATATTCTAAACAAATAAAAAACTTCAGAGTTACTAGATTCAGTATGATTAATTTTTCATATAGCTTTCTAATCAATCAAAGTTGTTATATGATTAGAGGCAAATGTGTGAGATTAATGTGTATCATCATCTTTATTTTTTCTTCCTTTAGTCACCCCATGATTAAACAAAGTCAGGTTAATCACAATAGTGAGTTTATGAAGCAGATGTGTTTTCTACTTCAGTATTCTGGATTCTGGATTCATGGGCTTGCAAATGCTTCCTATAAAATCTATAGACTCTCCCTCTTCTTAGATAATACTCAGTTAAACTCTCAGTGAAATCAAAAGAGAAAGCAGGTTGGAATACCCACTATCAAATTGCTTCTAGAATCTAAGCACAATATACTACCTCTTTCCCCAAAAACTGTTTTTTTAAAAGATCTACTTGTGCTAAGGACTACATCATGTCGAAAAAGTCATTAGAATATGCTATATAAAGTCAGTCCTTTTGTTTCCTACCCTATTACCAAAGCATGGCTATCATATCAGATTTTATTTTAGAAACTTACTATAATAGTGCAAAAAAAGTTTGGAGACTCTGAAACAGACCTACCTGCTTACACAGAAATTTGCCATCTTTGTATGCTACCAAACCATTTTCTGGAAAGACGTAATCATATTTTTCAAGCACTAAAAATAAAAATGAGTAGCAAATCATAATGCAACTTATTTATATGTTTCTATTCAAGACTGATTAAAAAAATACAAGTGATGTGATAAAAAAGAACATCAGTTTAGGAATTAGGAGATTTGGTAATGAGTTGGGGTTCTACCATTAGCTGTATAAAATTGGGAAAATCAGCTCATACGGCTTTGTATCTGTTTCCTCATATGTAAGATGAGAGGATCAGACTTGCTGATCTTGGCAGCTTTAAAATTCTGTGATTCAGTGACCCATCTTCTAACAGTCTAGGTATTACCCTATTACGTGGCACCAGGACACCACACCCTCCTATGGAAGTCCTAGAAGATGGCAGGACTATTGTTCTGTAATTAGTCAGGGATAAGAGAGGGAGAAGGGAAGAATATCAAGACTAGACAATGGAATTCAAGAGACTAAATTTATCCCATTAATTTTGTCATTTCAGAGATTTAAAGCATCACAACATGGTAAGAAAGATCAAATGATGGGGAAAATAGTCATATGCAGGCAAGATATAATCTCTGATTCTCAGAATCTTTAAAGCAAAACAGCAAAACTTGCATATTAAACTATAACCTGGAAAGTAAAAGACTATACTCAAAAGAATGATCTCAAGTTCTGAGGTGGCTAAGGTCAACAATAATTCAAATTATGCCTAGTATGTTATTTTAAGCTGAGTCGACTAATATTTGTAGAACCAAATTTATTTACCTGCTGGTAAGTAATTCCAGTAATTTCTAAAATAAAAAAGCTGTTGGGTAAAAAGGAAATAGGAAATCCACCATATGGGAGGTGTCCAGGCTTAGAGTTGCATGTGACAATATTTTAAACATCATAATTTTCTCAAAAGAAGTTAATATTTTACTAAGACAGTAATCGCTTTTTACCATCATCTCCCAGCTGCTCCCGCACCTTCTCAAAGTCTGAGCCTCCTACTACTCCAATTTTTAACTTCTGCCTCAATTTTTGTAAAAAGGCATCCATTTCTTTGGTGATTTTCTGTATATTAAAAAGGAAAAGACAAGCCAATTAAACATAATTTGGGCAAAGAATTCAAATTACAGAATTGTATAACTATGTCTTTTTTGGCATATGTGACTTTCTTGTGGATAAGTAAAATCAGATCAATTAGTATTAACTTTGTTGTAGCAGATTAGATTAAGAGATCTAACAGTGCCATAAAGGAGAATAGTTTACAACTGAAAAACAAGAGGGCTTCCTCCCTGTATGACAGGCTCAAGTCAAATATTTTAATTTCATTTGTAAATACTTCAGTGTTTCTTATTGATCACCAGATCAAACAGGATAGCTGAAACCATAAGCCAAAGCAAAACACAACAAGGAAAAATTTGCTTAGACCCACATTAACATACACTGAATAGTTTTAACAATCATATTTCTTTTATCAATCATATTTTTAACATACATGTAATACTTTGAAAAATTTAAAAAGCATAAAATCCAAATACAATAGATAAAATCTGGGAATTAAAAAATGCAAACTGCACTATGTATAAGTATCTCAAAATTCAAAATGACATAAACTGAGTATGGAAAAGAATGCTTGAAGGAGTTTTTTTATAGCTCTAGCCAGATAAGGAAAAAAAAACAAAAAAGATTGTTCTGAGTTGGAAAATATCAGAAATTCAACATGATTTCTTCTCTAAAGAAAGTTTCATGTATGTAAAATTTACCATATCTTAATTTCACAGCAAAACGATGAGTTAAATCACCAAGAATACTTCTTCAAGGGCAAGTCTATTGACCAGACTAAAAGCAATATCTAGCTATGCATAACCACAATTAAAATCCTAGAAATTTTTGTTTGAGTTTTTGTATAAGTAATTACTTCCATGTTCTTGGAGTCAAGAGACCTTAGTTTGAATCCCACCTCCAACTCCTCTAAATTGTGCGATCTTTGCATGATTTTACAGGATGGTGTAAGGAAAATTTTTTGTGAGACTTAAAGCACTATATGTAAAATATTACTGATGATTACAAGGAATTCTTGCTATGAATGTAAAACAATGCTTTAATAAGCCCATGTATCAGTTTTTGATATATTATATGGGCACAACACTAACCAACTAGTTCCTGAACAAATGTCCACAAGATAAAGGCTCAGAAAATAATTAAGCAAAAATTGCTTAATAATATGACTATAGCTGCGATATATATAGGTTATTTTCTAATTTTGTAATTTTCTAATAATCATGTTATATTGAAAGTAATGTAATATATTTCTACTAACAAAAGATGTGTTGCAATAATATTCTTCACATATTACAGCAGGATAAGACCCTAGAGATCAGTTGACCCAACACCTTTATTTTATAAAGGAGAAAACTAGGGAGGTAAAGTGATTTGCTTAAGGTCACACAACAAGTCAACAGCAGAGGCAGAATTAGAACTTGGATCTCTGAATACTACATGTGTGCTCTTTTGATGACCAATTCTTTATTTTGCCAGGAACTTTATCCTTAGAGACAGGTCTAAATTAGGAACCATTGCTTATGTTATAGGATGTCAGAAGTAGTAAAATTATATCACTGGAAAAAATAAAATATGCATGGGGAATCTTGGGGCAGAAGGGATAATGGGTCAATGTTAGAAGATGGGAAGGAAACCCTATATTCAGGCAAAGGAAGAGACTGGAGACATAAGGTCTGAAGGGAGAATGATTTGCATATAATCATGTTATGATCAAGAAAGATTTCCTGATCTTGTTATGGCAAGGGACACTGGCTCCTCAACCAATGAAAAGCAACTGGAAATAAGTAGATTTTGAGAAGCAGCTTCAGCTGAAGTCCTAATTTCTCTTTCTCAGAAAAGGAGGCCATCTGGTGGAGACAAAAGAACCAGTTTTCTCAAAAAATTTCCCCCTGTTCAGAGTCATGGAATATTGCTGGAAGGGAATCTTAGAAATTATTTGAACTATCCCCTCATTATATAGACAAGGAAACTGAACAGAGAGTAAAACCTTTTATTTCATAGGTATTCACAAAAGGCTTAAAATGAAAATGGATTTTTTGGGTAGTACAGAAAACCCAACCATTAAAAATATTAGTGAAAGGATTACAACATTACAACTGGAACCGACCTTAGAAGTCCTCTTTCTAATGTCTTCAAATCACAGCTGAGAAAACTGAAGTAAAGAAAGTTAAATGATTTGACAAAGAATTGAGAAAATTAACCCCTCCCTCTTCTTGGAATAGATGGAAGGTTATGGATACGGAATAATTCGTACAGTCAGATTCCATTGATGTGTTGATTGGTTTGGATTAACTGATTTTCTTCCCTCTTTCACTTTTATTCTTTGTTATGAGAAATGGCTTGCTGGGCAGTATAAAAACAAAAGATATCAGTGAAAATGTTAAAAAACATAAATGGAGCTTAGGAATCATTTTATTAAACAGAGATTTGTAGCACTTGCATTTTCTGACTTGTCAGCAAAGAGGATATAAAGATTATTTTAAAACTATTTTGATTAGTAAATTGTAAGTCAAAGGTCAGCCTGGTAAAGTGGAAATAGTGCTGAACTTGGAATCAGAAGACCTGGGTTTGATTTTTTTGCTCTAGCACTCAATAATAGCTTTTAACTGACTTAGTCACTCAACTTCTGAACTTGTTTGTTCATCTGTAAAATAAGGATTCATTTCACTCATGAAGCATTTATTTAAACATCTGCTATGCTTCAGATAGGAGCAGGTGGGTGGTGCAGTGGATAGAGCACTAAGTCTGAAATCAGGCCATCTTTCTGAGCAAGTCATTTCACCCTGTTTGCCTCAGTTCCTTATGTATAAGTAAATAGCAAACCACTCTAATATCTTTACCAAGAAAATCTCAAATGGGGTCATAAAGAGTACAGAAAACCCAACAACAACCTGCTTCAGGTGGAGAAACAGTATGTCAGTGAATAGAAAGCTGTCTCAAGACTCAGAAGACCTGGGTTCAAGCACCACTTCTAACATTTGGCCATGTGTAGACAAGTCTCTTAACCTGTCAGTGACTTATAAATCAATTCCTATTTATTTACTTCCTATTATAAGTCATTTCCTATTTACATTAGTGGAAGACATCTTTACTGGGAGTTCCCCCATGTTAATGAAATAAATCCCTACAAAACCCCCTCTTCTAAGGACACTAAGACAAAAATGGAGCAATCTCTTTCTTTAAGGAATTCACGTTATTTATCAGTTAATTCTCCTTAACTCATGGGGTAGTTGTAAGGGGGAAAAGACATTCTATTACTAGTAATTATAATTAAAAGGCTCCATTCCAAGTGTGTCTCTTTCAAACTCCCAGAAAGACAACCACTACCACCACCAACCAACCTCCTTCAGGCCCTTGTCTCTTTCTTGTGTCACTTCCCCTAATTCCATGGCTACCAATCACAGCTGACCCTCTGCTCTAGAGCTGCCCAGAAGGCAGTCAAGTTAGTCAATTCTAATTTGTTGCCCACTACCGCACACGTGGGTCACAGACCTCTCACTTCATGATTAAGTGGAATATTTTCACCTTTGGTGATTAGATCTAACATGGGCAGATCTTCCCCCTCAACTTTAAGTACTGTTCTTACAATTTTGGGGATTAAATCAACAAATAGACAGGGGATTACAATTTAATCTTCACAGTCAGGGAAGAGCTAAGTACTTTCATTGTTACAATCAGGGGAGAGCCAAACCCAATCTTCAAAAATTCATAGCATCAACAGTGAAATATTTTTCTTAATGATATATCCTACTTCAATCTCAATTTGCCCAGTTCCCTCATACATTATCCTCCAGGAAGCCACTTTAAAATAACTGGAAATAAGGTGCAAAGTCTTTTCTTTCCATTTTAACCAACTGAACACACAAACCCTCACTCCTTCCCTCACCCCAAATTGACTTGTTCTTATACACAAGGAAAATATTTAATGTACAAAGGAGGCAATCTATTCAAGGAGCCATTAACTTCTGGGAATTGATTGTAACTTACATTTCTTTTGCATTTTAGGCCTCCCCACATTAGTCTAAGATGGTAGTAAGTGCAACAGAAAGCTCTCATTAACTACTTTACGGGTCACAAGCCCCAGGGTTCTGTTTCAGATATAACATTAACTGAATGACCCTGGGTGAAGTCAGCCACTCTGTGCTTCAGTTTCCTTACCCAAGGAATGTGAATAACACCAGTCTTAGAAACCTGAATGGAGAGTAAATGAGTGGCAGCTGTAGGATTCAGAGAACAGATTTATGTCCTGTCCATTGTTGCACCTAGTTTACAGTATCTCTTCAGGAAATTTTGGAGCTCTGGATAATGCTATCATATGTAAATGTTTACTAATCCAACTACTACCTGATTGCCCTTCCTTCAATTTTCAATACTTTAATGATCCAAGGTTTATTTAGTACTTCCTTGACCAATGAAGACTTCAAGAAATCCTCTGTATCTCAGTAGGTGGTCTTCAAGGGTTGTTGTGGCTAAAAAGTTAATCACTTGTCTTTGACTTGGGCCAAAAGAAGAATATACTATTTAAGTATCTGGTAGGAGCTCATATTCAGCCAGCAAAGCCTCAGAGTACCCAGTATCACCTCCATGCTACAATGAAAGCTGAGGAGTTTAGAAAAATAACTGCTCCTTTCACTCCTTACAAACTGTCAGGAGAGCTCAAGAGCTCAATACTTGACTTGGTCTTATACACTCCACCCTTTGCCCTTATATTTGGGGCCTTCAATTTACATACTGATGAGCTCTCAAATGCCCCTCATCTCATTATCAACCACTTTTACAATCCATAACTCTCAAATTGTTCGATCTGACCACAACTTATGAGTCTTCCTTCCCCTATTGCTTACCACTTCCTAAACCTATACTTCACTCTTAGTGCAACCCTAACCATTTTTCTCCTTTCTGTTCTCCCAGGGAATCATGCTTGTCTGGTCTCATTCTTTTCCCCTTCAAAAGTCTGATCCAATCAGTTACTTTACACTGTCCTCTATCCATTAATCTCTTGCTTTATTGCTGTGAAATCCTTTCTAAACCCCAACCCTGAATTATTTCTGTCATTCACTTCCCTATTCAAGTACTACATGGAAGTTACAAACTTGGTGACTGAGTCTACTACAATCTCATGACCTTACGTAATCCAAATTGAGATCCCACTGCCTTCTACCAATTTTTTTACTCTTCCTTGCCTGACATGCTTTCAATTCTCTCCAAAGAGCCCCCCCTGCAATATCTAATCAACTGTCAATGCTTGTTGTTTCTACCTTTAAGCCTCTTGCATTCCTCTTCTCTTCACTTAAAGATACCACACCATACCACACCATTCATCATATGTCATCAGAACTATTGCAATAACCTAGTTGGTTCTACTGCATTCACACTATTTACTCTCCAATATATCCTCCTCACTGATACCAAACTGATATGTCTAAAGAACATGCCTGATTACAACACCATCTCTATTCAAGAAGCCTCAAGGCTATTATTTTTAGGCAAACAACAACGACAAAAAAAAAACCCACCTCTCTAGCATTTAAAAACTTACCAATCTGAGTCTCTGAACAAAATATTTAATCTCCCAACTTTATTGCTACTGCACAGACTGTCTCTCCTTGTTATTAGAATGTTTTCTTTCTCTTTCTGCCTCTTGGAAGCTTAGCTCCTTTCAAGTTTCTACTCAGTGTAACTTCCCACAAGAAACCTTTTCTGGCTTCTCCAATTATTAGTGTTCCACATCCTGCATCTCCCACTAAATTGCTTTGTATAAGGTTTATATTTACTTAGTAAACAAATAAAATCCCTAAATAAAATCCATGATCCTTGAGGGATGGAATCATTTTCTTTTTTGTCTTTGTGTCTCAAGCACTGAATATATAGTCATGGTAGTCTCTCTGTGACTGAGAATGACAATTGTCTTTGTGCATTTTCATCTATGTTATATACATATATAATAGTATATATTGTGACAACTTTGTTTTATGGAACCCCCAAGTCTACCTTTGTCCCTTGGGGATTTGCCTTAAGGGAAGTCCCAGACTGACCTTGTCTCAGACTGAACAATAAACCTTAAAGTATTCAATGATCTCAGCTTAGATAGAATTAGTAGATATAATCAAATTTTAAATCTACTTTTGTCTTGAAAGTTTCTCCTATTGTATCAGAGACCTCTCCCAGGTGGTCCAGCTCCAGGCTGGAATCCTCCTTCCCTAGTCACTATAGTAAAGCCAACCAATAGAACCTTCCTGTCCCCAAACAGTTAACCCCAAAGTTATTTAAGACTCCAAGTTCTTCAGCTCATTGGAAAATCTCCTTTTGAGGTGCTTTTTCCCTGGAGACATTGTTCCCAGAGCTTTGTCTCAGTGTGGTATCTTGCACACATGACTGTAGGGCCAATCAGGGCAGTATCTTTCTTGACTTGATTAAAGACTTGTTCTAACTACTTTAGTGGTTCTGTTTTTCAAAGTTGACAATTGTATATATATATATATATATATATATATATATATATATATATAAATCAGTGCTTGCTGAAATGAATCATACTAAACTGCACTTTACAGTATTAGGCATTTTGCTTGGTTCTATTCAGGAGTTTTATCCTTTCTGTTCAGACCCCATGCCTGGAAGAGACTCCTTTCATACTTATACTCTATTTTTTGAAGAGCTTCAAGAGAACTCTGATATTATGTCGTCTGAAACCTCTGCTGTTTATCCCCTTTGCTGAAAGTGATCTCTTCCTCAATTAAAACCAAAACCAAAACCAATTTGTCTGGATTTCTCTTTTGCCCTTATACCATTCTTCCTTACAGCACATTTAACTGCATGATCTTATCTTGTCCTATTAAAATAAAAGTCTACCCTTTTACCTTTAGGGATTATGACTCATTATTGTATGAAGCTAGGTGGCCTGAGTTCAAATCCCTATATAGGCATTTAGCTATGTGACATTCTAGGTCAATCACTTAAATCTCTGGAAGCATGCGGAGTCCTCACCAGGTAGTTGCTAGACTCAAACGAGATAACTAACATATGTAAAGTACTTGGCAAACCTTAAAGCAGCATATAAAAGCTATTATTATTACTGTAACCCCAAGTAGGCAGTTAATAATTTGCTGTTTTGCCAAACTAAATTGTTTTGACTCTTCAATGAAATTCAAGCACCCAATGGGCTTAAAGGAATAGTGCTTCCTTCTAATCCTCCAAATCCCTCCATTGGAAACTCTTGCTCACAGACCTAACACCCAAACAACCCCAGCAGGCAAAGCTGGAGGGTTTATCAAAGGTCAGACTTCTCCCCAAACTGTACATGTCTGAGGGCATTTTTTTGGGGGGGGGGAGTAAAAGGAGGTTACAAATTTTTATTTGGGGAGACAGGGCAAAGGAAGCTTAGCTGTTCAATGGCCCTGTGGGATCACTCCTGGATTTAGAGTCAGGAGTTAAAAGCTTCCGAATCCTGACCCTTCTTATTAAATGTGGGATCTTGAGCAAATCCTCTTTGGGCCTCAGTTTCTACTACTGTAAAATGAAGAGATTGGTTGGTCCAGATCACAGGTGATCTTTAAGGCTACTTCTGTTTCTATGTCCTAGGACTTCATAGTCTCCGGAAGTTGTGGGAGGCTAGCCTCTGAGTGACCAGGCCTTGCAGGATTTCTGCTTTCTCTCTCCCCGCCCCGCCCCCAACACACCCTGGGGAAACTGAGGCTCCGTGATGCTGGTGGCTGTGTGGGTTGGGCTCAGGGTCTGTTTACCTGTCGCGGAGCGGTGAGGGTGCCGTCGATATCGAAGAGGCAGAGAACAGGTCCGGGAGCTGCCATCCTGACACTTTTCACAAACCAAAAGATACGCGTTGGCACTTGAAGCTTCCGGGATTTGCTTCACGAGCTGCGGGGCATGCCGGGAAAGTGAAAGACTAAGGAGGTCACCTAGTCGCAGCCCCGAATCCTAGAGCCTATGATATCTCCGGAACTACAACTCCTAGGATGCAACGCGACAAGTTCCCATCCCATCCTTGAATCGGTACACGTACACCACGGCGCCAAGTGGTTCCGGGGGACAGAACGGGTTCGCTTCCGGAAATGAGAGGCAGTATCATGGTGAGCGGCTGATGTTCCGAATGTGGGAGGTGGGAGGTGTAGAGTCTTCCGAGAAGGGCAGCTGACTAGATCCCCTAGCTAGGAGTCCGAACTTAGTTGCGTAATCTGCAGTAGGGTGGAAGTACCTTTCCTGTCGTGGGCCGCGCTTTGTGGTCCTTCAGGCCTTAGACAGTTAGACAGTTATCACGTCATAGGGTCGTGAGGCCGATTCAATTCAGTAAATTCAACAAACATTTATTAAGCAGCTACTATGTGCTTTGTACTAAGGTATTGCACTATGCCCTGAAGATGCAAAAAGAGGTAAAAGACAATCCTTGCTCTGTAGGAGCTTCCAATAAAACGGAAGAGATCACATGCAAATAAATATATGTAAAGCAAGTTACTTACAGGATAAATAGTAAATAATTAAAAGAGGGAAAGTGCCTGGATTAAGGGGGGTGTGGAAAGGCTTCTGGACACATCGCACCACGCCCCGTCCTCCACTCCACCCTCCCAAACCCTCACCCTCCTCCCCACCCCACCCTCGACATCCCCTCCCTTAACCCGGACTGGGAATCTTGGCACTGGGGTCTGCTGCCCCATTCTCAGGCTTACACCTCATGGGCCCGAGAAGTTTCTTCCCTTGATCGTTTGCCTCTATCCCTTTCAGAATTCCCACCTCACCTCATCCCTCACTCTTCTTGGTAAAGCCAGAGTCATTGTTTAGGCAGTTGTTCCCGTGACCCCAAAACCGGCTCAGCCTTCCTACTCCCGGGTTAAACTATCTTAGTTCCTTTTACTAATAGACTTTACAATCTTTTTTTGACGTTGTCCTTCATGTGCTCTACACAACAGCCAAACTGGCCTTATTGCTATTTCCAGAAAAATATGTAACTCTCTGAAATGTTCTTCTTTCCTCACCTTTCCCTCTTTTTCCATAACTTCTTTCAAGGCTTGTTTCAGATGTTATCTTCTAAGGGAAGACTTCCTGATTCAAGTACCCTCCCACCCCCACGTACCTTTTTAATGTCTTAATATTAACTCTTAACACAGAAGAGGGTCAAGGACTCGGCAGTTGGGGTTAAGTGACTTGCCTAGTCATACAGCTAGTAAGTGTCTGAGGTCAGGTTTGAATCCAGGACCTCCCAACTTCATATTATCCACTGTGCCACCGAGCCACCCCTTCAGCAAGCATTTATTAAATGACTCATATCAGCAGCTGTGCAGTGTACTGGATATACAGAGAATGACCAAAAAAAAAAATAGTCCCTGTTTTCAGGGAGTTGGTAGTCTAATAGAGGAGATAGAATTCAAGCAACTATGTTCAAACAAGCTATACAGAGGATAAATTGGAAATAGTTAACAGAGAAGGCTCTAGAATTAAGAAGGATTAGGAAATGTTTCCTGTAGAAGGTGAGATTTAGCTGGGACTTGAAGTCAGGAGGCAGACATGGACAGAAAGAATTCATAATGTTTTGTTTGAGGAACAGCATGGAAACCAGTATCACTGGATCACTGAGAAGGAAGAGGCCAATAATGAAGTGATAAGGTTAGACCTGTGATTTAGGAAGATCACTTTGATACAGGAGAGGAGGATGGACTGGAGAGACTTGAGGCAAGGAGGCCAATCAACAGGCTACTGTAGTAGTCTCAGTGGAATGTGATGAGAACCAGCAGAGTGTTGACATTGTCAGAGGAGAGTGGGCAAATTATGAGAGATGTTGGGAAGGTAAAATCAGGGCTTGACAACTTACTGGGTGTGGGAGGTAAGAGTGAGGATGACATCTGGGTTGTGAGCCTGAGATATTTGCATTGTCTTTATTTTTGTTTATCTTGCTTGTTTATATGTTATACTTTTGAGGGTAAAGACTCAACTTCCCTATCTGTTACTTTATATTGGAATGTGTGAAAGAGTTTCTTTTCCCTTTTTAGATTTCCATCTTCAGAACTGGTTTCCCAATTCGTTGGGTGTCCTTGTTGCAGCCTCGTCCTTGGTTTTGCAGGATGCAAGTTTCCAGTTTGCATGTGGGCAGACCTATCTCCATATCCCCTGATAAACCACCTACCATAGAGGCTGAGAAATTCCAGATGATTTATCGGTTCCCTGGCATCAAATTCTGTGGGTCACTGTCCCGGCTGAAAATTCTACAGACAGGAATTACTGTGGTAATATTGCCACCTGGCTTTTACTTTTATATGCAGGGCCTCATTCCCCTGGACTCCCTCTTTCTCATGAGTGGTGTTGCTAGCTTTGCCCTAGCCATGTTGTATTTGATTAGCCATTTCTTTCGTCGGCTTGTTGGGATCCTTTATGTAAATGAGGCTGGCACTGTGTTGAGGGTGGCACACCTGACCTTCTGGGGCCGGCGTCAGGACACATATTGCCCAGTGGCCAAGATAATTCCTGTATCTGATACCAGTGAACACCCCTTTGATGTGTTCTGTAAGATAAAACAGTACGATGGTGAGCAGACCTTCTACTTAACACTTCGTTTTGGACGCATCCTGGATAGGAAACGCTTTGTGAAGGTGTTTGGGAATCTCCAAGGACATCATTGATGGTTTGGCGGAAACAAACTCCTGGATCTTACAGAAATGTGCTTTCACAGAAGCTTTGAATGGTAAAGCATATCTCCTAGGACTTAAACTAGAAAGGGAGGCTAAGTGTCAAGAAACTGAGGGTCTGGTAGCAGTCAACAGGCACCTTTTGTGTGTTAGCCGCTTTGTCTTTCAAAGTCAAGAGCTGAAAAAGGAATGTACTCTGGAACCTTGGAACTGCTTTTAGTGGTGCAGTGAGAATTGATTTTCCGTTTGTGTACTTTTTCTGGAAAAAGGAAGTTTCATCCCTTTCAGAAAGACAGCTTTGTGTTCTCCTCAGAAATAGGATTGAAATCAGAAGGGCATACTATCACAATTGGATTTTTTTTTTAACCTTTTAAACAGTCATACACTGTTAATGTTGCAGTCTAATAAAAGCAGTTTTGGGGGTTGATTATTTTGAGTTGTCATTTTTTGATGTATTTCTATTTTTTACAGAGCTTCAGCAGAGCACCATCACCCACTGGGTGATACTGCTGATGTCTTAGTAGGAAGAAGGATAAACTGTCACTGGTCACCAAGTGGCTCTAATGAAGATCTTCAACAGTTGTTGTCTACCCCATGCTTATGTTTTGGGGATGGGAGAGAGCTACAGTAACTTGATTCGTGGTCAAAGGAATTAAAAAAAAAAAAGTGGATCTTTTCAAGTACTTCAAGCAAATCATGAGATGTACCATCCCATCAAACCTGAAAGCAGCCTTTCAAGTAATCTTCAGTTACTCCAGTTACTTGTATAACTGGGATATGCAAAGATACTTTAACTCATTGGTAAATTTGCCTTATGTCAAAAAGATAGGAGAGGCAAGAGAATAATATAAAATATTCCAGGAAAGAGGAAGTATGTGGGAGAGACCTGGAAAAAAAAGATTATAAGGACAAAGGAAAAATTTCCTCACATTTTTGTTCGTTTATATTGATGAATGTAAATGAAAGATCCCAAGTTTACCTTTAAGTTTCAGCAGTTACCTCTTAATGTTCACTTGAAAACATTGCAACTTTGGTCCACAGGATTTAGAACTATAAGGGATCCCAGGAATAATTTCAGTAAGAAGCACTTCTTTTCAGAAAAGGCATTTATGCAGTCCTTTAAATATGAAGTTGATATTATTAACTATCAAGATATGCCAAGTTACTTTTTTAGTTGTGGGACATGGTATAACGGCCTTGGAAACTCAGCTTCAGTTTCCTCTTCCATAAAGAGTTTGTAAGTGATGGTTTCTAAGGTGACTCCAATTCTAAACCTAAATCTATGATCCTAATACTGAGACTTGACACCAATTGTACCTTGAACAAATGTATACTCTCAGGAGATCTGGATTGTAGTTCAAACTCTGCCAACTAAGGAATTGTGTGAACTAGGTTAGTCCCCACTGTTCTTTGAGGTTTAAAATTGAATTCAGGCATTACCACCAGAGGGCGCAAAAAAAAGCAAATTGTTGGTAATCTTAAACTCAACCAGACTTGGCAACAAACAAAACAAAAAGCAGAATTGTGGCTTCTGTAACCCAGTTCTGGCAATTGTCTCAATTTGTTATCAATGAGCCCTCTGAGGTCTTGTCTGACCCCTACCTAACTCATAAGTCCTACATAAATCAATCTGAAAAAAAAGGATGTGATCAACAGACTGAAGAATTCTTTTCCAAATAATAAAACGACTTGCTTTTTAAGCCATTAAGCCAGCTTTACACATGGACTATAAGACAGTAAGGAAAAGCAAATTAACTCTTTGGCATGTTAGCAGCTGTCTTTTGGACAATGGAATGGATCCCTTTATAACTACTTTCAGAGGATGGGATTAATACTTGGATTAAAAGTGCCCATATTATATCAATATGGATGTATAATTTTTAGAATATGACTTAGTGTACCTAATTTTATGTATGGACCTGTGTTTTAAGTAGATTCTACTATCAATGAATATAGTAGCCTAGAACATATTGGTCTAGAGTCAGGAAGACCTTGGACACTTAGTAGGTGCATGACCCTGAGGAAGTCATAATACTTGACTTTCGAATCCTAATTTCTCTTTTGTAACATGGAGTCATATTAGATAATGTATACAATCCCTTTTAGCTCTAGAGTTATGCTCCTATGATACTGCCCAAAATTTGGCCTTGTGCATGCAAACTTATTTGATTATAATCTGTTATATCTACATAATAGAACCTAGTATTTACAAATTACACATTATCTAATTTGATCATTAGAGTAACCTTGTGAGATCTCCATTTTACAGATGAGGAAACTGAGACAGTAATGTCTGAGACTGGTTTTGAACTCTGCTCTTTCTGACTCGAAGTTCACGGCTCTATCTGTTATACCACCTGGCTGCCTGTGCTACATCATGTCATTGGATCTCTTCAGTGGTGTTGCTGTGTTCAGAACTTCCTCCTTTCTTGGTACACTGCCCAGGGCCTTCCTACTGGGGGGAATACCACCCCTGTGCCAAGTTCCCCTCCTCAGCCCTCTAGAGATCTATGACCCAGAAATGGGTAGTGGGTAACAAAGTTGCCAGTTCAAGTCTGTCCCTGACCCTATGCCCTGGTTTGGCTCTGGAAGAGGGGGCAGCCCAGTACAGGTTTGGAACCTCCTCTTGCCCTGGTGCATAGCCTTTCCCTAGGCACTGAAGTGTTTGCCTAGGGAGCCTTAAGTCAGACACTATCTTGATGGTGGTTCCAGTCATGCTGTGCCTTGAAGACTGGAACTATTTCATTTTTGTGCATAATGGTACTGGTAATGTGTGAAATTCCCCAAAGGCTGTATTTTAAGTTAAAAATATTAATTTGTTAATATGCTACTTAAGATTTTTAACTTGCTGATGGACTCCCTCACAATCCAGAAAGAGACAGATAAACTAAAGCTGGGCAGAATTATCTAGCTGGGCTGGCCAAAAAAGGTTGACTTCCTATTGCACAAGCCAATATATACTCCTTCTTATGTCATCAACTCAGTTCCTCCCTAGGACATCTCTGATTGAAGGACAGTCACACAGGAAATTAAATTAGTGACCAGAACCCCTTCATTCCAGAAAGGGGAGTGTTCCAAGGATGTCAAGAGGCTTTCCATTGGCTGCCTAGCCACCTTCATTACCTAATCATGAATTCATTACACATAAATAAGGAGCAAATTTCCATTTTTCCAGTAACAAAAGCCAGCCCAGTGATATGTCTTTAACTTGGTTGGATCCAATCCAGTTTCATGGCCCGGAGGAAGAAACTGTTTGCCTCAGCTTTAAAATCAAACTGTTCTTGGGGGCCAAAGGAGGAACATTTCTCAGAAAATATCCCAATTCAATATTAAGTTTCCACAGTACTTAAATGCTGTTGATTTGAAGTGTTTCCTATGTATCAGAATCTTTGATGGCTTTCTATTGTCTACTAAGTAAAGTTAAAATTCCTCTTCCTACCTTTCAAGATCCTCAAGAAAATAACATCTTCTTACCTTTCCAGCCCTATCTTATATTACTCCCCTCTTCTCCCAACCTATTTACGCTCCAGCTATACTGTATTGTTCTCTATACCCCAATATGGCTGGAGTAAGAGAAGACTCATCTCCACAAGAGGTGGCCTTTTCTTTCTTGCCTTCCATCCCTGGCCCCTCCTCTGGCCCCTGGCTGTTCTAGAACTCATGAGATAGAAGGGAATCCAATGATTCCCTCCTGGTGACATAGCGGACTATTGGGTCTTACCATCTGCCTTGATGTGGCTTACTAAGGTCCTTCAGATCTTACTATATGCTTGGCCTCTATGTTGTGGTCCCAGCATTGTCAAATGACTTAATTTATGTAGTCTAAGGACCCATGGGCCCTCTATCTGCACTAATATTTATTATACTGCCACATCCTTAGGACTTGTGAGCCTTTCTATCTGCCTTATAGCTGGCAGTTTCTTCTTGTCTTACTCCAAGTACAGTGAATTTTTTGAGAGCTAAGGCTGTCTCACTTTTTCCATTTGTCTTAGTTTTTAACATAATGTTTGGCATGTAGTAAGTGCTCATTTATTCTTACATTGCTTGTCATGCCTGGAATATCCTCTTTTTTCTTCTTAGTCTATTGAATTCCCTTACATCTTTTAAATCCTAACTCAAATGCTACTTAGAAGGCACCTTCTTGATCTAATGAGTTGGTCTTCCTCCTTGCTTTCATAGCATTTTGCTTTCCACCTCTAATGCACTTATAATGTTTTATAGTTATTAGAGGTTAGGCACTATTTCCTTTTTGACTTTTTTTTAGCACCTAGCACATTCTGATATATGGTTAGTGTTTAATAAATGCTTGTTGATTGATTGCAGACTTCACCTCTCCCACTTCACTAGCTCCATAAGGGTAGCTACTGCCTTATTTGAACTTTGTAACTCCTAGCATAATGCTCTGCACATAGAATATTATTATTATTTTTTTTTTTAAAATAAACCCTTACCTTCCATCTTGGAATCAATACTGTGTGTTGGTTTCAAGGCAGAAGAGTGGTAAGAACTAGGCAATGGGGATCAAGTGACTTGCTCAGGGTCACACAGCTGGAAAGTATCTGAGGCCAGATTGGAACCTAGGACCTCCCATCTCTAGGCATGGCTTTCAACCCACTGAGCTACCCAGCTGCCCCCTGGAATATTCTTAATAAGTATAGAAATGAAGGGAATTGTATTGATAGTACATCTCTGCTAAAGATTAAATTTATCCAGTAATAGACTTTATTGGTATTTGTTGAATTTTAGTTAATTCAGCAAATATTCATTTGATGATATGTAAGACAGTGCTAGGTGCCTGGGATTCACAAATAAAAATGTGCCACAGTGTTCTGGGCCTAGAGTTAGGAATAGCTAAATTCAAATATGCCCTCACTAGCTGTGTGACCCTGGGCAAGTCAATTTAACCTCCATCTGCCTCAGTTTCTTTATAACATGGAGATAATAGTAGTACTTATTCCCAGGATTGTTGTGAAGATTAAATGAGATAATATTTGTAAAGTGCCTTGCAAACTTAAAGTACCATCATTGAAAAATAGTATAATGGTTGGGGATGTAGACTCTAAATGAACATCCTACTGCAAACATCAACAGCATGGAAATAGGTTCTGATCAAGGACACATGTAATACCCAATGAAACTGCGTGTCAGCTGCAGGAAGGGTGGGTGGAGGGGAGGGAGGGAAATAATGTGATAATTGTAACCAAGGAATAATGTTCTAAATTGACTAAATAAACTAATTCAAATGGAAAAAAAATAAAATTACCTTGTACTTAAAAAAATATAGTATACACTGCCTTCAAGGAGCAGGGCCAGACTTTTTTTTTTTGCATTGGCTATTACTATTATTCCAATGGATATGATAGAACTTTAACATTCATGGACTATAACTTATTTGGCAGGCTAATTATTGTTCGTTGGTTTGTGTTTGCTAAAGTTTAAAAGTAACTAGGGTTAGGGGCTTTTAATTAGTTTTTTATGACATTTGAGCTTGTAGGTCTGTTTCTTGAAAGTAATATGGCACCCTTTAACAAGCCTCCCTTTTCACTCCCCTGCATAAAAACCAGAGTCCAATTTTTATGGCCTTGTTTTGATGCTATTCCATTCAACTGTAACATCCTGTGTTATTAATCAGGAGGCTTTACTACCTCTGGCTGTGTTTATATAGACTCTGTTTATAAAATAATCATTTTACTGATTAACAGCCTGAGTTCACTCTGAGATTCATTTAGGGCTATAAATTGTGCAGGTGATGAGGATTCATATTTAAGAGTAAAAATTATCTTTAAGGAAATACTGCATACTTGTTTTAGAGGACAAGAAGACACATATCTAATTAGGTTACTAAGCGGGGAGAAAAGAGAAGGAAAATACAAAAGAGGACTAGGTTCAAATTCCATTTCTGCTGCTTATTACCTGTGTGACCTTGGACAAGTTGCTTACCTTCTCTAGGTCCCTTTCCTTGGCTATAAAAAGGAGGGGATTGGCTTAGATTAGAAGTGTCAAAAACTTGACCCACAACACTCCTGAGTTTGGCCCAAACTAGATTAAAATGTAATTGGGAAATATTTGACAAATAAAAATACCAAAACCCTATGGATAAATATAAACTCCATAGATAATAGGTTTAAAAACCAAGTCAGTATTATTATAAGGAAGAGAGGGTTAGAGCAATTTTGCAAGGCATGAGACTAACAGGGAGAGAATTCTAGAATGGAAAGTAAGGAAGAGACAGTTAACTGAGGTTTAGGGGTCTTTCTCTGGTTTTGACCTAGAGAGATGAGCTGCTTTTCCATAGTGGCTGATACTACCTTATATTACCCTCTATTCCCTATGTTGTTTTGCTATCTGGCTGCCCTAACTGTTCTGCTACTCTGCTGCCTTGCCTGCTTTGCTGATTGGTTTTATCTACTTCAGTTCTTGGTGATCCTGAACCATCTGGCATCTGAATGTGAGACCAGGCCTGGGTCCTTTTGGATCTAGGACCTTCCCTGGGCCCTCTCTCAGGCTTACACAGACCCTTTCCTTAAAACCAGCTAAGGAGGGTTTAGTTTAATTTAGCCAAGATCAGGGATTGGAGATTTAGGCGGTTAGGGCAGCCGGACAGCAAAGTTGCTCTAACCCTCTCTTCCTTATAACAGTATGCAGCCCACAGGGATTTTTGTGTATGGGTCAATTGCCTCTAATTCAATTTGAGTTTGACATCACTGGAAAAGAAGGTCTCTCTCTACCAGTCTAGTTTCTTTATACCACAGCAATAAAGACTCAAGCAAATAGCCCTTATTAAGGCAGAATCTCAATTACCTTTAAAAAAGTGTCTATTTTACATCTACTAAATGCTTACTAAGTGTATAGCTTCAGTCACTCAGTGATTCCAATATCTCCTTCCATTACTGTTAAGATCTTCCTAAGATGTCAATGCCTTCTTACCTAATACACTGACATTGACCACCATACCCATAGACCCGTGGAAGACCAAGTGATTGTAGCTATGAAAGAGATCACATTTACATTGGAGATATTCAATTATAAATATTTTATTTAAGAATATTGATTAACATAGGAAATGGATTTAATTCATGGAATTGTATATATGGTCAGCAGTTACATTGTGAAGTGTAGTTAGTTTCTTTGACATTTATTTGGCACTGTCCACAGAACACTGTAAACAATATCACTTCTTATACTTAGGTATGCAGTGCTCTCTAGTTAAGTTGTCTATCATGATCTGATAAATATATATGAATATATATATCTATGTTGTGCACAATTTTACATGGTTACTGAGTGTCAGTAAAAATTATAAAAAAAACACCCATTTATAATAAAAGTGAGGATGTGAATAGGACTTGATATTACTAGACCTTGTTTTTTGTAAAAGTACTTGACTTGCTAGAGACACTTACTAAAATCTACTAAATTGATACATTTTATGAGCTGAGCTATTTTCCAGTTGTTGGCCAATGAAGGTCTTCCTCACTTGATCTGCCCTTAGTGGCTGCATGCCTGTTAGGTCTACTATGAAATCAGGTTAGTTAAATTTTCCTGTTCATTGTCACAATTCTTTGTCTTTTATGAGTCTTAAATCTTTGATTATATAATTATTTCCCCCAAGCTTCTACTAGTTATTTTTCCTCAATGGACTTTCCAGGCTACCCATTATGCCTTGGGTCAACATTGACCTGTTAAAGAGGCATTTAAAAACATTTTCTAGAAGGAATGTTCCTTAGTAATGAGTGAATAATATCTAAGGAAACCTCTTTTTAGGTGAAATAATTACATTTCCAGGCCAACCCCTAGAGGGAAGACAGCATAAAACTGGATCCAGACTCCCCACCCAAGAAAACGAAATTATCAATTAGATCCTGGCTAAGAAAGCCTTTGAGAAATTTATACAACCTCATTCACTGGAGTATTTAATTTATGGCTAAAAGTTGGCTAACGTCCATAGTCAGGAAGAACACTTAGCAAATTCATGAATTGTGTTTTCATTTATATGTATAGTTAGGTCAAAAAGGTCTCATGCTTTTATTGGAGATGTCAGCATATGAAACTATTGGCCTAGCCTGGGTCCCTGGTTTTGGATGCAAACGGTGGGGAAGGAAGTCAGACATTCTTTGTTTTTTTTTGTGGGTGCTAATGGCTCTAATTAAGGCAGAATTTTATACTAAAATAAATTTTTAATAGCTGTTAGGATAAAAATGCCAATTGTCATAATTTATGAATTTGCTAATTCTTCCTGGCTATATAAAATAGCTGGCATTCAGTCATTTGCAACAATATTAATATGGATGCCTGCTGGCTCTGGAGATTTTAATGATTTTGAAATCTTTGGGTGAAAATTTGTAAAAGGGCCTAGTGCTTAGCCTTGTTATGGCCATTTTATAGAATATGAAATGGAGGCACCTGAAAGTGAAATGATTAGCTCAGAGTTGAACAAGTGGCATTCAGGGATAGAAGCTAGACCAACTACAGTTCCTTGCTTTCATTTGATCAATATTTAGGATGATGATCACCATTTAGAGCTAGTCAGTTCAAAATATTTTCAAAGTAAAATAATGCTAAATTAGTTTTTGGCACCATCCAATTATGTAAGAGAAAGGAAATGAACATTAGCATATTCTACATCCTAAGAAAATATCTTTCTAATAGATATTTTGAATGACAATACAATGAATCCACCCAGAACAAACCAGCAATTAATATTCCATATTTACAGTTCTTGTACATGAATTGATAAATCTCTTTAATATGGATGCTTCCCTCAAGAAGAATCTAGTCAAGCAACAGACTTACTCTGCATAACAGCTAAGCTTTTCACAGAGCTCCTCAGAAATGGAGCGGATGTTGAAAAACAACATGTAGAGACAAAGAACAATGTTTTGTTGGGAGTGGGAAGGTGTCTGTGGAGGATAGGGTGAAAGACCTCTAATATTATATTCTTTATCAGAGACAAGAAGATTAAGTGATTCTGTGGCCCCTGTTTCCAGTGTTGTTTTCTGAGGAGTGAGGCTGCAGGCTTGTGCTTCAGACCTTTCCCTTAAACTGTGTTCCTATGGAAACCCAGAGATGGCAATTCTTGTGTATGAAAGTATTACCTGACAGTCAGTAACATTAACAAGCAATTTGGAATGACAGATATGTATGGAAATGGGGAGTCTGTCTGAGGTCCAAGGCAGCAGCAATGTTTTCTGTGCTCCTCTCCTCACTCCCTTCTTTCCCAAACTTCTAGTCAGACTAGAGGCCTTCTTTAGCCTCTGATAGCAGACCTTTTGGCAAGACTCAAGCACCTGCCCCCTCCACTGGACATAAATGGGAGAAATAAAATGAAAGCTGACCACTAAGCCAGCCAGATGAAATCCCCCTGAGGTCAGGTCACATCTGGGCCACAACTGACATTTCTAAGAGGGCTGGCAGTCCCCTCTTTTCCATTCTGTCTTGACCTGACCTCATCATTCTATACCTGTCATACAATTTTATTCCTTAGTTCTGTACCTCAGTGAAGAAAGGAAACTTCTCAAGCTCCCTGTGAGGCTGGACAAGAGTGATCCCATTTTGTTTTTGTTGTTATTTTGCATAGGGAAGAAGTTAAACAAACTGGCCACTGAAGGGATCTGATATTAGACCTGAAACTCCGGAGTTTTTTGACTCCCAGTCCCATGCACAGGTCTCACGACTGGCTTTAAAAGAGAAATTTAGGCAGGGTGCTGACAGCCCTGCCCAAAGATTGCCTGTGTCCAGGGCACTAGAGGAATTTAGTGTTGAAATCAGCATATGATATAGACTTAGTTGGAAAGAAGACCCAAACCAATCCCCTCCTCTTCCTCCTAACCACCTAACACACCCTCCCACCCACCCACCCAGCCCAACTCTACCAAACAAAAAACAGCCCTCCAGTTTATGGATTCTCCTTTTGGTACTTTAAGTGAAAATATGACATAGGCAAACTAATCAATTTGACAGTTGTAGAGGTTGAGACCTTTTTAGTGCAATGGAAAAATAATCCTTTACTTGAAGTCTGCTAAGATGTCACTAAAAATGTTGAGGAAAAGGTGTGCATGGTGATCCCTGAAGACCAATGTTGGACGGAAACGGATGGACCTATCACCGCAGCCTCCCAGCACTACACCTGAAAGAAGAGAAAGAAGGAGGGTTAGGAATATCTTTAATTGGTTTACTCTTATCTTCTTTTATTTCTTCTGTACACATGGAAGAAAGCAAGAAGCCAGAGGGCCCATACTAACATAATTTATATTTTTCTTAGCACTTCAAAGTTTTCATAGAATGGGTGAAGGTGACCAATTTATACTAAGACTGAGAAAGCAGGACAGTTTGGAGAAGGACTTCAGATGCCAAATAAAGGAGGTTATATTTGATCCTAGAGGAAAGAAGGAGCGACTTGTTGAAGAGGGGAGTGATATAGTCAGACCTGTGTTTTAGGAATATCAATTTTCAGGTATATGGAAGATGAATTAGAGTAGGGAGGGACGGGGCAGGGAGGACCAATTAGGTTATTGCAGTAGTCAAAGGGAGAGATGCTCAAGGCCTGAACAAGGGTGGCAGCCATGTGAGTGGGGAAAAAGGGATGAATGTAAGAGATATCCTAGAGGTAATCCTAGAGGCAAAATTATAAGACTTGTCAGCTTTGGATATATGGGGTGTGGGAGAATGAGGAATAATTGTAACTGAACTTCCAAACCCAGATTATTTTAGGAATGGTGGTGTTATTGACAAAAATAGAAAATTTGGAAGAGGGGTGGGTGTTTGGGGAAATATAGGCAGTTGAATTTTGAATGTGTTGAGTCTGAAATAACCATGGGCCATCCAATACAATATGTCCAAATATGGATATACTTAGAAACACAGCAAATAGTTTCATATGCTGACATCTCCAGTAAAGGCATATGACCTTACTGAACTAGCTATACATCTAAACAAAAACATCAGAGCTGGCTGGTATCAATCTGGGATATAATATTTGAACTCACAGGAGCTAATCAGGTAATTGGGAGGAAGGAGAGAGAAGAGGAGGGAAGAGGGCACACCACAGTCTTTAGCTTCTTACTATTAGGGAATATGACAAAAGTGATGGTCTATTAAAGGAGGCTAAGAAAGTACAGCCATACAGGAAGAGCACCAAGAAAGAACAGTGTTAAGTGTCCACGAGAGAGTACCAGAGGAGAGGGTGATGATTGTGCTAAATGCTACAGAGAGATTAAGAAGGATGAGGACTGAGAAAAGGCTGTTGGATTCTTCAATTGAAAGATTATTAGTAACTCTTTAGAGAGCAATTTCAGTTGTGTGAAAAGGTCAGAAGCCAGATTCTACATACTTAGAAACACAAAGCATCTGTACAATAAAGCACAGAAGAAAGCAAAGACTTCTGTATAGAGACATAAAATAAATGAGAAATAACAATTATTTTTAAAGGCATTTGATGTTTGTGTTTATGTTGAATTTTCCCCCCGATGAAGCTATAGCTTTGTGCATCTCTCAGAATCTAACA
The DNA here is from genome assembly GCF_027887165.1 of Monodelphis domestica. Lineage (NCBI taxonomy): Eukaryota > Metazoa > Chordata > Mammalia > Didelphimorphia > Didelphidae > Monodelphis > Monodelphis domestica. The sequence goes on along the minus strand of NC_077233.1, from coordinate 179,767,161 downwards.
CAGACCCTTTCCTTAAACTATACCCCTATGAAAACTCACAGTATTGCCCAGAATAGTGTTTAACAAATGACTATCAATTCTGTGGCATGCTTTGGTTCCAGAGACACCAAACAAGTGCTCTGCTCAGAACAATGCAGACTTCCACTGACAATGGCTTGCTTATGCCTTTTGTTCATATGGTAGGGGTCAGCAGAATATTTCCTAATTTACTTTTAGATGGCTCTGTCAGGTAAAAGTGCATTTCAAAGCCATATGATTATGGGAAGGTACTATAATAGAAGCCTGGGATCCAGGAGACCTGAATCTTGGCCCCACTCCAGTACTTACTAGCTCTTACTACTCACTTCCCCCTCTCTGGGATTCAAGTTTTCTCATCTGTAAAATATCACATCTATAACAGGATGTATTTCAAGGAAAAAATATTGTTAACAGCTATATTCTTTAATATGTATGAGTTACTTATTATCTATAAAATGAGGAGGTTGAATTAGTTAATTCATAGGTTTTTTCCTAAAATTTCTAGTACTCTATACCACCAACTAGGCCAGTGGTTCTGAGTCTGGTATCCAGAAAGTTTTAGCAGACTGCCAGAGGAGTCTATGACAAAACAAACAAACAAACAAACAAAAAAGGTTAAGCACCTCAGAACAAGGTTTTTATATTTAGAGGACTAGTGCTTTTTTTTTTGTTTTTGCCACATCACCTCTTTTTTTCTGGATACTTGCCTTTTGTGACATTGTTCTATCCTGGTTCACCTTTTACCTCCTAAAATAGCTCTTCCTTTTAATCTCTTTCCTCTGGTTTCTATTCTATCTCCTGCCTCGTAATTCTGTATTTGTTCTATTCTCTTCTCTCTTCACATTCTCTTACTTGAGAATTTCATTTGCTTCCATGTTTTTCAATGATCTGTGCTATCCTGATGATTCCCACATCTTTACCTCTAGTCTTGACCTCTAATCTGATCTTTAATTGTCTGATGAATGTCTCTACCTGGACTGAGGTCTAAAACTAAAATCATATTCTTCCCCTCCTCCTCCATTTTCCATCTTTGCTGATAGACCATATAATCATAGATCTGGAAGGGACTTTGGGGGCAACTAGTCCAACTCTCTTATTTTCTATGTAAAGAAACGAAGGCTCAGAAGGGTTAAATAATTTACCTAAGCTCTCATAGTTGGGAAGTGGCAGAAGTGGAATTTAGATCCAGCTTCTTGGACTTTTAAGGTTGGTGCTCTTTCCATTATATCAACACTGCCCTTGATATTCTAATCATTTAAGCTTGAAACCTGTCATTGATTCTTCACTTCCTATATCCATTTAGTTGGCCAGATCCTGTCAATTCGACTTCCACAATAGCCCTTGCCCCTTTTTGGCTACCATGGACACCATCCTCATTTAGACCTTTATTTAAATTATTGGGATAACCAAGGAATCTGAGTCTTCCCCCAGTTTCTCCCCTCTCCAATTCATCCTTCACAATGCTTAGGCTTAAAGATGCTGAAACCTTTCTAATAGATAAAGTCTAACCTTGTTGCTCTCTGGTCAAAGACCTGCAGTGACTCCCTATTGCCTACAGAACAAAATTCAGATTAATTATCCTAGCATTCAATGTCCTCCACAATCTGGCTCCAGCCTATTTTTTCAGATTTTTACACTACTGTCTGTGGTACAGTCTGTATTTCAGACAAATTGACTTACTAGATCTTCTCTGCTTTTATTCTTCCCTTTCCCACATCCATGTGTTTACAGAAGCTCTCATCCATGCAGAGAATGGGCTTCTTTCACATCTCTACCTGATGAAAGCTTCTTCCTTTAAGGCTTAACTCAGGTAAAACCTCCATGAAGTCTTTCCTAATATCCCCATCTAGAAGTGATGAATGCATCCTGACCAATTTCTCATTGTTTTTTATTCTCAAGCCCCACTCCTTGCATTGATCCCATTCTAACATATTGTTTTGTTATGTGTGTGAATGTTTTTACTCCTATTACACAATGAGTTCCTTGAGGGCAGAGTGTTGTTTTTCTTTGTATCCTCAGTACCTATTACAGTTTATTATATAAAAATGCTTAATAAATCTGCTTGAATTCAGATAGCTGCTAGTGTCCACTGCTTGTTAGAGATGGAAGAGACATTAGAAATTATCTTGCTCAAATTCTTTAAGATGAGGAAATTGTGACCCATAAAGGTAAGATGACATTGACCAGGTCACCAATATTAGAACTCAGGTCTCCTGACTGTAAATCTTTTGAAGACAAACAATAAAGAAAAATCAGGTAATCTCTGAGCTTGTCAAACATGGTCTTCTAGAAACACATGTTAAATAATAACTGTAACAAAACTGAAGAAGTTTCTTCCCGACTAGTTTCTCAATATGCTACCCAGTCAGATAATAACTTGCATAGATGAAAAACCATGATATGTATTTCAGCATAAGGAAGAAATAAAACTCCAGGACTATACCCCAGGTTCACTGCCCACCTACCTTTGTTTCTGGCTTTTAAAATAAACTTGTTCCTCGTTGTTTCATCTGGAGCATCAAAAGAGCAGAATGTTCCCCTACCTCTTGCTCTGCTGATGAGATGTGGGTACCTGGCCTGAAGCATAGGAAGAAACAGGAAAGTGAAATCATATAAACTTCCAGGAAGGATGGGGCAGGGGAAAAGGGAGTGAAACTTCTCTCAAGTCAGGTCAAAGAAGAAAATACGGCTATTGTCAAATTCTTCCTCCACAAAACTTTTAAAAATCTGAAGGGAGAAGACAATCAAAATCATATGACATTTTTTTAGTTCAGTAATATTTTATTTTTTCCCAATTATGTATAAAAACAAGTCCCTTTTAAAAAGGAAGTTTCCATGGATGTTGTATATATACATATATATATATATGTGTGCATACACACACACACACACACGTATATGTGAATAAAAACCCTTATTGTTGGAAGCCATCACCCATGCTGTCTGACAGAGTCACAGTCTTGGGAAATGGGGGCGAGATCCCCACTGATCCCCCTCTGTGACTTCTCTCTCTTTAACTTCCCTCACTAATGGATGATTATTGTTCTTTCTCCAACACAAAAGAAATAATATAAGAGCAAAGGCTTATGGAATAAACATATATCCCACCTTAATCCCCCCAGATTATTACCCTAAAAGATTACATTCAAAGAATTAAAACCTAAAGACCATTACTCCCCTCCTTTCCCTCTCCACAGTTACATTCACTCCCATTACAAGCAAGGCAAGCCAAGAACATCAATCACCTTCAAGACACATTCCACTGCAGACAGAAACCAGGCAACATTGCCAGGTGCTTTAAAGTAACACAAGAAAAATAGAACTTGTAAATTGAGGAAAACCCCAAATTTGACCTGTCTCAAATTACCTTCTAACCCTGTACTTAGACATGAAATGTTTTGTTATCCATATCCTAAGTAATTGTGATTGATTGTGAAAGCTGACCAAAAGTAACAATGATCCTCCTAATTGGTCACCTCCTAGGTCAGGGAGAACTAACCTCTAGATCACCCTGTTTATGTCATTCATCTATAGCAACAATGTTTCATTGACTATCTCCTTAGGCTACATGTCTATTGTTAAGTTCTATGGAAACATATATCTAGAAAACTGATTGTGTGCCAAAGACGTATATACTCACTAAGCCTATATAATAAACAAACCTCTGTGCCATGGCATAGTGTTCTGCCCATGCATGTGGGACTGAACACGTAGTGCTTCTCCATTATTCGACTGAATGGTCTCATTTAGGCAAAGGACCATCACCCTCTGAGGTGTCCACTGGACAGTTCACTAAACCTTACCTTCTGTCTAAGAATCAATACTGTGTGTTAGTTCCAAGGCAGAAGAGTAGTAAGGGCTAGGCAATGGAGGTTAAGTGACTTGCCCAGGGTTACACAGCTAGGAAGCATCTGAGGCCAGATTTGAACCTAGGACCTCCCATCTCTAGGCCTGGCTCTTAATCCACTAAGCCATCCAGCTGCCTCCTGTTTTATATTTTTGTAAATATTCATCTATTTCATTTGTCAGTATAGTTGGGCAAAATAGTTTCTAATGCTCTTTATAGTTTGTAGTGAATTCTTTTTCATTTTTGATACTAATAAGTTGGTCTGCTCTTCTTTTAAATTAAATTAGCTAGTAGTTTACCTATTTTATTTTTTTAAACAGTTCCCAATTCTATTTATTCATTAAATGTTTCCCCACCCCAATTTTGTTAATCTCTTCCTTGATTTTTCAGGACTCTTTACTTGTTATTTAATTAGGATTTCTTAATTTGTTGGATTTCTGGCACCTTTAGTCAGATTTCCAATTCACTGATCTGTTCTTTTGCTTTTTTGTTTTAGAGATATATATTTTCTTCTCAAGATTGCTTTGGCTTCATCTTCAAATTTTTTATTTTAATTTTTTTCTGGGTTATACATGTATTATCATGCAAAACATGTTAACATATTTATTTTTATAAGTGAATAATCTTCTAAAACAAAATCTCAAATCATATACCCATATAAATAAGTGATAAATCACATTCTTCAACTATATTTATACTCCAGCAGTTCTTTCTCTGGAGGTGGATAGCATTCTCTTTTTATAAAGTCCTTCAGAATTGTCCTAGATCATTGTATTGATGTTAGTAGCAAAGTCACATTTGATCATCCAACAATATTTCAGTTACTGTGTATAATGTTCTCCTGGTTCTACTTATTTCACTCTGTATCAGTAGGTCTTTCCAGTTATTTCTGAAATAATTCTGTTCATCATTCCTTATAGCACAACAGTATCCCATCACCATCATATACCACAATTTGTTCAGCCATTCCCTAATTGAGGGACATTCTTTTAGTTTCCAATTCTTTGCCAGCATAAAAAAGTGCAACTATAAATATTTTTGCACAAATAGGTCCTTTCCCATTTTTTTTATCTCTTTGGGATACAGACCTAGTAGTGGTATTATTGGATCAAAAGGTATACATTTTTTTATAGCCCTTTGGGCATAATTCCAAATTGCCCTTCAGAATGGTTGGATCAACTCACAATTCCACCAGCAATGCATGAGTGTACCAATTTTGCCACTTTCCCTCCAACATTTATTATTTTCCCTTACTGTCATATGACAATATTGGCCATTCTGATAGATGTGAGGTGGTACCTCAGAGTTCTTTTAATTTGCATTTCTCTAATCAAGAAGGATTTAGAATTTAGAAAACATTTTTTTCATATATTTATTGATAGCTTTGATTTCTTCATCTGAAAACTGCCTATTCACACCCTTTGACCATTTATCAGTTAGGGAATGACTTGGATTCTTATAAATTTTGATTTAGTTCTTATTTGAGAAATGAGACCTTTATCAGAGAAATTTGTTATAAAAATTTTCTCCAGTTTGTTGCTTCTCTTCTAATCTTGGTTGCATTGGTTTTGTTTGAACAAAACCTTTTTAATTTGATACAATCAAAGTTATTCATTTTACATCTTATAAAGTTCTTTATCTCTTATTCGGTCATAAATTCTTCCCTTCTCCCTAGACCTAATAGGTAAACTATTCTATGTTTCCCTAATTTCCTTATACTATCATTCTTTATATTTAAATCATATATCCATTTTGACTGTATCCTGGTATAGGGGGTGAGATATTGATCTAAACCTAACATTCTCAGTTTGTTTATGTCTCATTATCTTGGTATAAGGCCAGTGGGTTTATAAATGACTCTTTCTCTTTTAACCCTTGCCCAGAGGGTTAAATCAATCCAACAACTATAAAAACATTTCCTAGTCTGCCAGGAAAATCCTAGTGAATGGGGTATCCCATAAAACCAAGCATCTGCTGCCTCATCAAACAATGTAGGAATTGTCATGCATGTTTATAAAAATTTCTATCTACCTGGAACCTGATTTCTTCAAGTTCTGACACTAATGGGCCTGTACTAATCTTAAACATAAATGGGATGGAAAACAACACCAATATACCAAACTCTGGGCTAATCCATGCATGAGAAGACAAGAACTTGGAAGTTTCACAAAGCTACACCAAAGAGAAACACAGTTACATGTTATTATTTTAGGTTTCTTGGCAGCTGGTTATCGGGCTCCCTTTGAGAATAAAATTCGACCTTAATTATTGGGAGTTCAGTTCTCTCCTCCTCCTTAGGACAAACCATGTGTAACTTGCAGTGGCTATGGATATGCTCCATTAGGGAGAGAAGTCAAGGATGTACATGAAAGAGATGGGAAGAAAATACTTCCAGCAAAATAGCCTTTGCCCTGAAGCTTACACTTGGATCGCATAATTTCTCTCATACTTCAGCTCCAGGGATTTATTGTTTATTCCTCCAACTTTGACTATAATTCTACTCTACTTCCAACAGCCCCAAATTCCTATTTCTGCCCAGACATCCTTCTGAGCTCATGGCTCTGAGGCAGCTACAAGCTGAGTTGATCCTATCCTCCTTGACTTGGGTTAGGTACATGTCTTGCAGTCTGAGACTCAGCATAAACAACTTTGAGCTGGGCCATAAATCACATGGGAAAATAAACTACTTCTGTCATTTCTCCTATTTGTGCTAGCCAGAAGATTAAAGAGGATCTCAGCAGGGAGTAATGATTTAACCCATTGAAAAGACATTTTTCCTGACTCCCTCCTCTGCCTCTGTTTGGACATGAATCAAATCCAAAGAAAGCAGCCAAAGAAAAATTCTGGTGTCATTTTGCTTTCATTGAAGTCATTTGCTTAGATGTAATAACAGCAACAATTTCCCCATTCTAAAGGCTGTTTGATGTTTTCTTAGTTCAGTCCAACAGCCCTGTACAGCTTAGCATCTCTCCAAATGCAATGCCGGTCATGTGTGACTAGATGCTTCTAGATCAGGTGGGCTCAGTATTTACACAGATTGTAAAAACAACTTATAAATCCATGAAGAATGAAATACACTTTCATTCCATAGCTGTTCTGGTCATAGCTGGAAGCTGTGTGGCTGTTGCTGTTTCCTCTCCACAGGGCTTTAAAATATGTTTTGAGAATTATTTTGAGTTTTAAATTGGCATGAATACAAATTCTCTTAGAGTGGGGATTAAATTAAAGGTCATGAAATAGTTGGGATAAAGGCAGGATGGGGCCCTAAATGTTCCAAATGGACAAAGGAAAGAAAATAAAGCTCTGGAATATATGGGGTTGAGAAATGCTTAGACGTAGCATTGCTACACATGTGCTAAGGTATTCATTCTCCAAGTCTTTTGAGGGCTCAACTGGCAAGACAGTCTTTCCAACGAAGAACTTATTATTACTGCAGTGGACTGGAAATAGAACATCTGTGGTAATTTTCTACTCTAATACAATATTCTTCTGAGTGTGCCAATCTGGAGAGGAGTTTGTAGACTAAGGAAGTTTGATTTGGTCCTTGGCATAGGACTGCCTATAGGGTTGGCGAGGTAACCATCATTATTGTGACTAGGTCTACTCAATATCTGGGTGTCTCTGGGAACTAGATGTATCTGGCAGGCAGGGATGAAATGATCAGAGAGCAGTCAGGGTCAAAGGCGAGAGTTTCAACACAAATGCTACCTCCAATTCTTGAGGGTTCTAACAACCCCTTTGGACCTTGCATTTCCATAGATAGTTGATTACCTGTAAATCCAGCAGCCCTGTCAATAGTGCTTTTCCTGCATGAGTAACATTACTGAGGAGGTCTTCTCTTTTAATGACATTGATGACTTCAGCAATCAGCAGATTCTTGGAAGGGTCTCCAAGCCAAGTATTGAAAATCCGGTAAGGCTTTAAAGAGAGGCACAATTTTTATGGAATACCTATAGTTAAACCTCAAAAGGCAGTGTCAGTTTCTATATTACCACAATGCATCCCCACTTCCAGCCCAACACCATTCCAACAATATACAGGGTCCTCTATTCCTGGCTGGAAAGCTTTTCTTTCTCTCTTCAAATCCCAGCCTTCTTTCAGGATTCATTTCAAATTCTACCTTTTGTAGGAAGGCTTTCCAATTCTCCCACTCCCAGTACCTTCTGTCTGAGATCATTCGCCATTTATACTCTATATATTTTGTATGGAGAGGGTATTTGTACATAAAGCATCAGCTCCTTAAGCACAAAGCACAGTGCTTGGCCTATAGTAAGTGCTTAAAAAATGCTTCTTCACTATCTGATTTCATTTAATTCAGTTCAACATTTATTAAGAGATTAAGTGCCTCCTATGTATAAAGCACTGTGTTGTAGCTGCTGAGGATACGGAGACATTCCCCACCCACCATAAAACATGTACACAAGAAATACAAAGTATATACAAAGCAATACACACACAGAGCATATGGGGCAGGTACTAGACTTGTGATTTCATTGGTAAAGGGAACTCACAAATGAGGAAACTCCTTATACCAATGCATTTTATTTGGCAATTTATATAGTTTTAGGGAGTGGCCTAGGACATCAAAGAGTATGCATCACAGTCTCTATGTACTATGCTGTATTGCCTTTCCCAAAGCATATACAAAGTAGTATATGTTATATATGTAGATTTAATGCAATATATGTAAATAAATTAGGATTGCTAATACAAATAGAACAGAAAAAGATGACTATGTGGAACTGAATGAATCTCTATTATTAAACAAAGCAATGTAGAAGCACCAGTGTATAGAAAGCCTTTGATGTACACAAGATGTGTGTACTGAATAAGTCACTTAACCTTTCAGTTAATGGTTACTGACTTGCATTAGTGGTAGGAGTTTCTTCACTGGCAGTTACCCCAGATGTCCAACACCTAGGAAGCAGACTAAAATATAATTGGCTGGGGAGAGGCAGGCAGGAGAAACAAGGTGGCTCAGTGGACTGAGAGTCAGGGCCAGACAGGAGGTTCTGGTTCAAATCTATTCTTAGATACTTCCTAGCTGTACGGCCCTAGGGGACATCACTTAACCCCAATTGCCTAGCCATTACTGCTCTTCTGCCTTGGAATCTATACTTAGTATCAATTCTTAAGACAGAAGTAAGGGTTTAACCTAAATTTTTTGTAATCAAGAAATGTTTTGACAGAATAAATAAAATTATACTAGAACACAAATAATGCTAATTTGTGGTTTTCTAAATTAATGTTACCCCAAAGATACATTTCTTTTTTTTATACCATTGCCCTACACCAGTGAAATCACAGGTTGAATTTAAAAAAATACAAAATGATATATTTTCAAGAGGGAAAGAGCTCTAGACATGGGGGTAGGGCATGGAATGGGTATTCAGGAAAAGCCTTGTGAGGCACTTGAGTCATGTTTCAAAGGGAAGAGATTTCATACCAGCAAAAATTGAACAATCAGGGATTTTAGAACTTCACATATATAAGTCCAGTTCTAGCTCTTTAAATATTAAGCTTGACCACTGTTACCATCATTTTGCATCAGTTAATTTCAGATGTTAAAGTAAGCATATCTATATATATGTGTATATAAACACACACACATATATGTATATGTATGTATATATATATATATATATACACACACACACACACAACAGAGAACCAATTCACTAAGCTTTTTCCAGATTATATGTTACCTCATAGGGCAGTGATGGCGAACCTATGACACAGATGCCAAAGATGGTGTGCAGAGCCTTCTCTGTGAGCACTTGGTCATGTTCCCTCCCCACCTCCCACCCCCAGAGTTTGTTATTAGAAAGACAGAGGGACTCAGGGGAGCTACTCCCCTCACCCTCTCCATTATACCTGATGACATTTTTTCACATCCCCACTCCTGTGCCCAGCAGCCAGTGGGAGTGCACAGGTGGTAAGGTTGTCAGGTGGTTCACAGGTAGTAGAGTTGGAGGGCAACAGAGTGCTTGAGCCACTCTCCTCCTCCTCCCTACACTCACTGAGGACACCCCTCTGTCTAGCAGCCCAATGGAGCACTCTCTGAGTGGCATAAGGCAGGGAACAGAGTGTACCCAGCATGTGGGGGGGTTGCTCATCACTCAGTCTGGTGGGTGGGGTGGGGTCAGGGCCCAGCACCCCATCTCTAAAAGGTTCACCATCACTACCATAGGGGAAATTCACACTTTGAAGCATCCTCTCACTCTTCTGCATTTAATGAGGCTATACTAAAACAGATCATTCTATACATTTCCTTCCTTTGCTCCCAGGTATGGAAATAAGAGCCAGTCAAGTACTTACAGCATTGGGCCTGAACTCTTCCTTGTGAAAATATCCTCCAGTCATCATCTTCTTGCTGAAGGACATTACATCAGCTGGATCATCTAATCCCCAGTGCTCATGGGCCCAGAACTTGCCAGTACATCCCCCACCAGTTTGTACTTCATCCACTAGAAAGGCACAGCCATGCTGCATGGAGAGCAAATTGAAGAGCAATTAATGATCTGTATGGGTATAGAACGTTTCCTCACCAGGAGTCCCTTACATCAGTGGTGTCAAACTCAAACAGAAAGAAATGTCTGTGGGTCACATAGTGATTTAGAAAACCACAGATTAACATTGTCTGTACTGTATTTTTATTTACTTTGTTAAACATTTCCTAATAATATTTTAATCTAGTGCCTCTTCAGGAGTTTCAGTTTTGCTGGCCTTGAGTTTGACACCTCTGCCCTATATCAATGAAAACACAGATTCAAGTTAAAAAAAATTATATTGAGCTTAAATTTTTTTCCCAAGGGGAGAGAGTACTAATAATTGGGAGGAATTTGGCCTTGTGTTGTGCCTGAGCTATTCTTTGAAGGAAGCTACTAAGGTTAGCTTCCTAAGAAGGCTTAGACTTTATATGATCCTCTACCAAGGAGACAAAAAGAAAAGCACTTTTAAACCTTTCTGTTGGCAAGAGATAACAGCCTGAAAAATCCTAGTGGTCCAGGCAGAAGGGTCATGTTGCAGCAGAAAGAGTTCTGGAGTCTGAAAAATGAGGGATTCTTATTCTGCTTTAGGAATATTCCTTTTACTCCATAGGCCTTAGTTTTGCCATCTTTAACATGGGAATAATCCCAGTGTATATGGGTGGGTCAAATGAAATGATGCCTATAAAGTTTCTTGTAAACCTTAAAGAACTATGCAAATTAAACTAGTATTAAAAGTTTCACTGACCTTTCTAGCAATGTCTCTCAGCTTCCTAAAGAAGTCATCTGATGCATGGTTGTCCCCGCCCTCTGACTGGATGGGCTCCACAACAATCCCTGCCACAGTCTTCTTCTTTTTCCTGTATTTCACAATCAAGTCCTCTACCTGAACAGAAAAATAAAAATTATATTTTGTATCCTTGGATCTTTCCTCAAGGACACCTATAGATATGAATCTGTTATCAGCATTATACATTTGGGCCCTGGATTATAGACTCCTAGGATTTGAGACTGTAAGGAATCTTATGGATCATCTAGTTCAATTCCCTAAATTTTACCAATAAGGAGCAGGGCCAAAGAAATGACTTATCCAAGGCCACATGAATAGTGAGTGAAATAGCCAAGTTTTAAGTCAAAGTTCTGTGACTCCAAATCCAGTGTTCTTTCTACTGTTCAATTCCAGCATAGGCTCTTCAATAGATATGCTTATTCTCCCAATTCCTGTACAATCCTAATCTATAAAAGATTTACCATTTCCATTAAGAAATTTGAGAAGTGATTTAATTCCAAATATATCTACTTCCTATAAATAAACCTAAAAACACTTTTAAAAGACAGTTTCCTTCAGTGAGAAGGAGAAATGCCTAAGTTTTTATACTTAAGATCTAAAGGAATTTCCTTTACTTATATGTTTTTAACTAAGACCATTTTAGCAAAAACAACAACAACAAAAAATAAAACGAAACCCAAATCCCAAACACATAATCCAAGTGATAGAACTGACAGAGTAAAAAGTAATATAATTTAAGATAATGTACTTATTTTAAAATATTTCCTTGGGTCATTGTCTTTTTTTTTTAAACCCTTACCTTCCATCTTGGAATACTGTGTATTGGTTCCAAGGCAGAAGAGTGATAAGGGCTAGGCAATGGGGGTTAAGTGACTTGCCCAAGGTCACACAGTTAGGAAATGTCTGAGGCAAGATTTGAACCTAGGACCTCCTATCTCTGGGTCTTAAGACCTGGGTCTTAATCCTGAGCCACCCAGCTGCCCCCATTGTTGTATCTTATTAAACACATAGGATTTGGAGCTGTAAGGCTCTTTCACTGTCATCTAGTCCAACTCCAAGTTACAGTTGAGAAGACAGGCTCACAGATGGTACAGTGACTCCATGGAGGTTGTAAGGTAGTGACAGATTAATCTGTGTTAGTATTTTATACTTCAGGACCCCATTAAGTGCCTCTTAGGCTTTTTAAAGAATGAAACAAATTGACCCTTAAGGTTCACTACTGTGCTTTAGATTCAAAGATTGCCAACATTCAATTGAATAAAGAAAGAGAAGTATATAAGCAATACTGATCTTTATCTTTACCATCCTTTAGGGAGAAAAAAGTTTATCTGGTTCTACTAATGAATTATGATGACTGCTAGTATCTTGCCCATGGAAAAGGGTAAGGGAAATTAAAGAGGGACCATATATTTCAAAAGAATATACAATTCAAACAATAAACATTAATTAAGTAGCAACCAAGTGCCAACCACTATACTACATACACTACAACCTGATTGCAGTGTTTAAAATGATGCATCCCTCTCAACAGCTCAGTACCAATGCTCTGAGAACTGGGTTCAGTTTGGGAGGGAGATCTGAGTGTGCCTTCAGACATTTAGGAAGATTTGAATGAATTGAGGAAGAGCAAAGAAAAGAAGCCTGGGAGAACAACATGCACAAAAACTATGCTAATGTAACAACAATGACAACAACAACAACAAACCACACACCAAAATGCACCTGAATTTTACTGAATTGCAGTGTCTTATCTTCTTAGTTTTGGAAAAAAAAAAAAGTATGATCAAGACATGACCCTTTTCTTGGTAGAGAGGTGGGCGTCACCAGTATGGAGGCTCTGTGAGACTGGGTCACTGTGTTTTATCTCTTTGTGGAAATTTTATTTATTACAAGAGAGATTAGATAGTGGTGGTGAGGGAGCTGGGTTGAGTGTGAAATGACTGTTATTTTTTTTTAAGTCTCAATAAATCTTTTAAAAAGAAAAACATAAAATATGTCATAATTCAACTCAGGAGGATGAATATGGTTGATTGCTATAAGAGTAGGGCCCAAATGGCCTTTATATGATGTCCTGGAACTCCGATGATATCAGGAGGCACCTGATGGCTATTAGTGGCCTAAGGAGCTATTTCAGGGAACCCTTAGAAGGCTACCTTTTTGTGCCATATAACTCTTGCCATGTTCATGCTTTCTGAATGATTGGTGGTCTCTTCTTAACTCCTCCCTCCTCTAACCCAGGGAACTGCAATCCTGTAGTATTGACTAAGGCCTTCATACTTGATTGATAAACAATTCCTTTATTCAATGTCAAAGAATTAAAAGCTTCTTCAACTCTTTTCAACTTTATTGCCATTAAATTGGCATAGATGATGTCAAAATTAGTCAACAGTGGAGTGACTACGAGAAGCTAGTATGCTGTCAGTGAGGATGATTATTGGTTTAACCAATTCTAGAAAACAATTTGGATAAGTGAACAGTTTCTGAACTAGGCTTCTCTTTATTTCCTAACTTCTTTAGACTTTACCACCATGTCTTAGCTGCCTTCCTACCCTGGAATGTCCCTTAGTATCTGGGATCTTTTCATCCTGGATCACCACTCTACCATTCTGGTCCTATTTTTCACTGGTCCTTTGGTTCTAAGGCCTCCATTTTAGATGGCCTAGGCTTGTCAGACTTCATTCCCTTCCTGGATGTGCTTCTGACTTACGCTAAATTTTGCCACTATGTACCTGGGCAGGCCCTTTTCTCCCCTCACCCCATCCTTCAGCTCCCTTTTATATGTTATCGTCCCCAATTAGAAAATAATTATTTTGTACTTGTGTTTCCAATACTTAGTACAGTGCCTAGCACAAAGTAAGTGCTTAATAACTGCTTATTGCCTGGCTGCCTGAGCATATTCCCCAAAGAAAAATACAATATTCATAGTAGTACTTCTTAGTAAAAAATTGTAAGGAAAAATGATTGAACAGATGAACAAATTGTTGTGTGTGAATATAATGGAACATCTTTCATTGTAAGAAAAATGAAGAAATCTGAAAACATGGGAAGACTTGTATGAAGTTGTACAGTGAAGAAATGAGAACAATACACACAATAAGTATAACATAGAGAATTATTATTTTTAGAGGTTTAATAGAAGTCTGGAGAGCAATGGAGGCTCAAAAGGGTTTTACAAAAAGCTGAGGGTAGATGGAAGAAGAAAAAGATGTATAACATTGGACAGGTCACCTGGCCTCTGTTAAGCCTCAATTTCCACATCTTATTTGGGAGATAGAGGGGTTGAATGAGATGATTTCTAGGTCCCGTTCAGATATAAGATTTTTTGATTCTATGATCTTAGCTTTTTCTGGCATTTCAAAAACAAGAACCAAATTTCATGTTACTGAAACAGGGCCCAGTTCTGACCAATTCCTTTAATGATGGCAGCTGTTCAGTTCCTCAGACAGACCCTTTGTTTGCATGCTTCCTCACCCTGACCTTACCAATCAAATGTTTCCAAGGCCCAGAGTGAGGAATGGAGTAAGATTAAGAAGGCCAGTACATGTGCTTTGGGGATATTGTTACCTCTTCCAAACATCGGGCCTCTTCTTGTTGATTCTCTTTCACAAACTCTTCCAGAGGATACTTTAGCCGGGGAAATGGAGCAATGGGCCAGTCAAAGGAAGGGATGTCTAGCTTGTGAATGGCTTTGGAGTGAGTGGTCGCTAGGCAACCTAAATCCAAAAAACCCCCCCAAACCCAAGAATTAGAATTTTACTGTGTGGGGAGTGAGAGGAACAGCATTTGAAAACAAGATCAAAGGTTCTTGCCCAACTCTTTTAATCCCCCAAGAGTCATCAACAGACTGGAGAAGGCTTATAGCAATACCCCTCTTTAGGATAACTTCTGTTTCTTCCCCAGTATCCTATGTGCAGATTAATTTTCTTAGAACATTAAATTCTGGAAATTTTTTGCCAAATCAAGAAATACCAACTTGGAAACAAGTAATGGTGGCATTCTTACCCATTGTTCTCCCATGAAATGCACCCATGAAAGAGAGGATACTGTAGTCCGGGCAACCTGGATACTAGAAACATGAAATAGTCAGTATACTCTCATGAGGGCCAGGATACATTATTCTCTGGAGTTAACCAAATATCAGCCTCTTAGAACTTAAGAAACATAGCAACAGCCTTCCTACCTTTATCTCTGCACCACCAACTTCAGATTAATCTGGCTTTCCAAGTCAATTGGATGGATAAATAAGATAAATCATTCATATCAAAGTTCAGTAGGCTATTTTATGCTTAGACTCCAAAAACACCAAGTGACAGTCACATTGAGGAATATGCTACTATGTAGGGAAACTGAGGTGGGTGGTTCATAGCTGCAGTTGAGATGACTATCCCTCTAGGACAATTCAAAGTGAAAGACAATCCAAAACAACTGGAGGGAGATATCAAAATCCTTTAGAAGAGCTGTGCTTGATAGAAGGAGAGTCAGACCCTTCAGCAACTGGGTTTCAGACACTTCTCGGTGCTCTCCCTAGGGAAGGCATCAATTGCTCTTCAGGAAGCAGGATGGATCCAGAGATAGCATGTCTCATTTCTAGGTAAAATGCAGCAGCTATTGTCTGTGATGTTTCCAAGTCCCACACCACAGTTTAAAACAGTCTGGGATACAGACTCTATTCTAGCTATTTCAAGCTGGAGATATTACCTGGGACTTGAGATGGAATCCTGGGACCCTGAGGGTCTGCATTGTTTTCAAGTGCACAGACTGAACTATAGTCACAGAGCAAAAGGCACTTTCTTGAGCCAACTGTTCCTAGTTCTGCCTCTCCATATTAGTGAAGGAATTTTCAGGCTGGTCATTAATGTCAGGAGGTGATCAACTTCTGACTATGTTCTTAGAACAATTAAATTCCTGAAGCTTCCCAGAGAAATCTCCATATAGGTGCTCAATGGCAAGAGACCAAGAAACTTTGGCTAGTGTAAATGGATTATGTGTAGGGAGATGGAAAAGGACCAGACACGGAAATTCATCATCTTTATGTTCAGACTGGAGAGTACACGGATGTATATGGGCTGGGGTCAGACTACCACTGAGTGTCAATAATACTTTCAAGACTAGAGTTGAAAGGATAAGTGCAACTCCAATTACCTGGTTAATCATACATGTATCTAGCTCCTCCTTTGTGGCAGCAGTGTGGCCCCTCTCCTTGTTCTGAAACAAAGCAAAAACAACCCCACCCCCAACCAAAAGCTTTTTATTCATCAGGAAAGAACAAAAGGACACCATGGGGCTGGCCCAATATAGTCTGCAAAGTGTTTTCAGTGCACTTCAATGTTTGAGGCTGGAAATAAAAGTCCTGTGCTATAAGGGGGCATATATGGAGATCATGAAGTGAGGTGGTGGATTGGATAGAGTGCTGGGCATGATGTCAGGAAAACTTGGGTTCAAATCTGGCTTTAGATGCATGCTAGTTGTATGATCCTTAGCAAGTCATTTACCAATTTTTCCCTTCAATGTCCTCATCTGCAAAATGAGGATAATAATAACATCTACCCCTCCCAAAGTTGTTGTAAGTATTGAATGGGATTTTATAAAGTGCTTAGAACAGTGCCTAGCATGTATTAGGTCCTATATAAATGTTAGTTATTATTATTGTAGTTGTTGTTATCATTTTGTATGACCCTTCAGAGAAAGGAGAAAGAAAAACTATGGTCCTTTACTTATCATCACTTTTCTCAGCTATAGCATAAAAAGGAAATTCCAACCAGCTTGAGTAATCAATAAGAGATAGAAAGGAGATGGAAGAAGGAAAAAAAAAACCAAAACAAACTATGGTCCCTGGAGAAATGGGTCAGAACAATCGGGGTCAGAATCTCACATTCTGGAAAATGTGAAAAGACAGTTTTCTGGTCTATTTATCTATCTCCTCTTTGGAAAAGTCTTAACACTTCAAGTTTCTCTGGCTAATACAGGTTGTTTAGTTGGTAATAAAGTTCCTTATCTTTTATGTGAGGTTAATGTGGAGACTCCTTAGACTTGTATTAGTTAATATATAAGCTAGCCAACTAAAAGACAATGAATTTGTCCTCTAAGTCATAGTTTAGTGGGTTTTATTGTCTTAGCATTCAAAGTCCTCTGCCACACATTTTCCAGGTAGCCCCAAACTTCCTCAGCAGTCTTATTTTTTTCCATATTTATGTCTCAATCCCCTTATTTGCAAAAAGAGAGAGGTTGGATTAGATGACTTCTGAGATTCCTTTTAGCTTGAGTTCTATGATCCAGTGGTCCTAATCTGTTTGCTCTCTTTTCTTGTTCTCCATGAAATGGCTCATTGAGACCTCTTTTTGCATTTTTTGAAGGGGACTAGCATTTTACTCATGAATTCAAATACTAGGGCTTTAAAATTATCCTTAGGAAATCTCCCACAGTTAATCCATCTGAAGTTCTTCTTTCTTTTGCTTTGGCTTATTTCTGGTTCAATTTTAGTTATTACTTTGGAAATATACCACATGTATATATATGCTTGTTTTCTATTCTTGCTCCTCAGATCATAGTGTAAATAGAATTTTAGAGCTGGAAAGGGAATTTAATCCAACTCTCTCATTTTAAAGATGAGGAAACATTTGAGATGTTTGTGAGTGTGAGAGAAACTTACCCTGTACCACATGAATATAGTTTTGAAGGCATTTTCATTAGAGCAGGATCCACAGGACATTGTGACAATCTGGGAGAGGCCTTTTGGTGCCACCTAAAAAAGGGCAGAAAAACCAAGCTGTGAAACACAGTTATGAATACCGGTGTTAGCTGTCCAAGGTTACTAGCAATCTTAACTTCAATGATCTTTTTTAGTCTTTATCCTTTTGGATCTTTCTGTAACTTTCTCTAACAGTTGACCCTTCCCTCCTCCTGGATACTCTCTTCCCTTGGCTTTTATGATACTGCTCTCTTGTGCTTCTATTCCTACCTATCTGGTTGTTCTTTCTTAGTTCCTTTCCTGGATCATGATCTGTGTCTCATTCCTCATTGTAGCAAGCTCTTTTCTCAGAGTTCTTTTCTTAGTCCTTCTTTTGTCTTTCTACCCTTTCTCCTTTGGTGATCTAATCAGGTCCAAAAAAAGTTCAATTACTGTCTTTCTGCAGATAACTCCATCTATAAGTCCTGAGCTCTAGTCTCACTGTAACTGTTGGACAGCTCCACTTAAGCATTCTCCCTTAAGAATCTCAAACATCTATTTTGGACATCCAAAATAGAATTCTGTCTTTTTCCTTATACCTACCCTTCCTTCCAACTCCCTGTTTCTCTTAAGTGCATCGCCATATTTCCTGTCATCCAAGTTTATAACCCTGGAGTTATCCTTAATTACTCATCCCTCCCCCCAAATGTTTACTCAGTTGCTAAGATTTATCAATCCTATTCCTCCCATATCTCTCATATATATCATCTTTTTTCCACTCAGAAAGCTAAAATTCTGATTCAGACGCCTCATCACATCTAGCTAGGTCCATTTCAGTGGCCTCCTAATTTATTACCCTTCTCAATTCCATACTCCACATAGCTGCCAAATTTGTATTCCTAAAACACACATTAATTTCATTCTTCAGCTCTAGAAGGTTCAATGGTTCTGTATTGCCTCTAGGACAAAATAAAAATTCCTTGGGCTGGAATCAAAATCTAGGTGCAGTTAATCTTTTCCAATTTATTTCCCAATGTCATTATTTGTACTGAGGGCACCACCATCCTTCCAGTAACCTAGATTTACAACTTTGGAGTCATTCTAGACTCTTCTCATTCCTTCATCCCTAAATCCAATCAAGTGCAAAAGCAATCATATCTCTCAACATGCCAGATGAGTCAATCTCCTTCAATTCAATTATGCAACTACCACATTAGTTTAGATCCTTATCACTTTTATTGGAATATCAACTTCCAGTCCTACACAGCATGCAAAATGATGTTCCTAAGATATAAGTCTGATCATGTGACTTCCCTGTTCACAAATCTTTAGTGGCTTTCTATTGCTTTTAAAATAAAACCAAATTCATTGGCCTGACATTTAAAGCTTCATATGCTTTATAATATAGTCAAACTGGACAGCTAGCTGTTTCCATCTCCTGTCTGCATACACTTTTACAAGCTGTTCTCCAGGTCTGAAATGGACTCAGTCTCTAGCTTGGATTCCTTATTTTCTTTCAAGCTGCAGCTTAAGGGTCACTTATTCTGTGAAGCCTTTCCCAATTCCTATAGGTATTAGATAATCTTTTACTTCCTTATTTATGTAAATGGTATATAGCCCCATAGAATGTAAGCTCCTTAAAATTAGTCACTACCTCATTTTTGTTTTTGTAGCTCCAGAACATGTATGAAAGTGCTTTGAACATAGTTGGTGCTAATGAATTGTTTACTAAATTGAAATGCAAATATATTCTTAAAAAAAATTCTTACCTTCCATCTTAGAATCAATACTGTGTATTGGTTTCTAAGGCAGAAGAGCAGTCAGGATTTGACAATGGAGGTTAAGTGTCTTGCCCAGAGTCACACTCTTAGGAAGTGTCTCAGGTCAAATTTAAACCCAGGAGCTCCTGTCACTAGGCCTGGCTTTCAATCCAATGAGCCACCTACCTATTCCCACAAATATATTCTTGACCCTTTCTTTTCTGATGGAGCAGTGCTGAGGACTGGGCAATAATATTTGTAGAAAAGTGGTTGTTGGGCCCAACTCTTATAGCCACTGAGTGTTGACACAGTCAGAGAGAGATAGAGGTAAGGCAACTGACTTGTGAGAACGGGAAAGCCGTCAGCCTTTCTCGTATTCCAAGGCTGTAGATCCCTGTAGATGGGATGTGAAAACAGGGAGACCCAGAATTTTCAGTGATTATTTCCTAACTGGCCTTTATTCTGTGGTTTTGGAGCTAAATGCCTTTATAGAGAAAGAACAAGATAGTCAGGTAAGAAATCTTAAAGGAAAGAGTACTGAAGATTTGGGAAGTCTGTTTCCTGAGTTAAATTTTACCTGTGTGTCCATATTCCCTTGTGTGGTGTGGGCCACTAGAAAAGTATTATGCCCTTAGTTATGCTATAACTTGCCTGAGGTTCTGTTAGGCATAGAGTTTATCAAAAGGCTGTCAGAAGATCAGCAACAGTTGTATCCTTCCCAACACTTTTTGAATCTTTTTTCTATTTTCTTGGGTGTGCCTGATTAAGAGCTGGACTTTGACAAACTGGAGATGTGGAATACGGACTTTCAAATGTCAGAAAGAAGGGGCTGCAGGTATTTTAAGTTAGTATCTCACTGCTGGCAACCATCTCTTGTGTCACATAAAATTGGCCCATAGGTCATCTTTATTTGTAGTTTGCAAATCTTGAACTCAATGTATGACTTCCCTCATCTACAAGGAGAGCAGCTGGAATATAAAAGAGGTCAAGAATGATGTTGTTATTTGACAAATTGTTCATGTTGAACTTACCGAAAGCAAGGACTCTTTTAGCTTTTCAGGAAAATTATCTGGAGGAAATACTCCAAGGGCAGGTCTGTTGATGAATGTGCCCTGAAAAACAGAAACAATAACTTCTTCAAATTTGACTCGATAATTAGGAGAATGAGTTTCCAAGGCACTGTGACTTGCCCAAAGTCACACAGTGAGTGAGAAAGCCAGGACTCAGATTCATTTCCTTTGACTCCAAATCTAGGTCTCTGTATGATACGTTGCCTGCATTTTGATGGAGAAAAAAGAAGCAACACTCATAATTTAGGGTCTAAACAGATTGAGGGGTTTGAGGTCAGGCAGGCTGTGAGGAGAGAGGGAGTCCTCAAAAAAGAGACCGAGGAAAAATCTGAAGATCTTCTCTTCCCCTCCTTCATAATTTTGCCTTGGACCAATCCTGGCTTCAGGAAGTAATCAACAAAGGTTTAGAAACTGAACAAGCGATTTGGAGCAAGTGACTTCCCACTGTTTTAACACCAGTTCCAAAGCTATTTGAAACCATTTGCCAACACAGTCCATTGAAGACACCTGCTTTCACAGTGTATTAAGATACATGGGAGGGCCTTTCTTTTCCAGGACAAATTATATAAGGAATAAGGAATGCCAAACATGCAGATCCACTGTGATTCTAGCTGCTGTCAGCTGTCCTGCTAGTCAATGGCCATGGGAATAGGCAAACTTCCTTGGGTGGCTCATACAGGGAATCTCTCCTGTTCCCTATGCTACAAAACTACATAAATGTGAGTTATTATATATCTGTCTCCTGGCCCCATTATCTGTGCTAATGTGACGATGGGTGCTTGTGAGTTAATGTTACCTTGCCTGGATAAACAAAAGTCAGGGATTCCCTGGAAATATGATGTCTAAGCCTAAAGCAGAGTTTTTAACAGCACCTTGGCAGATTTGGGGGAAGATATTTTTGGACCTGATAGCTCTTCCTGCCCCTCAAATTATAGTACACAGGCAGCCACCTGCTTTGCTGATACAGCATCATTTCCTGAAAGGAGGAAGTTCCTTCCCACAGTTCTAACACCCATAGTTTTTCCCAAACTATGGGTAAAAACATTCCATCTTCATGGGTACAGATAGAAGTTATCATTCAGAGTTGTTCTGTATCACAATACAAACACACTGGGAACTTTAGAACTGTTGAAATTCAATTCAAAAGCAGGATGAAAAATATAGTTTAAAATTTTAATTTCAGGTATGTGTTTTTTGTTAGGAAGGATGTCCTTCCTTAAGCATAAATTCTGCCATTAGAACAGTCTCCTGGGCACAATTTACTTTTGGTTGAATATTTACTGAAGGTCCATATCATCCAAGAGCACTAAATGGAATCAAAATATTTCAAAGCTGGGCATCCACAATATGTGTTTATGAACATATTTTTTTCCTATTCTGATGCAAAGGTCCTTAGCATTACCTTCCCTCCTTCCTTCTCTTAGTTCTGAGCCTGCTGTAAGCTTAGAGAATGAGGATGAGAGATAATGATGCAGTGAGTCAGGAAATTATTGCTATTATCTGTTACTTTGTGTTCTATGGAAGAGCTTCCCCAACCAGACTCTTGAGCACTTCAGCTCCTTCTTGTCAGAGAAACCCATTTCCAATATATGGTGTTATCACTCACACAGCAGTCCTGAGGCCAGCTCTACACAGCTTCATGCTTCACTGGATCCCTTTCCTTTGCATTTTGAACATGGTTTTCCTAGGGTTTGAATTCCCTGGCTATTACTCCTGCAGTGGGAGATTTATCTTGGAAGGTCTTCAGCTAAGCATGCTAGGACTTCCCCACCCCCTTTCTTTTCTTCCTGGGGTCTTTTGGGTTCTCATTAGTCTCCCTAGCATTAGGATCTTGGTAGTATTCTCTTTTGGTTCATCTTTTAGATGGAGCTGCTTGAGCACAGTAACTTTATATTTCCTCATTTAGGGGCAATTGGGGACTTCATTAAAAAACAAACAAACTTAGACTTGGCAAAATGAAATGACCAGAACAAGGATTCACCATGGAACTAAGAGAAGGGCATTTTCCATAATGAACATAAACTTGGTATTCTTTGGTTCCGATGACATGTAAATTAGCTATCATCAAAGCATTCTTTTTCAGAGTGCCATTAATCACTGGCATGGAATTAAAAAAAAATTTGCATGGGATAATGTGGTATTTCTTTGTCCCTTATCTTGTTCTTTTGGCTCCTTTCCATCTGCCTACAAACAATCCTTAAAAGGAAATCATTTGCCCACTATAGAGGCAGCATGATATAGCAGAAAAAGCATTGGCTCTGAAGTCAGAGAACCTGGGTTCTCAATAATCTTGAAAGAGCACTTCTCTCAGTATGATGGAGTGCTAAGTAATCAAAGTGCTTGACCCTAAAAAATGGAGTTTGTCTAGCCCAATGTACCATAAGGTTCATAATTACATTTGTTCCTTACCACAGGGAGGAGTTGCACAGAAGGGGAGTGGCTGATAATATAAACGCAAAATGCACAGTCAGCTCCCAACTTGGACTCTGTTTTCTTTCTTAAAAGACATGAATATATCTTCCTTTGAGTGCATGGACAGCAACAAGAAATAGAGGACTTTGAGGTTATCTAGCATAGCCTGAAATAAATAATAGATTCCTGGGGTTCTTCTGATGCTCTTAAAGTATTCAGAATGAGACATTCACTAACACAGAAGGCCAAATGAACAAAGCTAGACCCAGTGTCTACTCTCAGTATCTGCCATGGTCTTCTTGTATACAGTTTGTACCCTTAGGGGATGCCTGAACAGTCCACATAGGATTATAATATCATAGAATCATAGATCTTGAGTTAGAAGGGATCTTAGAGATCATCTAGTTCAGTCTTCTGATTTAGAGAAATCCAGTGAGGTCAAGTGAGTTGTTCAAGGCCATCTCAATGATATAGCTGGGATCTGAACTCAGGTTGGCTAATTCCAATATTACCATATGATGTTTCCTCTCATACTACTCATGCTTTCAAGAGTTTGTTTATTGTTGTTTTTACTGGTACAAGGTTTTGCTATGACAATTTTTATATATAGGAAATCTTTCCCTATGTCTTTGAATTTCTTATTGTAAAAGGCTTTTTAAATTTCCTTTTGTCTATTTTGAGTTAATTAATCAAGAACTAAAAGTAACCCTACTTAATACTTAGTAAGTCACTAAGTAAGAGAGTTCACAAGCCACTCACTAGAAAAAATAAGTTCAAACCCCCAAAGGCCACAAGCACTGCCTCCCTCTTCTCTCCCACTTCACAGGAACCAATCACAACCACTCAGTTTGCCCAAGGGGGGAGAGAAAAACTTTCTTGGCTCTTCAGTTGGCCCTTTGGTGGGACATTCTCTTCAGTGTGAGCTCTGGCGAAGACTCTTGGTGGTATTGGCAACATGTGCACTGAAGGTTTTTGACAGTTTTTCAGTGTCTCCTGGTTCTTTGGATTTTGGCTTCCTGATTAGGACCATGGATTCTGGTAAGATTTGCTTTCAGATTTTCATTTGCAGTCTGAAGGCACTAAGATTAGGACTTAGGGTATTTGTAGCTAAGCAATTTTTTCTATCTCTTTCCTATATTTCCCACTTTAATATCTCTACCTTGCTGTAAATAAAAGCTGCTAACAGTCATTTTGACTTAAGAAGTTAATTATTTTTTATAAATGGCGATAACAACAATAATTTTTAAAAATTCTTATATATTTGTCAAATCCATTTTCATTATTACATTGTGGAATGTTGAGCAATAGTATTGTTGACTCAAAGAATATGTTATTTTGTGATATTTCTAGTAAATGATTAGATCATTGGCCTTTGTTTCCTTATTTGTAAAATGAAGAGGGCTCCTTATTATAATGTGTAATAGTTAAAAGGAATCTACAATCCAGAGGTCATGACCTTAAATCCTAGGAGGTAACGGTGAACAAAGGGTATCTCCTCAGCCACCACTCAAACTTTTTTCTAGTCTTTGAAAAATGACAAGACTTTTGGGGCTTCCTGACTTGAAGGAGTTTCTATAAGTCAGTCCTTCTACAGGAGAAGTACTATTTCATCAACTTGATTACCTATAACTAGTTAATCTCCATAATACCACCCAGGAATGGATATCTTGATAAAGTACAATGAGCATTGGATTTGGAAAAGGAAGACCTTGGTTTAAATTGTAGCTTTTGGGGAACCTAATGGATATAGAATAAGACCTGGAATTAGAAGGACCTGAGTTCAAATTTGACCTCAGGCATTTCCTAGCTATGTGAGCCTGGACAAATCACTTTACTTCATTTGCCTAGTTCTTACCCTTCTTCTGCCTTAGAATCAATACTTCTCAGACAGAAGGTAAAGATTAAAAAAAAAATCCAAACTCTTTTCCTTCTTCTCTACATGACTTTGGGGAACATTTAGCCTCTTAACCTTAGTTAACTTATCTGTGAAAAATGAAGGAATTTTCCTAGGTGATCACTATACTCTAGGTCCTCTGAGATCCAGAAAGTCAGAAAAAAGTCCTCTAAATCATATATAAAGATATATTTCTCCCCACCAAGAGTCATGTCAAGGGAATATGCAACACTCCTCCAATGGGAAAGATCTCCTCAACAGAATCACCAATATTTCTGCAGGTGTGTCTCAAACCATACAGCATAAAAACTAAGCCAGCTGGGCCAGTGAAATTGCCCCAGTGAGGTGGCTGAATAATTGGAAGAAATTCCATCTCATCATATTAAAGATCTCTTTCGGTGATTTTTAGTTTACTCAGTAAACCACATTAGCTCATCTGTCCCTTTCACTCAATTTTGTTACACTCACTTTTTCTAGGCCTAAAAGGTTGTATTTAACACGCAAAAGTTAACTCTCCAAAGTTAACTCTCCTACCTCCAAAGTCCATTTCTTTCTTTTGCCAAGATTAGAGACTAGGTTTAATTTCCTGAGTCACCTTTCTTTCTTTGTAAAAATCTTTTCTTCAGCATTCTTTCTAACTTATTTCACTGGTATGTGTTTAGCTGGGTTTATATGTCCATTATGAGATTATATTCTCCTGTGTCTCACCAGCACCTAGCCTCATGCTCTTCATACAATGTCTCTGTATATGTTTATTGTACTATAAAACTAAATGAGAGCTAATGTGGTGAAATGACTAGATAAGTGGATTCAAAATCAGCAAATCCCACATAGGATATACATTGCTTTGTGACCCTGGATAAATTATTTAACCCCTAAAAATCCTCAAACTCAAATAGAAGAGGACCTCCACTGGCTACATACAGATTTAGAAAACCACAAATTAACATTATCTATGTTGTATTGTATTAGTGTTACACATTTCCTAATTTCATCTTAATCTGGTTCTAGTTGCAATAGGAAAATTTTAATTTGAGGTTTTTGAAAGGCCAGCTGTGAGTTTTATACCTCTGCCCTGGGCAACTCCCTAAGACTCTAAACTTGCAGAACAATTTCTGAACTACTTTGGTAGAAGAGTTTTCTTACTGGGCATTCCCTATAGACTAACAAGCTCTCCCAATCACCCCACTCTGCAAACTCCCCCCCCCACCCACCCAAAACAAAACAGAGAACCAAAACAAATGAGCTAATCCTACTTAGTTCTGATTTTAGAGGAAAGTGGGAAATGTATGATGATTGGAATAGATTGAATTTATAGCTAACTTTGGAGATGACTTGGCATTCTGATTGCTCAGGGTTACAAGGCTAGTAAGTGTTAGAATTTCAGCTCTGGACTTACTAACTTCAAGTCAAGGTCTCTATGAACCCGCTGGTTGATATTACCATTATTATTGCTATTATCTTTATGGTTATTAGCAAATTCTTATACTTAGAGTTGCTGTGAAGAAAGTCCTCTCTCGAAATATCCTCACATCACAACAGATCTCGGGTCTATCTACAGAGTAGAGCAGGACAAGGCGGATACCATAACAGCATCCAGAATGCCTCAGATTGGGAAATCAGACCTGTTTCCTTCAGAAAGCCTGCAGTCAAGCCCTGCTCAGTATAGTGCCATCCCTACAGGCAGTTGACATCACAAAGTGTATTGAAAATGTTTGTTGACACATTCATTTGGCACCAACTGCTATAGCATCTGGGATCTGTACAAAGTTTAGAAACAAAAATTGCTTTTCAAAAGTAAATAAACTCATTGCAGCACTGCCCAAAATAGGTCTCATTAGCAACCTTCTTGAAGACTTTGGTTCCTTCTTAAAGGAACAAAACAGAGCTGAGCTTATTAAGCTGCAACTGGCAAAAAAACAGTCTAAAAACCACCCACCCAGCTGCCAAAAGAATTCCAACCCGAGCATTCCTAATTCATAAAGAAGAAGACTAGGAAATAGATCCATGTGCAATCTGATTCATTCACATTTAAAACCTTGCTTGCTCAGAAGGAGCTTTTGGGCACAAAAAAATTCTCTACATAGTCATGCCTAATCCAGAAAAATACAATCTTTTTTTTTTTCCTCTCTTCCTATAAGCAAAGTGACTTACCACATTTTGGGGCTGCTGGACAAGCTTTACCAAAGCAGGGTGGCTGTAACCTGAGAGGGAGAAGAGGATGTTATTAGAATCCAGAAGTGCATCATGAACTTTCCTAACCTGCTTCTTTTGGATCACACCTGCCTTAGTTTGGCCTCTGGCTCTCTGAATGAATACTATGAGTCTTTTCATAAAAGCAAACATGATATCATAGAATCTATAGAGCTAGAGTTGGAATGGATCTCGGAGGCCATTTAATTAGCCACCTACTCCTCATTTTATAATTGAGGAAACTGAGGCAAACAGAAGTTAAGTGACTTTTCCAGTAGCACATAGCTAATAAGTGTCTGGGGCTGGATTTGAGTTCAGGTTTTCTTGACTTTAGGTCCACTGCTCTATCTCCATTGTGCCATCTAGTTGCCTCACTGAAGGAGGCTGATAGAGGTTAAGTGATTTTTCCAGTATCATGTAGCTAGTTAAGGGTCTGAGACAGGATTTTAACTTCAAGTTTTCTGACTTTTAAGTCCTGCCCTTTATCCACCACTCTTTACCACCTACCTGCCTCATCCTGACTATGATTATAATAATTTTACAGATTAGAAAGTGGAGGATCAGAGAGTATTAGCAAATTGGCCAAAAGTATCTTGCTAGTGAGTGGAAGAGACAAGACTGGGACCCAGATTGTTTCAAATCCAAATCCAGTATTCTTTCAGGCACTGTTGTCCCACTAACGTTCTTTAATGATGATTCACTGCGGTGAAGAAATGACCCTGGGGTTCTCAGAGCCCATGCTAGTGGAGGGCCAGTTCTGGCAGTCGTGTCAGCCTGGAAATGTTTAGGGTAGGAGCCAGATTGTATAGCTGCAGCCTTAAATTCATAGGGGCCCAACATTAGAAGGCAAGTTACCAATGGATAGATCTTTTGGCCATGGCAACTCATGAAACCATTGACTAAGGTACAAAAGGGTTCTCCTGACCCATTATTGATAGAGGAAGTAACTAGCACCAATGAAATTAAGAATCTTTTAAAGCAATTGTCCTATACTTATGACCCCATTTGTCATGTGGACCAAGATGGAGCATAATAGCTAAGAAATAATTACTGAATCCAAAGTGCATGATTATTAAGTACCGAGGCAAGTAGGTGGATATTGGTAGCTCCAGGCCTGGAGCTTGGAGGTCCTGGGTTCAAATGTGGCTTCAGACATTTCCTATATTTATGAGCCTGGGTAAGTCACTTAACTCTAATTGCCTAACCCTTGCTGCTTTACTTCCTTCGAATAGATACTTCTAAGACAGAAGATAAGGGTTAAAAAAAAAAACAAAAACTGCTACATTCTTGTTTAGTAATTAGGAATCTGATTTAATTCAATTGGCATTTACTGAGCTTGCCTACTATGTGGCAGCTAGGTGACACAGAGGATAGGACACTGGAATATAGGTTGGAAAAACCTAGGCTTGAATTCTGCTTCAGAAAGTATGTGACTCTGGGTAAGCTAATTCACTTCTCTATGCCTCCATTTCCTTATTTGTAAAAATGAAGGGAATAGCACCTACCTTGGAGGGGCTTTTTTGGGGTGGAAGACTCAAATGAGGTAACATAGGAAAATCTATCTGCAAACCTTAGTAGCTAAAAAATTGCATCAAGATTCTTGGAACACTCTATCTAAGTTGCTTTTGTTTTTGTTGATCATTTTCAGTTACCCCATTTGGAGATTTCTTAGCATAGATAGTAGAGTGGTTTGCCATTTCCTTCTCCTGCTCATTTGACAGATTTTTTGACAGAGGAAAGAAACCAAGGCAAACAGAGTTAAGTAATTTGTCCAAGGTCACACAACTAGAAAGTGCCTGAGGCTGGGGGAGAAGGGGATTACTGACTTCAGGCCTGGCACTCTATCCACTGAGCCACCTATCAACCCTGTCTGAGTATTGCCTATTATTATTAGGTGCCCAGTTCTGGGAGAAAATCCAGATAGCTACAAAAAATAAATGTAACCGCATTATAATAATGTTCCCTTTCCCATGAGCAGTCTCACCTTTCCAAAATCAAATTAATAGTTATTTGTTGAGAACTGGCTATGTGCCCAGTTCTGTGACATACAGAACATAAGTTTCATAGAAAGACTTTTTTGAATTAATGAGAAAGTAAAGAGAACCAGGAAAAAAATTACAACTACCATGATATAAATGGAAGCAACAAAAAGGGCAGAAACTGAATGATAGATATGTAATTGCAAAGACAAAGTTTGGGGGTGGAGAAGAATTGTCAATCAGTCAATAAACGTTTATTAAGTGTCTACTATGTGCCAGACTCTGTGCTAAGTGCTAGAGATATAAAAAGGCAAAAGTCAGTCTCTTCCTTCAGGGAGCTTACAGTTTAATGGGGGAGATAATAAATAAAAGTTCATCCCTGACCCTCCCCAACCCCCCCCCCTTTTTTTTTTTGCAAAGATGGGAGATTAAAGGTGTAGAATGGCCAATGTTTTGGTTGGTTTAGCCCAGTGATGGTGAACATTTTGGAGACAGAGTGCCTGTCTCTGTCCCCACCCCCCCCACCCCCAGACCAAGTGCTATGCTCAACCCCTCCAGAGATCTTGTGCTATGCCCTTCTACCCACCAGTGCTGAGTGTACCCTGCCTCACCTCCTTACCCCACACAGGAGAGGGAGGAAGCACTCCCATTGGCTGCTGGGCAGAGGGGTGGGGGATGTGAAAAAAATGTTATCAGGCATGGTGGAGAGGGGGAGGGGGGCAGCTAACCTTGAGTCCCTCTGCCTTTTTAATAACAACTCGAGGAGGGTGGGGGAGGGGAGGGTGACTTTGTGGCCATAGAGAGTGCTCTGCATGCCACCTGTGCCATAGGTTTATCATCACTAGTTTAACCCAACTGCTTTGCCTTTCTCTTTTAAAGAGTTTTTGTTCTTAGGAGCTATTAGATGGGCAAGAATGACAACATGAAAACAAAAGATGTGACTAAAAATAAGATTAACAAAACAATGTAAACTCTATGAAGGTAGGGACTATTTTTCATTTTGGTCATTGAATACTCAGTTATCTAGTACAGTGCCTTATACACAGTAGGTACTTAGTAAAAGCTTGTGAATTAATTTGTAGGGGATGGATGCAAAAATCCCTAGCCTCATGAAGCTGACTAGAGAAACTAGGTAAAAACAGAGAAATGTTTTCACAATTCTTTCACATGCAAATCTTGACCATTCAAGAAAGCAGTAGAAGAGATGTCAGAGAATGGTGCATAATTAACTGCCAGGAGCTCCATGCTGAATATATTTAATCCTGCCATCCTAAATTTACTATCAGAATCAGATTCCTTTTAAAACTGTATCTGGGCTGACCAACACCATAATTATTTCAGACCCTCCCTAGCAGGATACCACTTATCTTTTTGGATTTTTAGAATGACTAAAAATAATCTCTTTGATTTTCACTCCACTGTGTATTTCTCCATCCAATTAAGCTCCTTTCTTCCTCCTTTAATTTCATCTGCATGACCTGTCCTCTAGTATCATCAACAAGAAATATTTATATATGTCAAGAAGAAACCTCTGCCTGCTGGAAAGTACAGTAAAGGGGAGAGAAAAAAAAATCCATTCCCCTTAGATGCCTACTGACTATATGATCTTGGGTAAGTCACTTAACTCCTTTAGGCTTCAGTTTTCTCATTTGCAAAGTGAAGGAGTTGGGTTAGGTTGGTCTCTAAGGTCCTTTCCTGCTCTAGACCTATGATCCTATGATCTCTCCCAGCCTCTGGTAGAGGTTTTGTATATAAGACCATAGAATTAGAGCATGGAAAATTCTTATAAATTATTTTACTCAGCCTCCTTATTTAAAAGATGAGGAAAATGAGGTTCAGAGATAAGAAATGACTTGCCAAGGGTTACAGAAGCAGCAAGCTGAGGTTGGTATTTACATCTTGATTCCAAATCAGTGTTCTATAAATTCACAGACTTCTTATGCCTCTTATGTTTCCTCAGTTAGACCAAAAGTTCTGTAAGAACAGAAACCATGCCTCATCCCTTTCTGTAACCACTACACTACCTAGCAGAGTTCTGGGTACATCTAGTAGGAACTAACCAAATATTTGTTGATGGAGAGGAGGAGGAGAAGGAAGAGAAGGAGGAGGAAACTGGGGTCCTGAAATTAAGTAACTCATGCAATGTCACACAACTCAATTAATTAATAGCAAAACTTCAACCAAAATCCAAATCTTGTTTCTAATCCAGTACTTGGGCCATTTTAATGGGAAACAAAATAGATTATTTTTGGCATTATTTTTTAAAGCTTAACAATAGGTCAACAGGAAAGGTGGCAGTATAGTGGGATGTAGATTGGATTTAAGATTCTATAGGGCAGAAATTTTCTTCATTTTTGTCTTTATATCCCCATCACTTAGCCCATTGCCTGACACATGGCAGGAACTTA
Organism: Monodelphis domestica; assembly: GCF_027887165.1. Lineage (NCBI taxonomy): Eukaryota > Metazoa > Chordata > Mammalia > Didelphimorphia > Didelphidae > Monodelphis > Monodelphis domestica. The sequence continues at coordinate 179,735,635 of NC_077233.1, read as the reverse complement.
ATAAATGCTTGTTAAGATTGTCTCAGCTATATTATAGCATGGAAACAGCAACATGATTGGATTTGGGGGTTTAAGGATCTGGACTCAAATGTTTGCTCTGCATCTCTAATGTTATATAGATTATTTCACCTCAGTTTCCTTCTTTGCAAAAGGAAGACTATAAAGTTACTAATGTTTCCTCTAGCATTAAACCTTACGAACTCTAATTCTGTGGAACATCACAGTTACTGTATTATGGATCAGGAATCCTTAGGTGGGACTTTTAGTCCTCTTTTACCCTCTGAGCTAATTTCTTCTGGATTGGTTAATATATAAGGGCTGAAATATAGGGTGAAACTCCATTTCCCCCTCAATCCTGAACCATACCTGATCACATGACAAGTCAACCTCATTTCTTGGTGGGGAGGAAAGAGATGAAGAGAAAGGGGAGGAGGAAAAAAACCCAGGGTTAGAATTCTCTAGCTACTTTAAGGAAGGAAGGAAGGAAGGAAGGAGACCTTTGGTTTAGGGCTTATTTCTTCTTTTTCTCTTCTTTTCTTCTCTCTCTCTCTCTCTCTCTCAGGAAGCCTCTTTCTGGCTAAAGGTCTTTTCAAATTAATACCTTATCTCTCTTCTCAGGCAGTTAGTGGGGCTTCTCTGTCTTGACTGATAAGTGGGTTCCAGCAAAGAAGTGTCCTATTAAATCCCTAAGGGTGCATAATCTAGTTGTTAGATTCAAATTGGTTTGCTGGTTTCTATAGTAAAGATATAGCTGAGACCCTGATCTGAGATCAGAAAACCCATAGCTACCTGGAGTTCTCAATGCCATTTTTCTTTCCTTTTTTTATGGATGATTGTGACTCTAAATTTAAGGCCATGCTCAGCTTTTCCAAGCTATGTCAAAATAGTCATCAAGATCCATTTTTTCAATTTCTCTCTCCTAATAAAAGTTGACATTTATGTAGCACTTTTCTCTAGAAAACAAAGGGACATTCCCTGTATCACCTCATTTCTACCTAATAAAAATCTTGTGCACTACAAGCATAATTATCTTTTTTTTTGCAGATGGGGAAACTGAGGCTCTGAGAAATTAGATGACTTGTCCCATGGTCACACAGTAAATGGTAGAGGTAGGTCTTGAATCCAGATCATCTTATTCATGACATGAAGCCTGGAAAGTAAATAGCCTTAACCATAAGGCCATAGAATTCAGAGTTAGAAGAGAACTAAGAGGTGACCTGGTTAAATACCCACTGTCATTTTTTTTCAGAAGAGGTAGAGAGAAAAAGAAAATGACTTACTACCTGTGTGACCTTGGGTAAGTGACTTAAATTCTGGGGACCTCATCTGTGAAATGAAGCGCTTGAACAGAAAACTTTTAAAGTCCATTCCAGTTGCAGCTTCAATTACCCTTTTAGCTCTAAAGATCACCAGGAAGAAGTTGCAGTGTTATTTCTACTTATAGATGTAGCTGGAGGGTAATGAGGAGTTCCCTGTGTCATTCCAGCAAGGGTGCCTCAGAGGACTACACTGATAAGGAAATGGAGGTTTAGAGAGTGTAAGAGATTTACACAAAATTCTATAGCTGGTAAATGGCACTAGCATTGACATCCTCTTTAAACTTAAGCTTGAAGACCTCTAATGAAGAAAAACTCAACACTCAATAGTGCCCATTTCACTATTGCACAAATCCAAGTATTGTGATGTTTCTTTTATATTGAGATGAAATCTATCTCTCTATAATTTATATTCACCTATCCTCCTTCATAGTCTCATAGATTTAGAGTGGAAGGAATCTTAGAGGTCATCTAAACCAGTGGTGTCAAACTCAAACAGAAATGGCCACCAAGCTTTACAGAAGGATATCTTTAGCCATACATGACTTAGAAAACCATATGTTAACATGATCTATTTTTTTGTATTTTAAATTTTATTTTGTTATATTTCCCAGTTGTATTGTCATCTAATTTTGGCAGCAGAATTGGTGGTGCCCATCTGATCTTGGGTACTCTTGTCATTTTACAGATGAGAAAACAGGTATTGTCTGAATTCACAGATTTAGGCAATTAGTAATAATGGGACTTGAACGCGGTTCCTCTAGAGGATTGGAGCCATATATGAGTTTGGCGGGGCTTAGAACAATGAATTTAGGCAACTTTATTTCCGTGAGCAAAGTTATTTGGTGTTTTGGACAGTGAAAGATGTTCATCCTTTGTTTTTGAAGAGGACAAATGACCTCAAAGAGTGATGTGAGTTGGATGTAAGTGAAGTAGAATCACACAAAGTTGTCAACCTCATTCTTCCAGAGTCACTGAAGACCAATGACAAGATAAAAGTTAAGATAGCAGGCAATAGCGGGGATGCAGTGGTTTTTTCAATGTTTGATCAAGCTCTAAGTGCTCCACAGGAAAGGATAATGCTAAGCATATTGAACAAAAATTCAGTTCTGTCTCTGTTACTAACTTACTTTGTGACACTGGATAAGTCCTTTCCCTTCCCTGGGCTTCAGTTTCCTCATTTAAAAAAGAGGAGGTTAGACTAAAAGATAGGTAAATTCCTTTACATGATTTTGTGAAATGAACATTTTTGTTCTCAATCTCAGAATCTTGGGGAGCAGATGGCACCTAGGAGGAACTTTGAACCTTTGAAATATTAGAATAGGAAATGAAAAGCTGTAGGGTCAAAATTTAGGTCAGCTATTCAGTGAGAAAATAAAGCATCCCAATGTATAGGTATACACATATACCCACACCCACCTAGCTCTTCTTCTCAAGGATGTTGTGAGAATCAATAGTGCTTATGTTTGAAAGAACTCAATGCTGTTTGAAAACAGTTTGTTTCTTATGTTTTGGCTCAACAAAAGATCAGAGCATTACAAAAATGAAATGGTCTACTTCAATAAATAATGAGTACTCCATCACTTAAAGTGTTCAAACACAGAATAAATAACTTAGTTGGCAAGGTTGTTGTATAAGTAACTTATGTTTCAGGTAGGGGTTGGACTAGGTGACCGTCAAGGTCTCTTCTGACTCTAAGAGAAGATGCAATTCTGAGAAGGGCAGATCTAGAAAAGAGTAGGCTAAAAGAGCTTGGAATTCACTCAGTCACTATTTTCTAGTATTGAATCAACCAAATCTGGAACCTTAGATTTTGAATCAGACGACTTGATTAAAAAAACCTATTTCTGCTACTTATTGACTTTGTGACCTTGGCTAAGTCCTTTGAAGGTAAATCTATATATATATCACTTTTGCTTTTGCATCCCTAGTATCTAGGGCAATGCCTGGCATAGAATAGGAACTTAAATACTCATTGATTGACTGAAGTCATTTTATCTCTCTAGGCTTCAGCTTTCTCTATAAAAAAATGAGAGAACTGGACCAGTTGGCCTGTAAGGTAGGCCCCTTCAAGTCCAGATCTATGATCATATAGTAGAAGCTATCTGTAAGATAGGCAAGAAATTATTTAATTTAATTCAATGAATTAATAAATAAATTCATAAACTGTTTAATCTAAAAGTTTTACAAAGACTCAAACACCTTCAGTTTATGATGGATTCTCATAAAGGAATTTGCAGCAGTTGCGACATCATCCCAATTTCTCTGCCCAGTAGCTTCTTATTGTCTAATCATCTTTTCATGGCAAGCGTTTGAGGTAATGTCCTCGATAAATGCAGGAGTGTAGAAGGCAAAGTATATTCCAGGAGGAATATCTTCAGGCCATTGAGGGGGTGTAATGGGGAGTAGGAGGATAGCCAAAGATGATCTCTGCCATTGACTATCTTGTGTTTTCTCTGAGGGGACATGCTTCATCAACTCTTCAGCCTACAGTCTTTAAATTTAGCAAAGAATGAATTGAAAAAAAAAAAAGGGGGTTTAAAAAGCACTCAGTAACACCAAAGTAAGTCTTCCAGCTGAGACTGACATCACAGTTTCCTGGAGCTAAATGTATTTCCATATGAGACCTGCATATCATATATTTAGTTAAGCCCTTCAGCAACAACAAGGCAGACTTATAAGATGGAAAACTACAGTAGTGAGGTTCTGGATCATGGCTATGAATGTAGTATGGGGATAGCTATTGGTTCAACGTATTTGTGCAGAATTGAGAAGCCAAGAGAAAGGCCAGATTTGATGATCATCTTTTTGTTTTCTTCTTCTAAGTTTTGGAAGACTTTATTTATATTTATAGGTTATCACATAATGCACAATAATTGTATGTATATTTAGATAAAATCTGTGCCCCATCTCTAAACCCTACAAATTCTGAAATTTGCACATGCACAGTATCAAGGAGACAAGATTATCCAACCTTTTCTGTAGCTAAATGATTTGCTCAATTGGACAAGCCAGACCTAGGATTTAATTATTTGAGCTCTTAATCCAGAGCTCTTATCAATTTGTTGCACTGAATTAAATTTACATATTTAATTGAAATTCAGTTAGTTGTTTAACCAACTTGTTTGTTAAATATGGTTAAGTCATATAAATGTTAAGTCTCTGCTGGTGTTATCTGGCTTAATTTTTAAGTTCTTGGTTTCTGGTGACTAAGTTTTTAATTTGCTTTATATATGCTTAATGAAGTTAATGATGACCATGGTGATGAAGATGTATCAAGATTCCTTTGCTACCACTGAGGAAGTTTATCCCAGGTCAAGTAGCTTAGAAAGAGGCCCAACTGCAAAAATAAATAAATAAAAATAAAAAATAAAAAATCATTAGTTCCCGGTAAATAATGAAGTATTTTCCTTCTCCAGTAATAGGACACGCATATGAATTGTTTTTCAGCAGCTGAATTGTTGCCCATTTGCACTGATTCATTTATATTCTTTTATGTGTGCCCCTTGTGCCCAATGATGCTCCTATTTTGCTAGACTTACCTATAGGAAGGGAGGAAATTTGAGAGTAAAGATCTAACATCCGGTTGCCATCCACATCCACCAGGTAGTTTCCTCGGCTCTCATTGTAGTTGCAAAAGAAATGAACAGATTCTGCATTCTTTCAGAAAAGAAGAGAAGCTGATTCAGGCTTCAGGTCCATTCAAGGTCAACCTTGTATTTTTAAAAATTGGTAAAAAACCATTGGAACAATCTCTGTCCTAATCAGCGAGTCTTAAACAAGGACATGGTTTCACCACACAGATCCAGAAAGGATGCCGGGCAGTGCTCTCTCCCAAATGTCTGAGTGCAGTTTTAAACTTCAAAAGCTTAAAACTATGTTTACACTTTTGAGACACCCTATATTTTATGGGTCTCATTCAGATATCATGAATAACTGTGATTCTTTAAGAATCTGCATTCAGTCTAAAAGATGTAGTGAACTGTGCTAGCCATAGATTGGTAGAATCCCATAGCAGGATGGTAGACTCCATGTAGCTAGGTAGGAAATATTCCCAAATTCTTAGTTCCTATTTGCAACCCCGGTGAAAGCTGATATCAAAAACGCCATTCTGGATAGTATCAGTGGTCCATTCATTCTAGTATCTGGCTCTGATCATGGCAACAAGGGATGAAACCATAGCAGCTACCCTTCGCTGCAGGTGATTTTTGTTCCTAGAATACCCCTCGTTTCCTCTTCATATGGGATCTGTCTCTATGACCCATGGATTTACATAGATCCCACATCTATACTTAATGCAAAAGGAAGCAAAGGAGCATATAGAGATGCTAAAATTTGCATCAGAATGAGTCAGGTCAAAATGTCAGGAGCCAAATGTATCCTTCTTACTTTTGTAATAGAAAAAAAAAAGCCTAGTTCATTTGTCCTTTAATTGAGAAACAGATGGCTCCATTCCTAGACATAGAAGAGACAACTCAGTCTATATGGCGGATGTGTTGGGGGTGGGAAAGGGATAAGGGGACAGAGTGGAAGAGGAAGCATCAGAATTCTAGAATCTGAATAAAAGCATGCATAAGAGGACAAGCAACGATACAGATGTTATGACTGTGTGACAAGAGTTATTGTCATTGAATCTTTTGGTGTTTTCTTTGCCCAAGTCCTAAGGCAGATGGTCGACCCAGCATAAACAACTTTTCTCAGGAATAATCAAGTCCTTTGTTTTACAGGTCAGCACAAAGAAAGAATACAGACCCCCTAAGAATCCTTGACACAGTCCTGGTCCTGCATCCTGCCCCTGATTCTCTGCCTTTCCCCTTATTCAGTGATACATCACTTTTCAATCAGGCTTAACATAATAAGCAAACTTCAAATGGAATTAAGAGGTTGTGGCTCTCCCTGCATTTCCATGCTGTCTTTGGGCAGGATCTGAGTGAGAGATGGAACACTTCTGTCAGTCATCCATTTACCCTAATAGATCAATTGCCCCAACTCCTTCCAGTAAGAAGCATTTGGAAAAGTCATTATATAAACATCTGATCAAATTGTAAGTTCAGAAACATGAATTTTTGATAAAAAAATGAATAGTCCATGGAGAGTTTACCTGAATTCCATTCAACTGTTTCATTAATTCCTGAAAGCAGAAACAAAATAAGAAAAGGTGAAATAGGAATCAGGCCTTTTATTAGAAAAAAAAATTTTAATTAGAACTTTGTGAGAGAGAGAGAGAGAGAGAGAGAGAGAGAGAGAGAGAGAGAGAGAGAGAGAGAGAGACAGAGAGAGAGAGAAAGAGAAAGAGAGAGACAGAGACAGAGAGAGAGAGAGAGGGAGTGTGTGTGTGTAAAACAATTCAATAGCCAATTTAACACACCAGTAAAAAGTAGTTATAGAAGTTACAGGGCAAAAGGACGAAGATTTAAGGGAATCAGTATTAACTAGGAGTCTTTGCCAAATTAATCTTCTGTTAGGTTCTATACCTAGTCTGAACTGAAAATGGCTGGGAGAACTAAGGGGAAGGGACCCATGTGGCAAGGAATTCATGTGGTACAAGCCACTCATTATAGAGATGAAGAAACAAACCTGAGAAGAATAACTGAAATATTCAAGTTTATGTATAGATAGTAAGTAAGACTGAGGCAGGATTTGAACTCAAGAACTCCAACTTTAGAGTAAATACTCTTTCCATTGTACCATATTCTTTCTATTCAACCACAACATGGCTAAATGTTCTGTCCTGGTATTTGAGGCATTTAGGAGTAAGCAATTATTTTTATTATTTTTTAAAGAATCTATTGGATCCTTTGGAGAAAGAAATGGCAAGCCACTCCAGTATCCATGCTAAGAAAACCTCTTGGATAGCTGTGGTTCGTGGAATCACAAAGAATTGGACATGACTAAACAAGAAATTATGTATAAACTATCCAAAAGATAGAGATAGTACAAGCCTCCACTTGCAACCATTGAGGGAGATCGGATTTGTCCCAGATCAAGCAGCATGCGTGATGGATGCCTGGTGGATAGGGACTGAAGGAACAAAAAAGCCGATCAATAGTTATAGCCTCCTCTTTGTCAAATCTTTTATCCTAGTTGTCAGTCAACAAGGATTAGGTGAGCAGGCCTCCAGAGACCTCTTAAAGTGCTTGCTGCCAACAAGCAGCAAAATGGTTGGGCTTGTATTTTGTCTGCTTTGGTTTACTCTTTCCCATTCTGTTATGGAGAGGACAATAAAAGGAGTAAGTGAAGCAGAGGACCTGGATAATACACAACCCAAGTCCCTGAATACTGGAGAGTTGACTGTAACTGGTAAAGTCAAAATGGAAGAGAGGAAGCCCTTAATTTTTCCTTAGACTCCATTAGTTTATGATGCCAACACTGAATCTGTTTATTATTTCTTTTCTTTGTTGTATGTTGACCTGAGTTAAAAAGGGATGGGAGCACTCTCCTGAAAATAAGGCAATCTCCTGAAAATAAGGCAATCCCAGCTAACACTCAATATTTCTCTGTAGGCCACCCTGCAGGTAGCTAACAGTCTATCTGGCTTTTTTTTGCCTCAAAGATCTCATGTTTCTTAAATTCATTCTCAATTCACACATGCTACATATGGCCAACTTACTCTAGATCTAGGTCCAGGGACTTCAGTCTTCATCAGAGGTCCATCATAATCAAAGTCGACATCAATTTTGGCTGCAGCTTGGCTGACAGACCTGCAACCTGAATGAATAATAAGAAAATTATGAGACCAATGTAACAAATTCAACAGCCACTTACAGCAAATCTAAGGCTTCATAAATCAGAAGGTGCTTTTGAGATTGGAGGAGAGGAAGCTAAAAGAGGTTGTATCATTTGAACAATGATCTAAGATCTTTATAGCTGAGGAAACAACTTGTTGAACAATCATTCTCTTTCTCTCAATATTCTTTTTAAAATTAAATTGAATTTATTTATTTATCTTTTTGAGGGGACATTTTATTTAATTAATTAATTTTGAATATTTTTCCACGGTTACAAGATTCATGTTCTTTTCCTGCCCTCCCCCAACCCCACCTCCTGTAGATGACGCACAATTCCTCTGGGTTTTACATGTATCATCGATCAAGCCCCATTTCCATACCATTAATATTTGCCCTATGGTGATCATTTAGAGTCTATATGCCCAATCATATCCCCATCGAACCATATGAAAATTAAAAAGTTTTCAAATGAGTGTTTATATTCTCTTTTCTTCTATCCCCAAATGAAAACAAAGCAAAAATAAAAATTCTTGAGGCAAATATACATAATTAAGCAAAACAAATCCCCATATTGCCACATCTAAAGATGTGTCTCATTCTGAACTCTTGATCCATCACTTTTTTTTTTATGAGAGCTGGTTCTTTGAGATTCCAACTTATTTTCTCAGGGCTAGAAAGGGTCTTAGAAATCATCTAATCTAACCTGTAGGTAAAATAAGAATTCCTTCAACAAGCCCAATAAATGGTCTTCTGGTTTCCATTTACTCTCTCCCTCTCTTCCTCTCCTCTTTTTTTTCCTTCCCTCCTTCCTAAAATAGATAAAAGTGATATGAGGCTGACTTTCAACAAATCACCAGACAAAAAAGAAATGACCTGCTAGTGGCCTCAAAATAAAAAAATTCTTTGATAATTATCTTCCCTTATAATAAAAAAAGCAAGTGAAAAAGAAGGAAAATTGATTTAAAGAGAACAATAGCAAACTCAGATGACAATAACTAATTTGTACTTCAATTTCCATGAACAAGATACCAAAGAAGGCTTTCAAATGAACCACACGATATAACAGAATGTATCCTAATAAATGTAGAAAATGAAACACCTGCCTTATTTTAATCCATGAATAAGCAAACTTAAAACAAATTGGTTTTAAAAAATAATAAATAAAATTAATAATTTTTAAAAGGGAATACTTTTGAAGACAAATGACTTAATTCGTGTGAGTATCCCTTCCACCCATGAAAGCTGTAGAACTCTGATTTGGCAGACAGTCTTAAAGAGTTGCTAGGACAAAAGATTTCACAACCCAGTGGTCTTCTAGGTGATAAATATCTCCAGTTTTGGCTGATCCTCAAATGACAGGCAAGCAAACTATACCTGGCCTTCCTAACTTGGTAAGAATGGTAGAAACTTGAAGTCTTTTGGCATAGTCTTTGAGAACTTAGGATCACTCCATACCATACTTGGATGGTATGGTGTAGAGATAGGAAATTGGTTACTTTATTCAAATATTTAAGGTTCTGAAAAATATCAGGAAATTCTGGATTAAAATATTAATTGCGACCCTTGTTAACCGTCTATATTAACATGAGAACTCTCCACTTACTTATTCTTCTCTTTTAATTTTTAAAGTTATAAAATTGTTCTTATTCTGAACTTAAGATATAAATAAAATGGGTATTTCCATATATATAAATGGTAGAATATTAGAAGACATTTGTACATATAAACATGTAATTTGTTTTCCTTTTACGTATATAGGATCACCTAAAAATCTTTAATAGCTTAAAATTGCGCTTAGACTTTTAGGACATTCTCTAAATTCAGTTCCTGGTTTCAGAATATGTCCTGCTTGTCTGTGCCTTTTTTTCTGGACTTTCCTTTTCTTCTCTTCTAAAATGTCCCAGTGATTTTTTTTTCCTTTCTCCTCTCTTTATCTTATCTCTATTCTGCCCTGTGTTCTTAACCCTAACCTTCCCCTTTGGAAAAAGAAAAGAACAACAAGATCCTTGTAATAAATACATAGAATTGAGCAAAATAAATACCTCCATTGGCTTTGACTGAAACTGTATGTCTTATTCCACTTTGAGATCATCACTTCTCTGTCTAGAGTTGGGTAACATCAGTCATCCAAAATCATAACCAGTTATTGCATTGTTTTACATTCCTATACTATAATTTGTTGAACTATTCCAATACATGGGGATTAAGTTATACAAAGTGCTACAATAAATATTTTAATACTTATAGATCTTTTCTTTCTTTCTTTGATCTTTTGGGAGTATAGGCCTAGGAATGGTATCATTGGGTCAAAGGAAATTCATAATTTAGTATTTTTTGTTATCTTCTATCTGCAGAGACCAGAGATTTATTTTCTGATAAAGCAACCAATGATTTTTTTTCAGAAATATTGAAGAGAGATATGAGAAACAAGCAAGATTTCTTTAATTTTTAACCCCTTTTCAAATGAGAAACTGAAGTGGTCTTTCCTTCTTTCTTTAATCACATAGAACCAGAAAATGCACAGTAATGTAAAAGGTCACCAAATAATTTCAGATCAATATAATAATGGAAATTTAGAATTGCATAAAATCTACTGTACAAAGTTATTTGATTTAATCTCCTCATCAGTTTCCCATCAGATATATGGGTGTCATCTAGATTCTTTCAATATTTCTGGGGGTAGAAACAGTGGTAAATGGCTAACAATCAATCAGCTATCAGAAAACATAACACACTTTAAAGTTTAATCTACATTATGCATATTTTCTTGATCTCTTCCTTAATTCTAGACAATCAACAAAACAATAAATCAAGTCCTAACATGTAGTATTTTTTTTAAACCCTTACCTTCTGTCTTGGAATCAATACTGTGTATTGGTAAGTGCTAGTGGTAAGGGCTAGGCAATGGGGGTCAAGTGACTTGCCCAGGGTCACACAGCTGGGAAATGTCTGAGGTCAAATTTGAACCCAGGACCTCCTATCTCTAGGCCTGGCTCTCAATCCACCGAGCTACCCAGCGCCCCCCCCCCCCCAATATGTAGTATTGTTAGTTCCTTTTTTTTTCAATTTTCTTTTTCCTTCCTTCCTTCCTTCCTTCCTTCCTTCCTTCCTTCCTTCCTTCCTTCCTTCCTTCCTTCCTTCCTTCCTTCCTTCCTTCCTTCCTTCCTTTCCTTCTTTCCTTCCTCTCTCTCTTTCTTTTTTTCTTCCTTTCCTTCTTTCTTCCTTTCTCTCTCTTCCTCCCTCCCTCCCTCTATCTTTCTTTCCTTTGTAGGAAGGACTGTTGCCTGTTTTTGTAGAACTATGAGCTAAGAATGGTTTTTATATTTTAAAATAAAGTTTTACTGTATTAAAAAATGTAAAGGCAATTATTAGCTCCCAGGTAGTACAAAAGCTGACATAGACCCAATTTGGTCCGCAGCAAACTGCAACCTCTGGGCCATACTCTCTCCTAGGTAAGAGCTATCTCTCAAACATCTCTCTTTTTAGGCTCAACATTACAAATTCATTCAATTCTGTCTAAGATAATATGGCTTCAGACCTCTCAATGAACTGGTTACCCACTAGATAAAATATCAGTAGGTGGCCAAAGAATAACAACCCATAGCTTCAGGGCATTTGCTCCCTCTAGAGATCCAAATTTCTTGTTATTATTATGGTCTATTATATTAATAGTTTTCCTGAAAATGAAATGACTGCATTCCTGGTATATATTCAATTTAGTCATAGTAATCTTTATAATAGACTGTTGCTTATTAATATTTTATTTAAAAGTTCTGCATCAGTGTTCATCAATGATATTGGTTTAAAGTCTAATTTCTCCTTTTTTTTTCTTGAAAACAAATGGATTTTCCCTTACTCTGATAAGCAAATCCTACTTAAAAAACAAAAGCCAGAATTACATGGAATGGGGAAAATCAAAGGTTTTTACAAAAAGATCAGGATTAAAGTAAGGATGTACATCATCACTGATAATATTTGACAGTGCTAGAAATGCTAGCTATGGTAGTAAGATAAGAAATTGAAGGAATAAGTACTTATTTAGTACCCTATCAATCAAACTACTAAAGGATTACTTTATAGAACTAGAAAAAAATAATAACAAAATTCTACTGGAGGAACAAAATGTGAGGAATATGAAGGGAATTAATGAAAAAAAAGTGGGAAGGAAGGGGCCTAGCAGCAGTAGATAGCAAACTATACTACAAATAAGTAAAATGTTATAAACTAGAGAGATTGATAAGTGGAAAAGACTAGGTACATAATGGACAAAATGAAACAAACTAAGTAGTCTAGTTAGTATTTGAAAAGCTGAAATTACCCAGCTTTTAGGGGTGTGGACTCACTAACTGACAAAAATTGTTGGGAAAAGTATAAGCAATCTGTAAGAAACTAGGTACAGTCAAATAATCTCATACCAAATACCATCATAACCTTTAAATGGATATGTAACTGACAACCTGACCAAAATAGACAATTTAAAGGACCAAGAATGAAATTACCTTTCAGACCTATGGCTAAGGTCTTAACCAAAAGGGATAAACAGTGTAAAAAAGATAAAATGGAAACTTTTTACTACATAACATTTATTATTTTATTTTAATTTAAATTTTAAGATTTTTTTTTCATGCTTACATGATTCATTTTCTTTCCCTCCCCTCTATCCTCCCCCCTCCCAGAGTTGACAAGCAAATCCACAGGGTTGTACAAATGTTACCACTTGATACCTAATTCCATATTATTCATTTTTACTATAGAGCAGTTTTTTAAAGCCTAAACCCAAATCATGTACCCATATATACATGTGATAAGTGGTCATATGTTTTGCTACTACATAAAATCTAAAAGTTTTTGCTGAAAACCAATGCAGCTGAAATTACAAAGGATGACCTGTAAAACATTTTCATAGCAAGATTCTTTGATAAAGGTCTCATTTGCAAGATATATAAGGAACTCATTCAAACTTAATAAGAATTAAAAGGCACTCCCTTGTTGATACTTGGTCAAAGGATATGAAGAGGCAATTTTCTAAATAAAAAAATCAAAGATACCTATAACTAAATTGTCCAAATCACTAAAGAGAAATGCAAATTAAAGCAACTCTGAAGTTCTTACATCCCTCAGATTGGCAAAGTTGATTAAAAAAAAAAGAACAACAAATGTTTCAAGGGCTTTGTCATATTTATTATAACTGTTGGATCTATGAATTGGTTTAACTGTTATGAAAGTACTTTTGAACTAGCTGCAGGTGTTATTAACCTTTTGATTCAACAATGCCTCTCCTAGGATCTATTCCTCTGAGAAACAAAGAGAAAAAAAGGACCCATCTGTACAAAAATATCTATAGAAGTTCTATTTGTGGTAAAAAAGAACATAGAAACTAAGTGATGGGATTGTCTTTGAACTGGGAAATGGTTGAACAATATGAATGTAATGGAATACCATCATGTTTTAAAGAAATGACAAAAAGGGTGAATGCAGAGAAACCTGGAAAGGCTTGTATAAACTGATGAAGAGTGAAGTGAGCAGAACCAAGAGGAAAATTGATGCACTGGCAACATTGTAAAGAAAAACAACTTTCAAGACTTAAGGGCTTTGATCAGTGCAGTGACTAACTAGGATTCCAGAGGACCAGTGGCAAAACATGTTACCCACTTTCTGATAGAGCTCAAGGTTCAGAATGAGACATCTGGCTTTTTGGATAAGGCTAATTTGGGAATTAGTCTTGCTTGACTATGCAAATGTGTTAGGAGAGTTTTGTTTTTATTTTTCATGCAGATGGAGCGAGAAAATAAATGAACTAAAAAGAATATAATTTAATTTTTTAAAAATCTGCATTTTTAACCCTCCCCCTTTTTATGACTTTGTAGATAGAGTCTTTAGATTCAGGAAACATTTAAATAAAATTTTGGCCATCTTTTATTTTTACTTTGTTTATATTACATCTCCCTTCACAGATAGCCATCTCTAAAAATAAAGATTTTTTTAAAAGAAAAAAATTCAGCAAAACAAAATACATAGAAAAAAGTTTGACTTTATATGAAATGTTTCATACCTCTGTCATTTTTGCATTAATTAAAAGTGAATTTACTTTTTAAAGTCAAAAGAAAGAATTTTCTTACTGAGAAATTTAAAAAAGAATTTAAAAAATTTTAAACATTCAATTTCAGATAAATATATTTAAGTGGGACTAACTATGGGTAAGGCAACTAAATTGCACAAGAAATGACTCATCTTCCTTAGTTCAAATTCAGTCTTAGGTACTAGCTGTGTGACCCTGGGCAAGTCCTTTCATCCTGTTTGGACAATTTCCTCATCTGTTAAAATGAGCCAGAGGAGGAAAAGGTAAACTATTCCAATATCTTTGCCTAGAAAAACCCAAATGGGGTCACAGGGAGTCCAACACCATTGAAACAACTAAACAACAACAGCAATTTTAAGGATTCATAAAAGTCTTCTTTTCTTCTTATCTTCTGTTTGCCCCTATTGACTTGGTCAACCATACCTCTTGTCTATCCAGGAATGTCATGTATTTCCAAGCTCAAGTCAAGCAAAGGGCAAAACTTTGATAATAAAAGATGAATTTTGATGTAGGTAAGGATCATCCTTTTTGCGTAGTTTCTACTTTTTCCCCCCTAATTCCACCACATTTACTTTGAGCTATAGGGTTCCATGTTGCCTGGGAATCTCCAAACTCCATTTTAGTAATTTATTTGGGTTTTATTTCCCAGGGAGCATCCTGTCCTTTACAACCTTTCTGCACCCTCAAAACTCACACTGTTACCTGAGGGCCTCTTTTTTTCTAGGACTAAAGTGCAAAACTAATTTGGGCAACATGGCTGACTAAAATGGCTTAATGGATTGTTGGCTTTTTTCAGTCATACCCCTCTCAACCTTCAATGCCTCCACCCATGGGAATTGGGTCTCCTTTATGTACTCTTTGAGCTTTTCAGGCTATAGGCTGGTAAGTTGATAGGTGGGACGTGGAAGGCATTCTTCTAGATCATGGTTAGGTTCCCAGGCTAATCAACAAAAACTTATTCACCCCAGAATGCCAAACCAGAATATGGTACTAATAGTGCTCCCAAACATTTGTGAATACGCAGCCTCTGGGTAAGAACTTCAGGTATCTGGTGAACCAGTAGAGACTCTGGAGGAAAAGAGAATTTTTTTCAGGGTTCCCTTAAATCACACCATACCAAGAAACTTTTTACTTTTACCTACAAGTAAAACCTCCTTGGAACACAATGAGAACTTCTCATCTCCCTACTATTCTAAGAACCTGGGTGCAGAGATTACAGCAAAATTTTTGTAATAATCTTAAAGACTCTTTTAGTTTAATAAATTATCTTGAAGACATTCTCTTTCTTATTTAATGTTAATCTCAGATGTAATTTAATTTTGCTCATCATATGCTATTAAATTGTGAACTCTTGGGGAGCAAGAACTGGGTTTTTGTTGTTGGGTTTTTTTGCTTTTCTTTGCCTCTCCAGTGTTTAGCCCAGTCCTGGGCACATAGTAGATGCTTAATACATTTATTGACTGAATAACCAAGTGAATATCAAATGACAGCAAGATCCTATAAGCACAACTGCTGCTGTTCTGAAACGACTATTTCTCAGCTTGTAGGGATGAAAAATTGACCTTCAGCCCACAGTGAATTTTTCCTTTTATTTATACACTGAGTGAAAATGACAGTCATTGCATCAGGCCTGATTTCTCCAGAACCTGAATTTCATTCAGCATTGGGACTTCAACCTGTGATATCCTTGGTGTAGGGAACGAGAAGTGAGGAAAACCCCCCCTACCAGTGCAGGTGGGCACCTTCTCTATAATAGGGGGCTTAGGGCCCATGTGGTGACACATGCCTGTAGTTTCTGCTGCTGGGGAAAGCTGAGGCTGAACTAAGGAATTAAGGATCCAATAGGGTGAAAGCTGATGTGATGACCACATTAAGTCAATTATTTTGGTTAGTTTCACCCCTGCTCTCTGGGCCAGGAGGAGCCCACTGGACTATATAAGGAAGTATTGAAAGTTATACTGACTCTATATCCCATTGTTCCTAGATCACTGTGGGGGGAGGCAACACTTGGTTTTCAGTTTAGTATTCCCCAATGTTTGATTATTTTTATTTTTAAACACTTACCTTCTTTCTTAGAATTGGAACTAAGTAGTAGTTTCAAGGCAGAAGAGCAGTAAGGGCTAGGCAATGGGAGTTAAGTGACTTGTCCAGGGCTACACAGCTAGGAAGTGTTCGAGGCCACTTTTGAACCCAGGATTTTCCATGTCTCCAGACCTGGATGCTCCTATTCCTTGATATTTGTCACATAGTCACTCCTTAACTGTTTCTACCTGAAAATTGTCACACATCTGACCCGACTTCTCTTGCTGATGTGGACCTCTCCAAATTGTCTTATAAAAAGCCGATTCTCCTTGAAACTATGGGAGTAGAAGCCCACATGGGAAAACCTGAGTAGGTTAATGTTTTCAGACAGATCACTTTGGGGATTGCGTCCATGCCTACCCGCTGCCCAATTCTTTAATTGCTTTACAATTCTATACTTCAATCTGCTCTCCCCAAAATACTGTTACTGGGGACCGCTTATGTTCTGATCCTCCAAAATGACCACCCACAGTAAACATCCAGCAAATACTGGCGCATAAAATGCCAGGTGACAGCAGCCACAAGAGTTCAGGGAGGGTCTGCATCAAACAAGGCTCATTCTCCTATTCTGGTATCTAAGCGCGGAGACTTTAGTGTATTCTTCCCTGTTTTCAGGGAGGGTCTGCATCAACCATCTACTATTCCAATTAAAGGGATATCTAGGCAACGGGACTTTAGTGTATTCTTCAGCTGGTAACTTGGAGGAAGCGCTTGGCCTTTTAAGTGCCTGGAATAAGTTGCATGAAAGGACTCTAATTACCATATTTTAGCATGTAAACAAATGAACCCTTTAGCAGGGATTCTTCTGGTGCCAAAGAGAGGAGTGACAATAATGGAGGGAAAAGGATAATGAGATGCACAGGTGCATTATGTAAGCCAGAGCCAAAATTGGAAACACATTGTTCTCATTTAAATTTATTTCGTCAACTCAAGCCATAGACTACATCAGAGGCTACAATGAGAAAAAGGTTATTTGCTTTAGGAAGCCTCTTTTATGATGTCCAAATGGAACCCCTATTGTTTGGGGTCTCAAGCTCTTGAAAGTGATTCCTATATGGAACTGAACCTGGATAAATCAACTGAACAGGATACTATATATTGAAGGTCTTCTATGTATGAGGCACTGAAAAGGATCTCGGGATCATAAGGGTCATATATTTAGGGCCAGAGGGACCTTAAAAGACAACCCCAAACCCTCATTTTATAGATGAGGCTCAGGGCGGTTGACAGATAAAATTAAAGATTAATTATGAATGATGAAAAGTAATGATGAAGACACATTTCCTACCCTCAAGAAACTTACTCTAGTATTATAAATTCTATAATTATTGCTCAAGAACTAGAAACCTTTACTCTGAACCTTTAAAATTGATAGCCATGGAACAGGGATCTAGGGAGGTCACTAAAAAGTGACTTATTCAAGGTCACACAGCGCATTAATATCAGAGCTGGAACTAAAACCCTAGTTTATTGGCTTCTAGACTAGTGCCCAAAGAAGGATCTCACTCAGTTAAAGTAATGAACTGAAAACCCAAGAGGATGTCTGTCTTTGGACTCAGCTCCCCTTAAGCATTCAGGGAGGATGTTTAATGATTATTTGTCACCCCCTTTTCCAAGAAGTTTCCTCTGATTACTTGGACCTAGATTAGCCAAGAGCTTTTCTGATCTCCAAAAGCACTTAGCATATAATTCTTTACTCTCATTCAATCCAGCACTTGATGATGTACTGTCATGGATTATTCCCAGAGATTCAGAGGACCACAGAGTTTGATCAGAAAGGGACTTGATTTTTATAAATGCAAATGTTGGAGGCTTAGAGAGCTGAAAAGGAGCAGCCAGGTGATGCAGTGAATAAAGTATGGGGCCTGGAGTCAGGAAGACGCCTCTTTCTCAGTTCAAATCTGGCCTCAGACACTTATTAGGTGTGTGATCATGGGCAAGTCACTTTATCTTGCTTGTCTCAGTTTCCTTGTCTGTAAAGTGAGCTGGAGAAGGAAATGGCACACCATTCTAGTACCTTTGCCAAGAAAACCCCAAATAGGGTCATGAAGAGACCAACATGATGGAAATGACTCAACAGAGAGCTGAAAGGATTTGCCCAAGGCTGTGTGCTGTTTTGTTTTATCTCGGTGTCTTCATGAAGATTCTGAAAGCCTGTAGGTAGAAAACGCGTATTATATTGCCCTCCCTCCTGTGATGTTCAGACATGTGGTCAATGTTCCCCCAATCAAATGCTCAATCTAACAAGTCAAATCATCAAAATCCAATTATTACTATTCTGCTCCAGGGAAAAGGCCTAATTGTTTTCTATCAGCTGTAGGAGCAAAAATGGGAAAGTCGGGGATCTCTGAAGAAGGGGGAAGAGAAAGCATTTACTGAGTGCTTGCTATGCTTCAGCCACTTTGCAAATATCTCACTTGATCAGAGAACAAGGGGCTAGCCTATGGGGTTCTAGGGGCAAGTCTGGAGACAAGGAAAGCGGGGTAGGACAGAGTCCTGATGCTCCACCTTTCTCTAGGCTTATGCATTTTCAAACATATGGCATTGATTTCGTAAGCATCCTTTGTCTAGAGCTCATGCTGAGGACTCTCTGAAGCCCTGGTTAATAACTAGAGACCCAGAGACCCCAGCTTTAGGTTCAGTCTGATGACAAAAGTATTCCATTGCTTTGTCCTTGTGTTATCAACCCTGCAATACATATTTCCTCGTGGTAGTCACAGTTGGGTTCTGACAATTTTTTTGCCTACTTAGCTCTACTGCAGCCACAGTTTCCAAAATTATAATAATGGACATTTTTGCAAAGTGCTTTACATCCATTATTTTCTTTGAGTCTCACAGGAAGCCTGTGAAGTAGGTACTTATTAGTACTTTTCGGGGGTGCGAGAGGAGCTGATGCTAGAATTTCAAGTATGAAAGGAACCTCCTAGTGTACAATTCCCTCTGTCAATACAGAGTTGCCCCTTGTAGTCCTTGAGGATTGCATGGAACAATGAGAAATTAGTCATGTAGTTCAGATTGTGTTAGTGGCAGGACTTGAACCAGGGTCTTCCTGACTCTAAGGTTGGCTTCATATTATTCTCATATTGCAGATGAGGAAACTGAGGTTCATAGAGCTTAAGCAACTTGCTCATATTCACTAAGCTGGTTCAGAGAAGGGATTTGAATTCAAGTTTTCCAGGGTAGCTAGGCTGTGTAGTGGTTACAGCCCTGGGTCGGAGTCAGGAAGACCAGAGGTCACACTGGGTCTTGGACACTTCCTAGCTGTGTGACCCTGAGCAAGTCACTTAACCCCGTTTGCTTTAAATCCACTAGAGAAGGAAATGACAAATCGCTCCAGCAATCTTTGCCCAGAAAACCATGATGAAACAAGTTTCCTCATCCATAAAATGGGGATGCCCCAGAGTTGTTGTGAGGATCAAATGAAATAATTTTTGTAAAAAAGTGCTTAGCTCAGTGCCTAGCACATGAGGAAGCACGATATGAATCTTAGTTCTTATTCTGGGAAAATACTTGTTCAGCTTTCATGCTCAGAGGATCATATATTTGGATCTGGGAAGGCTCTTTGGGAACTGTCTTGTTCTGAAGGAATCAGGTCTACGGAAGCTGAGACTGGGCACTACGGCCAGTGTCTCTGTCTGAAAGCCAGAGGATAAATATTGAGCGTCATGACTAGGTGACCTTACCATTCCCAGTCTCGCTTGCCCATCAGTGCTAGAGGAGGCTCTGTGGAAGGAGACATTGAGCCAGGCTGCAGCTTCTGTATTACCTGCCACCCTTGTGGAAGGAAGCCTGTTCCCCTCATCTACTCTCATTTCCTTAGGAAGCAGCAGTTGGGGAGGAGATGAGAGGCAATGACCCATCTTTTGGAGGACGAGGACTTATCCAAATATGAAAGTTATCAATGAGCTGGCTCCATCTTGAATCCCTTGCTGATCTCTAGTGACCAGCCCATTAATGTGTTGCTACCTTGATAGATTTTTAAATAAACTTCTTTAAATTCTCTTTTCCTGAGTTTTGCTTCATTAATCAGGGCAAAAGCCTGAACAAATAATTTTCTTTTTAACGGGATCAGAGTGGCTCTTAGACTCTTGCTTGCTACAGTGAGAATATTTTCTATATTTTTCAAGCAGTGTGGGACAGTGAAAAGAAAACTAGCCTTAGAGTCAGAGGATCTGGATTCAAATTTTTCTACCTCTGGCCCTTATCCTGCTGTGGCATTGGACAAGCCAATTAACCTCTTTAGGCTTTGGCCGTCTCCTCATATTGTAAGGTGAAGATAGTCCATGGGGCTTCTGGGGTCTGTATTTATGTCCCTACAGCTCTTCCTTAAGATGATGATGGGGGGGGGCAGCTGGGTGGCTCAGTGGATGGAGAGTCAGGCCCAGAGACAGGAGGTCCTGGGTTCAAATCTGGCCTCAGACACTTCCCAGCTGTGTGACCCTGGGCAAGTCACTTGACCCCCATTGTCTAGCCTTTACCACTCTTCAGCCTTGGAACCAACACACAGTATTGATTCCAAGACAGAAGGTAAGGGTTTTATTAAAAAAAAAGATGATGATTTGGGGAGGGGGTGGGGAGAATACTTATTAGAGATGGGACCTTTACAAAGGCACTCTGAGCATTGAGAACATGGCCACAGCCAAGATGGAGGCCTGAGAGGCAGTGAGAGTTCATGGAACTTTTCAATCAGGACTGTATGAACCCATTGTTTTTTTATTTTAATTTGTTATTTTTGTGCTACCCATTGTGAGAAAGGAGGCTGATGTTGCTTCCTGGCTGAATTATACCCCCACCCCAAACCAATCTCTTTGTTACCAGGTAACCTTTCACTCCCCCACTTGCTTCAGTCTCTGGGTGATGGGCAGCTGAACAGATTCTCACCCACCGGCTGTGGATGGAGGAACTAATCAGGTAAGGCAATTCTGCCTCTGAGCAGAAGTGGACAAGCCAGTCAGACCCACAGGGCTGGATACACACAGCTCGGCAGAGTGAGAGCTGAAATACAAACTGACATCTGCTTTGCTCAAATGCCTCCTGTCTTCTTTATCCTTAGTGTAAGCATTCCACCGCAACAGGGGGACTCATGTGGATACAAAAGGTCAGGATTAAGCCCCAGTTCACTGAACAAATTCAATGAACAATAATCAGAAGATCATAGGACCAAAGATTTAGACCATCAAGGGATTTTAAAGGTTATCTAGTAATAAGATTATGAGTCTAGAGAAGGAAGGGACCTCAGAGCTCAGTTAGTCCAATGCCTTCATCTTACATTTGAGGAAACTGAAGACCTGGAATACTGAAGTAACTTCACCAAGATTGTACAGATAGCATCAGAAGTAGAATTTGAACCCTGGTTGTCTGACTCCAAATTCTGCCTTCTTTCAACTGATTTCCACATACACTGCCTCAAAGCATAGAGTCTTACACATAAACAAATAAACAATCCATGTGGGATGATTTGAGGTCTTTTGCTTTTTCTACTATGCTCTTCATCTGGGCTAATTCCTTTTTGCATGAGGGCTCTAGGCAGAGGATAGGCTGGAGTGGATGAAATGAATGCCACAGAGCCACAAAAATCTAGATTTTTTTTAATACCTCCAGGGTACTTTTTTGCAAATGACAATTTATCTTTCTGCTCCAAACTAGGTCTTTGAGGCACTTGGGTTTTATCCTTGTTCAATTTCTTTTTCTGTTATTTAAGTATTCTTTTCCCTCTTTTATTAATCTAGGCAATTTATATTTTTTTAAATATTCATCCATTTCACCTAGATTGTCAGACTTATTGTCATATAATTGGGCAAAATAGCTCTTAATGACTGCTCATTGGAGGTGAATTTGCCCTTTTCATTTTTTATATTGGTAATTTGGTTTTCTCCTTTCCTTTTTTAAATCAAATTAACCAGTGCTCTATCTATTTGTTTTTTCATAGGACTAACTCCTAGTCTTATTTACTAATTCAATAGTTCTTTTACTTGGAATTTTATTAATTTCTCCTTTGATTTTTAGGATTTCCAATTAAGGCTTTAATTGTAGATTTTTAATTTGTTCTTTTTTCTAGTTTTTTCAGTTATATTCCCAATTCATTGATTTGCTCTTTCTCTATTTTATTGACATAAGCATTCAGGGATATGCATTTTTCCCCAAGAAGTGCTTTGGTTGTATTCCATAAAATCTGATATGTTGTCTCTTCACTGTCATTCTCTTTAATGAAGTAGATGATTGTTTTTTTTTCCCTTTTTAAAAAAACCCTTACCTTTTATCTTAGAATCAATATTGTGTATTGGTTCCAAGGCAGAAGAGTGGTAAGGGCTAGACAATGGGGGTTAAGTGACTTGTGCAGGGTTACACAGCCAGGAAGGGTCTGAGGCCAGATTTGAATCTAGGATCTCCCATCTCTAGGCCTGGCTCTCAATCCACTGAGCCACCCAGCTGCCCCATTGGTGTTTGTTTCTATGACTTATTCTTTGACACTTGAATTTTACACTTCAGAGTTATCTTTGACTCTCCATCATGTCATGACTCCAAAGAATTGCTGACTACTCAATTCTACCACCATGACATTTCTTATATCTATTTACATATGTCCATTCATAATAGTTCTACAGTCTCACCTGCATTATTTCCATAGCCTTATTACTGGTCTTTCTGACTCAATTCCCCAACTCCACCCCCAACTAAGTCTTCTACACAGCTGCCAAAATAATCATCCTTTAGTTTTGACATGGAAAGTATTCTGCTCAAGAAACTTCAGTGGTTCCTTACTGCTTCTGAGTTTGACAAGAAAAGTTTATCCATGTCTGTATATAGCCTGCTTTTCTAGACTTTTTCACATTATTCTCCAACATGCAGAAAGGGGTTAAAATTGACTTATCCCACCTCCTGGAGGCTATGTTTTGAACACAGTTCAAAAGGATGCCCTCCAATAATGAGTCATTGTTTTAAAAATAGTATGGGGGAAGCTAGATGGTTCATTGGATAGAGAGCCAGGCCTAAAGATGAAAGGTGCTGGATTCAAATCTTGCCTCAGACCCTTTCTAGTTGTGTGACCCTGGGCAAGTCATTTAATCCCAATTGCCTAGCCCTTACCTTTTATCAGCTTTGGAATGGATACTTATTGATTCTAAGACAAGAGGTAAGGGTTTAAAAAATGAAAATGAAAATGAAAATAGTGAGGCTGCAGTGTTAGACCTAGAGTCAGGACATGGTGGGTTCAAATCCTGCCTCTGACATTTACTAGTCAAATGATCCTGGCAAACCAATCAACATTTGTGAATCCCAGGCTCTTTATCTTGGGAAAGAGAGAGAATAACAATGCCTGCCTGACAGTATTGATTGTTGTTCTGTTTGGAAAGAAGTTGAAGAGAAGATTTACAAGAGGTAGTGACTGCTTCATGTAAAAAAAGAGGGACTGAGTTCAGATCCAGGCTTTGTTGCTAGTTGTTAACTCAGTGACTCAGGCAAGCCATTTAACTAAGTTTACACTTCTTACAGTAAATGAGTCATTATTTGTAATGCGAAATGGAGCCTCAGGGCTGATAAATCCTAAGGGAAGGAAGGAGCAAGCCCAACTTTTGTCATTACTCAACCCAATAATTCTTTTTAACTTAATTAATTTAATAATTCATAAATTATTAAACCTATTGAGCAAGGCATTATGCTAGCTTTGTTGTTCGGTCATCTCAATTATGTTTGACTCTTCTTGAACTCATTTGACTTTCTTGGCAAAGATACTGGAGATGTTTGTCATTTCTTTCTTCTGCTCATTTTACAGATGAGGAACTTGAGACAAACAGGGTGAAGTGACTTGCCTAGGCTCAGTGTCTGAGTGTCTGAGGCCAAATATGGTCCCAGGAAGATGAGTCTTCCTGACTCCAAGCCCATCACTCTCTCCACTGAGCCAACTGGCTGTCCCAAGTAAACTTGATTCGTATCCCTCTTTTGATGCTTACTACTTTGTGTGACCTTGGGTAAGTAAGTTTCTTCATCAGTAAAATGAAAGGGTTGAACTAAATGACTTCTGAGAATTCTTCCAAATCTATATCTATGATCCTATGCTCTTTTAAAAGAATGTATTTTATTTATTGTTAAATATTTCCCAATTAAATTAAAAATTTTAAACAAAAATAAAAAACATTTAAACATTTGAAAAATTTTGAGTTCCATATTCTTTCCCTCTTTCTTACACTTCCCCTACCTCTTGAGAAGAAAAATAATGTGATATTGGTTATACACATGAAGTCATGCAAAACATATTTCCATATTAGCCATGCAGTAAAAGAAAACACAAAATAAACAAGAAAAATAAATAAAGCAAAAAAGTAGGCTCCAAACTGCATTCATAGTTCATCAATTCTCTCTTTGGAGGTGGATAGAATTTTTCATCATGGGTCCTTTGGAACTGGTCTTGGATCATTGTATGGCTGAGAATAGCTAAGTCATTCCCAGTTGATCATCCTTACAATATTGCTGTCACTGTGTACAGTGTTCTCCTGGTTCTGCTCACTTCACTTTACATGTGATCCTATGATATTCAGTATACTTCAGTGGTTCCTGATTTCCTGAAAGGTCAAATAAAAATTCCTCTGTTTGGAACTTAAAGTCCTTTACAACCTGACTCCAATGTATTTTTCCAGCCTTAGTATACATTATTTTTTATTCCAAATTCTTTTCTTTCTTTCCCTCCCTACCCATTGAGAAAGCAAGAAGTATAAAACCCATTAAACATATGAAGATTTCTGCATTATTCATGGGGGTGGAGAGAAAGGGGGGGGGGAGGGAGAGAGAGGAAGAAGAGAAAGAAAGAAAAAAGAAAGGAAGGAAGGAAGAAAGGAAAATGTTGTTTTGATCTGTGCTCTGAGTCCTTCAATCCTCTACCTGGAGGTGGATAGCACTTTTTATCATGAGTCCTTTGAAACTGTGGTAAATCATTGATATTGATCAGAGTTAAAGTCTTTCACAGTTGATTATCTTTACAACATTGCTGTTACTGTGTAAACTGGTCTCCTGGTTCTATTCACTTTGAATCATTTCAAATAAGTCTTTCTAGGTTTTTCTGAAACCACCCCCTTTATCATTTCTTATAGCACAACAGTATTCCATTACTTTTATATGTCATAACTTGTTTAGTCATTCCCCAATCGATGAGCATCTGCTCCCAAGAAATGTCCAATTCTTTGCTACCACAAAAGGAGCTGCTATAAATATTTCAGTACATTGGTATCCTTTTATTTCTTTGATCTCTCTCTGGGGTATAGATTTAGTAATGGCATTGCTGGGTCACAAGGTATGCATGTAGCTTTGGGGCCATAATTCCAAATGAGAATGGTTGGACTAATTCGCAGCTCCACCAACAATGCATGTTGGGTTTATATTTTGGACAAGCTGCATTTGAAATTACCTACATGACACCAGCTGGAAATAAACAGGTATCTGGTGATATTGGATTGGAACTCAAAAGAGTGAGAGATGGATAAAAATGACGATTGAATCAAGGGGAATTGATGAGAAGATATAGAGCAAGATAGACTCTCAGGGGATGTCTATGGCCAGGAGTCAGTATGTGGATGATGACCCAGCAAAAGGGACTGGTGAGAATTAGGGCACATACACAAACCCAGGGAAAAGAAAGAATCCTAGAGGAAGGAGTGATCGATAGTGTCAAAAATTGCAGAGAAGTCCAGAAGAATGAGTACCAAGTATAATATGATTTAGCAATTGAGAAATCATTGGTAACTTTAGAGTCAGTTTCATTGAAGTGGTGAGGCCAGAACCAGATTATGAAAGTCATTGAAAAATAAACAGAAGGAGGGGAAATGGAAGTCCCTCAAGTAGAAAACTTTATTTAGTAATAAGGAAGAGAGATACAGAACAGCTTTGAGGTATTACCAGGTTAAAGCAAGAGATAGGAATTAAGGACTGTGGGCACTGAGTTAACATTCCTCAAGGCAGAGCAAGCTGAGGCCAGACAGCACAGGTGCAGGATCAAAAGGAGACTGAATCAAGAGATCTGGGCTACCAGGTCTTCTGAGGCCCCCACTAGACTGGTAAAACTATAATTGTTCCACATTCTCCAAATGACTGTAGTCCACCATAGTCCTGGGACCATAGTGCCCGATGGGGTTTATAGCCAATTTGAAAGATCAAGCTGGGACTGGGTAACCTGAAGACAATGAAGGTAGCAGTACCTTCTAGTCAAAACATGCCACTATTGGGGATGATGGTTTTTGATAACAATATACCCAAAACAGAGAAAAGAGGAAAATAAAGAGTGTCCATTCCATTTTTAGTGTTGAATTGTAGATAATTCTGAATAGTTATTATCTTATATATTACTCTTATAGAAAAATTTTAAATTACCTTCCCCATAATAGGACCTTAATAAATGCCCATTGATCGATTGGTTCCCTATCGACAATTGTCAACTTTTCCTCAAATTTCTTTCTTTTTCAGTTAAAAAAATGTTTTTTTTTCTGATTGCCCTAAGGAGAAAACTCATGGGAGCCTTTAATGTCTTCTAATCTTGCCTTTTAATCAAGAAGTGGTATTTCAGTCCAATGCAGGAAAGGAAGAGTGAAGATTGAAGGTTTTATGCTGGAGGATCTCCAAAGAATAAGAGGCAGTGAACAATGGAAACCTGGAAGCCTGGATCCCTGAATCAAGGGGAGTTCCTGTATCCTGGCACACCAGTCCTTTGTAGTGTAGACAGTGGACTCAGATGCAACAAAACAAAAGCCCGAGTAAATGATGTGCCTATGTGTGATGCTTAAATTCCATAATAAGATGGACTAACTGAAAAAGGATTCTTCTTTTAGATATGCTGACTAGTCTGACATCCTGAAACTTTAATAAGTTTCTCTTTAACAGTTGTATCTGACCTGCTCATTCACCTGAGCTGGGTAAGCCCTCTTGTGCAAAGGGGACGTGAGTTATCTACAATTTTAATCACCCCCTTGAATTAGTCATTTTGATATAATAAAAGTATATCCATATTTTTATTCCTCTTATTCTACATTTTTCCTTCTTCAAATTATTACTCATTTTGGAGCAGATTTTACAGAATGTGGATTTAATTAGAAAATAGGGATTTCCCCATTAGAACGTAAGTCCCTTGAAATGCCTCTTTTTTCTGTTTCTATCCCCATTGCCCAGAATGAAGTGGGCATTTAATAAATGCTTATTGAAAATCTGGCTCCAAAGAAGAGATACGAGAAGATGTTTCTCTCCACTTCCTTGGAAAAGTGTATGTTTATGGGCAGGATGGGTAGAATAATACATATGCCGTCACATTTTTTCAATGTATTAATTGGTTTTACTGAACTCTTTCTCCCTCTTTTAACAATACTTATAAAGTATGAGAAAATGAGAAGGAAAGGGATACAAGGGGAAATCTAGGCAAGGGAAACAAAAGATCAATAAAAATACTTTGTGTGGTAAGAAATGATGAGCAAGTTAATTAAAAAAACATGGAAAAACCTGCATGAAATTGTGAATAGCAAAACAAACAGTCAAGTGAACATTATATATAACTACAGAAATATTGCTTGAAGGGGACAGCTGGGTTGCTCAGTGGGTTGAAAGCCAGGTCTAGAGACGGGTGGTCCTGGGAGACACTTCCTAGCTGTGTGACTCTGGGCAAGTCACTTGACCCCCATTGCCTAGCCCTTACCACTCTTCCGCCTTGGAGCCAATACACAGTATTGATTCTAAAGTGGAAGGTAACGGTTAAAAAAAAAAGAAATATTCCTTGAGGACTGTGAGTGTACACCTTCAGAAAACAACTGATAAATAGAAACATCTATGACATATATTATACATTTTTCATTTGCCAAATAATGCTCTTTCTAATGTGGGGAGGGGAGGGAAGGAGATACCTGGAAACTTGAATGTAGCCAAAAAATATATTTTAAAAAGTACCAAAAAATACTTGTTGGTTAACTTACTACTTCCTAAAGAGGAATAAATTGCCTCTAGATCATGATTGTTCTGTGCCTTAGGCGATCCCTTTCAAGTATTCTAATGGCCTAATTTTCCAGTCTTCTAAAACCTTACTCCTTTCCGCTACAATCCAGGGGCACTGGTCTCCTTGCTAATCTTCACAAAAAAACATTCTCTCTTTAGACCTTGGGCTTTTTTACTGACTGTTCTCCATCCTGGAACTCTCTCCCACCTTATCTCCACCTTCCAGCTTCCCTGGTTTCCTTCAAGCCTCAGCTGAAGGCCTACCTTCTGCAAGAAGCCTTTCTCTGCCCTCCTTAATTTTAGAGCCTTTTTTTTTGAGATTGCCTCCAATTTATCCTAGATATATCTTTTGTTTTTAAGCCCTTTCCTTCAGTCTTAAAGTCAACACTGAGTATTGGTTCCAAGGCAGAGGAGCAGTAAGGGCAAGGTAACTGGAGTTAAGTCCAGGGTCACACAGCTAAGAAGTGTCTGAGATCCAGAGAGCTGCGCTCTATCCACTGAGCCACCTGGCTTCCCACATCCTAAATGTATCTTGATGGAGGTATGGCCAAAGAAGATCATCTATTTTGCGGAGATACCCCAAGTGCTTACCAGGAACAAACAGCCGGCAATATTGCTGGATTGCACAGGTCAGCTGTCGACTGAGCAGCATGGAAGCCATCTTCCTCCTTCTTCAGCCGGGGGATGCCTGGGGACTGCCCGGAAATCTTTTGCTGGTAAAGATCCTGGAAAGAAACCAGAAACCCTTACTCAAGTCTCATATGTTGCATCATGGCTTGGGAAAGGTCCTACACGCTGGGCCAGAGAGCTCTGCTACGGTTTGCTCTCTTGCAATTGTGTTTCTTCTCTACAAATACCATTTTCAAGGGAGTTTCCTCACTGAATCCTCATAACAACCCTGTGAAATAGGTGTTGTTATCTCCATCTTAAAGATGGCGAGCCAGAGAGCCAGCAAGGGATTCACACTGGGCGTTACACAGGCAAGTCCCAAAGGAAAGCTCTCCGCAGAGTCAGAAGGAAAACCTGTTACCGAGTCACAGAGTCGAGCTTGTTGGTCACCTGAGCCCTGTTTCGTCTTGCTTATTGTCATCCTTTGACCTCCTGTCCCCCCTGTAAAGAGGGAAGAAGAGAAATCGTAAGAGAGAGGTTTTCTGGGTCCGGCCGTGCCAGGAACTGAGGATGCTGGATTCTGGAGCCCTGAGAGGGGGCAAAGAGTGAACACCAACCGTAGCTCAGCCTCTTAGACTTCCTGTTTCTTAGGCTGTTTGCCTCTGTTGTTCCTGACTGGAGAAACCCTTCCTGGCTTTAAATCACAAGTATTCCTGCATGCTGAGAGTACCTGTCTACTAGGAAGATCTGTGACCGGCTCGTCTGTCCCAAACTGTCTGCGCTGGGAAGGCCGGAAGCTAGGGTGGAACACTGCCATCCAGGCTCCCCCTGAAGATACTAGAGGGCCTGTTTCATCCTACAAAGTCATCTGGGAGGATTAAGTAGAGCCAGGTTAGCCCGTCAGCCCGGGGAATGGAGACAGGGCCCAGGGAGTGTGGAAGAAAAAGAAGAAATCTCGGTGAGGAGGTTTTAGGAGGTAGGAGGTTAGTAAGAACTTCATTAGTAGGGTGCAGCTGGGTAGCTCAGTGGATTGAGAACCAGGCCTAGAGGCGGGAGGTCCTAGGTTCAAATCTGGCCTCAGACACTTCCCAGCTGTGTGACCCTGGGCAAGTCACTTGACCCCCATTGCCTAGCCCTGACCACTCTTCTGCCTTGGAGCCAATACACAGTATTGACTCCAAGACGGAAGGTAAGGGTTTAAAAAAAAAAAAACTTTGTTAGAGCTAGGGAATCCTATTCCTTAATCCTCCCCTTTATAGTATCTTGTTTTCAAAAAGAAATCCCTGTCCTATTTTTACAAACTTGCCTGGGAGATGGACAAGCAAGCTTGCTGGTCCTAGTGAGGACTCCAATCAACCTTGGCATCTCAACATTATCAATGCCATTCTGTCTAGGATCAATATTTCACACACACCCCCCAAACTCAACACATACACTTCCTTTGTAGCAAATACATTTTGGAATTTTAAAATTAAACCGATGCTTTTGATTGCTGTGGTGGGGACTCCCAGTGAGGAAACTTTTAATTCAGATCTTCATGTATTCCCAACTATGTAATTTATAGTACACTAAAGAGTCCTTTAAAAGACTTAGCACTTTGTGTCAGGGTCTGGATTTTAATTCTCCTCTCCTTTCCAGAAGCGAGGAGAGAAAGAACAAAGATTCATATGCATCCGTGGTCATGTCCGATACACTGCATGTATTGTCAGATTAAAAAAATTTACTGATAGCTTCTGCCGATGTTTTTCTCTTCCTCTTTTTTTTTTCATTTCTTTCAAAAGATATTCTTTGTTATATGGGATGACCCTGGCAGGGGGGAGGAAGAAGGATACAAGGGGGAATTTAACTACATAAAAACAACAAAAAAATAGCAATAAAATGCATTAAAAATTTTATCCTTAATTATGCCACATGGTAGTAATCATGACACAATGCAATCTCTGAAGAATCAAAGTTGCAACTAACACAATGGGCAACTGGAGAGGTGCAAGATGAGTGCAGGAATACGCTGCCCCATCTTTCCAGTGGGGATCTTTGAGATACCACTGAAGAAATGCATGTCTGAAAAAAGAGATGAGGCAGTGAGTGGGGTGAATAACAAGAGCAAAGGGTAACAGATGGATTGCTCTGATATTGTAATGGTACCTACGAAACTACTCAGAACATTGAATAGAATCTCTGTGAAGGACTTTGTTTGGCAAGAACATAGAGAAGACTTGCACATGTTGAGAAGTTGCTGGGTTGGGAGCTGTCTTGAAAAAGGGAATGTTCATACTGATACAGCAGAAAGAATCCTAGATCTGCAGGAAGAGGACATGGGTTCGAGTCACAGTTCTGCTAATGCTACTTGGGTGATGGTGAGCAAATTACTTAACTTCTGTGCAGGCATCAGTTTGCTCATTTGTAAAGTAAGAAATTGGTTTTAGCTAGATTCTTGGGTTCCTTCCAGTTCTAAATCTATA
Source organism: Monodelphis domestica (assembly GCF_027887165.1). NCBI lineage: Eukaryota > Metazoa > Chordata > Mammalia > Didelphimorphia > Didelphidae > Monodelphis > Monodelphis domestica. The sequence goes on along the minus strand of NC_077233.1, from coordinate 179,704,401 downwards.
GTCCTATAAAGTATAACTCTTAAATATAATACTCTACTCAGTTTATTAAAAAGTAAGTTAGGGGAAAGAGTGTGGCCTATATTCAGAAGAATATGGTACTTTTTGCTACAAAACAAATCTTTGACTCATAGCCTAGACAGAAGTGATCTGAAATATCATCTCTCATAAGACTGCTTTTCTGAGTCACGATTTGGCTCATTGAACACTGCATGAGGGAAACACTTGGGGGGATAATGAGAAACCCTTTTGGGCTGGCAACTTATCAAGTAATTTATTCCCAAGAGGTCAGCGTGGTTTAGTAACAAAAGCCTGGGATTTAGAGTGCAAAGACATGGATTCATATCCTGGACACCCGACCTTCGGACCTTGGTTTCCTCATTTTTAAAAAGAAAACATGATGGTCTAAGGTCTCCTTCCAGGTTTGGACTGTAGGCTCTTCATACCTCCTGTCAAGAAAAAGATTCCTAGACTTCATGGGAAATGATGGACGCTAGAATGAATCAAATTTTCCAATGGTACAGAACTAAATCGATCCCAGCTTGAATCTGAATTTTTCCACAAGGGAGATAACTTAAACTACAATCTAAGGGAGTTAGGGTCAGTGGAGAGCCCTTCCCTCAGAGCGAAGATTCTCATTATTTCATAATAATGTCCTACATATGTGGGGATGAAGTTAAGGCTTTACAAACAAGCCTTTTGGTCATTACAACCCTATGAGGTACATCGTATGAATATCATGATAACCCATTTGACAAAAGGAAACTGAGGTTCAGTGTGGCGACTTGCTCAAGGAGTAGCATCTCCTTTTCTCACTGAAATGATTTGGGTGATGCCTGAAGACTGGAGGGAGAACTTCAGGACCTCTGGTGCTTTTCTAATGCTGGAATTCATTTTTCTTCCTCTATAAGCACAGATCAGAAAAAAGGCCTGAAGCGGGTATTCCAACTGCATTCCTTTGGCATTAACTGATGACTGAATCCAATACAATCACTTCCTCTATGGGCCTCAGCTTCTTCTGTAAAGTGGGGCTAACTTACTTATACTAGGATCACAAAGCGAAAGCAGGGAGGGACCTCACTTCCTTCCCTCCCAGTGTTTATGAAGAAAGCACCTTATGGACTGAAACACAAGATATAAATGGAAGCTACCGTGAGTCAGAACAACCATTTTGCAAATGTTAAAATCATTCTGTGCAATGGGTACTACTATTCCCCCCACCCCTCCCCACCACAGCCCCCAAAGCTGCAAACAAAAGTTTAAGAAATAAAAATTTTAAAAGCAGAAGATGTTATGATATAAAAACAGTTCTACAAATGGTTCCCACACACTTCTGAAATGGAAACATAATTGTCTTGTTTTAAGGAAAGAAGTCTGGGATATTTAATTTTCTCTCCCTTCCTTCTTTTTTTTTTAAACTCTTACCTTCCATCTTGGAGTCAATACAGCGTATTGGCTCCAAGGCGGAAGAGCGGTAAGGGCTAGGCAATGGGGGTCAAGTGACTTGCCCAGAGTCACACAGCTGGGAAGTGTCTGAGGCCAGATTTGAACCTGGGACTTCCGGTCTCTAGGCCTGGCTCTCCATCCACTGAGCTACCCAGCTGTCCCCCCTTCCCTCTTTTTTTGATCAATGATTTCATTATTGTAGAGAAATTCCATTATCCTTAGGTGGTCCTACGGAAAGAGCATTGGCTCTCAATGCTGAGTACATCAGTTCAAGTCCTGCCTCTTATGCTTGGGCTGTGACCACCAGCAAGTTAACTAACCTCTTTGGGTTACTTTCCTCATTTAGAAAACAATGTTGGTGGACTAAAGAAGATGGCCAACTCCAGGTCTATGCTTCAGTGATCCTATGAGGATCTGGGCTCAAGTCCTACCTCTATTGTGTAACTACTATCAGTAAGACCACGGGCAAGTCAGTTTACCCCTAGGGGCTTAGCTCCCTCATCTGTAAAACGACAGAACTGAACAAAATGATTTGTGAAGCTCTTTCCATTTCTCTCTCTGAGCTTATGCTGATGGCTGCAGTTTATAGCCTTGGAAAAGCACTACAAGGCTAAGTGGCTTCCCCAGATCCCAGAGCTAGTTGGTGTCGGGGGTTCCTGACTTCAGGGTCAGCCTGCCATCCACTAATCCATGCAGTTACTTTTAATGCTCATTTCTAAAAATCTATATGCTGTATTTAATTGTTGTAGAGAAGGGGCATGGTGAAAGGAAACGATAGATTTCAGATTTCTCTTTTTTAAATTAACGACAAGAATCATGGCAGGTCTGCTCTAGGAGAAGTCTTAGGCATCAGAGGTTTGTAGCAGGAAGGGACACTGGATGGTTCTAATCCAGTCCCAATTTACAGATAAAGAGTCTCAGAGGTTAAGTGACTTCCCCAAGGACATATGGGTGGCAAGCTGGCATTTAAACTTGGGTCCGCTGATTCTAAATAAAACCTTCTTTCTACTGTACTAAGATTCTTCAAGGAAGGGAAAGGGGCAGCTAGGAGGTACAATGGATAAGGTAGTTAGTGGATAGAGCATTAAGGCCTAGAGTCAGGAAGATCTGAGTTCAAATGCAGCCTCAAACACTATCTACCTGGATGATGCTGGATAAGTCATTGAACCCTATTTGCCTTAGTTTCCTCATCTGTAAAATGATCTAGAGAAGGAAATGGCAAATCACTTAATCCCAAATGGAGTTATGAATTGGCCATAACAAGGAGAGGAAATAATTTGCCCAAGTTAAAACAGTGAGTTAATGGTACTGCTATAATATAGTTAGCATTAATATTGTGCTTTAAGGTTGGCAAAGTGCTTTATAAATATTATCTCATTTGATCCTCACAACAACCCTGGGAGGGTAAGTGCTATTGTTAGCCTCATTTTTACAAATGAGGAAACTGAGGCAGTCAGTGGTTTGCCTAAAGTCACACAGCTAGTGAACGCCTGAAGCCAGATTTGAACTCAAGTTTTCCTGACTATAATACTCTGCTCTCTTTCTACTGTGCCACCTCTCTCTCCCTATGGTTTAAACTCAGGTCTCTTTTCTACCCATTAGAAAATTTCTTCCTAAAATTATGAGTATGTATAACTAGATGCATATAATTAGCTAAAAGCTAATTCTGTTGACTTTTAAAGCTTGCAAATAAAATATCTTGGAAAAAGTTTAAACAACAGTTTTAATTTTAGTATTAATTGCCTGAAGTGTGATACTATTTTCCTTACATTAAAATTTTTTTTCCTTAGAGGGAGTAGTTTTCAGATCCATGCCATTGAAAACTGATTAATTTACAACTATGAAAAAAGTCATCATGCTTCCTATAAAATCTTTCTTCCATCATGGTCTTATTTTTAATTCAGTTAAGCTTGTTTTCTAAAAGGGAAGATCTCAAATAACATCCATAGCATTTGTGTACTTTGTAAGAAGGTGGAGTCACACATCAATACATTTTGGGTCTAGAAATGCTATATGGTATAACACTCCTGTTGACTGCAGCCCAAATTGAACTTGTACTTTACTGCTTAAATGTCATGTTTCTTGTTGAAGAAAAAAAATTAATTCTATACTCTGTGGTTTTGGGCACAAGTGTGCCGGAGGCAGTTTTTTCCCCCCATTATTTTGCATTATTTTAAATCTAAGCATTTCTTTCTTAAAGAGAAAAATGTCCAAGATGACATAGTTCCTTGCTTCATATCTCTGTCTCTACTGTTCCTATCTCTAACCCAAGTCAATTTAAGGTAACATTTGTAAGAATCTTGAACAGGGAAAATGTCACAAAATAATAAAACCTTGTTTTGGGCTTAACATTCTCTACTTCATCTAATAGAACAATCTTCTACTAAAATTCCTTCTTTAGCCATTTTTACTTGAAAAACCTTTCACTGGACCCTACTATTTCCTTAAGCTATAGTTCCATGTCTCTTCACAACCAAACTCCTAGAAAAAAAGTTGGTTCTCCCTGCTAGGGTTGTTGGGATGATCAAATGAGATAAGATTTGTAAAGAATTTAGCTCAATGCATATAGAAGGCACATAATATATGTTTGTTCCCTTCCTTTCTTCCTCTCTTTCACTCTTCAATTTTGCTCTCAGGCTTTCTCTCCCTCAATCAACAAATCTTTTCTCAGTCTTCATCCTTTTTTGACTTGCCATGTCTTAAATTCTTTTTTTTTTTCCTCTTGCTGACCTTAACCAACTCACAGATTTAAATCATTTTTATGTTCATGGTGCCCAAACTAAACAGACAACCAGTCTCTCTCCTGAGTTTACAATTTTCCTATCACTGACTTCCAATGGTGCCTCATAGGCATCTCAAAATAAACATGTTCAAAACTGAACTTCCTTTTCTTTCCCCTTAAATTCTCTTTTAAACTCTCTGTTTCTGTCAAGAGCTCAACTATTGTTCCTTTCACTCAGGCTTTCAATCTTGAAGTCAATCTTACCCCCTCAACTCTTGCCCATCGTCCACCAATCCAATCCATTGTAAAGACTATTCATTCTATCTATATATCCTTGCATCTACCCCCTTTCCCTCTACTCACACCTGTAAGTCTAGTCCAAGTTTTTATCCCCTCTTACCTTGGTTACTATAATAATCTCTTAACTAGTTTCTCAGCCTCATTCTTTTCCCTCACCTCCCTCATAGGATTGTTATGAGAATCGAATGTGATATATTGGTAAAATCAGTTAACACAGTGTCTGGCACATGCTTATTCTCTTCTACTCTTTTCCTCCATTCTCTAATGCATCATTCAAAAAAGCTGCTAATATGATTTTCCTAAAGAAGTACAGATCATTTGACTATCTCTGTAGAAAGAGCTTCTTGCTCAATCATGTCCAACTCTTCATGACCCCATTTGGGGTTTTCTTGGCAGAGATACTGGAGTGGTTTGCCATTTCCTTGTCCAGCTTATTTTACACATGAGGAAATTGAGGTAGAATGGAGTGACTTTCCACAGTCACACAGCTACTAAGTGTCTGAGGCCAGATTTGGAGTCTTCCTTAACTCTAGGCCTGGTATTCTCTCCACTGCACACCTAGTCCCCGGTTGTTAGAGCACCTGGGTTCATAGCTCACCTCTAATGCTTACTATCTTGTGTTACCTTGGGTAAATCAGTTTCTTCATCAGTAAACTGAAGGGCTTGAAATAAGTGACTTCTGAGTACCCAACTCTATATCTATAATCCTATGATCTTAAAAAAAAGGTATTTTATTTATTTTGTTAAATATTTCCCAATTACAGTACATTTTTAAACATTATTTTAAAAAATGTGAGTTCCAAATTTTCTTCCTTTCTCTTGCCCTTCCTCCCACCCCTTGAGAAGGCAAGTAACATGATATCAATTATACACATGAAGTCATGTAAAACATATTTTTATATTGCCCATGTTATAAAGAAAACAAGCAAGACAACCAGGACAAAAAAAAGAAAATGAAAATAGTATGCTCCAATCTGCTCTCAGAATTTATCAGTTTTCTCTCTGGAAGTGGACAGCATTTTTCATTATGAATCCTTTGCAGTTGTCTTGCAAGCAATGAATTGCTCAGAATAGCTAAGTTATTCTCAGTTGAATATCTTTATAACATCGCTATCACTGTGTTCTGGTCCTGTTCACCTCACTTTGCATTTGATCCTATGATTTTATGCAATATACTTTAGTGGTTCCTGATTTCCTGAAGGGTCAAATAAAAACTGCTCTGTTTGGAATTTAAAATCTAGCCCCAATTTATTTTTCCAGCATCAATATTCATTATTTTCCTTCCCTCATTCCGTGATTGACACAAACTGCATCTCTTGCTTTTCCTCACATAAGTTTCTCTCCTTCCCATCTCCTTTTCATAGGCTTACCCCATGCCTGTAATGTATATCCTCTTCATCACAGCCACTTAGAATCCCTTGTTTCCATCAAAGCTCAATTCAAATGCTGCCTTTTATGAGATTTCCAATTTCTTCTTAGAAGCTAAGGCCTTGCCCTCTCAAACTTTCTCATCTCTCTCTCTCTCTCTCTCTCTCTCTCTCTCTCTCTCTCTCTCTCTCTCTCTCTCTCTCTCTCACACACACACACACACACACACACACACTCTTATACTCCAGGAGGTATGGACCTTTGGATCACCAGTTCTTAGCACAGTCTGGGAAGTATTTTATCAATCAATCAATAAGCACCCATTAAAGATTTACTCCAAAGTGACCAGTATGGTAACACCATACGTCCAGCAGTCAAAAGATGGAATTGTTCCTTTTTCCCTGAGAGGTTTTGAAAGAATTTTCAATAAGATTTTCAGTTTAGATCTTGGGATTGCAAAACTATTCCAGGAGGGGACTGGAGAATTGTTTGATGCGTGAGTGTATTTACCACATCTATAAAGGATCTGTGCTAAACCATGGTACCTTGAGGGTTCTAGCTCTGAAAAAAATAGGCGAACAGTCCATCAAGGAATTGCTGAGCTCAGTAAAGCTGTTGGTAAAATTAGCTCCCAGGGCTTATTAGGTAGGGGGAAGACGGTGATTGGTGCTCCTTTAAAATTTAATTTTTCCTGTTCCCCCTAGTTGCTTGTGTTGTCTCTCTCTCTCTCTGTCTCTGTCTGTCTGTCTGTCTCTCATATATTACTGTACAAATATCTTAGATCATAGATCTAGAGGTGACAGGACCTTAAGAGGCTATCTAGTCCAACCTTTTCATTTTATAGATGAGGAAGCTAAGGACTGGCTAAGTTATCTGACTTAACCAAGACCACATAGATAAAGGGTAAGACTGACTTCAGAGTCAAATACTCTTTCAAATGTGCCATCATGCTGCCTGCCTTTATTTGTTTAAAATAAGTACCAGAATGCAAAAGCTCATGTCATTAAAAAAAGAAATCCAAAGAAAATGCAAGCAGGTATCTTTCAGAGCTATGTGTAGGTAGTTGGAATAAATTTTAAAAAAGGAGAAAACATAATTTCAAACATAGAAGTTGAAAAGCTTATTCGTGAATGAGATCAATAAAGCTAAGATAAAAAAGGAAGCCATTGTCTGGGGAAAATATTCCTGTCCCCTCTCTCTTTGTGTTTGATATCCAAGGTATAGAGGGAAGGAATTTATATATGTAAAATCAAGATCTATCCTCCAAAGGATAAGAACCAACAGTTCTCAAAAGAAAAATTACAAACTATTAACAATCATATACAATGAATGAAATTCTCTGAAGGCTGCATTTTAAATTTTAAAATATTAATTTAATCTGCCACTCAAGAAAATCTAACGAGCCAATGGACTCCCTCACAGTCCAAAAAGATGTCATAGAACTCAAGTGGGAGCAGAAGGTGGGTATCCAAAGAGAGAGCTGGATGTGAGTGAGAACAGCGTGGCTGGGCCATAGAGAAAGCAGAGGCTTAAGCTCTAACAAATTAAGCAGCTAAGCAGGAGAGCTGTGAGAGCCCCCCAAACCGGACATCCTGTCTGCTAAACCAATAGATATTCCTTCTGACACCATCACTCAGTCCCTCCCCAGGGCATCTCTGATTGGAGAAGAGTCACAGGAAATAAACTCAGACTTTAATCACAGGAAAAGGAAGATCTTCAGAACTCGGAAAGACCCTCTTCCTCCATGCCACCCAGCTGCCAGAATGGCTGCACAGTGCAAATTTCCCAACATGGTGGCTGCCTAATTGATTTTATCACCTAATCAAGTTTTTGTTTATAAATAAACAGGGAGCAGGTCTCCTGTAAAAGATCTAGATGAGAAAAAAAAAAGGGAGGGGGACCCAACCCAATTTCATAGCCTGCAGGAAAGGTTATTTTTTAGTTTTAAAATCAAACCGATCTGGATAGAGTGCTGAACCTGGAGCCAGGAAAATTCATCTCTCTCATTCAAATCTAGCCTCAGACTCTGTGTGACCCTGGGCAAGTCATTCAACCCTGTTTGCCTCAGTTTCCTCATATGGAAAATAAGCTGGAGAAGGAAATGTCACACTGCTCCACTATCTTTGCCAAGGAAACCCCAAATGAGATCACAAAGAGTGGGACAAAAGTGAAATGGCTGAACAACAACACTATGTAACTATAATGGCCAAACCTGCTTCTAGATAACAGTTGGAAAAATGTACCTCCTTCCCTGCTTTGCAAAGTTAGGTGACTGTGGGTATAGATATATGTAATATTGGTTGATGTGTGGGTTGGTTTTGCTGAACTGCTTTTTTTGTCATTTCTTTTTAAATCTATTACTTGGTAGGGGAGGAAAGGCCACATCAGGAAATGAGGATGAGGTGAAAATACGTGGTACAGAAAATAAAAAGCAAAAGGTTACAGTATTCTTTCCATGGACCAATGCTGCTTCTGTATTTGTTTGCAAGTCTTCCTCCCCCCAATATAATGTAAGCTCTTTGAGTACTATTTTTTTAATATCACCTAGCATATTGCTTTCATTTTAATGACTCAAGAGAAAGCTCTAAACAAGAAGAAAAAAGCCTCGTGAATGTCAGTTGTTATTATTCATTCATCCTGCATCTGTGAAGTACTACCTATGTGTTAGGCATTTTGTTAGGTACTGCGGGAGATGCAGAGATGATTAAGACTCCCGTGAAAGCCACAACATCAGGCTAGAGGCCAAAATCATCTAGGAATCCCTTATATCAGCAAGGTGTCAGGACTCCCATCATCAGCTGGCTCACTGTGATCCAACTGTTACACTTGGCAGTTGGCTCTTGTTTGACAATTGTGGAAAACACCTCCCACGTCTGGTCTGGTTGGTGGAAAAATGCCTGGAGAGAAGGAAGGAAGTTGTCTTTCCCTTGGAGAGAGGGAAGGTTCAGAGAATCAAGGATTTGGAACTGGAAGGAAGGGGGGGGGTGGCAATCCTCCCCCATTTTACAAATGAGGACAGGAAGGCCCTGAGAGTTTAAAGGACTTACCCACGTCGGAATTTGAATACAAGTCCCCTGACTGCCAAACAGATACACTTTTCACTGTATCATGGAGAAAAGCTTTAGAATAGGTGAGCCCCACTCTGGAAGGCAGAGGAATTCATCAAGCAATCCACAGTTACGCCTGGATTGACTACAGATCGTAAACAATGAGTCTGACTTTCTCACAAGCATGGAGCAGATTGGACTGAAACTGGGAACACAGTCAGCAAAAAGAAGGTCCCTGCTCTGAGCACTGGTGTGAGGAGGAGGAGGAGGAGAACAGAAGAAATGGGATCCCGTTCAGGGCAGCTGGAAAGCTTGTTATGCCCAAGAGAGTCACAGCAGTGACCGGGCACCCCACATCTCTGCACACCCAGATGTAACACGGGCTCCTGCTTTCAAAACTCCAGGTGAGCCCGACACCTATTGAAGCTCACGAGAAATATGACCGCCATACCCAGAACCAAGGACAACGGTCTCGGGAACCCGGAGGAGCATTCTTCTCTGTCTGAGAGCTGGAAGATTCTACAGAAAGGAGAAGACAAATGCTCAAACTCCTCGTGCTCTGCTGACAGCGGCCCTCGGAGCTTTCCTACAGAACTGGACATAATTACAAACCCGGTAATTGCATTTCAGTTGTCAAGGACATGGGTTGTCATAGCAACACATAAAGCCACAGTTTTTGCTTTTCACAGATGGCTAAGAGTCCCACATTCATGCTGGTTTAATTGATGCAATTGGGACAGAAGGCTTTAGCTCCACAGTCAGCCTCCTTCTCCTTCTCCCTCTCCTCCAACTAGCTCAAGTTTACTCCACTTGAACTCAAAGATCTGTGTTTTTCTTTCCCTGGAGCATGGGCCTAAATTCTTTTCTCCCTTGCTGACTGCTTTCTGGTGCCTCATCATCGTCCTCAGGAAGGGAAAAGCCACCATGCTCCTGAAAATGGGAGAGTAGAGGTCATAGGAGCACTGAACGCCTATGGCGTGCACAGATTCAATTTAACAAGCATTTATTGAGCATCTACTATGTATAAGGCACTGTATTAGGGACTGGGAATATAGATACAAAATGAGTTCATTCCTGCCCTTGAGGAACTTACATTCTCCTGGTGGGGATATAACATGTAGCACAAGATTTGGGTTGGATAACACAATGTGTCATTTGTTACATTTTTGTATGTGAACAAGGCTTGCCACCACAGAGTATAAATGCAGTGGGGGCAGGCACCCTGCTTTCTTTTGGCTTTCTTTCATTTTCTTTGTGTTCTGCCCTTCAAAGTGGGGCATCTTGGTGGCTCAGTGGAAAGAGCTCTGGGCAGGAAGTCAGGAAGAACTGAGTTCTAATCTGTTCTCAGACACTAGCTATGTAAACCTGGGTAAGTTTGTCTTAATTTGCTCCTCTGTAAAATGAGCTGGAGAAGGAAATAGCAAAGCACTGAGTTTCTTTGCCAAGAAAACCCCAAATGGGGTCACGAAGAACTGGGCACAACTGAAGATGACCGACTCATAAGAAGCTTCTCACAGTGGCAACCTCAGTAAGCAGATGTTCTTGTTGACAGGATAATAGTTATATAGAACTCTCTGCAGTCTTGCCCCTCCCGAGATAGGCTGGACTCCTTACAAGGAAAAGTTAGAGGCAGCATTGAGGTCCTTAGGGCAAACATTAACCAGGAGCTTAGGTTTTTCAGTGAAGTCCTCAGATGGAGGCTGCATTACCTATTATCAGGATTGATTTCCATGGTTCACTGAGCTGGGAATATCTATGAGAGAGATTCTAACCAGGGTTTTTCTTTAAAGACAAGAAAATATTTCTTTTCCTTGGGTGGGCTTTCTACCAGCAGCATTAGTACAGAAAACCAAGTCTAGTCTTGAGAAGCTTAGAACTTCCCAAGCACCAATGCTGGGTTGGCAAAGGTTTGCCAGATAAAAGATAAAAAATGAAAATAAGCTAAAAATAAATAAATAAATAAACATAAAAATTGTGAAACAAGCAATGGGTTTTCAGTTCTCTCTGTCTCTGTCTCCCCTTCAAATCCCAGGTATTTAGGAATCCCAGGGTTACCCTGGACCTTACTCTTCCTTGAAGCTCTTTTTATAACTTAAAAAAAAAATTATCCCTGATTGCACTGCTTTAACCCTAAAGAATAATTTCTTAGGGAAAATTTTCAGGCATTTTGACAGGCTGAAGAAAATTCTGGGTGGCCATATGCTCAGAACCCTTCACGTAATAAATGGTAGGCAATTGTCTATTTTGCTAGTGTATAATAAGGATGCTCTTGATGCTGGATGAGACAAATAAAACCCAAAATAACTGACCCTGAAGTTTGACTTGGTACTGATTTCACAAAAGAAGGACCTTCCTCCCTCTCAGCAGCCTTCACTAAACTCTACAGTAGGAAAATTCTTCTCCAGGTAGAGCAGTGACTTATCATCAGCCTGGGAAGTCTATTGCAGGAGACTGCTAGTAGAACTTCTTATCTCTATTTTCTTCCCCCAACAATCTATCTTTAATATCATTGCAAGAATTTTCTCATTCCTTCTTTCCTGATTTCTTCATCTTTGTCTCTCTGTCTCTGTCTCCCTCTCTCACCTCTCTTTTTCTTTCTTTCGTTCTCTCCCACTTCTGTGGCACTGATGGTCGTACCTATACCAATCACTGCATTCTGTGTCAGAAAAATAAAACAGAGAAGTTCAGGTTCTCATCCAAAAAGTTGGAAATGCTGAGGAAGCAAGATATCCTGGAGCTACCAGTAGGGTGGTTCCATGGCTAGCCTACTTTCGTTTTTAATAAACGCATGAGATTGAAAAAAAACAAACCCTTACCTTCTGTCTTAGAGTCAATACTGTGTATTGGTTCCAAGGCAGAAAAGTGGCAAGGCCTAGGCAATAAGGATTAAGTGACTTGTCCAGGGTCACACAGCTAGGAGTGTCTGAGGTCACATTTGAACCTAGGACCTCCCGTCCCTAGGCTTGACTCTCAATCCACTGAGCCACCCAGCTGCCACTAAGAATATTTTTATTCAGATGTACTCAAGTTTCTCTTTTGCTTAAAAATCCTTAGAGACTATAGATAATAGTACCTATTATCTGAGTAAAATTCTACAGCGTAAAATTCAAATTCCTTTGTACCTAGTACTTAAAACCTTTTAAAATATTATGTAACTCTACATTTTTACCCATATTTCACATTACTCTGTGCTATATGTTCTAAGCTAATTTTTATATTCTTTGTCTCCCAAATATGTCCTGAGCTTTTAATTTTCCATATTTTTGCTCACACTGTCATCCCAGTGCTTAGGATGACTTTGTCCATTAAATTCTTTCCAATCTTTAATGGTTAACCCAAATACCTTCTCAATGAAGCCTTTTTAATCTCCCTCATTAGTGATGGTCTTCCTTGAAATCCCACAAATCCCTTGATTTTCCAATTTTCTACTGTACTTATCTGTAAATATTGTGTCATAGTTATCTGGGTTTCTGCCACATCCCATTACTAAATGATAAGCTGTGTGAGGACAGGGGACAGGAGTCTTTTCTAGGATCATGGGATCATAGATTTAAAGATTTAGAGGTCAACTAGTCCAATCCCTAGTTTTTTACATATGAGGAAACTGAGGCCTAGAGAAGTTAGGTGCCAAAAATTCATTTTGGTGGGAAGTGGCAGAGGTTGGAATTGAATTCCAATCTTCTGATTACTGATCCACCACTTTTAACACTGTACCACAAAATCATATATCCTTAGAATCAAGTAGAATATTCTGCTTACAGTAGGCACTGAATAAATGCTGGTTGAATTAATTTAAGTGCCTCCATTGTGTCATTTCCCCACAGTTTTCTCTCTGAAAAAAACTAGGTGAAATAAAACCATGTAGGTATTCTTCACTGAAGGTAAAAAGTAGCTAGTAGATAAAGGCCCCAAAGTTCCCAGGGTGGTTTAATATGGGAAATTCTTTGTATAATTCACTGTGACAATAATGAAAATCACATTATTTCTGGTGATGAATGTAGAAAAAGCCTTTTATGAAATATTGTACCAATTTATATTAATATCTTTAAAAGACATGGCAATAAAAGGACAATTCCTTAATATGCTAAATTTATCATCTAAAACTATCTAAAACATCTAAAAAAATCATCTAAAAATAATAGTAATGCTAAAGGCTTCTCTAGGAAAATTGAGGTAAATCAGGCATGATGCTATCTCAGTTTTTATTGGACATAGTACTAGTAATACTAGATTCAAGACTGACAAGAAAAAACAACTAAAAAATAAGCATGGGCACAGAGGTAGCAAAATTATGTATTTGTAAATGGTATGATGACTTACTTAGAAAACCTTAGAGAATCTACAAAAGATTAATTGAGTTAATGACTTCCATATATGAGCAATATCAAAAATAAACCCACAACATCATTAACATTCCTATAATTATTATAAAAACCAGGAGGCAGGTTTAGAAGTTCCATTTAAAATGACAATAAAATGCATTAAGTCTAGCATACATGATTATACAACTACAAATGATTTTTCATGGAAATAAAGGAATTCCTAACTATTTGGAGAAATAGTAAGTGTTCATGGCTGGTGGTGTCAATTAACTTACTGAGGGATACTTTATAGAAGACAAAAATAACAAAATTCATATGAAGGAAAAAAAGTAAAGAATATCCAGGGAAATAATGAACAAATTAGAATGTAGTTTTGTGTTGTCAGATATTAAATTATGTTACAAAACAGTAATTAGCAAAACTTTTTAGCACTATAGAAAAATATTAAAGTGGCATAGATTATAAAAGTAAGATCTGGAAGCAAATGTATCTGGAAATTTAGTGTTTAGTTGACCCAAAAATAGAACTGAGAAAAAGAACTTCTGATTTGACAGAAAATGAAAGAAAAGTTATTCCACATATTAGAGAAAAATTCCAAATGGAGCCCAAATATAATTATATTTATATAGCCTGATATAATCATTTATTGACATAGCCTAATGATCCCAAATATAAATATAAAAAGTCATTTTTGATGGATGTATAAATTTATTGATATGGGTCTTCTACCTAGTGGTTTGGATTCCAAGCTATCCATATCTTTAGTAAGATCATGAATCCATTTAGTTATAGAAATAAAGAACAGATAATGTGAAGAATTCAGAAATAGATGGGACTTGTAAAGAAACATAGAAGGAAGCAGAGACAAAAGAACAACACAGAAACAGTATAAACAAGGACATTAGAAGGTAACAAAACTTGAGTCAAAGACAACAGATAATATTCATAGCAAAGGTCCTTTCTATTTCTAAATGAGCCCATCTGGCTAAAACTAAAGCTGATGTTCTTCCAGTCAAAATCACTCTTTGAGGTAGTTTTCTTAATTTTTTTGGGGGGGGAGGGGAAAGTACTTTGGAGGAATTGGTTGGGTGTTTGTTGAGAAGAATGTATTATGTGAAAAAATTCATCAATAATAATAATAAAAACACTGATGAAACAGAACCTTTTCTTCCTTTGGTCCCTCTTTAGTCCAAGGGGAAGAAATGTTATTCAAAAAATTTTATTGCCCTCAGTAAAATTATTTTAATTGCAAAACACATAGAATCACTCACAGCTTATTTTTTGCCATAACTTCATTAATCCAGTATTGGAGGGATAAAGTGAAAAATGAAAGTGAAAAATAAATTCATATATATGCCATTAGTCAGCTATATAAATAACCTACCCTAAGTGGTGGTTTATAAATATATTTTTTTATATTAATGAGAGTGCCTCCCAAGTATAATTATAGATTTATTGGTTGTTTGGGCTGAAGAGGATTCTACCAGTTATTTAGTCCAGTCCTCATTTTACAGATGTGGAAATCAAGGCCTGGAGAGGTCACTGGATTTGAAGTTTGAAAATCTGGGCCCCAAATTGGGTTTTGTTACTTATCATCTCTGAACCTTGCAAAAGTCACAACCTCTGTGGGCCTCAGTTTCCCCACTTATAAAATGAAAGGATTGGATTAGATGAATTCTAATATCTCTTTCAGCTCTAAATTTAAGCAGCATGCCTTAGTGGGGTGAGATCTGACTTAGGAGCCAGAAAGTTGTGTCCAAGGCAGGCATACTTGGCCATGGTCAAGTCACTTAGGGCCCCAGAAAACTCTCTTAAGACTAAAAATTGCAGAACCCATAAGACTACTAATTGTTCATTAAATATGACGAGACATAAAAGCTCATGGGGACAGCTAACACAGTGGATGACGGTCAGGATCCAAAAGGACCTTCATAGGCTAGAGCATTGATTTTAATTTAATAAGATAAAATTCGATAAGAGTATATATAAATGCATATATATACTCACATATAAACAAAAGTTTGTATGTGTACACACATGCATATCTACACACACACACACACATATATTCACATTCCTATAATAAGTATTGTGTTTGGGTACAAAAAATCATGGAGGGGGGCCAGCTAGGCGACTCAGTGGCTTGAGAGCTCCCAAGCTGCTTCCTCTCATGTCCTGATCCCAGGCTTACCAAATAATATACTGAAAACAAATTTGGTTTCCAGCTCACTTTGACACAAGGAAGGAGGTTCTCCACAGTAAATGTAAGAATTATCATCCTACTTTCTTCAGGATCACAAATGGACAACTGGAAAGAACCTCAGAGACCATCTTATTCAGCCCCCTTGGTTTTTATAGTGTGTGGATTTATTATAAATTGCACCCCCTATTCCATTTGAATACCCATTTTGATGAGTATCAGCCCAATCCTCTGGGCAAGCATGCTTACTATGGGAGGACACCAGGTCTTGTGGCTCGTTGGCTTTTGGAAGAGGCTGGCCCCTCGTTCCACGTGACTCCTGACATCCAGGAGACTGGGCTCTGACCCGAATTGAGGTCAAGTTTGTCTAATCAGAGAGATGCAGAAGGAAAGAGGATGGAGTTGGCACCCTATTCTTTTTCAGGCTGGAGAATCTTGTGAATGGGAGCAGGGTGGCAACAGATTGAGTGTGATTTTCTCTTTTTTTTTCCTCTCTAACTTTTACTAAGAAATAACTAATATACGGTCTCCAGAGAATTTTAATCATAACAATAGATGTCATAACAGTAATAATAAGAGTAATTAACATTTCTAAAGGCTTGCTGAGCACTTTGCACTTATTTCATTTGAGATAAGGAAATTAAAACTAAAGAAGGTTAAATGACCTAAAAATCACACAGGCCCAAGTTTCAGAGAGAGGATTTGAATCCAGGCCCTCTGACTCCAAAGCTAGTATGATTTTCACAGTGTTTTCTTTTACCTCAGACGACTCTGGTAAGCCTAACCCCCTAATAGGTTGATCAACAATTACTGAACTGAGAAAATCTGGTTTCTGATTCTGTAGAGCTGAGGAATAAAATAAGCAGATATCCAGAATTTGGGGCTTAGAATTGATTCCCAATTTTAGTCCCCTATAGCCAGTCAGTCATAGAAATGAGCATGATACAACCAATCTGGATTTTCTGGGACAACATGAATTTTCTGGGGAAATCCCAATTTCATAAAAAGAAAACTGGACCCAATGTCAATATCCAGAGCAAATATTTTTTAACTTCACTAAACATCTTAGCATAGTTTTGACATCCTTATGGGTAAAGTTTAATACAAATTTACAAACATTTGTTAAATCCCTAACATTTTGCTAGGTGTTTGGGACATGAAGACAAAAAAAAATAATCTCTTCCCATGAGGTGCTATATTTTGCTCAGCAAGCTTTCTCAATGAAGATCAGACAAGTTACAGTTAGATTCTCCTCATTTTAGAGATGACCTAGAGAAGTTTGGTCACTTATTCAAGATCATAAAAGCACTTTGAACTCAGGTCCTCTGTTCTTTCCACTACTCCACATGGATTTTTCCCAAGCTCATAAGAAAGTAAGCTGCAGAGCTATAATTGAAATTTGGGACTTCTGACTCAAAATTCAATGAGATACTTATCAATGTTCAGTTTTGTGAAAGCATCTGCATTGCAAAAAGACCCACCTACTGTTAGAAAGAAAAAATAAGAATACCAAATGAAAACTTGACTTTTTGGCTGCAAAAGTAACATCCATTCTTTGAGGTAAAGGGAAGACATTGTTCCTAGAGTCTACTTTCTTCTCTACTTAGCAGTGAGCTTTTTTATATCTGGTCCACTCTAAGTGGGGGCAGTTAGGTAGTTCATTGATAGAGTCTTGGGCGTAGAGTCAGAAAGTCTCATCTTCCTGAGTTCAACCTTGGACAAGTCACTTAAACCTGTTTGCCTCAGTTTCCTCATCTGTAAAATAAGCTAGAGAAGGAAATGACAAACCACTCCAATATTTCTGCCAAGAACCCCCCAAAAGAAGTTCAGGAAGAGTCTGACCCAACCTAAGTGGTCCACTCAATATCTTGGAGCAGAGATCCAATGCTTACTGTATGTGGGGAAATGATATCCTTAGCTCTGCTCCTCTGTTTGGAAACCCCTTTCTTTTATATTTCAGGCTTGTGAAATAAATACCTTTTCAAATTTATAGCTTCTTTCCTGCCCATGGTGAATCGAGGGTTATGGGTCACTGAATATTAGACATGTAAGAGGACTTTAGAGATCATCTAATCTAATGCTTTAATATAATGGATAAGGAAATTGAGGACTATAGAAAGAAAATTACCTTCCCAAGGTCTCACGGTGAGTATGACCAGGGAGTGAACTGAGATCTCACTGCTCTTTCACATTGCTTGAATGACTGGCCTTTCCTCAAGGCTCAAAGAACAGAGATGCACAGAGGTCATATTTTAACTTCCTGAGGTTCTGCATAATCTGAAGAACTCAAACCCAAAGAGAAAAGAAAGAAAAAAATTCCAATAACCAGAATTCACAAGCTATTCTGGTTTTACAACTTTGAGTTGTCAATTTCTTCTTGGTAATGTCTTGATAGGCTTCTATATTAATGTAATAATCAGAGTTTATAGCTTTACGGTTTGCAAAACACTTTACCTACTCAAATTTAATCTTATCCTCTCAACTCAACATATTTGGTCTTCACAATATCCCCATGTTATAGATGAGGAGACCAGACCTCAGGAGGCTAAGGGATATGGTCAGATTCATACTGATAGGAAGCATCTAAAGCAGGTTCTTGAACTTGTGTCTTACTGAATTTCATATTTTGTTTTTCTCAGGATGCCTTTAAAAGTCAGGAAGGGCAATTTATAGGTAATTCTTCCTAGGAGGTCACTTCTGGAGGGGATTTCCAATCCTACCCTCTGATGTTTGAGACAACAGGTCTATAAAGCTGTATCCTCAAATTCAATTTGCATGTCTATAGTAAAACTGCATTTGCGTCTGGACACATAGTTACAATAACTCATTACAATAGTTCACATGTTTAAGGCACTTTGAGAATTAGAGAACACTTTCCTTACAGCATTTTTTTTTTTGAGATATGCAGCCTGAGCAGTATTATCCCCATTTTATGGAAGAGGAAACCAAGGCTTAAATGACCAGCCTGCCACCACATAGCACCATTGCCATTGCCATGGATGCTGATCCTTAAGCACTTATTCTGTCTATGGGTAATTCATATATATGCTATATTTTCTAACTAGACTGTAAGCTTCCAGAAGGCAGGGAACATCATTTACTTCTTTACAAGATCACTGTCAGTAAACAGTAAGTATTCTGTCAACATCACTGACTGTTTACATGAAGCACTTGAACTAAAGTTACTAAAAGGCTATATACTACATGAAGAAGCATGGAAGCCCGAAAAGTTCATTTGAGGGTCTGTTACCCAGAAACAAAATGGAATTTCTCTGTTGTGCACATATGTACTCCAAAGGAAAATGATAATAAGCCTAAAAATTAAATGTCACCAATTTTCTCTGTTCCTTAGCTTCTAAGTTAAACATAACTTTCAACTGAAATTGCACATACATGATAGTCTAACCCTTTAGTTAATAAGAGCTCCTTAGATTGTAAGCCACTTTTGTGGTTTACAAAGAGCTATATTGTTTCATTTGATCTTTCCAACAACATGTTAAGGCAGAAGTAAGTCATATTTATGTAGCCTTATTAGCTGTTCAAAATGCTATCCTCGTAACAGTGCCCTGAGCTAGGATGGCATAAGCATTAGGATGGCCATTTTACAAATGAGAAAATTGAGGCATGGAGTAGTGACTTGCCCAAGAACACATAACTAGCTAGTAAGTGTTGGAAGTGGAATTTATAACCAAGTCACCTGACTCCAAGGCCAGTATTCACTTATCTCATTAAGCTCAAGTTACAAAAGAGGAAACAGATACTCCAAGGAGTAAAGCAACTTGTCCAAAGTCACTAGACTCTTCTTACTCTCAAACCAGGGCTCTTTCCACCAAACCATGCTATTTCTTTGGTTCTAGTAGTTTTTACTTAAGAAAACACTTGGTTGTTTTTAAAGGGTTAACATGATCACAGTTCATAAGGCAAATGGGAAGAAAAAGGCACAACGCTTCCTAAAACTTATTCCTAGCTCTCCAAATATTAAAAAAAGTCCAAGTGGTCTAGGAGATCTAGAGCCTTCATTCTTTCAATAAACTACTTCACGCTGATAAACACTCTCCCACTGGAGAGGAATCAGTGAAACAAATCCAAGTCATGTCCCAAGGAAAAAGGGGACATCTATTTAAAAATAGCAAATAACCCCCCCCCAAAATCTTTCCTTAGCACACCTAAATGGACACTGGGGGGGGGTGTCAGTCGCTGGAGAAGTGAACTATTTCTTTGGGAGCTTGACATCACATCTTTCAAGGTGACCCTCATTTCATCTCACCGGCTGCTTTTGTAAGCAGGCAAATATAAGCAAATTACGAATAGACAATGTTTGAAAAGAACACATTTTAAAATATCTCCCCTCTGGTTTTTTCCGTGGAATACATACCCTCCCCTGCTTAAGGAATTCTGCCCTAGCTGGCAGAATTCCCCCCCTTCCAACAAAGCAGCCCCTGCGCACACACATACACACACTCACAGAAGAAATCCAAGACACTCGTGTGGCCTGGGTTGAAGATTTCCAGCAGGCAGCTCGCCGACTTTACATTAATTCTTCTGTTTCATTCCTGAGATTTCCTGGGCTGCAGCGTGTGGGGTGCATCCTAAAGGGAGATCTTTGCTCTCAGCCCCCCTCAGGAGCTGCTTGGGATTGTCAGTCCTGAGAACATGGATCACTCACGGGGGGAGGGGGAGTCACACGGCAGCCACCCGACATTTCAGCTGGCAGCCAGAAGGGATAACCACCTAGCTGAACCGACCCAGCTCTAGAAAATTGTTGGGCTCAGCCAAGGAACCAAAAGGGGAAGCGTCAAGAGCCGCGAGTTGGGGGTCAGGAGATTGAATCTCTGCTCATTTGGCTGTAAAGATTCACGTGTACTCCATCGCAGACAACCTACCCCGCTGCAAAGCACAGTCCCTCCCCGCCCCCTTCTGCCCCCTACCCCCGCCCCTGCTTGTTAGTGTCCTCTTTGTGGCTTCTTCTTTTCCCCAGTAGGAAGTCAACTAGCATAATAATGAACCCCCGATGAGAACAACAGGGCTTTTGAGTCTTTGGGCTTCTCAGCGCCTTCCGCAGGAGCCTAGCAGCTGCAAAAACAGCCTTTATCATCTCCCTGCATCTGGCAGCATTCTGGTGAACGCGTCCATTGAACCTTCCCCCAAGAGGACGAAGTTCCCACCCTCCTGCTCGTTCTATCCCAACCTGCCCAGGGTTTGATTAATCGCGGCTCCTGAGCCTCATCCGCACACATCCATCACCGACCGAGAGCCCTTATCGACTCCTACCCACGCCGGGATGCCTAAGAGAGGGAAGAGGGATGCCATGTAACTGGAGAAGGAGGGGGTCTGGGGGCTTCTTAAGGTTGGGGGGTGAAAGTATAGAGGTAGAATCCAGAGCTTTCTGCTGTATTTCTGGTGCTGAGAAACACTGCAGGACTTGGGTGCCTCTAATCAGTTGCCATGACAACTGCCAGGGGCTGGAGGAGCGGATACGGGAGGGAGCAGCAATAGGGAAGCTGTGCAGGCTGAGCCATTTTGGCCTGAAATCACTGTGACAGTGCTTCAGGAGAGCTATTACATGGTTGCTGTGGCAACCAATGGGAGAAAATCACAGAGGAAATCTATAATTATTACAAGCCAGATACTGACTTACCCAGCGCAGTAATCAGCACATTAGAGCGATCCAATCTGAACTCTGAGAAGAAAGTCGTTTCTGGGAATGAAGCACCCAGAGAAAGGCACACCAGGCAGACCTGCTTACATCTCAGGGCCCAGTGAAGAGGGATCAGGCTAGGGCAGCAGATTTTATAGGTTAAAAAAAAAAAAAGCCTTTTAATCCATATGTGGCAAGCACATCATAAAAAATCATCTATGGTTTGTCGGGTTGGTTGTGTGTGTGTGGTCTTGACTTGACCTTTCAGGAGTGGCCTCTAGGGTCCCTTCCAACTATGATACTTGTTTGAGATTGGTTTGAGAAACTTCTTTCCATTAAATCAGAACAGCAGAGGTTAATCGGCTTGCCCCAGGTCACACAATTGGTATACCATCAGAGGTAGGACTTGAACTCATGTCTTCCTCACATTAATCCTAGCTCTCTGTCTACTAAGGCCATATTGTATTGTATGATGACTGATATCGGTGTGTGGTCAATCTTCCCAACTAGACCTCAAACTTTGTGAGGTCCAGGAGCTGTGTATGTCTTCTGTATATTTTAATTCAGCACATTGCCTTGAAATAAAAAGGCCTTTGTGAAATATTCACAGACTAATGAATGAATTTGCTTTTAGACACATTCAATACTTCATCTTTTGTTACTGGCTGTTCCTTATGCCTGGAGTGTGTCCTTCTCAACTCAGCCTCTTGGATTCCCTGGTTCCCTTCAAGGCTCAGCTCAAACACCACTTTCTACATGAGGCATCTCCTGAATTCTTTGGCAACTAGTTCCATTCTTCCTAAAACCATTTTGCATTCATTTTGTAAAAAGAATGAGACAGAAGAGGATCATATAGGAGCAGAGGGTATTTCTCAAGGATCACTCGATCCTATTACTTCCCCAAGGTCACACAAAAATGGAGCATCAGAGATGGGATTAGAGCTCAGGTCCTCTGACTCTATCTTTGGCCAAGTCTTTCCCCATATTGTTTCTCCCATTAGAATGTGAGTTCCTTGAGGGAATGAACTATGTGACTTTTGCTTTGGTATCCCCACTCTTGAGCACTGTGCTTGAGACTGATTTATTTTGTCACCAGTCAGTCATCAGAATAGAAGAGTAAATAGAGACACAGTTCATGAATGCTATGCTACTTCTTCACAGTGAAAACAACTCTGTTTGGAGACTTTAGTTATATAGAAGAAATGCAGTTCATTATATTACATGAAAACTTGCCAATTGCTGGTCATTTGAAAAAAAAAAAACAAAAAACCAAGAATATCCATAAGCTGGCTAACTGACATGTTTTAGATATTCCTATATATTTGACATTATTATTGTTACAAATAAAAGAGTGGTTGTCATAAACTGTGACTGCGAAAATATGGTTTTAAAACAGTGTCAAGTTAAATAGAAAATAAAGTGGTCGCCATGGGAAAATTCCCAAATATTAAATACCCAAGTCAGCTGGGTTTTATGGAGATTTTAATTAATACAAATAAGGAATCAAGGAAAGGGAGAGAGAGTGTAAGAGGAAATAATGTATGAGGGGCCTAGGCCATAAGAGAGACCAGTCAGTCTTTAATGCACTCACCATAAGATTTGTCCCAAGCAAGATTCTAGTGTTCAGAGAGACCCTCCAGTTTAGCTCCTCAGCTCCACTAAGTTCAGCCATGGAGCCCTTCAATTCAGCTTTGGCAAGCTGAACTTCTTCAGAGGCTTTTCTGACCTCCTTTTAAAGAGAATTTTCTCCTGTCACCTCCCCTAAGTTCTCACATCTACCAATCACAGTAGACGTTTTCACAGGACTGACCATTCTTAATTCACATCTTCTTTAGTTCTCAACTTCTCTGGGTAGACTAAAACTTCACACCTCTTTTGTTAAGCTTGTCCCTTGCAAGTTTGCAAGTTTCCTGACCTTTTAGTGATGAATTTGACCTTCATAGGTACTTAGGACCTTTTTGTATTAGATCTAAAAATAGACTTAGCTTAAGGGTTTTTTACTTCACTTTAAGTATGGGTTAAATACTTTTCATTGTTCAGTAAGGAGTTCACAATTTTATCTTCCCCTAAAGTATGCTTAAGTATGGGTGGAGTAATGTTAGAGTCCTCACATTTCTGATCAAGTACCTTAATTGTTTAAAATGGGGAATGGTCTTAACCAAATGTTCTAAGGTAGAGTGAGAATTTTTAACATTCACAAGTCTGAGAAATTTTAAGGTTCACATTGTCCAGGCATATGTTTCAGAAAGCACAATGTACCTTGAAAAGCTTCATGCCACAGAACCAAGAAGAACCCAGGGCTTACTCCTAAGGTTAAAGGCAGAATGTTAAAATAGTAAATGTCACATAGACCTGAGAGAGATAGAAATGGAACACATTATTATTATTAGCAAGTAAGCAATCAAGCAAGGGCATTTGACAACACTCAGTGTGTACCATTTAAACCAACAATTTGCAGGAAAAGGGCAAAGAGATGAGTCAACAGAATAAGAAAATGTCCACATTTTCATTGGTTGGGGGAATGATAAGATAAATCATAGAGTTTTTTTTAGAGTTAAGAGGAATCTTAAAGATGATTAATAGTTCAAGTCCCTCCTTTTGTAGGTGAGAAAAGAGACACTGGAAATAGAAAGGAATTTGCTCAAATGAAGGGGATTTGCTCAAAGGTAGAACATCTAGGTAGTGGGAGGGTCAGAACTAGGACCCAGGCTTCCTGACTTTTGATTTAATGTTCTATGCACTAATTAGGAGGTTAAAAGATTTGAAAATTAATCTACTAGGTGCTTAAAAGGTGAACCTGTCACTCTACAGAACACTAAAAAGCTCACAGCAAAGCAAAATTATGTTACAAACTGAGATAAGCCTCAATGTTCAGATCTGGGTTAGACAAAAGATAGAATATTTAGGACATGCTTATTATTTATATAAAGATAAGCAAGTAAGACAAACCTGTCCTCAAGGTGTTTACATTTTAATGGGGAACACAACACTGTGTGTGTAGTTTATGGTAAGGAGATGGCCCTAAAGTGCCATGAAGACCTGTTTCTTTTGAAAGCAAAAGCTCACCTATGGGAGTGAGGGAAGAAAGGGGATGAAGAATCAAATCCAAGATTCTGGTGTGAAGGAGATAAGGATGATGGCCACAGGTAGGTAGCAAGGTGAGATAGTCAGGAAAAATCATGTATAACTGTTCTTAATCATCTTTCAGGCATGTTAGTCTTTAGGGAATAAACTTCAGAGGGAAGGATGTGGCATATATTACTCAATTATTAAAAATCTCTTTATTAGTTTGTTTTAAACCAGTTCAGAATTTCTTGCCAATTCTCAGTTCCTAGAATATGTAATTAGCTGGGCAGTTGCTTCTGTCACTGATTTTCCTCTCTCATCTAATTCTCTGAAGCAAGAATTAGAAAATGAAAATCCACACACATTTGATTTTTCTTTTACATGGAATGAGTGGCTTCATTGTTCAACATAATCCTGTTAAGTTTACTGTCTCTAGTTCCCTCTTCCTTCTGTTGAGTATTAAGGCATTGACTCCTTGTTAGGAAGACCTGATTTCAAATCTCATCTCTGACATACTGAATGTGTGAACCTAGACAAGTCACTTAAGCTCTTGGTGCCTTAAGCAATGATATGTTATAATAACATTGGTAAGTGGAATTTCCTGATCTGGAAGCTCTCTATGCAAATGTAAACACAGGTTTTATTCTTTATCCTATTTCCTGGCAAATAGTACCATTTAAAAAATGTCTTAGTTTTCTCATCTATACAGTAAGGGATCCTAGGACCATACATTTAGAACTAGAAGGGCCCTCAATGGCAATCTAGTCCAGTGGCATCAAACTCATATAGAAAGCCCATTAAACTGTTTATTTATTATATCTGCTTATAGTCCATTTTTACAATATGGATCCCTATAGTCCACATATTGATTTGGAAAATAATCATTATCAATGTTTTATTGTATTTTTATTTATTTTGTTAAATATTTACCAATTACATTTCTAAAGTCTATGATCTCATAACCTGTCTAGCCTTGAGACCCTCACTTATAAAATGGTGTTAGACTATATTGTCCAACTGTAAAGGGGTCCTGAGATCAAAGTTTGAGAACTACTGAATTAGATGACCTCAAAGGACTCTTCTAGGTCTTTGATCTACAATCTTAGGCTGTACTGCCCCAGCTCTGCCCCATCTCCTTCCTTTTACAAATGAGGAAATGAACAGCTAGGGGGCTATTAAGGATATAGTTTGTCCAGGACCACCAAGTGAGTTAACTCCAATCCATACAATCAAGCAAAAACAATGGAAGAGGGTAGGAGGGGTGCATATGTGTATGCCTGTGTGTGTGGGCTATGACATCAATGCCTACTTAAACTGCCTTATTAAAAAAAATAATCCTTACTTTGTCTTAGAATTGATATTGGTCCTAAGGCAGAAGAATGTAAGGAAGAGGCAATTGGGGTTAAGTGACTTACCCAGGCTCATATAACAGTGTCTGTGGTTAGATTTGAACCCAGATCCTACTGTGTCTACAGGTCTGGCTCTTTATCCACCAGCTGTTCCTGAAATGCCTTATTTTGATACTTCTTTGTGAAATTCAAGAACTCTCAATGGTATAGCATCCATCAGAGAAAGGTACAAAAGAAGAGAAATTCAGGGTAAATACATCCAAGAGGACAGATTGGTATTCAAGTGACTGCATCCCTGGGTACACAAGACTTCCATAGATAGGAAAAAGCACTGGAATTGGATCCCAGCCCTGTCACTACCTGTATGAAAATGGGCAAGTAAATTAACTTCTCTGGGACTCAGTTTCCTCATCTATAAAAAGAGGGAGTTAGGCTACATACCATAAAATCCAAGTCTTACAATTGAATGAACTTGAGAATAGGAGACTGACTACCTCTTCCCTTTAAGAAGTCAGGCTGTGTCATATAAGAAGTCCAAGAGACCACAAGAAGAAATGTTTGGAAGCAGCAGCCGATGACAGTGAGAATGTCTAGACATTTAATTATAGGAAAACAACTATTGAATAACTCGATGCTGCATTAATGGAGAACCCCAGAGGCACTTGAAAATTGATCTGTGTTCTGTCAGATTTCCAAAGGTGTGAAAATAGGATACAAGCTTCAAAGTGGATCATAAAAAGGAATATTAACTTTTTTTTTTTGGCATTTAACCAGCTAAAATTGGATTTCAGTCCCCAGAAGGAAATATTTAAAGCTGAACTCCAATCAGTTCCATCTGAACTTTGGTGCATTTTAAATGCACATTGAGTTGTCTTTCTCTTGGTTCAGATACAACAGAGAAAGACAGGCGAGAGAGGAGAAAGAGAAGTAGCCAGCTGGGGTATGTGGATAGGGGCCAGAAGTTTCCCCAAGACAAGAAAAGAGAAAAATTCTTGAACCTTGGTTCCTTTTTTTAAAAACCCAAGACATGCTTGAAAAGTCTATAGACTTTTTCCTGAGCCTGGCATTTAAAGTTCTCCTTTTTACTAAACTGAATTGAAATCAAAAGGCTGACTTGATCCTTAGAAAACAAACTCTTGGCTATTATGCATGATTTCAAGCCTGGGCTACAAATTTTGGAGAAAACATATTATGCCAGCAAGGAGAAGTCTGGTGTTAAGCCACTGGTCATAATTCTAGTAATACCCATCCAAAGAAACAGCAACATCGAACCCAAGCTGCCTCTCTTCTCTGAAGAATTCAGTTTGCTTTTCCATAAATGGTCTCATCCATCCTTACATCAGCAGGACAAATGCTGACATTCCAATTTAAAGGAGGAGAATCTGAGGAATAGAGGTTAAGTGGCTGGTCACATTGAAGGCAGTTAATCAGAGGCTGTGCAGGGAGCAGATAGCATATTTGTTGATACTTGATTCTGTCTTCCATTGCAGTGTCCTGCGTCCACAGCTCTTGTAAGCTGTCGAAATGCAATTCTTCATTATATTTTTCTTTTCCCAGACTTCTCTGGAGTGATGAGGTTACACTGAATTCGCTCCAAGGTCTCTTCAAACACCCAAATTCACTAGGGGTATTTCTCGGCACTGGGGCAGGGCGGGGATCTCTAGAGAACTTCTTGCCCCAAGTGTCTACCTTCTTCCTTCTCCTCACCGTCCAGAAAAAGTCACATGAACTTGCTTGGAAATGCTATAATCTATCTTGGCTGCCAGCTTCACTGTACCAGAACAGAAGGTCAAGGGAGCACATGAGACTCGAGGACAACCACTTTTTCTATGAGAAGACCCAAAAGCAAACCCTCACAAATTTTAGCTTTACAGCACTTTCTCCACAACAATCCCATGAGTTCAGTAGTGTAAATATTAGTATTTTGGACTGGACCTGTGATTTCATTGGTAAAAGCAAGTCATAGTAAAGAAATACCTTCTACCAATACAGATGGCACCTGCATTCGTGCTCTGTAAATCAGTCCTAAAAAAGATGCCTTGTGCCCATGGAGAAGTTAAGTGACTCATCCAGGGTGAGAGAGTCAGTAAATGTCAGAGGCAGAAATGGAACTGAGTTCTGAGACCAGCTCTCTCTACTCTACCACAGCCACCTCTCATGATCAATAATCCCGCCTAACAGAGAATGAAACTCAAGTATGGAAGAATTTGCCAAGATCACATAACTGCTAAGTCAGTCAACCAATCGATGAACATTTTTTAAGTGTCTAGTACATGCTGGGGCACTAAGCTAAATTCTAGGAATACAGAAAAGGGAATAGATGGTTTCCATCCTCAAAGAGCTTATAGTCTAATAGAGAAGATCACAGAATATCGTAGATCCAGTTAGGGGAGCCTCAGAGGCTATCTAGTCTAACCCCTCATTTAAAGAGCAGGAAACTGAGTCACTCATCATGCCTTGCCTTGTGCCTGGTTAGACTCTTGAGCTACTCTGTGTTCTCTTTCCTATTCAGAAAGGTAGGCTTCTCACCTTCTTTACAGTCTTTGAAGGACTTTGTTCTAGGACCCATCTCCTCTTTTTTTTTTTTGCCAGGAAATCAGCCCAGGACAATAGCTGCAGACACTTGAATACCAACCTGTCCTCTTGGATGTATTTACCCTGAATTTCTCTTCTTTTGTACCTTTCTCTGATGGATGCTATACCAGTGACACAAACATTGAGAGTTCTTGAATTTCACAAAGCAGTATCAAAATAAGGCATTCCAGGAACAGCTAGGTGATTAGTAGATAAAGAGCCAGACCTGTAGACACAGGAGGTTCTGGGTTCAAATGTAACCACAGATACTGTTATGTGAGCCTGGGTAAGTCACTTAACCCCAATCGCCTCTTCCTTACATTCTTCTGCCTTAGGATCAAAACTTAGTGTCAGGGAAGGTGGTGGTAGTGGTGTGTGTGTGTGTGTGAAAGAGAGAGAGAGAGATGGGGAGGGGAAGAGAGAGATATGGGGGAGGGGGAGAGATATGGAGGAGGGGAAGAGAGAAAGAGAGAGAGGAGGAGAGAGAGAGAGAGAGAGAGAGAGAGAGAGACAGAGACAGAGAGAGAGAGAGAGAATAAAGGGGGGGGTGACAAATGAAAGTTGTGCTAATGCAGAACTCCAAGTTCACTTGTTCCTTCATGCTCTCTTTAGCAGCGGGAACACTCACTCCCCCACACGGCAGCCTGCCAGCCCGGCAGTTCCAGTTCCAGTTCCAGTGGGGAGCTCAGCAGTATATCTTTTCTATTTCCTACTTTAAAAATAAAAGAAAAAAAATCTCAAATCAAGTATTTCCTTTTTCAGGTTCTAGGATATGTTTTGGCTTCTCTGTTTTAATTTTTTTTTCATTAAAAAATCTTTGCATTGAGAGAATCTAGGAATAGGACTAGCTAGTAGGCTGCTATGAGAAAGGCCTATGAACCAACAGGACATGGAGGCAGCATAATATAATAATAGCTAGCATTTATGTAAGTGCTTTTAGACTTGCAAAGCACCGAGGGAACTGAGGCTGAGAGAGGTTAAGTGATTTGTCCAGGGTTTATACAGTCCATAAGTATCTACAGCAGGATTTGAACTCATGTCTTCCTGATTTTAATTTCAGGACTCAATGTACTATTCCATCTAGCTACCTATATAGTATATGGATAAACCTTTGGATTTGAGTCCAGAAGACCTAAAACAATCCTGCTGTATGCATTTATTTACTAGTCATGTGCCTCTGGAAAAACAGTTAAACTCCATTGGCCTCAGTTTCCTCATCTGTAAAATGAGGTGATCAGATATGATGGTTTTAAAAGTTCATTTACTTCTAAATGTATGATGCAATGATACCTTTCCTGAACAGAGAGCCAGGACAGTAGTGACTCACTACTGATTCTCCACCATCTGATGCAGTTACTGGCAAAGTAGATAAGAGTGTGAGCCTGGAAGTTAAGAAGGCCTGAGTTCAAATTCAGCCTTAGACACTTACTAGTTGTATGATCTGGGCAAGCTGCTTCACCTCTATTTTCCTCGGTTTCCTCAACTGTAAAATGGGGATAGTAATAGCAGCAACCTTCCAGAGTTGTTGCAAAGATTAAATGAGATAATACTTGTAAAAAAAGCACTTAG
Source organism: Monodelphis domestica (assembly GCF_027887165.1). Taxonomy (NCBI): domain Eukaryota; kingdom Metazoa; phylum Chordata; class Mammalia; order Didelphimorphia; family Didelphidae; genus Monodelphis; species Monodelphis domestica. The sequence continues at coordinate 179,674,803 of NC_077233.1, read as the reverse complement.
TTACTATATATTTATATACTATATTACTAGATACTATGCATTTATAAATGTTATGCCCTTCTCTTTTCATCCTACCAGCTTATGATCTAGACTATGGATAATCAGGATACTATGGGGAGGGGCATAGATGTCCAACCAGTCCTATGAACCAGCTTCATTGGAGAGACTCATCTTCTCTCTCTTACCTTTTTCTTTGACCTAGAACTTTGTTAGAGGTAGCTGTGGCTCAGTAGTTAGGATTACTGGGTCTGGAGTCAGGAAGACCTGAGTTCAAATCCAGCATCAGACATTTATTCGGTGTGTCACCCTGGGCAAGTCACTTAATCTCTGTTAACCTTAATCCACTAGAGAAGGAAATGGCAAACTACGCCAGTATCTTTGCCAAGAAAACACCATGGATAGCTATGATCTATGGGGTCATGAAGAGTTGGACACGAGTGAAGAGACTAAACAACAATGGCCTTTTGGGGCACTCATGACACACAGGAGTATTCTCTGGTTCCCCTGAACCCTGACATGATTATATCTGCAGTCCACAGCATTCTGAGAAAAGTCTGATTATGTCTTCTGCCAATGTACTCGTCTGTATATTAACATCGGTCAGGAATGATAGCAGTTGGATGAAGTTCAGAGAAGATATGATCTGCTTATTCCCAAGTCTCCCAGGAGCTCCCAGCAAGCAGCAGAGAGCGGGGTGTTTCACAGTACCCCATCCATAGAAACTCTGGCCATCAGCCAGCCAACTGGCCAACAGTTACTGAGTTATGCTTTTAAATACAATCTTTTTAGACTAACCATGTTATGAAATGGCCACTATATAACATTCGACAGTATTCAAATGCTTTCAAAGATATTCAGAATGTTGAGGGTGTGAAGAGTCCCTCCAGTCCAACCCATATCAGAACAAAAATAGTCTATGCAACAATTCTAAGTCATCCAACCTCAGCTCAAAGACTTCTACCGTCAACAAAACTCACTGCTTCCTGAGGCTGCCAGTTTCCCTTCTGGAAATGTCTTTTATCTCAATCTTCATAAAGATACTGAGCTCAGGTTGGTATATCTGAGTACTGCTTCAGCTAGATAGGAGCTTCCGTGACACTGGCCTCCTGGTATTTCATTTTGTTTTTTGAGCAAGATTCTCCATCTCTTATCTCCGGCATTTTCACTGATTGTCCTTCATGCGTCCAGTGTTTTCCCTTCTCATCTCATCATCTCAAACTCCTGGCTTCCCTGGCTTCCAGCTTTCAGCTAAAATCCCACCTTCTACAGGAAGGGCTTCCCAAACTCACTTAATTCTCAGAACTTTTCTCTGTTGGTCACTCCCAATTTATTCTCTATATAGCTTGTTTGTCTATGCTTTACATGGTGTCTCTCCCATTAGGCTATGAGCTCCTCAAAGGCAGAGACTGCCTCTTGCCTTAATTCTTGTGCCTTTCCTCTATTGGCTATTTCCAATTTATCCTATATATATAGCTTCTCCGTATATAGTTGTCTACATGTTGTCTCTCTTAGCTGTGAGCTCCCCAAGGGCAGGAACAGTTTTTTGCTTTTCTTTTTTTTTTTGTATGTCCATGACTTAGTACAATCTTGGCACGTAGTAGACACAATAAATGTTTGCTGACAGATTGACCATGAAGTCTTCCTTGATCACTCCATCTACATCAAACACTTGATATAGTACTTTATGTATGATGTGTCCTGCTGGGAACAACCCTGAGAAGCAGATAATGCTAAATCTTTATTATACTGATGAAAAAAAATGTTGCTTCAAAGAGCATCTGACTTACCCAAGGTCACAAAGCTAATAAATATTAGAGCCAAGATCCAAGCCAGGTCTTCTGCTTTCCATGAGACCAGCATTGACTGGCTGTGTGGATGATGCATATTCTGTATCACCTTCTATTGTATTGTATTGTATAGTTAAGTGATCTTCCTTGGTGAGCTCATCAACTCCTATAGCCTTATTTATCATCTCTCAGAAGATGACTTCCAAAGTGATATAAGAGCACTTCTTTCTCTCTCCCAAGGCTCCAGTCCCACATCTTCAATTGCTTGTTAAACGTTTCCATCTGGATGTCCTCTTGGCATTTCAAACTCATCCAAAAATGGAACTTATTATATTTTCCCCCTAAATCTAGTCCTGCTCCTAATGGCCCCATTTCTCTTTCAGGTCCACTATTTTTCAAGGAATCCAGATTAACAGCTTGAGAATCATCATTAACTCTTCTCTCTCCTCCACCTCCTTTGTCCAATATGTTGTCCAGTCCTATTGATTTGAACTCCATCACATCTTTCACATTTCTCTCCACTAATACATCTCTGCTTTGGTTCAGAACCCCAACGCTTCTCCCAGGACCATCACAATAGCCTCCTAATTTGTCTCCTTTTCTCTATGTTCTCTTTTTAGTTTAGACACAGCTGCCAAAACAACATTCCTAAAATATAGAGTGGATCATGTCATTCCCTTTCTCAAAAATCTTCAATGGCTCTTTGTTGCCTCTAGGACAGAATATCATCTGCTCACAGCCTGGAATTGAAAACCTTCAACAATTTGGCTATCAATCCAATCCTTAGTCTTACTTAATATTGCTCCCTCACACACTCCCCATTCCAGTCAAACTAGCTTACTTGCCATTCTACATACATGGCATTCTTTCTCTTCATGCCTAGCATGCATTCATCTTCACCTGTGCCTTATAGAATTCCTAGCTTCCCTAATTGCACAGTTCACAAGGGTTTTCTTGACCCGCCCTGTCCTTGGGAAGCAATTCCTGTGGAGGAGGGGCCAACTATTGACTGTCTCCTACTGCAGAGGCAAATCTAGCCTGGCTGAAGCAACAAGGCAGCCTTGGAGAGAGGCAGGAAGAAGTAAATGCCAGGCAAGTCAAACTAGCACCACCACCTTCACTTTTACCTCTTCTCAGATCCCAATGGAGGTAACCTCTAACTCTGAATCCAAGAACCTTGGGAATAGCAGTGGTCTCCTATACTACCAGGAGGCAGTTAAGTGACTCAGGGGATGGAGTGCTGGGCCTGGAGTCAGGAAGATGAGTTCAAATCTAGCTTCAGACACTTCCTAGCTGTGTGCCCCTGGCAAGTCACTTAAACTCTGACTGCCCAACAGAAGGATCCACTTTAGCTGGAGAAGGAAGTGGCAAACCACTCTAGTATTCTTGCTAAGAAAACCTCATGGATAGCTATGGTCTTATAGGGTCACGAAGATGTTGGGCACAACTGAATGACTGACAACAACAACTTAGACTACCAGTCCTGCCTCCATCTCAAGCCCTGCAGTCATCATGGAGGAGAGCAATTGCTGTATAGAAGGGGTCCACCTTCCTTGATACCAACAACTACTGATCAACTGACACCATTGAGCATATGAGCCCAAGAGCACTGAGAAGGGCAGCCAACCCCAGATCACAGGTCCTGCTTCTAGTCAAGCTTTCATCGGTAATCCTCCCCAAAAGCATTCCCCATGGAGATGAGATCTGACACTAGCATCTACAGGGACTCTAGCCCATTGCTCTTTCAGCAGCCACCATGACTGGAGACCCTGCAAACAAATTTCTTACCACCAAAAGCCTCAACACTGTCATCTGGTTCAGTGTCTCAACATCAAAAACAGAAGTGATCATGCCAATGGAAAAGACATTAAAGTTGCATTAATATCTGCTTTGCTGCTGTATCCTAATGATCATGGGACCTTTCTGTCTGACTTGCTGCTGAAACCTCTTATATATATATATCACTTGGAGAACAGGAAAGGTCTTGATTTTGTATCTATATTCCCACCCCTTAGCACAGTGCTTTGCATATTATAAGCCCTTAATAAATGCCTTTTAATTTGTTCATTGAAATTATACACTTATCTGTGTATATGCAATATCTCTCTAGCAGAATGGAAATTCCTTGAGAGCACTGACTATTTAATTTTTGTCTTTGTATCCTTAGCACCTAGAACAGCGCCTTGCTCATAGGAATTGCTTAATAAATGCTTGGTGAAATGAAATGTCTCCTTTCTCCTACTTAATCATAACTGCCTAAAGTGTGGATGTTGCTGAGTCTTTTAGCTTTAGATCTAGATAGCACTGAGCAAAAAGTAGGTTTTGGGGGTAGCTAGGTGGCTCAGTAGATTCAGAGAAAGGCCTGGAGTTGAGAGGTCCTGGGTTCAGATCTGACCTCAAACACTTCCTAGTTTTGTGATTAACTCACATTATCTAGTCCTTACTGCTCTTCTGCCTTGGAACCTATGCCTAATAACAATTCTGATTCTAAGGCAGAAGGTAAGGGTTTTTTTAAAAGTAGGCTTTGAGGGAATGTCTAAGGCAGGAAAGGGTCACCCCTCTAGCATCCCTGACACCATAGAGTTGTTCTGATAGTTGTTCCTATCTAACAGTCACCATCACAACTAGCCTCTTGGGTAAGTGTCATCAATTCCAATTCCACTTCACTTTTTTCTCTCCTAACTTTTCACCTTTCTCAGGGCTTCCATGAATATTTCTGAATTATAATAATGATAATAGTGCTGCCCATCCACAAAGACATTCTCAGGTGTGCTGGTTTCTAATAGGACAATGCCTCTATGTTCAATTCTAACTGATCTAAAAATCAACTTGTGATGTTTAGTAATTAATTTAGTATATTTAAGTATAAACTCTCAACACTGCATTCAGGGACCCATCTAAGTGTCCATCCAGTCTTATCTCATACTACTCCCTTTCATGTATTCTGTGTTCCAGGCAAACTGGATTACTCTCTGTCCCTTTTCTTATCTTGTCCTCCCTCTCGAATTTCTTTGCCTTTATTCCTGACCTTCTCCTTGCCCAGGATAGATTCCTCTTGCATACCCATCTGCTAAAGTTCTTCTCTTCTTTTATGGCTCATTCAATGAAGAGCTATTCCCTTTGTGAAACCTTCTCTGATTTCCTTCCCTAAAGCATTCCAGGTCATTGCCTCATATGGTCTTAGATCTTGAGCTAGAAAGAATCTCAGGAGGCATACAGTCCAACCTCACAGTTTTACAGATGAGGAAACTGAGACCCAAGACAGTTAAGTGACTGGTGTAGTCAAGAACAAATAAGGTAGTGAACCCAAGACCTCTAACTCCAGAGTTGACATTCTTTTCATTGTATTATCCTAAGTGATTTCTCCCCCTTCAAATCTCTCTGTGCCTTTTCCCAGGACTTCTTCATACTTGTCACACTTTCTCTATCAGTTATTTATCTACTTGTCTCAGAAATATTTATCTGTTTAGGCACCAGCAGTGACTTGGACATAGTAAGCACTTAATAATCAGTTTACTGTTAAATAAAAGCAAGACACTGGCCTACATGTATATTATCAAAGCCATCTTCAGTTTTCCTATGCATTCTGGTGAGAATTTTGTGTGTGTGTGTGTGTGTGTATGTAAGGGTGCCAACCCGGCACAGGTAGACCAAAATTGATCTGGAGGGTTTTTGAAATGACAAAGAGATCTTTGCACAAAAACATCTGAGCACTGTCAGATTAAGATTTAGAGGCAAGACCTGAGTTCAAATCTTACTTCAAATCTTAACCTCTTTCTCTTTGCCTCACTTTCCACATGTCTAAAATGAAAGGATTATATTCAATAGTCTCTAAGGTCCCTTCCAGATTTAAATCTGTGATCTTAAGAACATGTGATTTGAAATTCTTAATATACAGAGAACACGAATACCAAATCTACTTTGTGTCTGCTGGAGAAATAAGTTTGTGACCCATTGGTTGCATTCATTCTTGCATGTTCAGGGCCAGAAAGCACTGGGGAAAGAAGTTGAATGACAGAATTTATGAGAAGGCTGTCATGCTGCAGTGGGAAGGAAACTCAAATCACTTGGTTCTTGCAGAAACCTAAAATTAACGTGAGGCATAAACTTCTTACTGAAGCCTGTCAAGTCCATCTGCTTCCCACCCCACCCAGTCACTGAACTAAAATCTAGGTGAGTTCTTTTCTTTTACTTCTCTCTCCTTCAGCTCCAAACTTTCTTCCAGGTAATGCTACTTTCTTTTTCACTTAAGCGGTTAATGCAGCATTTCCCCAGCACTTTGTTTTTTACAAAGAACCTTCCATCTAAGAAGAACCACGACTCTGCTCATTTCGTAGATTAGAGGAGACAGAGAAAAGGTAAATGACTTTGTCAAGGTCACTGCACAAATCTCAGGGAGAAAAAACACTCCAAGATTCCTTGGCTGTGTTCTTCCTGGGCTGCTCCACTCCTAAGAACTAATCTACTTCTCAGCCTGGTGAGTACAGCACAGACAAGGGATGTTGGACTTTGAGCTTTATTTCAAAGATGCCAAGAAATGGGGGCTGACATTTCAAGGAGATGTGTCCCATTCAAAGGCAAGGAGATGTGGTTACTGTTGGCAAGAGTTCTCTAGTTTAACATTTTTCTTCTGAGGACCTTCTTTCCCTCTTTAATTAGTATCCTAACTCTTCTTCCTGCCTAAAAGCTGCAGCAAAATCCATCCCTTGGGCCTCACTGAGGGCTATTAATGCCGTGAAGATTATTGGCACTGCTTTCAGTGATTTGGGAGTCCCTATCCACAAAAGCCAACAATCTATTTAACAACAATATTCTTCCTATAATGCTATATGGTTGTAAATCATAGATCAACCAGAATTTCTGAAGAAATCAAAATTGTAGGTTACTCAACAATAGTGAGCATAAATTATTTTCACTTTATTAGCAGCAAAAATTTTGGTGAGCAATGACATAAAAATATTATCCAGGAATTGAGGGCAGGTACTATTCTATCTTTGTATCCCCCTATACTAAAGATAGTGTCTGGTACATAGTAGGCACTTAATAAATGAGCACCAAACTGAATTGAATTGTATAATCAGAAAAAAATGTGTCTGAGGCCAGATCTGAACCCAGAGCCTCTCATCTCCAGGCCTGGCTCTCTATTCACTAAGTCTCTTAGCTGCCCAATAGGCATATATATATATATTTTTTTTTTTTAAATAATCAACAGCTATTAACAACAACTACTATACTATTTGGAGTATGTGGCATTTTTCTGACATTATGAAAAGGAGTCCCCAGAATTGAAAAGGTTAAGAAACAAAGACCTGGAAAAACACAGGATTTGTTGGCCTGATCTTTTATGGAGGATTTGTGGGAAGACATGAACAAGAATCACACAGGCTGAGGATATATGAATAGGTCATGGTTGGGTCTTCACCATAAGGATTGTGAAGATTGGATTTGGCTCTCCTCTAATAATAACAATGAAGATACTTAGCTCCTCCTTCGCTGTGAAGATTAAATTGTAATCCCTATCTATTTTTAGATTTTAATCCCCAAAGTGTAAACACAGTACTTAAAGTTGAGTATGGAGATCTGCCCATTTTGGATTTTAACCATAAAAAGATGTAAAGACCTATTTCATATATTGCGTGGGAGGTCTGTGACCCACGTGTGAAAGAGTGGGCAGTCCAAGAGTGGAGCGTTGGCTATGATTGGTAGATGTAAAAATTTAGGGGAAGTGACACAAGAGAAAAAGGTCTTTAAAAGTGGAAACAGAGACACACAGAGAGATACCTGAAGGGAGTCACTCATAGTGAAGAGAGGAACTTGGAGTGAAGAGAGACTTGGAGTGAAGAGGGACACTTGGAGTTTTAAAGAGACACACTTGGAATGCAGCCTGCTGGTGTTGAGGCTGATAAAAGAATCTGCTGATTGAACTGACAATGTGGTGAGTGTAAAGGCTGACTTCTTTCCTTGCCCTTTGTGGAGGCATGAAGCCTCTGGGAAAGGCCCATCATCTTGAGACTCCTTTCCCCTGGTTGGGGCCTTAGTATTTCTACCTGGCTCAGAGGAAGTCGGAGCCCTCTCTCTTTCAATCTCTCTCTCTCTCTCTCTCTCTCTCTCTCTCTCTCTCTCTCTCTCTCTCTCTCTCTCTCTCTCTCTCTCTCTCCTTCCCCTCCCCTTTTCTCTCTTCCTTAATATCTTCCCTCTATTGTAAAAACAAACTACCACAAATTCCATTTTACTTTAGTAATTCATTTTTAGGATTTAGAAATTAAATCTCTGGCAACCAATTAAATCTATTCAGTCCAATCATAAATCTAACAGGGCCTAGTAAGTCTAAACACTTTGAATTTTGGTCTAATCATTTATTCAACAAATTTTTATTAAGCATCTACTATATACAGCTTTAAAAAACCTTTATGCTCTGTCTTAGAATCATTGTTAATATCTAATCTTATATGTAATCTCTAATAATTGAATATTAATATTGATTCCAAAGTGGAAGAGTGGTAAGGACTGGGTAATTGGTGTTAAGTGACTTGCTAGGGACAAATAGCTAGGAGTTAGGAAGTTCATGAGGCCAGATTTGAACCCAGAAACTGTGGGGTTTTCCTTAATGGACTTCCCTGACCAGCAGGGTCCCACAAGGGAAGGGGCTCACCTTTGTCTTTCATAGATGTGAATATGCTTGGGATGCTACAGAAACTATCATCTCTAGACCTGGCTCTCCATCCACTGAGCCACTAAACTGCCTCTATCTACTACAAATATATAGCACTGTACAAGGTGCTAAAAAGATATATAAGGAATCTAATAAGGGAAGATAATAGATGAATATAGGAATGAATTATTAAGTACTTATGCACACCATCATGTAGCTAACAAAATATGACTCCAAAGAAGAAAGTGCCTACCTGGAAGATATTATCTAAAATTTAAATGTATAACATGTTTTCAAGCAGAGAGTCTAAATGAAACTGGCCAAGGTTTTTCTGTTTTCAAAAAGTATCCACAGCAGGGCAAAATTTAAGTGACTTTAACAATTGAGTCTATACTATCTTCTGGAGACCTTTCACTAAGAGTCACGAGTCTTAACTAGAGTTTATGTTGAAACAAAAATTAATATACATATCCAAATTATTTTTTATGAAACAAAAATCTCATTCTCTTCCTATTCTCTCCCCTCAAGCTTAAGGGAAAACAAAAAATGAAACAAAATCTTTATAATAAATATGCATAGTCAAGCAAATTAAGTTACCACAGTGGCTATGTCCAAAAACATGTCTCACTTTGTATATTTAGTCCATCACCTGTCTTTCAGGAGGTGAGGTGGGTAGCATGAGAAACTGAAATTGTCAACACAATATGACTTGTACCTAGTGGTGGCTCTTTCCCTGAAATCATTAGAAGAATAGAAAAAGTCATGGTGTTGAATAAGAGTCCTCTGTAACATTTTCTGCCCCAAACAAAAACTTGCTAGAATCTTCTATTTGTAGGAATTGCTAGAACCCATCCTCCCCAAAACAGAAGTTAGCATTCTATTGAAAGTGTAGTCATTTTTCCAAATCCTCTGCAGGCCTTAAAAAACCTCTGCAATAGAACTGGAAATTGAGGAGATGCTCATCAATTGGGGAATGGCTGAACAAACTGTGGCCTATAATTGTGATGTAATAAGAAAGTGCCATAAGAAATGATGAACAGGTTACTTAAAAACAAAACAAAACATGGGGGCAGCTGGGATGCTCAGTGGATAGAGTGCTAGGCTTGGAGTCAGGAGAATCTCAGACACTTCCTAGCTGTGTCTGGCCACTTTTAACTCTTCTGGCCTAACCCTTAGTAGCTGCTTATATTAATTCTATGATAGAAGGTAAGGGTTTAAGACAAACAAAACCATGGAAAGGCCTACATGAAATTGTAAAAAGTGAAATAAGCAAGCCAAAAGAAAGGTATATACAGCTACATAATTAATGTTTCAAGAATAATGAATGTCCATCTCCAGAGAAAGAACCGATAAATAGAAACACGGGAGATATAGTCTATAGGTACATCTATATTGCTTTTGGTCAGAGGATGTCTTCTATTGTAAGTGGGATTTTGCACAGAGAGGAACTGTCCTTAGTTGTCACTCATGCCTCTCCTCAACAGTCCATCTCCCCTCTGTGCAAAATCCCACTTACACTATAGTATGGGAAGGGTAGGGTGGGAGATACTAGGGAATCTTAATGTAACCAATCCACAAATTACCTCCTTGGAAAAAAAATCCCTGTAATGCATCCCACAACCCCAACTAAGACTTGGAGATGGGGGAAAGCATATTTGATTCCAGCTCTCTAACGCTGTTTCTTTTTTTAAATGAGTTCACTTCTTTGCAAACCAAGAACGTCAGAGTGGGTGAGGAAATGGATGCCCAGATTCATGAAAATCACATCCATCTTCTGGGCTAAAAACAGCTCTGAGGAGTCCTCCTGTCTTGGGAGAGTGAAGGACAGTTTAATTAGATTTTGTGCTGGCTTATATGACTTTGGTTTTATTCTGTTAAAACACAGACTCGTGTCTTAATCAAGGCCCTTGGAACTGTCAGGCACCAGGGTGAAGAGGGCAGACCAGGTCTCTGGCACAAGTAGAAGAGACCAGAGCCTACTCTTGAATGCCTTGTTGGATGGGCTAGCTCAGGCACATGAATGAGCTCATAAAAATGATCTACTAGGGTTAAGAATACAAAATGTCTCTCACTAAAAGACTGTTGTATTCTCTGTTTTTAGTTCTGGCTTTGACTAGCTGTGAATAACTTCTGCTTTAGTGACCTTGAGGTCAATATGTGTCTCCAAGGGCTGGAACATTCATACCAAAGAGATTAATGTCTTATTTCTGCCATTACTTCTTTTCATCTTTCTCTGTTTCTCTCCTCTCTCCACTCGTCTTCTCCCACAGAAATACCATGCCAATTCTGGGGCTGATTATTCTAAGCATCTTGAATACTGGCTGACTCATTCATGCATTTGTTAACCATCAATTCCATACAATACACCTGCATCATCCGTATTTTAAGCCCCTTGGTCTGAGTTTCTCTTCTTATTGGTAGAGATGGAGGCACTGCCCTGTGTGAGGAATGGGGTAGAGACAGTGAAGGGTGAAAGCTTCAGTTATTGGGAAATACCCCTTTGGAGATTCTCCAAGGAAGAATCTCCTTTGCATAGCATCGATTCTGCCTCCAGCTTAGAGAGAGAAGATGAAAGAGGCCAAACCCACTGCAGGTTGCTGAAGGAAAAGACCCCAACAACTGGGAATACATGAGAGGAGCAATTAGTCTCCTTCATGTCTCTACCTCCTGTCGGTACATTATAGACTTTGGGAGTTTCCTCTTGGGTGGGATCAAAGACACTCTTGGTTGAGCTAGGTTATCTCATCTCTCTCCCAATGGGAGAACTCCTTCACTCTGGTATCTATTCTCCTATGTATACCTTCTCTAATTTTTGTTTTGCTATAATCTGGATAAATGAGTTTCTCTGCCATTTGCTGTATGTGTTCATTGTAAAGTGGGAAAAGAATCAAGCCTTGTTTATAGAGTTTGGGATCCTCCTTCACCTCAAAATGTTCCTAGATGAACAATACTTACAGGAACCTATAGATAAACTTTTGGCCTGGCAATCCCCTATCTCTGAGGGGAATAGAAGGGTCGCCTCTGGTCCCAACTTCCTGTTTCCCCTCCTGGCAGGAATAAAAGTTTCCCTTGGAGGAGAGGCTAGAGATGTCTCTTCTGCCTCTCTTCAAGCTACACACAACATAGTCCCCTTGTCACTACCTACAACTGTACAACTAAAGGAGAGAAAGAGAAATAAGGAATTTATAATCTAGTAAAGGGAGAATAGAGATGAATGAAAGAAAGAAAAAGTATGTATTAAGTACTCTTATTCCCCATACTGTGCTAAGTACTATAGATACAATAAATAGCAAGAGAATCTTTGCTCTCAGAGACCTCACATTCTGATGGAATACGATGATCCATATAATGATGTATATGGAAAGAGAAAATACAAATTAGAATGCAAATTCATAAGATGCATATAAAGTGCTAAGACATCAGATGACCAAGTATAACTTGGGGTGAGAAGGGGAGAAATCAAGAAAGGTTTCAAGGGGCATCTAGGTGTCTCTATGGATTGAGCCGCCAGTCCTGGAAATGAGAGGTCCCCAGGTTCAAATCTAACCTCAGACTCTTCCTAGCTGTGTGACCCTGGGCAAGTCACGTAATCTCCAGTGCCTGACCCTTTCCACTCTTCTGCCTTGGAATGGATACTTAGTATTGATTCTGAAGATGGAGTACTTAAAAAGAAAGAAAGAAAGACAGTTATCTGGACATTCCCTTCTTGCTCTTGCCTCTCAGCATCCCTAGCTTCCTCCTTAGGGATGGAATGTGTTCCCCTTTGGTATCCTCACTTTCTAGCACCCTGCCATGTACCTTAGGGACTGCTTAAGAAATGTCTGTTGAAAAAAAAAAGAAATGTCTGTTGAATTGAATGAAAGCAAACACAGAGGGGTGAAGTGTTGAAGCAAAAGTCTCTGGTGCAGCATTGCTGGGGGATGGAACATCTGAGAGAATAAGGCTGGGATCAGATTGTGGAAGGCCTCAAATGCCAGACCAAGGACTTTGGTCTTTGTTAAATTATCCTGCTAATGATAGAATGAAGGCATGGAAGGGCCCTTTAAGGCCACTTAGCCTTAAATTTTAGGAATAGCCTCTCATTTTACAAATGAGGAAACTGAGCACCAGAGGGGTTAGTTAAGGGAACTTTGCCCAGGGGGTAGTGAGTAGCAAAGATGAGATTCCAACCAAGTCTTTGGGCTTCAGATAAAGGCCCTTTTAAAAAAATACTCTTACCTTCTGTCTTAGAATCAATACTAAGTATTGGGTCCAAGGCAGAAGAATGGTAGGGGCTAGGCAATGGGGGTTAAGTGACTTGCCCAGGGTCACACAGTTAGGAAGTAGCTGAGGTCATATTTGAACCCAAGACTTCATGCATCCAGGCCCAGCTTTCCATCCTCTGAGCAATCTCATTGCCCTAGCTTGGCTTCATCTTTTTTTTTTCTTTTAAACACTTACATTCCATCTTATAATCAATACTGTGTATTGGTTTCAAGGCAGAAGAGTGGTAAGGGTTAGGCAATGGGGGTTAAGTGACTTGTCCAGGGTCACACAGCTGGGAAGTATCTGAGGTCCTATTTGAACTGAGGACCTCCCATCTGTAGGCCTGGCTCTCCATCCACTGAGCAACCTAGCTGTCCCCTTGACTTAGACTTAATAATAAATGTGGCCTTTGCCCATCATATGGTCCATGCTACAACAAAAAGACTTAAAATGGTAACTTAACAGCAATGGAAAAAAACCCTGTAAACACACTATAGCATGCTATCAAGGGGGATCTATTCATGAAAAAATGGTGAAAAAGACATTCTCAAGGTGACACAGGGTGGGTAAAGGAGGTGGAAGAGTCATTTTTGGGACAGAAAAAACAGCAGAGACAGTCTGAGCTGATGCCCTTCAATACAGTAAACAAATACAAGAAAAACCTCCAGCGGATTGATTTCTGGGAAAATATGGATAGGTCTGTTGAAGGAATGGGTGAAAATTGGGGATCTTTCAGAGCATCAATGTCCAAAAGGAAGGGGTTGCTATTATCCTCATTAATGTTGTGTGGGCCTTGGGGTACCTGTCAGATAGAGGGTGAAGCAGGACTACTGGAAGAAGGAGGAGGCAGTCAAATGGAAAATTAAAAAGGGGAAAGGATTAGAAAGAAGGAAGCGTGATGCCTTGCATATATAGTGGGTACTCAATAAATGGTTCTAGAAATGAATTACATTTTTACTCTATTCAGACTTCTTGGAGAACTGGAGAATAAACCTAGTACCAGAAATCTCAGACATTCCAGTTGGGAATTTGACCAATGGAACTATAACTAGGTAGGGGTAACCAGGGGTCTGAAAACACTCACAGCCCTGAGTTCAGCAGGATTCCTCCTTCCTGCATGATATCCAACATCCTGGGATCATTTATCAGAGACACATCAATGGTGATAGTTCAGGGGCGATAGGGAGGTGGTTTCAAAGTCCTGAATTATCACCCAAGGGAGCTCCATTCCTCTTCTCAACTTAGCCACCCACCTTTCTTTCCTCTCCACCTTTCTGGTGTCTGCCCACGTGCCCCAGCATGGATATATGTCTCTCCCTCTTAAACCTACAGGTAGGTGAAGCCCAGCCCTAGACAGAGGGTAGCAAAGGGCCAGGGCTCCCTGCTGACTTGGGAAGGAGTTAGAGGCATGTATCAAGGTGGGATAACAATATTTCTTCCCCATTGTCCCTGATGAGTTCCCCTCTCCCCATCTTTCCAAGAGAAGGAGGAGTCATCGAGTATCTATCTCAGGACCATAGGATAGTAACTAGCCAGAGAAAGCAAGCCAATCAATTAAATGGTCCATCGATAAACATTTATTAAGCACCAGCTATGGCAGGCATTGTATGAGCAGGGGAGACAGATAAAAGTAATTTAAGGACAGTTAAACTGTGGTAAGACCCGTTCTTGTAATGTCTCTGGGCACCCCAGATAGAATCAGTGGCTCGCTTCTCGGTGGTATTTCTGGACTGGGAAGATTACATTGGAATTGGACTGAAGTCTCAGAAATGTGTTTATTCTCCCCTTGGGTGTACAGGAAAGGCAGCCAAAAATGCATCACTGAAGATGCTGCTGTTCATCTGCCCATTCCCCAACCACCTCTTCCTTCTCTGAAAATCAATTAAGTAGTCACCAGGCAGAAGAAAAACAAGATTGCAGCCCAAGGAGGGCAACCAATTCCATTGCATTCTTCATCACTGAAAACTTTCCATAAGAATTCTACAGCCACAATTACACACTCAGCAAGTCAAATCTTGGGGAGAGAAACAAATACCTCTATCAAGGGAGAGTCCCTTTATATACTAGTTAAATACTTGGGTGGACTGGACAGGCTGTGATTCTGGGCGCTCACCATAGTTGGCAAGCCAGGGTGGTGGTGGAAAGTTTTCTAGAAAGAAATGAACTGGAAACAAAGCAGGAAGCCACTGACTAAGGGACAGCAGAACAAACTCTGGTATCTAAATATAATTGGATATTATTGCACTATAAGAAATAAAAAATACAAAGAAACTAGAGACATTCGGGGTTTGTCTAAACGGATGCAGAAACAGGAAGGTCCTATAATAGCTGGCATTTATATAGTGTTTTCCGTTTTTAAAAACCCCTTTCATTTGTTTTGTTTCATTTGATCTTCACAATAACCCTGGGTATAGGTGCTATTGATATTCCCGTTTTACAGATGAGGAAACTGAAGCTGAGAGAGTGACGTACCTAAGGGGCTGAGGTACGATTTCCATTTAGGTCTTCTTGCCCCCAAGATCAGCCAGACTGTCCACCTAACTGCTCTGGTTTATAGAAAGTGTAAACATGGTGGTTCTCTCCCTCAGCCCTGATGCCGAGGCTCCAGAAATCCTCTCCCTTGCACGGGATCCTTACAAAAGACCGCAGTAACACCAAGGAAAGGCACACGGAAAGGCTTCAGAACTCCCGTCGCTGCAGTGGCCATGCCTGCCTGACTTTAGATCGTAAGCCCCTTGAGGGCTCGGTCTATCTTTTGCCTCCTTTTGTATCGCCAGAGTTTCGCACAGCGCCTGGCACGCAAGAGGTGCTGTATTAAAGTTTACTGATGGATCACTTCGGAGGAATGCCGGGTAAAGCATCGTTTGCACATTTTGTCCGACAGACGCTGGACGGCAGGGGTAGAATGAAACCCGTCTGCCCGCCCCTGGAGTCACTGGGTGACTGTGGAGCGGAGCTCTACTTCCTAAGGTTCCACTGGGAAGGACACGTGACCTACTGCAGAAACGACCTTGGGCTACCGTGTTTCACCTCTGGCCGGCAGCCTCCTCATCTGCAAAATGGGGTTAATGATGCTTGTAATGCCTTCCTCCCGGGTTTGTCGTGAGCTCAAATGGGATAATGGGCGCGATGCGTGCGCTGGTCATAAAGTTATACGAGTTTGATCTTCTAGTAATCCACATCACATAGCACTCCTAAGGTCGCCAGAGCAGTTTCCTGATACCAAAAGGATAGCAATGACCCAGGTAGGCAGGTAGGACAGAGGTTATTATTGCCATTTGATTGATGGGGAAACTGAGGCAAAGAGAGATGAAATAAATGGCTTTAAATAAAAACCCTCACCATCTGTCTGAGTATTAATGCTAAGGCAGGAGAGTGGCAAGGGCTAGGCACTTAGGGACAAGTGACTTACCTAGGGTCACACAGGTATGAAGTATCTGATTCCAGGCCTGGCACTGGACTCCAAGTTCAGTTAACTACTTGGGTGGATCCAAAAGGCTGTGATTCTGGGCTCTCATCATACACTGTGCTACCTAACTGCCCTGTTAAGTGGCTTTTCAAATGCCACGATGACTTAGTGGCCCCGCTAGAACTAGAGAGAGTGGAACGGGGAGGCACGGGATCTGGGCTTGAGACTTGGCTCTAGTCACTTTCTAGTTGTACAGACAAATTCCTTAGGACCTCTGGACCTCAGTTTCATCAATGGTTTCCAACTGGCGAGAGCTACATGTACAAGCAAACCAAAGAGCACCATTTTTAATCTTTATATAACTCCCACCAAATATAGAGTATAATAAAGAAGCAAATATACCTTCCCTAGATTGAATAATGTCATTTGTCACACACACCCTAGGTCTAGTTAAATAGATAAGAATATAGGGGGCAGCTGGGTGACTTAGTGGATTGAGAATCAGCCTAGAGATGGGAAGTCCTGGGTTCAAATTTGACCTCAGATGCTTCCTAGCTATGTGACCCTGGACAAGTCACTTAACCCCCATTGTCTAGCCCTAACACAGTTATTATATATTATATATTATACACAGTATTGATTCCAAGATGGAAGTTAAGGGTTTAAAAAATATATATTCTTATAAGTTATATATATAATATATAATATTTATTTGCATAAATAATAAGATATATAGATAATAATATAATAATAAATATTAAGCTATATAATAAATGTATTATATACACCATATTTATATAACATTATGTATGTTATTGTAGGAAGTTCTAAATGAACAAACAAAACAAAACAAATGAACAAACTCCCTTTAGCAATGCACACAACACTTTTGAGTCAGTACATTGCCTGGAGTACAGAAGAGTTAATTGACTTGTTCAAGGTCATACAAAGGTATTTGTCAGAGGCAGGGTTTAATCAAGGTCTTTCTGACTCCAAGTCAGACTAGATGGCACAGTGGGAACAGCACTGTTTCTGGAGATGGTAAGAGCCTAGCTAAAATTCCACTTCAGACACTAGCTGCATGACCCTAAGCAAGTCACTTAACTTTTGCGTGCCTCAATTTCCTCAACTGCAAAACAGAAATAATATTAGCACCTACCTGCCAGGGCTCTTGAGAGGATCAAATGAGATAATAGTTGTAAAAACACTTAATATAGTGCCTGGCACATGGTAAGCACTTCTTCCTCTTTGACCACCTTATCTACTACATTATTCTGCTTTATCTTTATATACAAGCATTTTTTTTAATTCTTATTTTCTGTCTTAATAACAACTCTAAGAAAGAAAAGCAAAGACTATGCAAATGGGGTTAAGTGATTTCCCCAGCGTCATGCAGCTAGGGAGGGTCTGAGGCTAGTTTTGAACTCAAGTCCTCCTGACACCAGGTCTCGTGCTCTATCCACTGTGTGACCTACCTAGACTGTTATATACAACAAGTATTACTATTTTTCAGATGTGCAGAATATATGTTGGCTGCATTTAGATTGAATTACATGTTTTCTTAGTCAACAAGAATACAATTATTGTCCACTGGGAATCAATCTAAGGGTTTAAAAAAGATGTGAAAAAGAAGTCTGTAATCAAAAAGGTTGAGAATCGCAAGCCTAGAGTATCTCTAAGCATCCTTATGCTTAGAAGACATTAAATCCAACCCTCTCATTTTACAGATAAGGAAACTGAGGCACAGGTAGGTAAATTTATAACATCTTACAAGTGCCAGAGCTAGTATTTGAAGCCTCTATTTTCTGTCTTTCTTACCCTAACTCCTTGGGCACTCTGCTATTACTCATACTTCTGAACCTTGCAGTTCACTGATCTTCCCTCTACACAATGGCGATTCCAAGAATTCATTCTGGAAAGAACCTTAGAGACCTTCTGTTTCAGGGGTTCTTAAGCTGGGATGTGCTTGTTTCTTTAAAAAGTGTTTTAATAAATAATTCAATATAAATGAATTTCCTTTGTAGTTTGATCCAAATTATTTTGAAACTATTGTAAAATTATTTTATGTATTTAAAACCATTTTGGTGAGAAGGGATCCATAGGCTTCACCAGACTGCCAGAGGGGTCCATGACATCAAAAAGGTTAGGAATCCCTGATCTGGTTCAATCTCCTCAGTTTGGAGATGAGGAAACAGGTGCCGTCCCCAAGATCACTTAGTCCAAAAATCTTGAGAGAATACCTGAAGCATTGTTCCTGGTCTAGACCAGAATGAAGTTTTGGACTCTACCTTCAAGAGAATATCTTCTATAATTTATTTACCTTTCACTTTTTTTTTTGGAGACAAACACATGGGAACCAAATGGTTTTTCAGGGACTGACCTCAACTCTACCTAAGATGATGTGTTTCAGGCCCTGAAGCAAAAGGGCCAGCTGTTCCCACTGCACAATCTAAGAAACAATGCAATCACTCATCTGCACAAATGCTTCTTGTGCCCCTTGAAAGGAAGGATCTCTAGCAAAGGCAGAGCTTGGGAATTTAAAATCCAGGGACCTATTGAGAGCTCAAGTCAACTGTGTTAATCAAAGAAGCTCACTTTCAACACATGTAATTAATCCAGTAAAAGTCTGCCTTTTTGCAATCCTAATGAGACATAAGGTACAGAGAGCCCCCTTGGAGAGAGGGAGGCCTGGGTTCAAGTTTTGCCTTTGATACCTACTGGCTCTGTGACCCTGGGCAAGTCAATTGACTTCCTAGTGCCCCAGGCAGCTCTTCAAGATTAAACATCAGACCAGTTGTGGATCTGCTTTGGTAGAGAGAATTTCCTCATAAGGCATTCCTTGCATCAATAAGATCATAAGTCTGCACTACTTCCATAGAGAAAGCTTAGATTTTTAAAAGTCTTCTGCCAGGAGATTAGAACTCTGGGTCTCTCTAAGATCCTGCCTTAGAGTCCAAACATATTATTTGTCATAAACAGCACAGGAGGAAAAACCTCAGTTTTCTGTAATTCTGAGATTCTGTAGATTCTGTATTCTGAGATTTCGTAACATTAAATGAATGGCGGTAAGTATTATAGTTTGATTTTGTTCTCCTTTCTGAGGAATGAAGGTATACAGAAGCCTATAGAAAAAAAAAAACACTACCAGGGCTGCCTAGGACAGAGGACAGTAAGTTATAGTTGGAAGCACATTTTACACCGTCACAAGACTGTGTTCACAAGGCCACAGGCTTGGGGGATGGACAGAACTTTGGAAATCCTTTGATTCTAGGGTTCTTGCCCTTGTGTGTATCATGGACCCCCCTTTGGCAATAGAGCGAAGGACTATAGTCTCTTCTCAGAATTAACACTTTAAAATAACTGAAGGAAATGCTAAGTTTTGGTCATTCGATTGTTTTCAGGTCTGCCCAACTCTTCATGACCCATTTGGGGTTTTCTTGGCAGAGATATTGGAATGGTTGGCTATTTCCTTCTCTAACTCATTTTAGAGATGAGGAAACTAAGTCAAACAGGGTGAGTGACTTGCCCAAACATTGTACAAGTTAAGTACCTTTTTGAGGAAAGATTAGAACTCAGAATGACCAGGCTTCATGACTGTAGGGCAAGTACTTTATTCACTGTGCCACCGAGCTGCCCTACAGATTTTAGTTAAATGGTAGTTTAAGAAAATATGTATTAGTTTCATCCAAGTCACAGATGCCTTGAAATCTATTCATGGGCTTCAAGTTAAGAACTTGACCTAGTCCCAACCTTTTTATTTTGCAGCTGAGGAAAATGTGACTTAGACTATGTCTAAGATCCCCAATTCAGTGAGTAGCAAAAACAGGATCTGCACCCTTGTTTTGACATCACATTTTTACCACATCATGCTGCCAACATGCTGAATGTTTTCGTTTCTCCCAACCTTAGCTTCCTCAGCTGCAAAATGAGGGGTTTTGAAAGAGATCTCGTCTCATCTCAATTCCCTTCCAGCTATGGCAATCTATGATTCTTAGTTCTGCATTCACCTTGTTCCTTTCTTTGTCCCCTCTTTCCCTTACGGTTAGTCCTCTCAGGCACCCAGGGGTCTCATACTACTCTGGCTCCCAGTGAGATGTTCTTTCTTCTCTTCCTTCAGAATTTTGATTTTTGCCAAAGGAATTGATAAACTAAGCTTAGCCTTCAGGGACAGTCATCAAAAGCTCTTTAATGAGCAATTATTACAAGGTGTAGTTCCTTTCCTCAAGGGTCTCACAGTGTAGTTTAGAAAAGCAAAAAATACACACTAGAAGATAACAATAGAAGGCAATGGAAAATAAGGGCTGAAGGACTGGAAGGGACCTAAGAAGTCATTTGTGGAGCAGCTAGGCTCAGTGGAGAGAGAGCCATGTCTAGAGACGGAAGGTCCTAGGTTAAAATTTAACCTCAAATACTTTCTACTTGTGTGATCCTGGGCAAGTCACTTAACCCCCATTGCCAAGTCCTTACCACTCTTCTGCCTTGAAACCAATACTCAGAATTGATTTTAAGATGGAAGGTAAGGGTTAAAAAAATCATTCAGTTCCACCCACTGATTTTATGAGTTGGGAAACTGAGACCCAGAAAAAGGAAGTGACTTGCAAGGTTATGTTGATAGCAAGTAAGAGTTAGGTAATTTAACTTCAAATAAGTTCCCTTTTTGCTCCATAACAATGGCCCGTAGAGTGGTACAGGCATGGTATGATAGAGATCACTGTGGGTTGGGTTGGTCAGTAAAGGCTGCATGGGAGATGATCCTGAGTAGTCAGAGTTCAGGGAAATGGAGAGAAAATGAGAGGGAATTTCATGAAGGGAAAATAAAATATTTTGAGGCTCAAAAAAAAGTCTAAAATTAACACTCCAATTTAGTAAGCATTTATTAAGTGCCAACTGTATGCAAGATATAAATGGTACAAGAATTAAAATCCCTGCCTTCAAGTCACTTATATGGAACCAAGAGGAACCTTCCTGTAGTGAGGGCAGACCCTCAGACACCCTATAGGCAGCTGTCTTAGTTAAATGTCATGGATTCTGACCCCCAATCAATCAGAAATCATTAGCTGATTTCTGAAGATGGCAAATCCAAGGAACCATTTTATTCAGTTGTGTCCAACTCTTCATGACCCCATGGACCATAGTTATCCTTGGGGTTTTCTTGGCAAGGATACTGGAGTAGTTTGTCATTTCCTTCTCTAGTGGATCTAATGGATGCTTTTGTCAGGCAATCAGAGGTTAAATAACTTTCCCAGAGTTGCACAGCCAGAAAGCATCTGAAGTAGGATTTGAACTCAAGTCTTCTTGATTCCAGGCTTAGTGTTCTAACCATTGAACCACAATTGCCTCTCCAAGAAGCTGTAACAGAGTTATTTTTGGAATAGCATTGAACAATATTATGAGTAAGAAGAGGAGATATAAGATAATAAAGGTATGACAAAAGACATTATGCCAGACAGAGTTCCAGTAAAGGGTGGTAGAATTGGGAAAGGTCCTTAAGACTCAAATCAAGGAGAACTCCCCCCCAATATCTTTACAATGACCTCTTATAAAACATGTATAATCCAGATCAAATTCCTTACTATCTCAGAGAGGTGGGGAGAGAAAAGAGGGAGAGAGACAATTTGGATCTTATAATTTTAGAAAACATGTTGAAAATTGTTACTCCATGTAATTGGGAAAATAAAAGGAGACAATTGTAGGAAAAATTCTCCAGTTCTTTGCTTTTTTCTCTCCAACTTTCCCTTTCTTCCATAGGTTGGAGGCAGTAGGGTTAAAGAGGGAGAACATTAAATTTGAAGCTGGTTTCTACCATGTAGGGAACTGAAGCCCTTGAAGATACATTTCCTTACCTCCTCAGTCAATTTTCAAGATTTCCTGCCTGGGAAACTTTCTTACAATTACCAACTTGACTTATAGAAATATTTTCCAAGAACTATGGTATAAAGCTACCAAAATTTTGTGGTCAGCCACAAAGGTATTGATCACTGGGATCTGTCCAGCATCAGCAGGCATTAGACTAGAAATGGTTTTCTTAGAAAAGCAAAGCTTACTTACATTTATATACTGCTTCATACTTTTAAAGAATTCTTTCTCTATAGGTACCTCAAGTATTGCTCTTCCCTTTTACAAGTAAGGATACAGGTTATGTGGCCATCTAAAACCACATGATTAGAAAGTATAAGATCTAAGTCTTAAATACACCAGTTCTCAGACTCCGATATTTTTTCCACTAAACTGTGCTACCTTTCTAAATCTAAAATAAAATGTTTCTTGGACAAGAGAGAGTGATTTATAATGTGAGATAAACAGTCAAGAAACTTGGTTTCTTTCTGCCCCTTCACCTTGGGCAAATCACTTAATTTTTTTAGTCTTTGTTTCCTTATCTGGAAAATGAAGGAGTTAGACGAGAGGAATTTCTAAAGTTCTTTGAAAGCTTAATGCTCTCTTCTAGCTATGGTCTTATTTATGAAACTCCCAGATTCCACAGCAATGATTTGGGCATTTGGGTGAGAAAAGCCTACAGAGATACCTGTCCATTCCTTGGTTTTTAATTCTAGTGTTAATTAACACTTGGCTGCACTTTACTGGACTCTCTTTGGCCTTCTCCATTGCCATTATGCCTTCAGGGACATCATCACTGGAAATATCATCTTTCAGAATCCTTGGTACTCATACTGCTTTAGTCCCCTCTGCCCTTCTGATCTTATAGGTGGAGCCATGAACTCCAAAATCTCCATTTAAGGAGGGACCCCAGACCAGCCATCTCTTAATTTCCCACCCAGAAGTTTTCTACTGGACTTTCTTGGACTTCTCCATCGTGTCCCCAAAGCAGGTCCCTTCTCTCAGTCTTTTCTGCTTCCTTTTGTGTGTTGTTTCTCTCCTATTAGATGGTAAGTTCCTTGAAGGTAGACTTTCTTTTTGTTCATATTTCTATTATCACCAGTGCTTAGTACAATGCCTGTATTTGCCATGATCATTGAAGGAAAGGGGGTAAACTGAAAGTGGTTTTTTCCCAAATCAAGTTTCTGGCAAGAGATGCAGAAACAGAGGTTCATGGGAAACCAATTCAAATAGAGACTCCAGAAATATTTCAACAATAAAAGATACCTTTCAAGGACAAATGCAATTAAAAAAATAAAAAGTAAAATACGCGTTGGGAAAACTATATGCAGGGTGAAGATTTAGAGAAGCCATTTGGCTCTTTCAGAATCTTTATTAGCTATATTAATACATGGTCCCTACCCCGAGGACTGACTGTATCTAATTCCTATAGGCTGAAGGCTTTCTACCAGAGAATAGTTTTGCAAACTGTGGGCAAGGCCAGCATTCTCCAGGAGCTTCAGGGCCTTGATAATGAATCGATCAACAGTATTTTCTAGGCTCCCACTATGTGCCAAGCATAGTGTGAAGAATGGCACATAGTAGGAGCTTAGTAAATATATATGTTCACATATGTACATACAAATATGCACATGTACATATAAACACATGTTACATATGTATACATACACATGACGAATAAGTGTGTGTAGGTAGGGATTGTGAATTCACATATATATACACACATACATGAGAATATATGCAAATAAAGTTTCTGAAATGTAAAGTGAATGAAACAAACATATACACATTGGTTAAATACCAGGTAGTTTGAGAGGGAGGGCACTGGTAGTTGGAGGGGATTGGGGAAAAGTCTCAGGGAGAAGATGGTGCTTGAGTTAAGTCTTAAAGGAAGGGAAGGACCCTACAAGTTGGCAGTAGGGAGGGAATGCATTCCAGGTATAGGAATAAGTGAAAAATGAACCAGATTTGGTGTTGGAAGACCTGTGCTCTAACACTGGCGTTTCTCCCAACTCCCTAGGTGATGGGGAGCAAGTTGCTTCACCTTGACGGATCTCAGGTTTTTTATCTGCCAAAAACAAAAATAGAAGTGAGGTAATTAGGTGGCACAATGGAAAGGAGTTGGGAGGACCTGGGTTCAAAGGTGGCCTTAGACACTTCCTAGCTGTGTGACCCTGGGCAAGTCATTTAACCTCATTTGCCTAGCTTTTGCCCTTCTGTCTTAGAGCTGTTAACTAAAACAGAAAGTAAAGGTTGGAGAAAAAAATGGAAGGGTAAGGGGGGCTAAAGGTTCCTTCCAGATTTAGGTCATGATACTACTTTCTTATGGAAGCAAAATACTTTTTAAACCTTTAATTACACTCCCTGAAAATGTCAGCAATGAGGAGCTAGTTGGGAAATCATTACTTTTCATAGAGTTAGATGGGACCCAAGGGGTCATTAAGGCCAACCCTTTCCTTTTGCAAATGAGAAAACTGAGGTAAAAGAATTTCCCCGTCGGGTGGGTGGGGGTCACAAAGCTGGGTGTGGGTCCATTATGGGACTGTGAATGTACTTCTTCCTGACTCCAAGTCTATGCTTCCTCTCACTTTAGAACAGGGAATGGCCCATGGCTTTCCCCCTTGAATCTCTGGAGTCATCAACAGCAACTAGGAGAAAATATCACCTACTAGATCCCCTCCACAGTCTAAGTCGTCTCAGCCACCTCAGGCAACCTTCTCCCGGTGCCACCTACACCCCCAAACCAGAAGCATGCCTCTTTTAGCCTTGGACACAAATGACTGCCCTCTGATGCTCCTGAATTGTCAGAGAACAGTTTTATAGGGTCATTTACTGCTAGCACATTTGTCCCCCAGGAACATGGGCTGAGCTCCAAGGCGACAAATACTCGGAGTGTTGCTCTGAAACTAAATCAACAGCACACAATGACCTGAATGGGCAGGGATCAACCTCTTGTTCCTTGGCTAGGATGGGCAGGGGCTTGATCCAGCCAGTTGAACTGGTCTTTCAAGGCTACCAGAATAGAACGAGGCTCACTAAGCTCACCCTTTTTCGTCCCTTTCTGGAAGTAGGGCAGGCAGATGTCCAAGGAGGAGAAGCATCAATAGTGGAAAGACCATGGAGGCTTTAGCCACCATTTGAGTCAGACCTTTTAAGAAGCTCTTGAGTAAATGGGTCGATTCCCACACCCAGGACAAAACAGCAAATTATCATCATATGAGAAAGCCTTTGGCAGTGACTGATCTTAAACTCATCCGCACCTTTTAGCTAGCAAAATTCTCTGGGAGAAGACAACTTGCATTTTCTCTAGAGGTTGAGCATCTGACCCAGCTCAGGGAATTGTTGTAGAAAGGGCCCTGGATTTGGACCCCAAAGACCTTAGCTCTTTCCTTATTGCCTGTGTGACCTTGGTCCTCTTCTATAAAATGAGAGAGGGCTGGAGGGGTGGCCTCCAGGGTTCCTTCCAGCTTTAAATGGATGCTTCTCTGATCCCCGCTCACCTTGCCCCTGTCACTCTTGCCTAAACTTTCAATGGAGATGTGAAGACATTCTTCCTTGTGAAAAGGGGCACTGAGGGAGTACTCAGCCGGGGAATAGCGTGACTTTGGCATGCAAGCGTGTTCACAGTCTGAGTGTTTTTAGGGTGATAGAGAGAGCTCTGGGAAATAGTTATTAGCCTAAGCCCATTGTGTAACTAAGGTAGGACACAAACTAAGATCAACAGGACTCTAATGAAATGAAAACAGGAAGACCAAAGGTCTCTGTGGCAGACCTAAGCCCAGTGGCTCTTATCCTCAACCATTATCTTCTATTAGGTTTCATTAAAAGATCATATTGACTTCTGGCATATCAAAAAGGAATGAGAATGTCACATATATTCTTCCTAGCAGCCTTAAAGGAATAGAATGGTGCTACTTTAGTGATGCTATAGAGAAGAAGACTCCCTAGATTCTCCCAAGTAGAAGCATTAAGAAGAATCAAAAGACCTGGGTTCTAATCCAAGTTCTACCACTCACGCAATGTATGACCTTTGTAGCTGTAGGAGGCCTGTCTCTCAACTCCTCACATTCCTTATCTTATCCTTGAATTTAGCTCCCTGTACTAGGTCAAAAGTACAAGTAACTGACTCTCTCTGGACTTTAGTTTTCCTTTTTATAAAATGAAGGAGTTGGATTAGTGGGTGTTCTTTAAATTTGCTTCCAGTTCTTAGATCCTGAGATCACTCCGGTCTCTGCTTTCAAGGAGTTAGTTACTACCCTGACTCTGAGTTTAGTAGTTACAATGTAGGTCATCCATTAGCAGATTTAAGGAGCTTTTGTCTAAAAACTTAAATCCAGCAAAAAAGAGTTGTAGGAAGCTGTAGGAGGCAAACTTCTGATCTCCTCACAGGCCTTCTCTTATCCTTGAACTTAGCTCCCTGCTCTAGGTCAAAATGGCCTGATCTCTTTACTAATAAGGGAGTCTTAAAAAACTCTTCAGTGGCTCAGGATTATTTTATTACTAAGCCTGTTTTCCCCCTTGATTACATTCAATTCAATTCACATTTATTGAGCAACTATTACATAAAGGGCAAGGGATATCAGGAAAGAAAAACCAAAAGCATAAAAGGCCTTAACAAGCTTATTCTAGCACAGGGGAGAGGAGGAGGAGAATACATGTTCACAATACAAATTCCATAGGAAATACATTTCAAGAAGGAAAATATATTAATAACCGGGGGAGGGGGGATCCAGAAAGGTCTTTCCTACAATGTGGATATGGATTTGGGCTCTGAAGGAAGTCACAGATATAAGGTCAGAAGTCAGGAGGGAGTATAAGGGGGATCACTTGTATAAAGTCACGGAGGCAGGCAATGGAATGTCATGAGAATACAGGCCCTTTGTATGACTTGAATCTCTAAATCCTGAAAAGAATTGGGGTGGTTTGGCAAGTTCCAGAGTTTTGATTATTTTTTTCTCCCATTTCCTAGAAAAAAGTGTTGATCACTGCTCTGGGAAATGTAATAAGATTTCTGTAGGGAAAGAGAGAGTAGAAGATCAGAATAAGGGAGGATAGAGGTTGTGCTTTGATGTTTGCCTCTGGGAAAGGCATAGTCAAGCCACTGAGTTCAAGAGAAAATGGAGAAGGAGGGAAGAATTTTAAGAAACCAGAGCAGAATAACTAAGACTTCAGGACTATCACTTGCACTTAGAAAGAAGGCATTTCCTCATTTCCTACCTAGGTAAATCTCCTACTCCCTGGGACTCATTCCCTCTTCAACTGAAACTATTCTGAAAACAAAGACAATTTTTTTCCTCCCCTATCTTGGACAGGCAGCTCTAGGAACCTTTTCCCCCTTCCTTTCTTGCTTGCTTGATTTCCCTTCCAGTAGTAGCTCCTGTTAAGAAACTGCTTTCATCTGGGTACTGTTTCTGCTCTGCTGCAGGGCTTTTGCTGTCATGCCCATCAACATCACATTTCTTAGTCAGACCCTAGTAAAATCAGCTACAGGATGGAAATGGAGTCAGGCCAGAGGCCTTGGCCAGAAGTGGGAGAACACTTCTCCAAAATCAAATATCACAGCTCTACCCCTGAAAGCTCCAAGTATTAAGCCAGCGTTTCTCCCCTGGAAAAAGCACCTGGGAATCTCTACTGGACTCTACTTTTCTGGGATCTGGTCTCAGTTCTTTATTGGGGTTAATTCTTCTGCTAGGCTATGAAGCCCCAAATCTATCACCACACATCAATTACCAAAGGGAACAATGTGGGTAGTCTCAGGAAACAAACAGATTTAATTGTAAGAACATCATTAGTTCTTCACTTTTTGGGAGCCAGTCAATATGCCATTTCTAGAAGGGGGGAGAGACAGACAGACAGACAGACAGAGAGATAGAGACAGGGAGACAGGGAGACAGAGAGAGAGCTTGTGTGTGTGTGTGTGATGGAGCAGAAAGGGACCCTTGGCCTCGTTTCCAAGGGGGAAGTATCTTAATCCCGTCTTTATGGCAGAACGTCAATCAAGAGATGTGCGTGTCTCCATCTTTGAGAGAGAACACCGATTTCCATTCTTGGGGCAGAAGCAGTCTCGATTTCTCCCATTTGGGGATGGAGAGCCCAATTCTCTGAATAGAAAGCATCCTAAACTTGTGTCTAAGGGTGAACACTTAAATCTCCCATTTGTATTTCCAGCACCATTAATCTCCTCCACCTAAAGAGGGGTGCCAGTTTCTGAGCGCTTAACCTCTCATCTGTGGTGACTCTGATCTTCTGTCCCTCCTCTCTAGGAGTACAAGTCTCTGATTTGAGAAGGATTTATACCATGATTCGTGTGTGTGTGTATGCTGGGGGCGGGGGATGTCCCCAGGGGAACATCCTATTTCTCTCTGGAGAATCACCAATCTGAGATGGGGGGGGGGGGGCGGATTGCTTCCTATTTCCTCTTCAGGAGAGTAGGCTATTTATTTCTCTTCTCTTTGTCGGTTACACACTAAAAATCTCTGGGGTTCACACCTCAGATAACGATCTCTTCTTGTTGTCGGGGAAGGGGAGGGAAACACACAAATTTTTCATCGGGGCGAATCCATATCTCTCCCTTTAACACTAAGCCCGCTTTCCACCCAGCTCCCTTCCGGGCCTGGTCCGAGGAGCTTCGGCCCCTCACTCACCACGCGCGCAGGCGGCTCTCAGTGTCCTCTGTCAGGCTCAGAAAGGCTCAAAACGCTTGGGTCTTCGGACCAGGCGTTCAGTGCTGCTCTCCCACCAGTGTGTCCCAGTTGCTTCGCTCCCCGGCTCTGCCGCGCCGCCCTGGCCAATCCCTACCGAAGCTCAAAAACACATTTCGGCCACAGCCAATGGGCAAGGCTGGTACGGGCCACCGCCCCCCCGAGGGAGGGGCGAGGAGGAGGAAGGATGCTGGGGGGGGGGTAGGCTGGGGGGCAAGGTCCAGCTTCAGGCTGGGGAGCGTGTGGGGCAGTGTTCGTCCCGGGGGCCCAGGAGCAAGGGAGCTGAGGAAAGATGCCATGTGTCCTGAGAAGTGAAGAAATGATTAAAGATGCAAGTTCCTCCTCAGCCTTCTAGATCAGGCTCTAACCAGGTCTCGCCTGCCCTCATGCCCTTTCCGGATAGAATTCAACCCGTTTTTCCTTCTACTCCCCACATTGGTCATTCCAGGCTGTCGTCCCTCCCTTCTTCCCTCCATATCCCACCTTAGACTCAGGCATGTCATTTTCCCCACCCCCACCTCTAAGGTCCCCAAATTATAGGTCAAATTTTAGTCTATCACCCTTCCCATGCCGCCCCTCCCCCCTTCCTACCCTCTCCCAATATATACAACCTTAAAAGCCTAGTAGTCTAATCGCCTCAATTTAGAGATGATGGAACAAGCCTAGGGAAGTTAGTCGATTTGCCTAAGGTCACACAGGTTGGAATCCAAATATTTTCACTCTAAAGTCATCAAACTTTGCCTTCGAACCATGTTGCCCTTCCTGGCTTGTGCCAGGCACCCTTCCTTCCCTCTCTCCTTAGAATATAGTCAGTTATTCTCTTTATGGTAGAGTCTACTGTGATTGATTAGATTGGGTTGATTCCTGACTCTTCCATCCCTACTTAGGTCATAACCAAGCTAGATGCCTTCTTTCTACTTCCCACCCTTAGGTCAGACTCATTCATTGTTGTTGCTTCCCACTCGTCAGTCATTCACAGGGTCAGGCTGCAGACTAATGTATTTCATTCTTACCTCCCTCTCATATTCAGGCTCCATCTCATCTTTCCTCCCTTTTGTATGGAGTGATAGGGACATTAGATCATAGATTTAGAGATGAAAGAAACTGTAGTAGCATTCAAATCCAACGGTTAATAGATCAAATCAGGGTAACTGAGGCAGTGACTTACCCAGAATCACATAGCTAGTAAGTGTATGAGGCTCAGTTTATACAGTTTATATCCTTTGATCCTCTCACCAACTCTTATCTCTCTATAGAGGACTCCCACATTTAGACCTACTCTATCTCTCCAGGAGCCCCAGCCCCATCACCACCAGTTTGAAGCAGGATTTGAACCTGTCTCCTTGACTTCAACTTCAGCACTCTTTAACGTCAAGTCAGAAGGAGTTGGGAGTGGAACTCCTCCAGGGCCCAAAGTTTCTGACTTAAACCCAACTTCTAAGCAAAGGTCCTTTCCCCTCACTCAAATGTCCTTCAACTATTAGAACGTCTAACTTAGTCATTGTCATAGATTGGGACTGCACTGTGCATCTTCCTATTATTGTAAGAAAGTTTACAGGGATCAGAAAGTCAAGGGCATTAAGAATTACTGCCCAACTTTAGGAGGTAGCACCTGTGTTCCTGGGGCTGGGGTAGTTTATCCATTCTTGTTCCTTAACATGTCCCTTTGTTCTGGACCCATGCATGCAGTCTAAATCAGTTTCAGCCCAGGGAGAGCTTAGACTACTGAGATGGGTTAGGCTTCCTTTTCTCATACTCTTTTCGTTCTAGACATCTTTAGCCTTATATCTTTGGGGAAATTTTATTTAAAATTTAGGTTTGGGCTTATTGGTAGGGTCTCCCAAGAGTAGGGAACAGAAAGATATTCACTGTCTAGTATAGATCAGTTATTAGACAGGAATCTATTTCTTACACACAAAAGAAATGCTAATTGACTCAGGACTTATGTGATAGAACCAGCATTTTTCTGTAGCAATGTTTGTAAGCCCCTGCTTAGCTGAGACCCCAGCTTCTTTTCTTTATATAATCTGATTGACCCTCGCTTTCCTATCACAGTTTACTGGTTGAAAGGAATAAAAAAAGTCCCAGGTTCCCATAATCTGGGCCTTTGAGTGCCTGAAACCACACTTTGATGACTTATTGACCAGATGTATTTCCAGATGGAGATGCAGAAGGGTCACATCCAGAGAGGCTAAGTATCACTGTATCTTTATTGCATATTCTAATGTGTGAGTGCAAAGTCAACCTCCTTTGCGAAATATTCAGTGACCTGTGAGTGCCTCATTTTGTTCTAACATTTAACCTGAACTAACATTTCTAATCTGGTTGCAGGTGAGATTCTGACTTCTCCACCATACCCCAGGAAGCTCATTATTGGGGAAACCTCATCATTCTACAAGATGACCTAAACAAAATCTCCCTTCCTCTCTGACTAGATGGTAGAGCCATCAACACTAATCTTTTCTTCATAGTTAGGCTTGTTCTCTGTAATTGTTGGAACATTCATTTTTGTTGTTGTGTGTGGTTGTTCTTCCCATTTACATTAATGTAGTCATTGTATTGTGGTATATTATTTTCTTGGCTCTGTTTATTTCTCTCTGTAGAAGTTCCTGCAAGTCTTTCCATCTTCTCTATATCAAATAATAATCCATTGTATTCATGTACCACAATTTGTTTATTCTTCAGTCAATGACTATCTTCTGTATCTCTAGTTCCTTGCTATCACAAAAAAGTATTGTTAAAAATATTTTGGTGCATTATGGGATCTTTCTTCTGATAAAAGGTCTGGTTGGGGCATAAACCCAGTAATGAAACCTCTGGGTTAAAGAATATGAATATTTGTCATTTTATTTAAATAATTCCAAACTACTTCCCAAAAAGGCTGTACTGAATCGCAGCTCTACTAACCATATACTATGCAAATTGTTTCCCAACTCCTCCAATATCCACTATTCCCATCTTTTGTCATCTTTGCTAATTTGTCAGGTGTGAAGTAAAATTTCAGAACTGTTTTGATTTGCATTCTTATTACTAGTAATATGGATCTTTCTTTATTAATATTTTATTATTCAAGAATTACTTGCTCATATTCTTTGGCTATTTATTTATTGGGAGACCATTTCTTTCTTTTTTTTAACTCTTACTTTCTCTCTTAGTAACAACTATAAGACAGAAGGGCAAGTGTTAGGTAAATGCAGTTCAGTGACTTGCCCAGGGTCACATAGCTAAGAAGTGTCTGAGATTAGATTTGAACCCAGGTCCTCCAAAATCCAGGTCTGATGCTGTATCCATTGTGCCACCTAGCTGCCCTGAGACCATTACTTACTATTTTCCCCCTCTTTTTTGTTCAATTACAAGTAGAAACAATGTTTTACAAAATTTTTTTTTTACATTTTAAGATTCAGATTCTTCTTCCTTCCCCCACCTCTCCAGCAGTAAATGGTTTGCTATAGGTTATACCAATTCTTTAATGCAATATGCATTTTCATATTCCTCATGAAGTGATAGAAGACATATATTACACATACAATAAAAAACTCATGAAGGAAATAAAATGAAAGATGACATACATTGATTCGCAATCAGACTCTAGTAGTTTCTTGTCTGGCAGTGGATGGCATTTTTCATCCTAAGTCCCTTGGGGTTATCTTGGAACCTTGTTTTGCTGATAATAGTTTAGTCCTTCACAGCTGATCATTGTTCAATATTTCTGTTCCAGTACAGTCCTGCTCACTTCACTTTCATCAGTTCCTGTAAGTCTTTTCAGATTTTTCTGGCCTCATCCTGTTTGTCATTTCTTATGTATTCCATTACAATCATATACCAGAACTACAGACCATTACTTTCAATGTTTCAGGTCATAAGCCACCTGTGCTTTCTTACCCAGTACAGTACCATTTCCCCATCCTAAAATCACTGTCCTGTATCTTTTCTCCCTTTCATAGTCAAAATCCTAGGGAGGGAATAACTCAATTCCTTGCAATCTTTTGAAATTCACCACTCTACTGAAGCTACTTTCTCCAAGGTTACCAACAAAGTCTTTTAAAAAGACCCTTACCTTCTGTCTTAGAATCAATATTGTGATCAAAACAACTCTGAGGTATCACTTCACACCTAGCAGATTGGCTAACATGACAGCAAAGGAAAGTAATGAATGCTGGAGGGGATGTGGCAAAGTAGGGACATTAATGCATTGTTGGTGGAGTTGTGAATTGATCCAACTATTGTGGAGGGCAATTTGGAACTATGCCCAAAGGGCGCTAAAAGAATGTCTGCCCTTTGATCCAGCCATAGCACTGCTGGGTTTGTACCCCAAAGAGATAATAAGGAAAAAGACTTGTACAAGAATATTCATAGCTGCACTCTTTGTGGTGGCCAAAAATTGGAAAATGGGGGGATGCCCTTCAATTGGAGAATGGCTGAACAAACTGTGGTATATGTTGGTGATGGAATACTATTGTGCTAAAAGGAATAATAAAGTGGAGGAATTCCATGGAGACTGGAACAACCTCCAGGAAGTGATGCAGAGCAAGAGGAGCAGAACCAGGAAAACATTATACACAGAGACTGATACACTGTGGTACTGTCGAATGTACTGGATTTCTCTACAAGCAGCAATGCAATGACCCAGGACAGTTCTGAGAAACTTATGAGAAAGAACGCTATCCACATCCAGAGGAAGAACTGTGGGAGCAGAAACACAGAAGTAAAACAACTGCTTAATCACATGGGTCGATGGGGGTATGATTGGAGATGGAGACTCTAAACGATCCCCCTGGTGCAAATATCAATAATATGGAAATAGTTCTTGATCAATGACAATTGTAAAACCCAGAGGAATTGAGCCTTTGGCTATGGTGGGTGGATGGGTGGGGGTGGGGGGAGAGGAGGGAAAGAACATGAATCTTGTAACCATGGAAAAATATTCTAAATTAACTAATTAAATAAAAATTTTCCAAAATTCTTAAAAAAAATCAATACTGTGAATTGGTTCTAAGGCAGAACAATGGTAAAAGCTAGGTAATGGGGACTTAAGTGACTTGCCCAGGACCACACAGCTCGGAAGTGTCTGAGGTTAGATTTGAAGTCAGGACCTTCCATCTCTGGGCCTAGCTCACAATTCATGGAGCTGCCCAGTTGCCCCCCAAACAATGTCTTAAGGAACAAATCCCTAGGCCCTTCTCTTCTTATTGGTGACCACCTCTCCTGGATCATTATTTCAGGAAAAGCCTCGGTCATGTATCACTCTACTCCTAACTCTCCATTCATCTCTTCCATAGCCTTGAAAGTTGTCCTGCTTCCCTTCCTGCCCTCCCTTCCCCCCCCCCCCCCCATCTCTGAAACCATGAACCAGGATCAAATTGACTTTGTCATTGCTCTTGGATATGGTATGGTATGTAGTTATATTTGTTTATGGCCCTAATCACCATTCCCGTAAGTGATCTTCTCTGACCACCTCTCCCTTTGGTGTGTTGTCTTCCCTTATAGCATGTAAGCTGTGTGAGGACAAAGCTGCTCTACCATGTTTTTATTTGTATTCCTAGCTCTTAGCACAGTGACAGGGAAATAGTAAGCATTTAAGATATTATTTATCTATCTGGGATAAAATGCAAAATTATTTCATGGAGTTTATAGTCCTTCACTATTGGGCACCCATGAATCTTTCTAGTTATGTCATATTTCCCCATTCTCCATTCTAGTCAAACTGGCCTGCCTGAACATGACTGCCATTATCCCATCTCCATACCTTTGTATAAATAGTTCCCATATATGGAATATACTTCCTTCTCTTTTCTGCCTTGTAGAATCCTTAGTTCCCTCAAATCCCAATTCAGTTACCATCTATTACAGAAAGTCTTTCTTCATCTCCTCACAAATAATTATGACTATCTTTGTCTTGAAATAATGTTGTATATGCATTTTGTAGGATTATTTATCTACATGTTCTATCCCCTCCCTCCCTCCCTTGGATAAAATATACATTTCTTTTTGGTTTTGTCTTTATATCTCTGTATCTTTGTACCCAGCACAATGCATTGCACACGGAAGTTATTTAATAAATAATTATGTATTGAATTTGTTGAATTTTTCTGTATTTCCTCCATAAGAGGTCAGACCTGTACATGCTGGAGGTCCTTCTCTGTGTTATATGAAATTATATGTTCACCAATGGAATATGGCCATCTATCACTTCTCCTTTGATCTTACTCCATGGCCAATATGCCTCCTTTTCTGGTTACATATTTCTCTGATAATATTTTCTTCCACTTCTCCTGCACAGTTTTTCATTTGCAAACTGCCTATGCCCACCAATTACATTTCTAGTGTCTTTTGGTTGATCTGTAAGATCAGTTCTTCAGGGACTTTGGAATACCATGATTCATTGCAATCTGACCCCTTCCTGCCTTTTCAGGCTTTGTATACTCTGCTCCTCTTCACGTACTTTTTGATCCAATGTCATGGATTTTCTGCTGTTCTTCATAGAAGACATTCTGATTCATGATTTCATGCCTTTCCATTGATTGCCCCCTATGTCTGAAATGTTCTCCTTCCTCATTTCTGCCTCCTGGCTTCCTTCAAGACTCAGATAAAACCAGACCTTCCGTAGGAGACATCCCTCATCCCTCAGCACCCCTCTACTCATCTCTACTAATGTGTTCCATTCTGGCTGTGTATATAGTTGTTTATGTGTTATCTCCAGCATTAGAATTTAAGCTCTTGAGGGTAGGGACTACATTTTTGCTTTTCTTTGTATCTCCACAGCACAGTGCTTGGCATATTTTAGGTATTAACTAATTGTCTTTTAGTTGAACTATAAAATCAGTTCTTCAGAGATTTTGGAATTAATTTAATTAATGAATTAAATTAAGCAATTTAATTAATTAATGCTTGCTGATTGACCAGCTGACAGCTTAAGACCATTACCAGATGGACATTGGTTTCAAGGATGTATCTGTTATATCAAACAAAATTGGGGGAGGTGGAGTCAAGATGGTGTCTTAGTAGCAGTAAAAGCTGAAACCACTCTGAGAATCCTCCCAAACCAACATTAAAATAGCACCTCAAAGTGCCAGGAGTAAAAAACCAACAACAGGATTGAGTGACGGGGCTCTTCTGCAAAAAATAACTTGAAAGGTAGACAGAGAGAGAGAGTTGATTTTTATGGAATAAGGGGGGAAGTAGAAGTAAAACTGCACACAGAGGTGTGCGGGCTGACCACCTCCAACTTTCTGTGCCAGGTTTGGAGCCTGGGCATAGGTCAATTTCAGGATCCCTGGACCCTGCCTAAACCAATAATAGAGCATACCACACCCACTCCTTGAAGTCCCAAGCCCTGGCACCATCCTACAGTGAGGCCCTGAAGTTCATAGTACTTGGCCCTTGCAACCCTATGGTGAAGCCCCTAACCCTAGGGCAAAATAGTCCACAGTGATGTGTCCTGTAAGTTATCAGCAGGGGAGACAGAATCATCAGCTTTCATAACTCCCAATCCACAGGCAAAAAAGGCTGGTAAAATGAGAAAACAGTAAAAGAAATACCTAAACTTAGAAATTTTATATGGTGACAAAGCACAAGGCATAGGTCCAATAGGTGACAGTGAGATCTAAGCAATCACATATAAGATTTCAAAGAAAAATGGGAATTGGTCTCAGGTGCTGGGAGAACTCAAAAAGGAATTTAAAAATCAAATAAGAGGGGTGGAAGAAAAATGGGAAAAAGAAATGAAAGAAATGCAAAAAGAAAACAACAGCTTAAAAAGTAAAATTGGTCATGTGGAAAAAAGAGGCACATAAATTGAATGAAGAAAAGAATTTTTAAAAAACATAAAAGACCTACTGGAAAAGTTGGTAAAAAAATCCAATGAAGAAAAAGAGTTGTATGGAAAGTAGAATGATTCAAACAAAATTTGTCATTTAGCAAAATCAGATTGTGTGACAACCACTGATAACACACTTAACTGAGAAAAAAACCTTTATTCCCATCCTCTGATCCTCTCTTCTCCAGGAGTAAATGAGACTTAATAGAAACTTAAAGGTTAATCTGTTTGTCCTTTTCCAGGATAAGAGAAAATAGCAGTGATCTGAGTTCTTGGGCAGTGCTCAGTGTCCTAGCATCTTTAAGATGATAATAATACAAATAACAATAATTGCAAATAGCATTTATATAGTGCTTTAAGGTCCACAAAGAACTTTATAAGTATTATCTCATTTGATCTTCAAATAGCCCTGAGAGGTAGGTGCTATTAGTATCCTCATTTTATGGGTGAGAAAACTGAGGCAAACAAAGGTTAAGTGATTTGTCCAGGGTCACACAGCAATTAGTGTCTGAAACCAGATTTGAATTCAGGTATTACTGACTCCAGGCCCAGCATTCTCTCCAAGCTTCTTAGGAAGAGCAAAGGTCTTATGTGAATTCATTAACAAATATACACATATGTATATATATTATTAGAATAACTGTCTTCCAATATTTCTTGATAACTCTTTGTATTTCATGTTATGAATCTGAAGACTTTATTCTAGAAGGGGTCCATAAATTTCACCAAACTATCAAAGGGGTCCATAGCACAAAAAAGGGTGAAGAACTGATTTAGATTTTAAGCATCATATCCAGAAAAAGGGAAAT
The DNA here is from genome assembly GCF_027887165.1 of Monodelphis domestica. Lineage (NCBI taxonomy): Eukaryota > Metazoa > Chordata > Mammalia > Didelphimorphia > Didelphidae > Monodelphis > Monodelphis domestica. The sequence goes on along the minus strand of NC_077233.1, from coordinate 179,637,549 downwards.
GACACACTATCCTTTGCACTGTTAAGACCATATTTTGAGTGTCTTGTTCCATCCGAGCACTTCTCTTCTCTTGACTTCCCTTGTCTTGCTTTCCCTTCCCTTCCTTTTTCCAATGACATGCATCAATGAGTTAAGGTATGTTCAGGGAAGGGTGAGCAGAGGACTAAGGCTATGTCATATGATGAATGTTTGAAGTAACTGGAGGCTTTTACAAAAGACTTGGTGGGTGGGGAGAGTGGAGGAAAAGAAGAAAGATTATCTTCATGTAATTTGAAGGGCTGTCAAATACCAGGTTCCTATGCATTTGCATATTACTTGGTTAAACTTATAATGAAGAAAACTGACATGAGAAATCCTTTTCATTTGTGTTCTCCCCAATTCCTCTATTTTCTTTCCTCCTCATCTTTTTTGATGCCAAGCCAAACAGTTTTCAGGTAACCCTCTGATGGTCACTTTCTTTTGGGGAGGAAGATGTGGGATACAGCGAAGTTTCTGCTTCACACCATGCCAAGTGTCATTCCTCCATCTGCCTGCTCTTACTGGAAAGTCACTCTGGCCCTAAATAAGAACTACTGTATATACAGCAGAGAGGCTAGTACACTCCTGGGGCTCCAGAAGAGATTCCAAAAGGAATCACATAGAAGATAACAGAGAATGAGAAAATAATGAACTATATTAGCAACAGTTTCAACTATCATAATGATACTTTACATAATGATACTTTAAGGTTTGCAAAATACATTTATATGCAATTATTATCTCATTGAATCCTTGAAATACACTTATGTGGTAGGTTCTATAGATATTATTACTCTCCTTTTATAGCTGAGGAAAGTGAGGTGCAGATATGATAAGTGAGTTGGCCAAGCTTACACAGTTACTAAGTGACAGGCAGGACTTGGAACTCGTGGATTTGAAAAAAACCTTTAAACCTTTTGTCTTAGAAGCAATACTGTGAATTGTTTCCCAGGAAAAGAACAGGGAGGGCTAGGCAATGGGAGTTAAGTAACTTGCCATGGGGCCACACAGCTAGAAAGTATCTGAGGTCAGATTTGAACCATCTCTAGACCTGGCTCTCAATCCACTGAGCCACCTAGCTATCCCCAACGCATGTATTTTTATTTGAAATTCAGTCCTTTATTTAAAAACTGTATTTTTCCCCCTCAATCACATTGCTTACTCCTTTAAGGAGGGCGGAGAGAAGGGAGGGAGGAAGGGAAGGAAGGGGAGAATTTGGCTCAAATGTTTAAAAAAAGGTTAAAAATTGTGCTTACATGTAATTGAATAAAAAAGCAAATATTAACAATTACCACAAATTATATTTTTAAAATTCTGCACTTAAACAACCTTCCAAAAAAAGAGAATGATCAAACTCCTTTGAAAGAACAGAATAAGATGGAAATAGGGGTGTGTTGTGGTCTGCTCACATAGACTAAGTTATAAATAATTTTCTGTTTATATAAAATATTTATATAAAATGTATGTAGAGCCATTATAAATATTTTTTACACATGGTTCATTTTCTTCTTTCTTTGATTAGTTTGTTGGATAGATCTGGGAGCAGTATTGCTGAGTCAAAGAATATTCACAATTTCATGACATTTCAGGTCTAATTCTAAATTGGTTTCCAAAATGACTGAACCCATCATAGCTTCATCAAGATCATTAGCATACCTGTCTTCCCATATTCTCTCCAACAATTATTATGCTAGTGCTCTTTCCTATATCAGGCTATAAGGTTGTTCCTGGAATTGATCTCAGTAGACTGAAGTAGAGAATATTCCTTTTGTTTGGTTTTTTTTTTTTGTAATCAAAATTATTCATTTTACATTTTTTCTAACTCTTGCTTGGTCTTAAAATCTTTCATTTCCCAAAGATCTGACAATAATATTATTCTTTGTTCACCTAATTTACTTATATTTTCCTTCTTTATATTCAAGTTCATTCACCCATTCTGAGTTTATCTTGGTGTAGGGTGTCAGATGTTGATCCAAACCTAATCTCTCCCATACTGTGTTCCAATTTTCCCAGCAGTTTTTGTCAAATAGTGGATTTTTGTCCCCAAAGCTAGGATCTTTGAGCTTATCATTAGACTGTCTTGCTGAGGTCACTTACCCAAGTCTATTCCACTGATCCTCCTTTCTGTCTCTTAGCCAGTACCATAATGTTTTGATGACCACTGCTTTATAATATAGTCTGAGATCTGGGATTGCTAGTCCACCTTCATTCACATTTTTTTCAATATTTCCCTGGATATCCTTGATCTTTTGTTCTTCCAAATGAACTTTGTTATATATTTTTTCCTAATCCAGTAAAAAAGTTTCATGGTAGTTTGATAGATATGGCACTAAATAAGTAGTTTGAGTAGGATTATCATTTTTATTATGTTAGCTCATCCTAACCATGAGCAATTAATGTTTTTCCAATTATTTAGATCTAGTTTTATTTGTGTGGAAAGTGTTTTGTAGTTGTGCTCATATAGTTCCTGTGTTTGTCTCTGCAGATAGATTCCTAAGTATTTCATATTGTCTATGGTGATTTTTAAAATGGAATTTCTCTTTCTAACTCTTGCTGCTAGAATGTGTTGGAAATATATGGAAATACTGATGACTTTTGTGGGCTTATTTTGTATCCTGCAACTTTGGTAATGTTGTTGATTGTTTCCACTAGCTTTTTAGTTGATTCTCTAGGATTCTTTAAGAAGACCATCATATCATCTACAAAGAGTGTTAGCTTGGTCTCCTCATTGTCTATTTTAATACTTTCAATTTCTTTTTCTTCTCTAAGTGCTACTGTTAGTGTTTCTAGTACGATGTTAAATAATAGAGGTGATAATGGGCATTCTTGTTTTACTCCTGATCTTATTGGGAAGGCTTCTAGTTTGTCCCCATTGCAGATGATGCTTGTTGATGGTTTTAGATAGATATTGTTTATTTTTTTAAGAAAGGCCCTTCTATTCCTATGCTTTCTTGTGTTTTCAATAGGAATGAATGTTGTATTTTGTCAAAGGCTTTTTAATGCATTGTTGCACTGTTGAGATAATCATGCTATTTTTGTTGGTTTGCTTGTTGATATGGTCAATTATGTGGATGGTTTTCCCAATATTGAACCATCCTTGCATTCCTGGTATAAATCCCACCTGATCATAGTGAATAACTCTTATGATTATGGAGTCTTTTTGCTAGTATTCTATTTAAGATTTTTGCATCTTTGTTCATTAAGGAGATTGGTTTGTAGTTTCCTTTCTCTGTTTTTGACTTTCCTGGCTTTGGAATCAGTACCATATTTGTGTCATAAAAGGAATTTGATAGAACTCCTTCTTTGCTTATTTTATCAGAGAGTTTGAATAGTTTTGGGATTAGTTGTTCTTTGAATGTTTGATAGAATTCACTTGTGAATCCATCTGGTCCTGGGGATTTTTTCTTAGGGAGTTCTTTGATGGCTTGTTCTGTTTCTTTTACTGATATGGGATTATTTAAGTATTCTATTTCTTCTTCTGTTAGTCTAGGCAGTTTATATTTTTGTAAGTATTCATTCATATCACCTAGATTGCCATATTTATTGCCATATAATTGGGCATAATAGTTTTTAATGATTGCCTTAATTTACTGTTCATTAGAGGTGAGGTCTCCCTTTTCATCTATGATACTGTTAATTTGGTTTTCTTCTTTCCTTTTTTAAATTAGATTGACCAGTATTTTGTCTATTTTATTTGTTTCCCCCCCCCCAAAGTACCAGCTTCTAGTTCCATTAGTATTTTTGGGCAGAACTTAGGACTTTATATCTAAAGCTCTCAGTGAAAAACTTCTGTCAATGCAGATAAGCAACAGTTCTGTCATTTATAGTTTTAGAGAGTTGTTTGGAGGCCACTGAGAGATTGAATGAATTGCCCAGTCACATGGCTGGTGTGTAATAGAAGTATATAGCTTGATCTCCGATCTTCTTGCCCTGAAAACCACTTTATCCATTATGGCAGATGGTGTCTAACTTTTGAAAAAGGCAGCAAGTTAATTCCAAGAATATACCATTTTAGTAAATAGTCAGAATGTGCAATGTCTCCCATATGTTTAGCCTTAATCTTTTCTTATTCTCCAATGAATGAATAGACGAATAACTGCTCATAAAGGAGAGCTAACTAACCAGGAGCCCAGGTCAGTAGGGAATAGGTTTGTCTCCCACAGTGGGAGCAGCCATACAAAATACAAAAAGGCTCTGATATATATATATATATATATATATATATATATATATATATATATATATTTTAGTTCAAAGATATTTCCTTTTCTAATTACATACAGTACTATTTTTCAACATACATTTTCCAAAATGATAAGATCCAAACTGTCTCCTTCCCTCCTTTCCCTTCCTCCACTCAGAGATGATAAGCAAGTCGATCTGAGGTTCTGATATTTTTAACCTTTGCAGTTCAAACACTTGGCTGGCTGGGCTGGCTGGTAGCTTGACAAAGACTGCCTGCCTCCTGTCCCATCCCTTTGCTTGATTTTTGGTCCAGACCACAAACGTATGAACTGAGTTATTTCCACTTCTAGCTCTCACTCACTTCAGCCAAGATGAAAGCTGCCCTGGAGTGTCAAACACATGATCTTCCCTCCTGTGGCAGTGAATCCACAGAAAATGAGATGAAGGCATTTCCCATGGAGCTGAGGTTGAGACAACTTAGAACAAAATTGACCAGACAGCCTGCTTTCTAACACAGGTGGACTCTAAAACAAGCCTAGTGGGATTCCTCTCCTTTGGAATCTCCAGATGCCACCTGCTGGAAAGATGAACCTCGTGCACTTCTCAGAAACTAGAGCATCCATCCACCACCCTCTCTGGGGGTGGGGGGTAGGGGAGAAGACTTTGAACAACAGGAACCATTTATCATCTATAAAGCTCATGAGGAAATAGCTGGAAAGCAAGGAAAATTCCTGAACCTTCCTTAGGGGTAATGACTTCAAAAACTTTTCAGTATGTCTAGGTCAGGTTGATAGGGCGAAAAGAGTGTAGGACTTAATGTAGGCTTAAGAAAATGTGAGCTCTCCTCTGGCATCAGACGCTTACTATCTAGGACAGTTATTTAAGCTCTCACCAGAGTTTCCTCAGCAGCAAAATGGGCATAATGACCGGAGCTTCACAGAGTTGTTGTGAGGACAAAATGAAACTGTATGAAGGGGCATGCTGGTAAATGTTTAATAACTGGTTCTCAGAACTTTAAGAAAAATGTACACGTGACATGCTTTGAAGTTTAATCTGTATTATTAACATTTTCTCTGCCCTCTTTCTTTAGTGTAGACCATGAACAAAACAGTGAATTGAGCCCTGATTTGTAGTGATTGTGGATTTCTGAGGCTAATGTTTATAATGACATTTTAACAACTGACTTTTACTTAACCATTATCAGCAATGCAAGGCTTTAGGATAACTTCAAGGGACTCAGGAAGAAAAAGGAGATAGAACTGGTGGAGTCTGAATGCAGGTTGAAGTATGCCATTCTTCACTTTATTTCCTCCATGAATTTTCCTGTAGTGTAGGTGATGTGTTTTCTTTCACAACACAACGGATATAGAAATATGTATTGTATGATAATATATGTACAACCTATATCATTTCACCTGCTGTTTTGGAGAGGTTGGGATAGCAAAACACGGATAGCAAGATGTCCACACATGATTATTACAAATTGCATTGCTGTGTAACCTGGAAAAAATAAAAATTAAGAGAATTTCAGAGAAGCAGGATAAGCAAAGCTCTGCCCCAGTGAGAACTAGCTCTGTTTTCTGAAATCCTGATGAGCTGGATTATTCCTGAATATGTCTTCCCACTTGGGTGGGACCAAAAGACTCATTTTCCCAAAGATGGGTATGTCTACCACCTTCCACATACAGGCTGAAGCAAATCTGCAGTAAGTCTTTCTTACACAAAATATAACTAGAAAGAGAGCTGTTTTTTGAGTGGGAAATATGCCTGCCTCTTTTACTCCCTCAGGAAGCCATATACTACGTACACTCACCATAATTACATTCCAGTGATTCTCTCCACTTGTAGCATATGTCTCATATCTCTTAAATAGATTATATTATAATATAGATTATAAGGCTAAACTTTGTATCTCCCCCAAAGTCTTAGCAGTGCTCTATATACAGAAAATGTGTACTAAGTTTATTTATATTTTCTAAAACCCTTACCTTCTGATTTAGAATCAATACTATGTATCGGTTCCAAGGCAGAAGAGTGATAAGAACTAAGCAATGGGGTTAGGTGACTTGCTTGTGGTCATATAGTGCCTGAAGTCAAATTTGAACCCCAAACCTCTCCTCTTGAGGCCTGACTTCCAATCTTCTGAGTCACCAACTGTCCTCATTAATTTAAAAAAAATTGAACTCTCCTGTCATCTCCTCTCTGGCCTTACCACAAATAAATAGGACTTTTTTTTTCATTTTTGGGTTGTAATTTCATTGGTATAAGAATTCCAGATGACATTCTACCAATTGAGACAGTCCCTGTTTTGTAAACATAGAGTCTTAAGAGAATATCTGGGGGCATTTGTCCTGGGTCACACAGTCAGATCATCCTGATTTCAATGTTAGCTCTCTAATCACTAGGACCAAGCTACCTATCTTTGTAGGGACGAGAGAAGAAAAGAATGAGAAAATTAAGATAATAAAATTAGTTTAACTTTAAGAAAAGTTAAGTGTTTCGACACAAGGGAATGGTTTTATGAAAGATGGGAGTGAACTAGATGTCAAATGGGATTATTCTATCCTCTGGTTGTTTGGACGAAACTTTAATTTTATAAATTCCTTTCCATTTTTTGCTTTTTTGGGTGTAGGGAGGGGAGGTATCAAGGTAGTGTAAGAGTTAAATTAATATCCAATAACTCCAAGTGTTATATTTTATAAGATTTATTAATAATCACTTGAAGTAAAAGAAATAAAAAGACAAAAGTAAGAGCCTGAGTAAAGAAAAGTTTTCCCAGTTGAGTTCTTGGGAAAAGAGAGAAGGGGCAAGATGACATACAAACTTTATCTCCTAATGAGAGAATGAAAGTGGGATGCTGGGATTTAGAGTCCTGGGGTTCAGATTCTAATTATATAGTAGTATTTAAATAGGACTGTGAACATAGCACCATAAGTGTTCTACATACAGAAAATGTGTACTAAGTAAGGAGTAAATGATTAAATGGATTCTTGATCAGCTAAATGTGAGTTTAGTACAAATACATTTGGGGACAGAGAGGTGGCACAATGGATAAAATGCCAGGTCTGGAGTTTTAAGGACTTGGGTTCAAATCTGAACTCAGTCATTTTCTAGCCATGTGACTCTGGGCAAATCATTTAACCCCCTTTGCCTGGCTCTTGCCCTAAGACAGAAATTAAGGGATAAAAAAAAGAATAAATACCTTTGGTCTAGAGGTCCTAGGTAAGTGAATTTCAATTTGACATGAGACTGCTCTTCTGAGGAAGATGCTATTCTCATGCTGAGACCTGAGGGAAGCAACAAGAATATGAACTCCAAGTTTAGGTGATCAGGAGGCCAAAGTAAGTATAAGGAATTTTAGCTAGAGAAGAGTTTGAGTGATTTCTGATTTTGCCATTACTGGGGTAGTTTTCTTTCTTATGTACTTTTAACTTCAACTCTATTTTTTAAGTTATTTTTCCCCTATAAACTATTCTTAGGATTTAAGAAAAAACTGAAGCATGTACTCTTTGGAGAAGGGAAGAAGGAAAAGAAGAATTGGTGCTAATATTAGGGTCAAGATATAATGTTATTTAAACAGAAGAGGGTAGGCTTTCGTGGAAGCAAGGCACTCCTTTCATTTTCCTAAATGATTATCTATTCTATTTCCCTTAGAGAGGCAGTTGGTTCTCAGTGGTTAGAGCACTGGTCCTGGATTTATAAAGGCTTGAGTTCAAATCTGCCCTCAGATACTTCCTAGTCATGTAACCCTGAGCAAGTCATTTGACCTCTGATTGTCTGACAAAAAGATCCACTGGATCCACTGGAGAAGGAAACAACAAACCACTCCATTATCCTTGCCAAGAAACCCCCAGGAATAGCTATGGTTCATAAGGTGACTGAACAATAAAAATTCCCCATGGAGGCTCTTGCAAACCTCTTCCCTTCCCTTCCCTTCCCTTCCCTTCCCTTCCCTTCCCTTCCCTTGCCTTCCCTTGCCTTCCCTTGCCTTCCCTTGCCTTCCCTTGCCTTCCCTTGCCTTCCCTTGCCTTCCCTTGCCTTCCCTTCCCTTGCCTTCCCTTGCCTTCCCTTCCCTTCCCTTCCCTTGCCTTCCCTTGCCTTCCCTTCCCTTGCCTTCCCTTGCCTTGCCTTCCCTTCCCTTCCCTTCCCTTCCCTTCCCTTCCCTTCCCTTCCCTTCCCTTCCCTTCCCTTCCCTTCCCTTCCCTTCCCTTCCCTTCCCTTCCCTTCCCTTCCCTTCCCTTCCCTTCCCTTCCCTTCCCTTCCCTTCCCTTCCCTTCCCTTCCCTTCCCTTCCCTTCTTCTCTCCCTTCCTTTCCTCTTTTTTCTTTCTTTCCTTTTCTCTTATTTTCTTTCTTTCCTTTCCTTTTCTTGCCTCCTATGCCTTCTCCACTGCCCAACTGTTCAGATGAGAAAATTGTATAACACTTTAATAGGAAATTAGAAACTACTTGTAATGACGTCACTCTCCTCTCCAGATTAAAAAATCGATAACATCAAATCCCTTTATTTACTACCATATCAGATGAGTTGACCCTTCTCTTCACTGAAACCAAATCATCTACACATGCTCTTGAACCCATCCTTTCCCACTTTGGCAGCAAATTTGCCCTCTCAAATTATTCTCTCTCTTAGAACTACAATCTTTCTACTGTTCCTTTTTTTTGTGTTCTATAAATATGTTTAAGTCTTCTCATCCTTAAAAAAACCCCAAATACTTCACTAGGCGACCATGCCCTCAAGCTATGGTCCTATATCCATCTTTCCTTCATTAGTCAAACTTCTAGAAAAATCTGTCTATAGTCACCTCCACTTCTCCTTTTTTACTAATTCTTCAAACCTTTCTAATCTAGCTTCCCAATGAAATTGTTCTCTCCAAAGTTACCAAGGATCTGTTTCTCTTTTTAAGACACTCTTACCATTTGTTTTAGTATCAATTCTAAAACAGAAGAGTGGCAAGGGCTAGGCAATTGGAGTTAAATGACTTGCCCAGGGTCACACATCCAAGAATTATCTGAGGTCAAATTTGAACCCAGGACCTCTTGACTTCAGGCCCATTGTTCTATTCACAGCTGGTAACTCTTAATTGTGTAAGCTAATGGTCTTTTAAAGTTTTCATCCTCTATTTTCAACATTTAACATTGCTCACCGCCTTTTCCTCCTGTTTATGCTCTTCTCTGGATTTTTGTGATACAACCCTCTCTTTGTCTCCTTCCTATCTACTGATTTCCAGGCTCCTTTGCTGTTTGTTCTCCAAGGCTCTATCCTAGACTTCCTGCTCTTCTCTCTCTATGTTTTCTACACCCATTCTACTGGCTCCTTTTTCTGGACTTTACATTAGCCTTCCTAAGTACCCAGAATGCACAATCTCCTCACCTCCACCTCAGAGAATTCCTTAATTCCTTCAAGACTCAACTTAAGTTTCCCCTCTATTCAGTCTTTTCCAATCATCCCATCTACTCTCAGATCTCTCTCCAAACTATTTTGTATTTATCCTGTATTTAAATGTATTTATTTGATATATGCAATATAGACATGTATACACATAAACAACACACATCTATGTAATATATTGTACAACATACACATATTTATGTGTATCATTTCCACCAATAGAGTATAAACTTCTTAAATGCAGGGACTGTTTCACTTTGATTTTTGTGCCCTGGTACCTTTCACATAGTAGGCACTTGTTATTCTACTGAGGTAGAAGAAGGGTAAAAAACAACCTAGGATTAAAAGTGGGACCTCTTTGAACCCCAGGAGATAAGCAGGCTCCAAGTAACCAGATAAGAAGCCTAAGGTCTCTAATCAGAGTTTAAATATCAGCAAAGGTTATTCTCTGGGACAAAAGTAAGCAACCCTTGGATCAGTTATAAAAAGTAGCAATGTCTGAGGGAAATTTCCATGGTCACCAAGATTCCTGACCTAAGGCAGCATCCTTCATAGGATTTATGGTTCACAGAAATTTTTTTTCTTCTTATGTGTCTGAGGTGCTACTTAATTCCCTGTTGTTATTCCACATACATTCACATTAGCACTGATGTCTTAGTGAACCCTATGAGGTGTGTCTTTCTTTCATTAGCCTCCATTTTCAAACACCCAGAAATCCAGTATGTTCTTAATGCTGCTCATTCTAAACATCATCATGTTCTTTTTGAGTTAAGTAATCTCCTTTGTAAAATTTACTAAGATTTAGTGTCAATATTTTTTACATGATTCAAGTCCATAGTCCTTTTGATTCCTTAATGCTTACGTGAAAGATTATTGAATTCAGAAAGTCTGAATATGGGCCTAACATGGACAAAGTAACAGGTTTCAATTCCTGTGGATTGGTTAGATTGACACAGTTCACTTGTCTTAGACTGTATTATCTTTCCATTCTCAAGTAACCATCTTGCAAATACATATATCCCTGGTATCTAGGTTAGGAAAGAGGTTGAGTGAGAGCATGAATGGCTCATCATGATGCACTTATAAATATATAAACTATGTCTTTCCTGTTTCCATTTTTTTTGTTAATTCTCTGGAGGTAAAAACATTCACAATTTATTCTTGAAGTATTAAATTTGTAGTTGTGTATGATATCCTCGTGATTCTTCTCATTCCTCTATTTTGTGTTTTTTATAGTGCAGTAGTATTCCATCACACTCATATGCCACTCTTTGTGTAGTTATTCCCCAATTGATGGGCACTCCCTCAATTTCCAGTTCTTTGCCACCACAAAGAGAGCCACTAGAAATATTTTGGAACATAGAAGTTTTTTTCCTTTTCCCTTGATCTCAGGAAACAGAACCAGCAGTAGTCTTTAGTATTTCCAGGTCTAAGGGTGTACACAGTTTTATAACTCTCTGGGTGTAATTCTAAATTGCTCTCCAAAATATTTGGATCAATTCACAGCTCCACCAACAGTGTATTAGTGTCCCCCTTTTTTCCAGATCCTCTTGAAGATCTGTCATTTTAGCTGATCTGATAGGTATGAGATGGTAGCTGAGAATCCTTTGATTTGTATTTCTCTAATCAGTAGTGATTTAGAGCATTTTTAAATCTACTTATATATGGCTTTGATTTCTTCATTCAAAAATTATCTATTTATATCATTTGCTCACTTATTAATTGGGGGATTGCTTTTATTCTTACAAATTTGACAGAGTTCTCTCTCTATTTTAGAGATGAAGCCTCTATCCAAGAGACTATCTACAAATTTCTCTCCCCACCCCATTCCAGTTTTTTGCTTTCCTTCTAATCTTGGCAAATTTGTTTTATGTTTACAAAAATGTTTCAATTTAATGTAATCAAAACTATCCACTTTAAAACTCATTATGTTTTCCATCTCTTGTTGACATATATTTCTCTCCTATTCATAAGTCTGATAGGCAATATGTTCCCTGTTCTAATTTACCTTTGATCTCTTTTTGTGTGGATCACATATCTATTTTGATCTTATCTTGGTGAATGATGTAAGATATTGGTCTGTGCCTAGTTTTTGCCAAACTGATTTCCAGCTGTCCCAATAATTTTTACTGAATAGTGATTTCTTATCCCCAAAACTTAGACTTATGCTTTTGTCAAATACAAGGTTAATATAATCTTTTATTACTGTTTGTCTGTCTTGTTGCACTGATCAACCTTTCTATTTCTTAGCCAATACCAGTTTTATTTATAATTTATAATACAATTTAAAATCTTGTTCTGCTACATTTTTCCTTCACTTTTTAAATTAATTTTTTATGATCTTCATCTTTTGTTCTTCTAAATGAATTTTGTTATTATTTTTTCTAGTTCATTAAAATGACTTTTTGGTAATTTAATTGGTATAGAATTGAATAAGTACATTAGTTTAGGTTGAATTGTCATTTTAATTATGTTGGCTCTGCCCATCTGTGAACAATTAATATTTCTCCAATTATTTAGATCTGGCTTTATTTGTATAAAAAGTATTTTATAATTACATTCATGTGGTTCCTGGGTTTGTTTTAGCAGGCATACTCCCAGATATTTTATTCTATCTGTGGTTATTTTAAATATTTTTCTACCTCTTCTTGCAGGCCTTTGTCAATAATATGTAAACATTCTGATTATTTTTGTGGGTTTATTTTATAGCTTGCTACTTTGCTAAACTTACTGATAGTTTCAACTAACCTTTTTGTTGAATATCTAGGATTTTCCACATACACCATTTTGTCATCTGAAAACAGAGATAGTTTTATTATTTCTTTGCCCATTCTAATTCCTTCAATTTTTTCTCCTCTAATTGTTATTGCTAGCATTTATAATACTATATTAAATAATGTTAGTGATAATGGGCATCCTTTTTTCACTCCTGATATTATTGGGAAGGCTTCTATCTTCTATCTATTTCAAATAATGTTTACTGATGGTTTTAGGTAGATGCTTTGCATTATTTTAAGAAAACATTAATATCTAAGCTTTCCAGTATTTCTTTTTTTTTTAAACCCTTACCCTTTGTCTTGGAATCAATCATGTGTATTGGCTCCAAGGCAGAAGAGGGGTGGTAAGGGCTAGGCAATGGGGGTCAATTGACTTGCCCAGGGTCACACAGCTGGGAAGTGTCTGAGGCCAGTTTGGAACCCAGGACCTCCCATCTCTGGGCCTAACTCTCAATCCACTGAGCTACCCAGCTGCCCCCTCCAGTATTTCTAATAGGAATGAAGGTTGCATTTTCTCATAGGCCTTTTCTGCATCTACTGATATAATTATATGGTTCTTATTTTTCATTATTAATATAATCAAGAATCTTGATAATTTTTAAACAATCCCTTCTTTCCTGGTATAAATTCTGTTTTGTCATAAAGTATAATCTTTGTGCTATATTATTGTAGTTTCCTAGATAGCATTTTATTTTGGATTTTTGTATCCCTATTCATTAATGAGATTGGCCTGTAATTTTTTCTGTTTTTGCTCTCCCTGGTTTAGATATTGGCAATATATTTGCATCACAAAATAAGCATGATCTATTCTTAACTGTGCAAACTACTTGAAACATATATCCTATTGATGATGCATATCTTTGTAAACATATTTGTTTCTTTTCCTCCTCATTGAAATCATTATATTTTGAAAGTTTGAGTGATGTCTTATACTTAAGAAAAAAATCCATGCAGGTCACATAATAAGTGTTTATCAAATATTTGTTTAATGGGAAACAGAGAACTCCATTACATTCAATCAGAGTTTCATGTCCACTGCCACTACATCTAATGTATCTGAGGAACTGTCCAGCAATACACATGCTGAAAAAGCTGAAAAGCTGGTCTTCCTTTCTTTTATCCAACCATTTAATTCAATTCAATCAACATTTTTTTTTAAAAGGGAAATCTGTTCTAGGGCTCTGGGGGAGATATGTCTTCCCAAGATGTAACTCCTACCCTTGTGAAGCTTACAGCTCTTTCACAGTATTAGAGATGAAACTGGCTTTCTCTTATCTTATCACTCTTTACTTTTACCAGGATCATAAGATCATAAGCTTAAATCTAGAAAAGATCTTTGTGTTCATATAGCACAAATCTCTCATTTTCTAGATGAAGAAATGGAAATTAATGAAGATTAAGTGACTATCCCAAATTTAGAAAAGCAGTAAATATCCCAAAGCAAAGCAAAGGAGTCAACCCCAGGCCTGTTAGCTCCAAAATTAACTTAATACAAAAGACATTAGCATATGATATTACTGTATTCATTATTATGAAACTGAGACTTCTCACTCACCAGTTGTCTAACATGTCTCTAACCTCCCTTGACTTGAAGGCTATTCCTAAAATAACATAACATAACATATTTCAAAATAAGAAAAAGACACACTTAGTAAAATCCTTATAAACTGATCTCACATACATGACCAGTCATGTATCTTTTACACAAGATAGACCTTACAGAACACATACCTCACATAATCAAGAGTTTAATGAATTTTGTACCATTATCTGCTTCTTATTTATACTTAATTCAGATGTGGCTAGATGGAGAGGCTTGATTTGATTGAAAGCTAAGAAAATCCTTCTGTGTACTATGACACTGGAATAACTCCCTTTTAGGGGGGATAACTTCTTAAAAGACAATTTTTCTTTCTTTCTTTATTCAAATATTCTTTCTTTATGATTTTAGTCCCAGTGCTCTTTCCCTGGAACCATTCAGCTTCTGATTCAGAAGTCCATGCCAAGGGACCTTATAATATCTCTTTCTAGAAGGACTATTGGGAGCAGGAGACTTTTGCTCCCTCTTGAGTATCAAAAGTATAGTCTCATCTTTGACATCATAAACCAATGGTAAATGAAATGAAAACAAGAAATAAAATGGATTTACTGTGTGTTTTAATAAACTCCCACCATCCCTGTTTAAGTAAGGGACCTTCAAAGTGTGGGTTCACTCTGGCCTTCGACTCAGAGATTCATTGTACCAAACTTATGGAAAAAGTGAATCCCTCACATCCTGGGATTTTAAGGCAATATTGAGGATTTGATGGGAAACATGCACATAGAATAAAATCTAAAATGCATGCGTTGAGTGACAACACAATGCTAAAACCTGCCTTGCCATGTGGCATCAGTTTTTTAAAATTATATGCATCTATGGTCTAGTGGGTATGTTTTGACTTGCAATAAATCTGAATCTTCTAAAAGCCATACTGTAACAGGGTTCTGTGGTGCATAGAAACAGTACAAAAGGTTGGGGAGACACTCTTAGAAGTAATCTAGGGAAGTGAGGGCAAACATTTTAGAGGGGTGGCTGATGTGAGAATGTCCTCAGGCATGCATGGAGAGGGGGAGAGGAGCAGCCTGGATCTGCATCCCTCTGACTTTCTAGTAAACTCTGTGCTGTAGTGATGGTGCAGACAGAGAGGGCTTCTGGGTGTTCCCTCTAGCATGCATGCCCAGGTTTACCACCATGGATCTAGGGTAATTCTCTCATATTAGAGATGTTGTTGTTCAGTTGTGTCTGATTTTTTGTGACCTCATTCAAATTTTTCTTGGCAGAGAGATTGGAGTGGTTTGCCATTTTACCAGCTCATTTTACCACTGAGGAAACTGAAGCAACCAATGTTAAATGATTTGCCCCCGGTCACCTAGCTAATAAGGTGTGAGGCCAGATTTGAAATCAGGAACATAAGTTTTCCTGTGCTCATGGCTAGCACTTTATCCACTGTGCCACCTAGCAGTTCATCAGACTTAATAATTCATCTTCCTAAATCTCTAGTAGTTTTTTTCTTTCAATCTTTGTCTTCCTCCATTGTGTTTATAAAACAGCTTGTTTCTCTGCTTCTGTATTGTCTTCTTCATGAGAAGTTCCTTGTGGGAAACGTTCATATATACAAATTAGATTTATTAGCATAATTAGCATCATGCTCATCTGAGCATTATATCTAAGTACTTTTTTTGACATGAGGAACTAAGGCAAACAGGGTTAAGTGAATTGCCCACAATCATAGAGCTAGTGCTTAAGGCTAGATTTGAATTCAGGAAGAGTTCTTTTGGGGGGGGGTGCTTCAATAAATATTTAATAGCCCCAAGTTTCCAAGCAAATGAGAAGCAACAAAAGTATTGACTTGGACCCTCTGTATATGAGAAGGTATTTCTACTGATGCAAAATCACAAAGTTATAGTGGGATAGAGAGGAACAATTGTTAAATTGTGGGGGGTTCACATCAACATTCATTAAACTGTTACTTTGTGACAAATATTACTATCCTATAAGTAGGAGTCAGAGGAGAGTGACTTCTTCCCAGACAATCTATCTGTGTCAAATAATGACACAGATACCCAGATACTCATCAGATACCCAGATAACTATGATGCTATATCAGAACTAATTTCTATGCATGGACTTTTCCCATAGGGAATTTCTCATATAGAAGATAATACAGAAATAGAGAAGCAATTTTACAAAACACAATGGAGGAGGAGAAGAATTTTAAAAAGAAAATAACTTTATTAGAAGTAGGAAGGTAAATCTTTTATCTGTAAAAGGAAGAACTTAGATTCCCATAATCTGAGATTCCTTCTAGTTTTAGTATTCTTTTACTCTTTGATTCTCTTGGTATAAGGGAAGGAATACTGGATTCAGGATCATAGATTTAGAGCCAGAAAGAGCATTAGAGTATTGATAGCTAGTCCAAAACTTTTATTTTACAGATGAGAAAACTGAGGCCAAGAATAGATTGTCACTTACACACAAGCTCACCTAAGTAGTAAGAGATAGAAGTGGGATTTGAACCCAAGTCTTCTGACTTTAAATCCAGTGTTCTTTCCCACAATTCTTTCTTGCCTCTTACTCAGCAGATTCTGGTTTACTACCTGGTTCAGTTGACTACTTGCCTTGTGTTGTGACTTTAGATAAGTCTCTGATAATATCTATCACACAAGTATCACCTTAATTTGACCTTTATTATCTCTCACCTAGGTTATTTAAATTTAAATCTTTCCCCACTCTAATCTATCCTTCACACTACTGCCAAAATGATTTTCCTTAAGCATGAATTTGACCATATCATTAATTCTCTGTTTTATTATTTGCAAATGAGGGAGTTGGATGAAATATTCTCTAAGGTTTCTTCTTTCTATGATTTTTTAATTCTAAATATTTAAGCCTTATGGCTCTTGTCTATTCTATGATCAAATTTAGAATTCCACATCCTCTATCTAGCACCCATTCTAGCTGTTTTCAGCCATCCTTTGACCATCATGAAATTAAAACACAACAATAGATGTATAGATAATAGAATTCTGTAACTCCAGTATATTCAAAACTTGTTTTACTCTTCCAGCTCATTTTTTCTATGAACATATATGATAATCATTCTAAAAACTGTCCTCTTCATATACCACTATGTTGTCACCATGCCTTTCATTCTTATTTTTTTTTGGGCCAAGAAAACTCTTCTCTCTTAATCTCTTTGTCATAGAGCCAAATCTTCCATTCTTTGTTTATTTGAGTTACTCTCTTCTGGACCCTGTCCAAGTATGAGTATACAAACTGGGTATAATTATATCATTATATTGAAAATCTGATGAATACAGAACACATATTAGAAAGATTAATTTCAAGTTTATGTTATTTTTATGTATCTTAGCACAAGATTCCCAATGCAGATTCATGTTGTTATAAATGAGAAAGTCTTTGCAATACTGGTCTGGCAACAGAGTAGCTGTCATCTGGCAATCAGCTTAGTGAAATGGAGAAAAGCTCACCACCAGACAGCTGGTCACCAGGTGATAATTTTTTATGATCACAGAAACTTAGAAATTATAGATATATTGCAATTCATTCACATCAATAAAATCATGTATGTTTCAAAGCAAACCTATATTCATTTTGAAGGCAATTATAATTATAAATGACTTTCTGATCACTTTATTCATCATTTTTATTTTGACTGTAGGTCCTTAAAAGAGCCATTGTGTGCTTGTCCCCAGACTTATTATTCTCATTTGTGGCTGTAAGACCATTTCTTCCATTTGTAGGGCCACTTTGGATTTTTGTCTCCTATCCTCTACTATATTTTATTAGCAACTTTGTCTATATTGGAGGATATCCTTATCCTTGTGGGATAGATCTGTCCCCCATTTGATGCCTGGCCATTGATAACATCCCTTGGCCTCACTCATTGAAGAAGATTAATGCTATTATTTTACAGTCTCTCTATGAGAATGATGAAAGGATGGAATAAAGGAAGACTGAAACCAAAAGCAGTAAATCACATAGATGGTGAAGCAATCAATAGGTTTCATCTATTCTGGATCACTTTTTCTCTAACTTTTTGGATTCATGGCACATTTCAGAAAAGATTCCATGGACCGTTTACTCTACCCAATCCTACATAGCAATGTAAAAACTACCTTACCACAACTGTCAGAAAGAAAAGAAAGAAAACACATATTTCTCTACTACATTAAAGATAAAAAACTTTTTTATTGATTTTTTTTTATCTCATGTTCACGTCTGAGTATATTCTTTTCCTGGCCATCTGGTGAGCCATCCCCTATAACAGAATATAAAAGGAAAAGAAAAAAAAAACAGTCCATCAAAACTGCCAACATATTCGCTAAATCTGACAATGTGAAACTCCCTACTCATAGTTCCCTCCTCTGTAAAGAAGGAAGGGATAATATACATTTTTTCAAATCTTCTCCAAAGTCAAGCTTCTTGGTCATTATAATGAGATAACACATATAAAGTACATTTCAGTTCTTAAAACACAATACATTTTAGCTATTTTATTACTAGTACACAGAATTCTTATTATTTTTGTCCTTCCTATTGTATGTATTGTTTCATTGGTTCTGTTTTCATTTTGCATAAGCTCATATTTATTTTCCTTTTTTGGGAGGGGGAAATCTTCAAATTCTTTATTTCTTTTAAAACTCTTACTTTATGCCTTAGAATTAATATTGTGTATTGATTCCAAGGCAGAAAAGTGGTAAGGGCTAGGCAATGGGGGTTAAGTGACTTGTCCAGGGTCACACAGATAGGAAGTTTCTGAGGCCAGCTTTGAACCTAGGAATTTGAACCTAGGATCTCCCGTTTCTAGACTTGACTCTCAATCTGCTGATCCTACTAGCTACCCCACCTCATATTCTATTAAATTTATTCAAACTCCTATGGAAAATGAAAATCTATATAAACTCTTTTCTCAGTGATTAACAAACTCCTCCCACCTTCAAGTGATACCTTCCTTGTATCAGTGATTTTGAATCCCTGGTGGTCATCCTTGAAACACTATTTCCATCTATCTCCTCTGGCCCCTTCTTTCCTTGAAAACTACCACATCTTGGTGCAGGCCTTCGCCGTTACGCGCCGGCACAATGACAATCACTTGTTGGTCAATCTCCCTGCAGGAAATGTCCTCCCACTCCAGTCCATCTTCTGCTCCACTGTCAAAGTGACATTCCTAAAGCAGAAATCTGACCACGACAGGTCCCTCTCTTTGGGCTTCTGTAGTTCCTTATCATTTCTAAGTTCAAATATAAAATCCTGTGTATGGAGTTCACCGTCCTTCATAAAGTTGCCTCTTACCTTTTCAGTCTTCCTATATTTTCCACCTTGCACCCTCCTTGCCATTGCCCCTTGCCTAGTCTGTGATCCTGTAATACTGGTCTCCTTGCTATTGTCAAACAGGCTACTCCATCTCCTGATGTGGAGCATTTTTGCTGGCTGTGCCCCATTCCTGGAATTCTTCCTATCATCCTTGTCTCCAAGTTTTCTTGATTTAAAAAAAATACTTATCTTCCATCTTGGAATAAACATTATGTATTGGCTCCAAGGCAGAAGAATGGTAAGAGCTAGGCAATGAGGGTTAAGTGACTTGTCCAGGGTCACACAGCTGGGAAGTGTTTGAGGTCAAATTGGAACCCAGGATCTCCTGACACTAGGTCTGGTGCTTTCACTGCCCCCTCCTGGCTTTCTTCAAGTTTCAGCTAAAATTCCTCCTGCAGGAAGCCTTTCCCTATCATTCTTATTTTTATTGTTTTCATGCAACTATTTCCAGTTTATCCTGTGTAGAGCTTGTTTGCATATCTTGTCTCCCTCATCAGACTGTGAGCTTCCTGGAAGGGTGGGATTGTCTTTCACCTTTCTTCCTCTGGCACATAGGCTTTGTTTTGTTTTGTTTTTGTTTTTTTAAACCCTTACCTTCTGTCTTGGAGTGTGTATTGGTTACAAGGCAGAAGAATGGTAAGGGTTAGGCAATGGGGGTAAATGACTTGTCCAGGGTCACACAGCTGGAAGTGTCTGAGACCAGAACATAGTAGGTTCTTAATAATGTTTACTGATTGACTCATGCCACAATTTATTTAGTCATTCTTCCATTGACAGGCAACGATTTTAGTTTTAGTTCTTTGTTGGAGATCTTTCTGTTTTTCACTTCCTTGGGCAGGCTAAGCATGAGAATATCCATTTTATAGAGGAAGAAATTGATGATTATAGGGCTATTTACTCTTATACACATCCATAATAAATTTCAAAGCAAGGATGGCTCCCAGCCCTACGTGTCTCCTCCACTCTACTGCCTCTTGCCCTTCTTGAGGAACTACACTGGGGCTAATTGAAACTGGAGTATTTTCTAGGGTCCAGAACAACAAGCCGAACTCTCAAAGTAAAGGAGCAGCCAGGAGCCAAGATCAGAACGCAAAGTTGTAACATTGGACCTGGGGAGAGGGTGGGGGGAGGGGTGACAGAACAAGCACACGTGGTGAAGAAAGGGCAAAGTCTGGATCTTTCAGAATCAGTCTCGAGTTCATCGCAGGAAGCAGCGCGGGAGAAGAGGCAGAAAACCAGCAGAGGGCGCTGGCAACTCACTACATTGAACGGATCGGCAGTCCTAGGATGATCCATTTAATACACATCCTATAGTATAGCCTAATATATTTAGTGACCTCGAAATCCATCGAAAACAATGCCTTTATTTTACAAATGAAGACGCCGAGGCCCGGAGAAGTGAAGTTACGTATCCAGGATCACACAGAGCGTCAGGGTCAGGGTCGGAAACGTCTGCTGTGCAGTCTAGCCTTTTATCCCCTTCTCCACTCCGTGGCAGGCGCCCTGGCTTCCAATTTCCCCACTAAATCACCGTGCTAACTCAGACCAGACGTTTCCCATTTTCTTTTCTCCCCTTCCTCTTTTTCCCGTCTGTCCGCCGTCTCTGCCACGGTTTTCCCTAATAGGAGGGGATTAGATGCCAAGATCGCCGGGGTCGCTTCCAGTTCTCAGACCTAGCAGAGTATCTGAAAAATTCTATGAGACTCTGATAGACAGTCCTACACGATGAGCCCTCACAGGGGGATTTATGCTATGAGAGGAAAGGACGGCAGAGAGGGTAAAAGGTACGGTGAGTGACCCAGGGGGAGAGGACGTTCCACAAAGGCGTTCACTCCTGATTCCTGAGGCTGTATCGCCACCTAGTGGTAAGGATGATCTAGAGGCCCGTCGTGGAAGGACATTCATTGTTTTCCGGGAAAAACTTATTTTTTTTTTTTGCAGTGTTTTCCCTGCCAAATAGCCAGAGATCAAATAGCCAGCTAGTAGTTCTTAAAGTCATAGAAACAGGTATCTCCTCCAGTTCCCGTCTAGATAAATGGAGGCACATCCAAGATCAAACAGTGAGTTGGTGGCAGGTTCAGGAGAAGACTTGGCATCTCTGTCAGGGAAACAGTAGGATATAGTTGTTTAAAAAAGATCAGCTGGGCAGTCGGAGGTCCTGGGTTCCAATTCTGCTCTTCACATTTTTAGTGTGTGACCTTGGGCAAGTCATTAAAATGTTCTGAGCCTTTGTTTCCACCCTGGTAGGATGACGGTGCTCAACTTAATGGGATGAAACCATAATTATATGATTAAGGCGTACAAATGACCTTTCATCTACCTTGTGGCACTAACAAAATCCCTGGGGCATCCATGTTCCAGTGCTGAGTACAGTGTCCGGCACAGAGGAGATGCTTAGCAAATGCTTATTGACTGAATGACTGACTCATGTAACTACACAGAATCTCAGAGTAGAAAGAAACTTTAGAAGCTGCCAAGGCAAATCTTAGTGGCTTCAGAATCCCATCTATACCATCCCCTACAAGTCTTGGCTTAAGGTGAGGAGTAACCCTCCACCTCCCCAGGCGGAGCTTTCCAGTTCTGGAGAAATCTATTCGTTTGGCAGTTTTCCCCAACATCAAATCTAAATCTCGTTCTCTAACTTGAACTCCTTTTTTCCTGAGTCTGACACAAACCCAGTCTTTATATGGCACCGATCTTCATTTTTAACAGTCTATTCAAACTGGACAACAAGGGGGAAGCTGGGTAGCTCAGTGGATGGAGAGTCAGGCCTAGAGACTGGAAGTCCCAGGTTCAAATCTGACCTCAGAGACTTAACAGCTGTGTGACCCTGGGCAAGTCACTTAACCCCCATTGTCTAATCCTCACCACTTTTCTGTCTTGGAACCAATACACAGTATTGATGGAAGGTAACTTCCACGATGGAAGGTAAGGGTTTAAAAAAGAAGAAGAAAAGAAATTTAAATGTTTTTGTTTTAAAAAAACAAGATGAATTATGTTAACTTAACATTGATTTTTTTTAAAAGCCATCACAACTTAAACTACACATTCCCTCAGTTTTTTAGGATTAAACATCTTCAGCCAATTCTATTCTTGGCTACAAAAAGGGTTTAGTAAAAAAAAAACAACCAAAAAATGCAAGCAAAAAGAGATAAACTACTGACAGAAAGCTCTGAAATCCTATAGTCTACTGGGTTATCTTTGAGAGCACTGAACAAGGCTTCTATTTAATGGGCTGGTTATTGTAATCTGTGGGAATACAAGCTGGATATGTATAAACTAATTTGAAGTCAGAAAAGTATTGTGAGAAAGTAGAGGAGACACTACAGTAACCCCAAATAGGGTCACAGAGAATTAGACATGACTGGACAATAGCAACAATTGAAATCCAGCATTTCTTATGATTATTTAAAAACATGATTGTGAGGAGGGACTCGTAGGTTTTATCAGATGGCCAAAAGGCTCTGTGGAACAAACAAGGTGAAGCGTCCCAAGCCCAAGGCTCAGCTTCTGATGACATCTCTTCATACGGAGCTAGACTGGTCTGCCAATGATGTAGCCACAGTGCATTTGATGCCTTTGCAGTTGGATGGAACCTACTAGAACTTATGCTCTAAGAATTCGGATGGGTGCTGACACATTAATAGGAGCAGGACCCTCATTCTCTGAGATCTTGCACTTCTCACCAGTTAGCACTAGTTAAACATAAAGTGCAGCATTAGTCAAGCATAAACGGCAAAATCTGTATTGTTGATCAATGACCAATGATTGGTACTGAATCTGTGATATTCTATACTGGGCATCAGCTATATGGTCTTCAAGGTGATTTTATATTCCTATTTGGTCCTCATAGCCCTCTTATGTAGATAAGACTGGCATTAATATGCTCATTTTAGAGATGCAGAAACTCAGAGACATGAAGAAACTTGCTCAACATCAAACTGCGGGCAAAATAATTTTAAGATATAAGATAATATTTAGGGACAGCAAAGTGATTCAGTGGACAGAGGGTTGTGTTTGGAGTCAGGTTGCTAGTTCAAATATACTAGCTGTGTGATCCTGGACAAGTCACTTAACTTCTTTTTGCCCCTGTTTTCTCAACTATAAAATGGAGGCAATAATAGGACCTACATCAAAGTTGTTGTGAGGGTCAAAAGAGATCATTGTATTATATTTATTATAAATGATAAAACACAGTAATTTCCAATATACTGTTTGAAGCAGGACTTCCGCTTCCATAAATAAAGACAAAGACTATAAAGGTGTGGTCAGCCTTAGCCATAGGCAAATTGGGCAGTCGCCTATACCTGGTGTGTCTTGAGGGATGATGAAATGATTCCAAATTCCTCTCCCATAGTCCCTACTACTGACTGAAATCTCGAGAAAATGCTCACTTCTAAGGCTTTGAAGGTCCTGTTAAAGGGTAGTTGCTGCCTGAGGAGATCATGCATTGTCCTTCCTTAGGATGCATGCTCCTAGAGGGCAGGAGGTTTCCTTTTTATCTTTACAGGTGCCAAGCACAGTATGTCACACATAATAATGCTTAACTCCTCGGTCAGTTGATTAGCATTTAAATGGGCTTCAGAAAGAATTAGAAGATCATTGATGTTATCACCTAGGAGTGAGAGCCAGATAAGAGTGAGGGAAGGGAGGAATCAAGAAAGGTGCTGATCATGATGCTCTGCCCAGGGGATTTAGGTCCCAGTGCGGAGACAAACTGGGGATGCCTGGGAAACCACTGGCCAATAAAGGGCCCAAAAGAGATGGAGGGAGACACAAAACGAAGCTCCACTTTACATTTTTTGCCCAGGGTTGAATCTGAGAAAGACATCATAGTGATGGTGTTGATGATGGTTGTGTGTGTATGTGTTTATGGGGTAGGATAAGGTTTGTCAAAAATTATTTATTGTCTATGATGTGCCAGGCACTGGTGTCCAAGAAATAATAGGTAGATCATTTAAAACACACCTTGAGATCCATAAGAACCTCATTGAATAATTTGGGGTGGTCTTTTCAACAACCCCCACTTCCCAAGTGCTCTAGGCTTAAATGAGGAGCAGATAACCTTCAGGACAGTGGACAGCGCCCAGGAACTCAGATAAGGGCAACTTGGACCTGAATCTGAAGCTACAAGGAAGGAAGGGCTGCAAAACGAAGTGAGAAGAACCCCGGAGGATGTTATACACAACAACAACAAAAGTGTAGGATGATCAGCTGTGAATGACTTTGCTATTATCAACAATGCAAGGATCCAGGACAACTCTGGGGGAATTAAGACAAAAAAGGCGATCAATTGCTATAGAAAGAACTGACAAGAGCCCGAATGCACATCATTCTAAACTTTATTTCCTCCGTGAATTTTTCTCTAGTGTAAGTGATATGTTCCTTCTTTTATAACATCATGTATAATCTAAATCATATGACTTGCCATTTGGGGGAGGGAGGAGCGATGGGAGGAAGGGAGAGAACATGGATGGCAAAAATGTTGGGAAATGATTATTGAAAATTGAATCATCGTGTGATCCGAAGGGGGGAAAAACACTTTAATAAAATAAAACTACAAGGAGCAAAACTGGCTTTTCTAATGCCTAAGGTTAGAAATAGTGATAGCTTTTCAATGGAAGGATAGCATGCAGTCTACATGACTAATTACTGGAATATTGATCCATTAATTATCTAGTAGGCTAAACAATTGAATGGAGGAAAGATACAGCATTTTTCTCCCAGCAAAGGACAATGGAAAGAACACAGGCTCTGGAGTCAGAGGCTGTGTTCAAATCCTCCATCTGATCCTCATTTTCCTTATTGGTGGATTAGAGGTCCTGTAAGGTCTATCTGGCTCTAAAAATCTATGATTCTATGTATCCATGGACTACCTCCCTTCCTCCCCAAACTTATATAACTCATTTATTTATTTTTACTTTTATTCATTTTTATTTTTTCCTTATTTTATTCCAGTAAAAAAAATTACACATAAGTTTTCTAAAGTTTCATGATTCATGCTCTCTTCCCTCCCCTCTTCCCTCCTCACTCCTGGAGCTGATGAGCAATTCCACTGGGTTATACATGTATTATCACCCAAAACCCATTTTCACATTATTCATTTTTATAAGAATAATCGTATAAAACCCAAACCCCAAGTTATATATCCAGATAAACAAGTGATAAATCATGTTTTCTTCTGCATTTCTACTCCAACTGTTCTTTCTTTAGAGGTGGATAGCATTCTTTTTCTACATGACTCATTTAATCCTCAATACCAAGCATCAGTTCCAAGACAGAAGAGCAGTAAGGAGGGCTACACAACTGAGGTTAAGAGGTCATATTTGAATTTAGGTCTTCCCAATTCCAAATCTGGCTGTCTATCCACTGAACTACCTAGCTGTCCCTTATTGTTATAGCTTTCAAATTGGACTCCATCCTTCCAATCTTTTCCTTTTCAATTCCTCCTTTATAATCAGTTCATTTAATATCCTTAGAACACAAATCTGACCAAGTCACTTTCTTACTCAAAAATATTCAGTGGCTCCCTCTTGCCCATGAACTAAACAATCTTATTATCTTTTGTATTCGCTGATCCTGCCAAACTGCCTAGCTATTTCCCTAACACAAAATTCTCTCTCTTTCCTCCATGCCTGGCTTCAAGACCCATCTCAAATGCAACCTTCTACAGGAGCCTTTATCAATCTCCTTCCCCTAAGACAAGGTTTCTTAATCATGTGTGTGTGGGATGGAACCTTTGATAGTCTGGGGAAGAACAAGGTGTTTAAATGCATAAAATACTGAGTATTACAAAGAATACCAATTATATTGAAATAGTTACCAAAATATTTCTAAAAAGAGCAAGTTCACAGATCCCAGGTTAAGAATCTATTTTATAGGAACAGTTTGGTGGCTCAGTGAAGAGAGAACCAGGTCTTGATTCAGGAGTATTTAGGTTCAAATCTGGCCTCAGACACTTCCTAGCTGTGTTTATGATCCTAGGAAGGTTACTTAACATTAACTGCCTAGCCCTTGCTAGTCTTCTGCTTTGGAATCAATACTCCTATCTATTGTAAGACAGAACAACACCTCAGCCCGGTATTGTTGATCATTTATAGTCTAGGTCCTCATTTACCATTCTAGTCTTACTGCAATCATTCCCTCTCTTTTTTACTCTGTTCTTGCCCATTGGGACAGCTAGTTATCCCTTTAACACAATGCTATCTCCTGCCTTTCCATAAATGGTATCCCATGTCTGTGATCCATTGGAATCCTTACTTTCCTTCAAGACACAACTCAGTTGTCAACTCTATACTTAAGTCTTTCCTCATATCCCTGTTTAGTGCTCTAATCTTTTAAAAGTTACTTTGTACATGCATATCTGTAAACATGTTCTAAATACTTGCTTTATTTCTCAATCTCCAGTAGAATATAAGTTCCATGAAGGCAAGTATTACTTTATTTTTTAATTCTTGCATGTAATACAAACTGTTGGCTTGAATTAAATTGTTTCTGATTCTTCCTTATCATATCAATTAAAATGATCTTAAAAAATCAGTACAGTTATTTTAAAAATTATTTTTTAATGAACAAACATTTATTTTTCTCTCTCCCACCTTCCTACCTCCCACTGAAAAAGAAAACAAGAGCTATGTATAGGCAAGTAAAATACATTTCTATCTAAGCCATGTCTAAAAGTTTAGTGCTGCAGTTTTGATGATTTCTGCTTTATAGTATAATTTGAAGTCTGGAAGTGCTATTTCCCCTTTACTCATAGTTCTTTTTCATTGTTTCCTTTGGGAATCTAGATCTTTTGTATCTTCAAATAAATATTTTGTCTAGCTCTGTAAAATATCCTATTAATATTTTGATATAGCATTAAATCTGCAAACTAATTTAGGCAGTATGGCCATTTTTTGTCATGGTCCACCCATGAATACTACATGAATATATCCTTCAAATTGTTTAAGTAGTTTTTTTATTTCTTTAAGGAACATTTTGTAATTTAACATACATGTTGAATTGAAATGAATTACAGCATTTGAGGAATGGGGGAATAGAGAAAAGGTAGAAAGATAGAGAGAGAAGAAGGTTGTGGTTAGTTGAATTTATACTTAACTTCCTCACAGGGTTCCATAAGGAAAAATGAGAATATAGTATATATAAAAGCACCATATGATACAATGCTTTTACAAGAGCTGTGATTTCTCCGGATAACTCCCTTTACCAATATACATTACAACTTATCCTCATCTTAGGACATAGCTTTATGAATTGCTCCAATGAAAACTATTACTTTGCTGCCAATTGCTTTACTATTCGAAGTTAGTTCTTGGATGGCACTCTGCTGCTAGTTCCATAGCCATTCCAACACAGCAATTCCTATCAGAATTTGAGCTCAAAGGTTATAACCAAGATAAGTCATAGAAAGCCTACATTATGATGAACAAATGCTATGACATACACATAGATTGGGCTGATGATTCCTAGAAACTTTGAAAGACGGTTCTTTATTAATCCTTCTTGCAATGTCTCTCTGCTAAAAACACACTCTGGGGTCTGGGGTTGAAAGTCCAAGTGAAGGAAAGAAATACAGGTAGCTAAAATTTGGTTAATCAAGGTTTTGCTGAAAGATAAAACTGAAAATGAAATAGGATATTAACATTTGTAAATTTGCAAGCTCAAATAAAAAAATCATATTATCAGAAAGCTAATTCAATAAAGACAAAACTTTAATTTATGTTCTTATTTTACAAGGGAAGCATTAGCCCTTGTAATCTTAATACAAAGTTGAATAATTTAACATAATTAAGACCATTTTACCAGTTTGCACTGAGAAAAAAAGCAATGTGTAACATTTCATGTATGATTAATAATACTGTTAAAATTCATTCCTGATTTTGAAAGCTGTTTTCAAGAAAGAACTGCTAGAGATTAATGCTGCATAGTGAATCTCCAGTAAATTATACATGGCCCTATCTTCCCAGAGCTCCATTTTCTGACTTGATTCTTGATAAGATATTTCAAAATCACAGATCCTAAAACCTTAAAACCTTCAGATCAAAGCTTTACTATTTTAGTACAAATCTTCAATACATATTATAGTGGATCGATGAAACTACATCTTTCCACATATACTGAAATGTTAGAACATACTGCAAAATGAGCCTGGCCCAATTAATTAACTATCACAACATTTAGAAGGTCTGGATATTTAAAAATAGTGGTGCAAAGCTGCTTAAGCTCCATTAAACTAAGGATTCTAGCATTAGGTTATAAAGCAGAATAACATCACATTTAGATAAGGAGTGGGAATCTGATGATGTTTTGAATTATAGTGGTATCAAGATTAATTTCTAGCCCCATTTAAAAGAAACATTCAATCTGAGTTGTTTACACATAAAACCGGAGTCTACACTAATGCATCAGGTGAATGCCTTGACAATTCTATTGCTCTATGTAAATTACATTTATAGGCATGTACCTAGCAAGGCTGTGAAAATGTCAGTGTTAGCACTGAAATATAACAAGATGGCATATCCAGTTGAAGCTCAGATTGCCGTTCTGAACATTAATTCTCAGTATCATCAACAGCTACTGTGTTGTGATCTGCCACCTTCCTTAATTAAAGATAAGTGATCTCTTGAAAAAAAACCTGCAAAGTGTGAACTGTCTATGGCCTACTGGGCCCTGCTCACTTGGTAAAGATTTAAAAGTCAGGCAGGAATACTCTTACATATTTGGGATAGAAAAATGAATGTATATAAATAGGGATACAGAAGCATAGATGAGCAAGAAAGGTATGCTATTTTAGTGAGACACATGGAGAGACAGAGAAAGTGAGGCAGAGATTTGGTAGGTATTTTTTTTTACTTTATAAGTAAGTTGTGTAAAGAACATGTTGAACCTGGAGGGGAATGAAGCTTGTCCATCACTTGCCATCCTCCTTCCATTCAGTTAGAAGTGAGGATAAGTTCAGGGATAAAGAATGTCCAGTGGTCTGTAACAAGAATTACTATGATCAAAAATAAGAAAACCTGGCCATCTGCTGACACATTAACTAGAATTATCTAGTTTCTGTGATAAAATATCAGTCAAACTGAATATTTGTCAGCAGGCAATCCTATCTGGAGCCAAGGGAAACACCCTCATTGTTAAATGCTTGAGATTTAGTCTTACTTCAAAAAAATAAAAAAACCCCAATGCAACATGAGAAAAAATTACAGCCAAATATGGGTATATGCGCATCCACGTATGTGATTATGTTTATCAGATTACACAGATGAGAGAGGAATTAGGGTGAAATAACAGGAAACAAACCAAGAAGTTTAGAATGAAAGAGAAAAGGTCAGATGAATAGAGTACAAAGGAGAAGCTTTGGTGTCTGCTTCAAAGGATGAAGAACATTTACCTGATTGTACTCACAAATCACTCTAAGGTTTTAAAAAGAAGAAGAAAGAGAAATTCTGACAATGATTTTTGCTTTTTTCATCAGAGGCAATGGTGCAGTGGCATGGAGTTAGATTTACATGCTTCAAGACCTGGGAAGGTTATTAGATTTGTGACAAGAGAGAGTATAAAATCATAGGAGGAAATGAGTGTTGATTTTTGCAAATTAACCCACAGACTGTTAACATGGCAAACACAAAAGTAGTAACACTGAGAAAAACCCAATTAGTCTAGCTACTGATGGAAATAGCACCTGCCCTAGAAAGAGGTAAGACAATTTTCTCAACCAGACAAAGGTAGAACTCAGTGCCTTCCTGGAGGGCTTCAAAAGTGGTTAGTAAAGATGTTGATGCTTAAAATAATTCTCATTCAAATTATACAAAAGATAACACTCTCAAGGCTGTATGGAATAGTTACACACCAGAAAAACATCACAAAAATTTAAATTTAAAGTGATCAGACAGTATCAGGTACATTAGCCATCTTAAATTATAGAAACCCAAACAAAATAATTTGGTAGCTTTTGATTTTATTGAAATTATAGTTTAGAACCATTTGTAGTCAACTGACTTAGGGGAATATTTTATGCCTTGTTCCTATGAGAGATCAACTTATTGGTGCAGCAATAATCTTCCAGAGTTCCTGTAAGAGGAGAGAAGATTTTAAAATTGAATTCTGGTCACTCTGATGAAAATATCAGTTTAATAAAAAGAAGTTATTAGCATAAAAGATGTTTAAACCTTATGAAAACCACCATATTCTATCATATCTACCATAAAGATTATTTTAGGAATTGGGAAATTTTTGCTATTCTGAGATATTATTATTTTAATTACTCTTATTTTCTTATTATAATTATTACTCTTATTTAATTATAGTAAGAAAGGTTGAATCTATAATATTCTTGGAATATTAAAAAACATTTGGGATTCAAAAAATAAAAAATGCCAAAATGAGTGCCACCACAATTTCTCCATTTTAAGGGATCTTAAGCACAATTTACAGTGGCTGATGAATCTTGTGGAGTGTTTTTCTTTGTTTTATGCCATTATCCTTAATGCCTGCAGGTGAAGAATGTAAAATAGCATACCACTTTCTTTGTAAGGAACACCTTTTCTAGAGATATGCTTAGCACATCCAAATATCAAACATTTTAATTTAAAGAAACAGTAAAAAGTGGAAACATTCAAATGATCTAAACTTCTGGACCTGAACTAGTCGATAGCTATCATTTAGGACACACATATAAACACGTTTGCTTTCATATAATATTAATGTAGAATCTAAGTGGGTTATCCTTCTATGAGGGTGTATAATAAAAGTTACTATATAGATTAGTAATACTCTTAATAAAACAGGAAAGGTTCATGTAAGCAACATACATAATTTATCAACATCTGGTGGCAAAAAAAAATACACGCCCATACAGTTTTGATTCAGGTGCTGTCCACATGTATTATTCAAACAAGGAGTACCACTAAGTGCTAAAAACATTTGAATGTCCAGTTTTTTTAATGGGAAAAAAGCCATCAGTTTCTTATCCTTAATATGAGATTGCACTCTTTTTTTGCAAGAAAAATTTCTCCCTTTTAAGATAATGGTAAAACTTAGCAATTATTTCCTCGGTTTCTTGTAATATTATTAAATACATATATGGAGGTTCAATACATGCTTTTCAGTGAATGAAGAAATGTATGTTATAAAAGTAAGTACTAGAAAAGACAAGGTTCTGAGAAACTATTTATGCTTGCAAGCTGTCCACTTGGGCTGACCTAAGTGAAGATGGATAGGAAGTTTATCTTTTAATAGCACGGTCTAGTTACTGACCTAAAGAGAATAAATTCAAACACACACTAACTAGTTAAATATAATGTACGTGGAGAGGGAAAACACGGACTTTTGGTGGTGGGTGGTGAGGATCAGGAAGGGCTTCATGTAGAGGATGGTATTAGAGCTTCATCTTGAAGGAATAAAGTGAGGAGGGAGTACATTCCAAATATGGGAGATAGCTAGTTTAAGATCAGGAACAGGAGATGGAATGTTGGGTGTGTTGATATTTTATTCTAAGGAACACAGAAGAAAAACAACTGCTTGATTACATGGATCGAAGGGGATATGATTAAGGATATAGACTCTAAGTGATCACCCTAGTGCAAATATCAATAATAGGGAAATAGGTCTTGATCAACGACACATGTAAAACCCAGTGGAATTGCACATTGGCTACAGGAGGGGGGTGAGGGGAAGAGAAGGAAAGAACATGAATCTTGTAACCATGGAAAAATATTCTAAATTAATTAATTAAATAAAGATTTCCAAATTAAATATATATATATATATATATATATATATATATATATATATATATATATATTTGATTCTAAGGGCAACAGAAAGCCAATGTGGATGAATAAATTAGGTAATGATATGGTCAAATTCATGCTTAAGGAAAATCATTTTGGCAGTAGTGTGAAGGATAGATTAGAGTGGAGAAAGATTTAAATTTAAATAACATAGGTGAGAGATAATAAAAGTCAAATTAAGGTGGTAGTTGTATGGCTAGAGAGGAGTCAGACAGAAGAGATGTGGTGCACATAGAAATGGGAAGATTGGTCAGCTTATTGCATATAGAAGATGAGAAAGAAAGAAGCTGATAAAGCTGAGATTATGAATCTGGAAAACTAGAAGAATGTGGTTCCTTCAACAGAAAAAGAAATGTTTGGAAGAGAAGTGAATTGGGGGTTGGGTGGGAGAATGAAAATGAGTTCTGTTTTGTACATATTGAATTTGAGATGTTTCTAGTATATCCAGCATGATATGTCCAATAGGAAATTAGTGATGTTGGGCTGAAGTTTAGAGGAGAGAATGGAGTTTGATATATAATAGCATTAAATGCATAAGAAATGTAGCAAAGGATGAAGACTGAAAAAAAATGATCAGATTTGGTAGATAAGAGGTCATTGCTAACTCTGGACAGAGCAATTTCAGTTACCAGCCTTCCTAGATAATTGAAATTCTTGCTACTACTCTTTTAGGTTAAAGCACTAATGGTATGTTAAAAAATAATATGTATTAGTATGTTTTAGGTTAATTATCAGATTAGTCTTTTATAGACAGCAAGGTTTGTAGAGAAGAGACACTGATATATAGATCACTTTTCTTTGGAAGAATATTAAGAAACATTTGGAGCTATGATGATATTATAGAAGACCTCAGCTAGAGTGGTAGGCCTTGGGTTGTTCAGAAGGGTAAACAAAGAGAAGGGTATTAGGTCTCTGGGAAGGTGTAAGGGAAGCTACCAAAAAGGAGAACAGAGCTGAAGGGGAAAAAAGGGGAGTGGAAATGTCAAACATGGTGTTTGCATACTTCCCAATTTTTACATAGTCCCTGGGTGCTATTATCAATGCAGAGAAAAAACTTTCTTAAAGTACAGTAATTAAGAAGTTTCAGTTTGGAGTTTTTTGGCACATTCAAGTTTTTTTTTTTTCCTGCTGACTAAACAGCTTAGTGGCAAAGCAATTAACTCAGCATATTACTGCTAGTTTACTAAATGAATGGCACTTACCAACTGCTCTATACGTTCATAAACAAGGAACTGGGGGAAAGTAGCTTCAATTGGCTCTACAATAAACTTCATTTTGCCATCTCTGAGTTTCTCTAGATCATTTAGGGAAAATCGAAAATGATTGTAAGCTTCACATGTAATGTCCAATTGTCTAAGTGTGAAGTTTAGTCTGGAAAAAACAAAGAACCATGTGTTACATTGAGTAATTTCTCAAGACATGCTTTTCTTCTATAATAGATATTGCCAACTTCACTTTTCTAACCATTTGATGCTACCCCAAACACATATCAGATCGAATATCAATGTCTTTATATGCCTCCATCTTTTTTTCCTCCTTGACTATTTTTTTGTGATTAGAGGGAAATCGGGCTAGTAAGCTCCATATTTTTGAAAATAACCAGAGCTGATTGGCTGAAATTAAATTTCTCCATTTAGACGGGCAGTTAAAACCCGTTTCAAAACAGTTAAAATTTTATTATTCCCTGGTTCCTCTTTCTTTATGATTTCTGAGATGGGTCACAGTAGACTTCAATTCTGGGTTAATAATTCTATTACCATCCCTGTAAAATCAGGCAGTTTAATAAATGACAACTGCTTACTCTCTGTTCAGTAAAATTCAAATTCATCAAATCTTTATTAAAATGCTTACTAAGTGAAATATTTGGGACAAATTCAAAGATGACACTCGGTACACACAATCTATAATTTTCTAAGAAAAAAATGGAAGAAAGAAAGAAATGTGAATGTTTTATTAGAACCACTGTAAGTGCAAATACTCTATTACACATGTTTGAACCTGAAACGTGGGCCATTTTTCACACCAGTGAAATTTTCCTGTTATTTAGAAATACACAAAAGCAAATGTTCTGTATGTGTAGCATAAACACCATGTATATTAAGAACAATGAAAATCAGCACAAATGAGCCTCTTTCCTCAGGCATCTAGCCCCCAAAAGCAGAGATCTTGCAGGCACAATTTAGTCTGAAAACTAAAGTAATATAGTCATACCTCAAATACCAGGGAAAAAACACAGTGATGCTCAGAAGAGAAACATTTTAAAGTTTTCTTAATAGGAAAAAAAAAAACCTTCTCCTCCTCAAAGATCCCAAGTGCTACAAGAGTTTTAGATATTTATTTCTAGTCTTTCACTTGTATCTCTGATGTACACACCTTATCCATCAAAAAGGAATTGAATGAGCTCTTGCTATTTTGTTCCTTCTTATGCTAAACATCAGGATCCCAGAGAATGGAAATGAAGCTTTCTTGACTTAAGGTCCCAACTCCTTATAAAGCTATCTGAGAAAACTCTGGAAGAGGGAAGGAAGCTGGACCTTGAAGCATGGTAAGGAGTTAGATAAATAGATGGGGTATAGAAGTTTAAGATAAAATTCTTGGATTGCATGATTGGGGAAATGGTGCTGTTGATAAATATTAAGTTAAAAAGAACTTGTTTGTGAGAAAAGATAAATTAAGTTCTGGAAACTTAAAAGCTTTAAGAGACACTAGGAGATCTAATGGAACTGTTTAGTAGTTATGATATGAGTTAGAGATATGTTAGAGATATGAGACTGTAAAGAGAGAGGTGGCAGCCTTTTAAGTCATTAGCATGGGGGTAAAAGCCATGATAATGGAGAGATTCTATGAGGAAAAGAATATATATATATATATATATATATATATATATATATATATATATATATATATATATATAAATTTTTTCCCTCATAAAATTTATCTATATATACATATAAACACCAGCAAACACATATATACACATATATATAAATATCCATCCATCCATCTATCTATCTATCTATCTATCTATCTACCTACCTACTTATCTATCATCTATAAGTAGGCAGACTTAAAAAGGAAGATTTTGGCTGGCCTAGGAATAAACAAGTCATCAGTGTAGTATGTGCAAAATGTGAGGGCAAACAGACCTTTTTTCTATTGATAAGAAGATTGTAGAAGCATTTTTCAAACTGTGAGTAATTCTGTAGAGTGTTTTAAATAAAGCATCTGTGAGGTCATCATCATAAAAAACTGCAAAATAAAGAAATAAAAAACAGTATCATTTCATTTGAAAATTCTCAAGTTTTTTAGAGTGCCTTTGAATGGCTTATGGAAATAGTTCCCATAAAAAAAGGAAACATACAGTCCTTAGGATGGATCTAGTACTTCAATAAGCTATAGAACTGTCAGATCCAGTAACAATCAATTCTGAAAACACCTCCATAATTTAGAAAACCAAGTTCAAGGAGTCCTACTATATTAAGCATATAAAAGTCCTTTGTATGAAGAAATATTTCCTTACCATCAGCTGCCATTATTATAGTAGTATGAGCATATAAGTCAGAAATCTCATCTTCAGACCAACTGAAAGGAACTTGAGGATCTATTAACAAAAAAGGAAGAGCATTGTGACTCCAACTTTATCATCCTTATACATTACGATAAAAAAATCAGGTTCTATAGTAAGAGAAGACAAACAAAAAAGTAGCAGCAAGGACCCACAAAGTAATCTACTCATTTTGAAGTGAGTAAAGACTGAGAAGTCTAGATCTGAAATCCACCTTGAAGGTACTTTAGAAAACCCCATCCATCTGCCAAATGGTGCTCTTAACAGAGAAGTTCAAATGGACCAGGAAGCCAGGAGAAATGAATTCTAGTCTTGATTCTTCTCTTAAGTACCTAAATAACCCTAGGCAAGTTATTTAACTCTTCTGATCATCAGTTTTCTCATCTAAACTAGAGAAGTGGCTGGGCAAAGTTCATTCATTGATCTAATAGCTCCTAAGTAACTACAATGCAAAGACCACTGTGGTACCATCAGAGGCAGATACAAATATAATTAAATCTAGAGCCCCTCCAGCTCTTGCTATCATTCACCTCCAAATTTTGGACATAAAGCAATCACTTTTCTCTCCCACTTACCTTGTTCCCACATTTATCTTTAGTAAATATAGCAAAGATGACAATTATTTTAAACTATAGCATAATTATTTATTTAGGAATAATTTATTTTTTTCAAATGCTTCTTTTGTTATCTTTTACTTTTACATCCCATCCATTTCCTGAAGTATCTCTTACCTCTCCCTCCAAAATAGCCTTCCCTTTTAACCAAAATAAAAAGAGAAAAAATCAGAAATAATTTTGAAGTGAATGATTTGTTTCTGTATTAAGGAAAAGCTGTCAGTTCAAAGTCTGAAGCAAATATTTAAAATAAAAAGGAAGCAAACTTACCAGTACACAAGTCATCTTTTAGCCAATCCAATTCTTTAACCATAACTACACCACCTGCTAGGCAAAAAAAATCCAAATCACATATTAAAGCTAGGAGAGGAGAGCACAATATATGTGCTTCCTGAAACTGCATGAGTGGAAGAAATTCAAAACTAATAACTAAGAAAAATACCTCTTTACCACTTAGCTAGTAGAATACACCAATCTAGCATCTAGAGTCACCATATAAAGATTTTTTTCCCCACTATTAAAGTTTGAAAGGTGTGATTTCATTTCCAAAAAACAGATTAAAACAACACACAAGTATTTTCACACAAGTGCAAGATATCAAATGAACTTTACCTCCTGTTGAAGTCAGGTGCTTGTTCAGGGCAACATTCCGTTCACACATAGTGAGGAGATCTTCACCCACATCTGAAAAGTATATATTTTCAAGCATTTTTCAGTAGGAGAAATAACATTTTATGTTTTAAATCTTTAATTTGAGGAGAGACTTAATATTAAAGATAAAAATAAAATTATAGGAGAATTTTTTATTCTATATTTTTATTTACATAGAAAATATTTATATTTATAGGGAAAGGACATTTTAGGTACAGAAAAAGTTCTTCAGTCTGTCATCTATGAAAACACAAGAGATAACTCAACTAATTTTTATGATTCTTAGTTTTTCTGAGTCTAAAAAAGAAATATCATGGTGGCTATATTAAAGTATATTCTTTTAAAAGAGAGCTAATTTGAATGATAGCAACTATTATTTAGACAGAGATCAGATTAAAAATTTCATTTAAAATTCCTTGTATCTCACCATTAGTTTTTCCCATCATTCATAAATGAAAGACTAAGTCAATTCTGTAAAATGGTCTTTTTCATTCATTTCAATAGGAAACTTCTGTTGCAATTATTCTGACCTAAAGAGGGCTGTAGTTTTTTTAAAGCAATTTTCAGTTGAGACTATATTACATGTGATGCACATGGAAAATGAAGACTCTTTTCTATGAATGCAGAAAAATACATTTCGATGTCTTTAATAATATTCATATAAAAATCAATGCCACTTCTACAGTTCTACTTTTTAAAAAAAATTATTCATTTCTTTTAATAATCCTTACTTTTTGTCTTAGAATCAATACTGTGTGTTGGATCCAAGGCAGAAGAGCAGTAAGGGCTAGGCAATGGGGGTGAAGTGACTTGCCCAGGATCACACAGCTAGGAAGTGACTTCAGTCATATTTGAATCCAGGACATCTCAACTCTAAGTCTGGCTCTCAATACCTTCAACCACCTAGCTGCCCATTAAAGTTCTACTTTTGATAAAGAAATTAACCATGTGATCGTATCTGCCTTTACAACACTGACAGACATTGAAAAGATTGTGACTTCTTTTAAATGCTTGATAAACCTAGGTTGAAAATATGCCTTTGCTATAGTACATAAAAGATTAAGAATAGCAAGTTATTATTGATTTAAATTGGCATTTTTAAAGTTGTTATTAATTTGCTGAGCATTCTTAACATCTTTTTATTAGGGGATACCAAGAATCTGGTTAATAGTGGCATAGACCTTAAACACAATATTTGTGTTTTCAAATTCAGGAATTTTAAAGAACATCCCTCTGGATGTTATTTTGAATTATAGAAAATATTATCTACTGAAAATTTTGATTAATTTGGGTTAGGAATATGATATAATCATAGGATCTCACTTTAGAAAACTAAAATAAAAATTAATAAACCTGAAATTAATATAGGTTTGTAGTATCTGGTTATAAGATTTAAAAATTCTTTTGTCAAACAGTTGTCTGCTATTGAAATTTTAAGTGATTCACTTTCTAAAGAATGGATCTTTATAAAACAGTAACTAGTATAAATTTTTATTTAAACATACTTGGGGAAAAAGCAAAATATTTTGCTTTCCAAATAGGAATAAGAAAAAGAACATTCTTTCAAGGTGTTGAGTAGATGGCTGTTATTCCTTATGGTTTGCAACAAGGAGATGAAGAGGAAAGAGTTGAGGTAGTCAAATATTTCTTCTAGAACAGTTCATCCATTCACTCTCCTTATTTTATTTTTTATTAAAACTAAAAAAAAAAAAACCCTCTTACCTTCCATCTTAGTATCAATACTGTATATTGGTTCCAAAGCAGAAAAACAGTAAGGGTGAGGCAAATGGGGATTAAGTGACTTACCTAGGGTCACAAAGCTAGGAAGTAGCTGAAGCCATATTTAGACTCAGGATCTCCCATCTCTAGGCCTGACTCCCTAACCACTGAGCAACCTAGTTGCCCCTCCTGTATTTTATAAAATCTGAGATAGCAAGTGATCAAAGCAACATCCTCCTTCACTGGAGATTTCAAAACACAAAAAATTTTAAAGTTAAAAGCAACACATTGAAGTTTTGACTAAGAGTCAGTTTGGTTTTAGGCCCAACAAAGCCATTAAATAGCTGTGTAATCTTAGGTAAATCACTTCACTTGAGGGAGGTTTCATTTTACCAGTCTGTAAAGTGAAATTCAGTTAGATGATCTCTATGTCTCTTCCAGCTCAAAAATGCTATGATTCTTTCAATTGGAAGAGGCACAGAAATACTTTAAGAGATTCTGAGATATCTGAGAATTCTGTTTATTTAGTTTAGTATTAAAGATGTGGTAAAAAGATAAATTAAAGGCAATAATCTTAAATAGCTGCCTCAAGATTGTGGTTTCAATTGGCTAACTTTTTGAGAAGTGAACACTTGTTATTTATAGAAAACTGGGAAGGAGAGGTTAGTATATGTACATATGTGTATCTATCTATCTATCTATCTATCTATCTATCTATCTATCTATCTATCTATCTATGTCTACATCTATTAACTGTTAATTATAGACTTCCAACCATGATAAACCCAGTTCTGTTATAGGTTTTGCTAGTATAAGGA
The DNA here is from genome assembly GCF_027887165.1 of Monodelphis domestica. Classification (NCBI taxonomy): domain Eukaryota; kingdom Metazoa; phylum Chordata; class Mammalia; order Didelphimorphia; family Didelphidae; genus Monodelphis; species Monodelphis domestica. Next base: position 179,598,141 of record NC_077233.1, on the reverse strand, counting down.
TTACATGCTTTTAAGGTCTTTTCCTTTGGTAAGAAAAGGGGAAAAGGCAAGTATCCTCTTCTCTCCTTTCCTAGTTAATTGGAGCGTGATAAGATCAGACTCCCTGCAGCCTGAAAAGGAACCTGTTTTTGTCAGGTTTTGCTCTAAAGCTTCAGGGTCATTTTGACAACAGATCAAAATCAAGTTGTGGGGGGACAGAAAAGGGTGAGGGAAGAGATAAAGTCAGGGTAATAAAGGAGCAAAATCAATAGCTGCTTGCTTTCAGTTTCTTCTTATACAGTTTGTACACTTTAAGAATACTGCTATTTCATCTCAAATAATGGAGACACAAAGTACCTGTGCAGTAAACAGTCTTAGCAACTGTTGCTGTGATGATGCTGGCAATCCCAGTGCCTGCCCCAAGCTCGAGCACAGTGCAACTTTTGAACAGGTCACGTTGGAACAGGATGTAATCAGCCAGAAGGAAAGCTCCTCTCCACACCTTCAGGGTACAAGAAAGTATGGGGTCAAGCTTTAAAGAAAGTTATAAGATGCTAAAGGCAAAAAACATTAAAAAACCAAAAGAACTCACCTACCTGTTTGCCAACATCTTCCAGAGGAGTGGCCATGGTGTGCTCTGGCAGAATGGAAAACCAAACAAAAACACCCACAATGAAATGAGGATTGAACAAAACCATAAAGGCATAGAAGATGTTAGAATTTAAATTGTAATTTTTAAAAATGATCATATGTTTTTTGAAGGGAATAGGTGAACAAATCTGATTTTAAGGGGAAGACCATCTTGATTTTTAAAAAGTTAAGTTTTTTTGCTCTTCATTCACAAGATAAATACCAAACATAAAAGAATAATAGCTCTGAATTTTAAAAGTGGACATATTCCCTAGCTTATTACAGTGCTAACAAATGTGGCAATTAATACCTGATAAACTGTATTTTAAAATCAAATAGCACTTCCCCCTCCCCAATTCTATACCTTCAAACTATTGGATAGCATCTTAGGGTAGATGAAATTGTGATTGGTAGGTAAAGCATCTAGGCATATATTTATTTTTAAAGAATACATTCTTTCAGAGGGACTTGAAAATTTATATAAGCCAAACTGCCAAATTTAGTTATTTAGATTAATAATAATTCAGAAACATAACAGTCAGAACATTACAGAGCCAGTTTTTTAATGCTCTTTCACACACTTCATTTTTGAGATATTAATTCACTAGGCTTTACTGAATGACTACTTGATATACTGCTCTATCTTTCATTCTCTTTATCCAGATGTTTTCTAAGTCTTCATGGACAGCCCTGACTTCTCCCTGAACCTTTAATTCTACCTAATTGCTTATTAAAAATCACCACCTTTATATCTTGCTATGATACCAAATGCAATATCATCTTTTCCCTCAAGACAGTTAACAACCTTATTTTTATCAACAGTGCCTCATTTTTCTAGGCACCAAAGTTCAAGAAAGTCTTGATAAGTCTAAAGTCACAGAGCCAGTTAGTGGGAATTTATCAAGTGGGTCCTTGCATAAAGGTACAGTGGATAACATAGTGGACAATGACTTTATAGTCTCACAGAAGACACACATAGTTTTTTAATGGACAATTACTGCATATTTACCTATTTTAACCAAACCCTGGTGGATATTTTCTTGCTCTTCTTCTTCAATGAAATTTTCTGTTCCTATGGTTAGAATTTTAGGATGTATTTTATTTCTTGATGTCTCTTTTTGTTTTGTCTCAGAGAAAACCTGTGGTCTTCTTACCACTTCCAAGTCACCATCATTATCCAAGAGAGCTTCTATTCTTGAAGAAGGGCAAGTATGAGTTTCATTCTCATTAAGAAAATCTACATCACTGCTATTCTTTCCATCGGATTCCTGAATACTTCTGTCATCCTGTACAGTATTTTCTATTTGAATGTCTTTTTGTTTTTTACCCTTAACTTGAGTATCTTTCCAAGGATCTTTGTTCCACAGAAGTTTGAATTGTGACAGAAAAACTGAAAGAGAAAACAGATATGAATATGGGACAGGAAGATCTTTCTCTTCGAAAGTCTTGACTCTCTTACTAAGACATTTTAAAGTTTAGTTTGGTAGTAATAAATAGAAAGTCTAGAAAAATAGCATGCATGGCCACAAGGTTCATTCAATGGTGCAAATAATTTGGAGGATGAATTCAATATTGAATATACCCATCACAATTTGGTAGTCAAAAACTGAGATGAGTTTTAACTAGCAAGGACAAGGTATTTAGATAAAAGCAAATCAAATAGAAGCTACTTAATATGGAAAGGTTTATAATTAATAGTAATAAGTTCAAGAATATATCACTGAATACATCTTGGCATAAAGCATTATAATAATATGCCATAAACTGGAATATAGCATTCAGGAATCTCAGATTACATTTTGTACTAGTTAAATCTTTATGAAGACTCCGTCCAATTCATGGGTCCACAGTTGAAGAGAATTGGAAATTTAGAGAGGCTCTGAATCAGATATTCTTAACCTTTTTTTGTGTCATTGAGCCCATTTGTAGTCTGGTGAAACCTGTGACCCCCTAGGACCCATGAACCATGAAGTTAAGAACCTTCACAATTTGGATGATATCTATTGAAATGACTATGGTTAAAATTAAAATTAAACTTTTTTGAGAAGAGTTCAAAGGAATTATTGGGGAGAGAAGGTTAAGGAAACCCTGACCCTTGTTTTTATATAAATAAAGGGTATGTATTTAGAGGGCAATGGCTAGTAGTTTTTTATCTCCAAAGACAATACAATGATAAGGAATCTTAGAGCTTATTTACTCCAACCCTAGTATTTTACCAATAGGAAAGCTGAGATCTCGTGAGATGAGGCAGGGTGAGGATAGAGGAGTTAAGTGACCAGGTCACTCAAGTGATAAGGAGAAGAGTTGGGATTTGAGTCCAGGTCCTTAATCTTGAGTTTTTTTCCATTGGACCATACTACTACCACAGCAAGAAAAAACTTTCTCTCACTGAAGAACTCATTGTATGGCTAATTAAACAACTCATTCTTTCCTCTTTCTCTTTCCCTCCAATCCTCTCACCTCCCAAATCAGTGTTAAGAATAGGATATGTGATTCTATTCTTGGAGATGGGTAGGCAAACCAAACCTAAATGACAAATAAGCACATGAGATCAGTAATTCTGTCATGAACCCTTTGTTCTTACCAGGTTGGCCAACAGCATTCAGACGTACCATCAAGTGCCTTTTGTTTGGGGTGCTTAGATGCACATCAGACAGCACAGTGTCACTTTTAAATGTTATTTCATCCATAGCTTCCTCCTCTCTTGGGTCCACCATTTTGCAATGTTGCTATTAATCTGAATAGATGCATCTAGAATGAAAAGATAATCCCTTAACAAAAGGCTGTCACAAATGAAAACGTTTCATTTCCCACTTAATACTTATTAAAAGACACTTAGAATATGCCCTTGAGTTGGTCTGAGTTTCTTCAATAAGCACTTAATAAGTGCCCATTATGTGTAACAGACATACAGAGAGGTGTGGAATGGTAGTTAGTAAGTCAGCCTTGAAGTCAGAAGACTTAGGTTCAAGGATTCTGCCTTGGACATATACTTTCTATATGAGCCTACATAAGAAATTTAACCTTAGAATCCTGAGCAATTGTCTTAAGACTTGAAAGTTACAGAGTAGGTGCTGAGATGCATTGGAAGAGAGAATTCATTTACTGATTTCCCTAGGCAGGTGAAATCACAGGTCCTATCTAACAACAACTGTGTAGTACCCTGTAGTAGACACTAAAAATTCAAAGCTAAATAAGGCAAGCTTCCTGCCCTCAGAGATTTATAATTATAATTACATGTTGGTGATAAGCCAGGTATACAGATAACTATAAAACAAATTATACTATGTAAGAGCAAAAAGGGATTATAATCTACTATGAAATAAGATGTATAAGATCATGTATTCTATACAATTTAGGCCTGTATAGTATGCCTAACAACTAGGAATCATAGGAATAAGGTAGCTAGGTGGTGCAATGGATAGAGCATGGGCCTGGAGATAGGAAGACTCATTTCTCTGAGTTCAAATCTGGCTTCAGACACTAGCAGTGTGATCCTGGGCAAGTCACTTAACTCTGTTTGCTCAGTTCCTCATCTGTAAAATAAGCTGAAGAAGGAAAATGGCAAACTGCTCTAGTATCTTTGCCAAGAAAACCCCAAATGGACTCATGAAGAGTCAAACACTACTGAACAATAACAAATCACTGGAAGGGCATATAACACAAACCATATGCAAGAAATATGACTATTTGAGACACAACCCAGCCAGGGATCCATCTGTTTTCTTGGAATCTAATCACTATACACCAATGATTCAGTTGAGGGACATTACTGAGACCCATCTTTTATTCCTCTTTCCCTGTTAGCAGCAAAAGAATGGAAAAGGCAAAATTCTAATGAGTCTTGTCTTAAAACAACTATGATAAAAACAAACAAACAACTCCTTTTTTAAGGAAATGGAAGGGAAGAGCTAAGGGGTTGGGCAGATTCATTTATTTATTTAGCCCATGTAATTGAGAGCTGATGACAGAACATATAGCTCCTTTTCTTATGAATGTTCATATTTCAGGTTGTAGAAGCATTAAAAGAAGCTTATGGGGGGCAGCTGGGTAGCTCAGTGGATTGAGAGTTAGGCCTAGAGATGGGAAATCTTGGGTTCAAATTTGACCTCTGACACTTCCCAGTTGTGTGACCTTGGGCAAGTCACAAATCCCATTGCTTAGCCCTTACCATTCTTCTGCCTTGGAACCAATACGCAGTATTGACTCCAAGATGGAAGGTAAGGGTTAAAAAAAAAAAAGAAGCTTATGAAAGCACTCTCTAAAAGGCAAATGTCCAGTATTCTTCTAAGCAGGGGAAAGAAATGGGACTCCAAGATACCACTACACTTAAAATTTCCCATCTCAAGAGCTCCACAGTGACTTGTTTCTGACTCTTGAACTTCAAGTAAGCAGCTTTATCAGTTACTAAGTGTGTGTCCTTCCTCATCTAGCAAATGAGAATGAACAATACTCTTACTACCTTCCACACAAGTAGTTGTTTTAGACTATGTTCTGTCAATCCTAAAAATCTACATAAACACTACTGTTTTACAGAACTTGGAAGGCCTCTCCTCATCTCCAAGGCTCTTTCCCACCCATCTGGGAGGACCTAAATCTCTATCATAAATCACAGTCAAAAATCTGTGACAAAACTGGGTTTGGGGGAGGTCAAGCAGATCCACTTGCACTTGAATCACAAATCCCTGCTGACAGAGCCACCCAATCTCCACTGGCAAACCCCCAGCAAAAATGGGAACTCAGTAATTACATATACAGGTACCCCATTCCTCTTTCAGGCGACCCTATCTCTTAGGGAATTTTTGCTTTTACACACACATACACACACACAGAGGGCGAGCGCTAAAATCTGACAGTTTCTCGGACAGAGCACTACTTTAAGCCTGAAGCATACTTTAAAAAAGCAAATACCGCAGGGAAAGTTGACACGGGAAGCCACTAAAGATGAAGGTTTATCAGTTGATCAGACCACAATTTGGAGGTGGGATGGGTGGAAGGCATCACAGGCCCCAGTGAAGGTATACATATACACGTTTACGTTGTACTAGGCTCTCAATTCTTTTGGTGTTTTTCTCCGTACTTTTCTGACAGCCCTCAGTATTAGCACCAAAATGTGACACAGAATAGGCCTCAGCAGGCATTTATTAAATAAACGAACGAATGAATAACACTAGGCATTAGGGGTGAGGGTTGAGGGGGCCACTGGGGTTACAGGTAGGATCGTGGTCACATGTGGGGCATTCAGTCTAGTCGTTCCCGAGTTCCACCTCGCCTTCCCCCATCCCCCACGTGCACGCGCCTGCCTGACCTTCGGGACCTCGGTACCACACAGCAGTCCTAAGCGTGCGTGCGCGCGCCCATGCACGTCGTCTCCCCAACGACCTTCCGTTCCCTTCCCCGTTCCCGGGCCTACCACCGAGGGTCTGCACAGTTCTCCTTCGCCGCTTTTCCCCCCTCCTCCCTGCCCCCGATACTCTGTGTTCCCGGGGTACACAGCCCGCCCTCTGCCTTGACCAGAGAGGAGGAGGTTTACCGGGCTGTCGGGGCGAGGCTGAGTCCGAGTGGACTCGCCAACCCTCAAGCCCACTAGTCGGGGATAACCTGGGCCGCCTCCTCCCCCGCCGCCATGTTCTGCGTGCGCTGTCTCTGCGTTCCTCCCCTCCCTTTTCCGGCCGGGGGCGTGCCTGCAGGGACCGCTAGGGGGCGCTCCGGGCGGGAGCGCGCGTCTGCCCAGAGAGGAAGGCTCATGGGCGTGTTCTGACTGGGGCGGGAGCGCAAACCTCTGAACTCGGTGGCCAAGAGGAAAAAGTACTTGGAGCTGCAAACTGTCTCTGTTGCGGTGCTTCCAAACACGGCTGGTCTGGAAAGAACCCGTGCCCTGTGCAGCTCCATCCCCACTCATATCCCCCAGTACTTCCCTGCTCCTGATATAGCCGAATTAAGGTTCCCTTGGCTAATTGGTAGAGTGAAGCTAATGCTAATAAGAAGTCTTCGGTTTTTCCTTCCCTTTGCTTATTGCATTTTCTATTCTCTTCTCTTTCTCCCTTTCCTTCTTTCTTCTCCTTTTCTCCTGTCAACATGGAATCTAGAAACCCCAAACTTGTAGCCTAGTAAGATCTGATGAACCCCAAGTTTTGGAACTAGAGTGTAAATTGGAGACCCTAAAGCATGTATTTGTTCTTTATTCCTGTGAGAATTCACCTTGAAGGGAATATCAGGCTAGGGTTTCAGACTGAGTAATGGACCCTATTATATCAGAGACTTTTTCCCAAGAAGACACACACCTGGGCAGGGACCACCCATTTAATATTCATTGTAAGTAGCCTCTTCCCTTATGTCCTAGCCTCTAGCAATGATTGAATGCTGTCAGTAGAGTTTGAACACCCATTTTTCTTTGTAGCTATAGCTTTTCCTTTCCCTGCCCTTGAATTTCCCCCAAATGGTATATAGGTTCCCCAAATTCTTTTGTTCCTTGGAATTGTCCAACCTAGTGTGGTTGGCTTTCCCAGGAGTCAGTGTTCCAAGCCACCAGAGTTCAATTCTCAGACTTTGCGTTGGCATATGGTGCTGGTGCACAGCTCTATGTAGAGGCCTATTATTGCATTGAACCCCTTTCCCTTGATTAAAGAGTGATTTTTGACTATTTGAACTATTTTAACTATTTAATAGTTCTGTGTTTTTTCCAATTGACACTCCTAACTCCTTTTTCTTTTTTCCTCTAGCTTATTTCTCTCTTTTTTTTCTTCCTTTTCTTTGGCTTTTCTTTTTTGTCCTTTTCTTCCTTTCCTTTCCCATTCCCTTTGTCACTTAAAAGTTCTCCACTATTTTCTCATCTGTAAAATGGGGGAATTCCACTAGATGGCCTTGCAGGTTACTTAAAACTCAATCCCATGATTCTGCTTTCTTTTCCTATATCTAATTTTCTTTCTTCTTTTATCCCCCTTCATTTTCTTTCCTTCTTTTCTTCATTTATTAGAAAAAAAACCACCTTTTTTTGGTGTGTTTTGTCTGTACATCATGGTTCTATGGGGTAGGGAGTGGTGCCACAAACAAACCCTTATCTGATCAATTCTTACCTCATAACAATAACAGTTTGACATCTTTTGACAATGTATACAACATTTTGTCCTATTAATACCTTGCCTCTTCTATGTGGGGAGAATATGTTTTATTTTCAACTCTATAAGATCTCTGGTTTCCCAAATGTTGAATTCACTTTTCTTTTAGCTATTTCTTGTTAGGAAGTCATTGCTGCAAGCCAACTTGTTGCTAAAGAAGAACTGAACCACAGACGACTTCTTTAAAGACCAGTATTGAGTTCTTTTACCTTATTTAATAGAATCAGAGTCTGGAAGAGCTGGAAGGAATCCAAGATATATACTAGTTTGGTCCTCTTATCATACAGATGAAGAAACTTGTCCAGAGGAAGGTAGTGGGAGAATTCAGGTGTCTCAATTCCCCTAGCCTCTTCCTCTTTTCATTATACCAGGTGGTTTCCTATTTAGCACTATGTATTAATTATCACATCAATTTAATGGTCAGTCCTCTGGCTTTGGATTTTAATTATAGATATTGTTTGGAAGATTAGCATTTTAAAGTGCTCTAAAGTCACATAGCCCAACCTCCTCTTTTATAGAAAAGGACACTGAGGTCCAGTTAAGTGATTGAACAGCACTTTATTTTTTATGCATTTCTGAATTACTAAACTTTTTCTGTGTCATCTGCTGGCCTTCCCTTGTCGTTTTGTGGCTTCCACAAGACTCTCCAAAAATTCTCATTTAATTTTTTATGCTGACCCAAGATATATTGAAATGGCAATAATGATAATTGCAGATAGAAAGGAACAAGAAAGGAAGGCAGTCCTTGCCCTCAAGGAGTTTACTTAATAAACAACAACAAACTCTGACCTTTCATCTTAGAATCAGTACTGTGTTTTTATTGGTTCTAAAGCAGAAAAGCAGTAAAGTTTAGACAACGGAGATTAAGTGACTTGTACAAAGTCACACAGCTAGGAAGAGTCTTCTGTCACATTTGAACCCAGGACCTTCAATCTCTAGGTCTGGCTCTCTTTCCAATGAGCTACCTAGCTGCCCTAAGGAGCTTACATTTTGAGCTTACTTCTCTGATTCCCCCCAATTTACACCTGGGACTAAGTTTAGAAATGGTGGTAGAAAGATAAATGGAAGCCTGGTTTCAGGCAAGATAAAGGAAAAAGCTCACTTTAGGTCCCTTTTCATTAATTGTTCAAGTTTGGCCATTTCTAAGTTTTTGCTTGCTTTTCTTTCTACCCTATGGTTGCCCCACACCCTTTTCACACTTTTTGGACTCCCTCTGTTTTAGCTTGTGTTCAGTTTCCATGAAGAATACAAGTATTAATTAATTTACCAACACCTCTCTGTTACTTTCAGCACATCATGCCCTTTCCCACCCTTTAATGTCTACTGGCAAAAGTTATTTTCTCTATTTCATGTAGCTCCAGGCCAGAATATCTTTTGTTGTTCAGTTGTGTCCTACTCTTTGACTCCATAAGGGGTTTTCTTGGTGAAGATAGTGGAGTGGTTTGTTCTTTCCTTCTCCAGTGTATGTCTATGTCTTGTCTTTCCTTAAATTTGATCAGTTACTCTGGACTGCGCATGACATATAGCTTCCTAAGAGCTGTTCCCATTTCACTCTTAAAAAAAAATAGCAAAAACTCTTACCCTTTGACTTAGAATCATTACTAAGTTTTGGTTCTAAGGCAGAAAAGTGGCAAGGGCTAGGCAATGGAAGTTAAGCAACTTGCCTAGGATCACACGTATCTGAGGCCACATTTGAACCCAGGATCTCCCATCTAAAGGCCTCTCTCTCCACTGATCCACCTACTTGCCCCTCAAAGTAGATTTATTTTTGATTTGAGCCCAGTGAACTTGAAATGAATGAATAATGAAAAGACTTTTGTAATAATACAATTTCACCTATAAAGCAAGTTTATGTAGTTAAATGATTTCAACTGCAAAAACCTAGTATTAATTTCTGGTGTAAGACTGGAACCTGTTTCCTTGTTTGTAAAATGAGGGAAATAAAACCCATTTATCTTTTACTCCTCCATTTCTTCCTTTTTTTCCTTCCTAGTATGTGTTAGTCACTTCACTAAGCTGGGATATAAAGGCAAAACCAAAAATAGTCCTACCTTGAATGTGTTTACATTCTACTGTGTATGTATGGAAATGACATACACATAGAAAATTATATGTATGGACAAACACCCTCTAAGACTAAAAGTTGCAGAAAAGTTGCCAGTCTATTTGTAAAGGGAATTTCCTCACTAGAGAACTCACTAAATGATGTTATTGACTAGGACTAAAAAGTTAGGAAAAGGTACAGAGTAATTTCCATATATATTTATAATGGAATACGTTCCATAAGAAATGACAAACCAGATGATTATTAAAAAAAAACCAACAACCTGGAAAGACTTGAAGTGAAGCAAAGTGAAGTGAGCAGTAAACATGTTGCACACAGTAACAATAATGTATGATCAACTGTAAATGGTTTATTAACTATTTTCAACAAGGCAAGGATCCAGGACAACTCCATGAGACTCATGATCAAAAAAGGCTATCCACTGCCAAAGAAAGAATAGATGAAGTCTGAATGCAAATTGAAACATGCCATTCTTTATTTCCTCCATGTGTTATTCTGTAGTATAAGCATATGTATCTTGTTTCAAAACAGGAAAGATGTATTATAGGATAATGTATGTACTGGCTACATTATATAACCTGCCTTCTTGGGGAGGGTTGGGAGAGAGAAATAGAACAAGGATTGTAAAACATCAGAAAATGATTATTAAAACTTATATTGACACATAATCTGGAAAAATAAAAATGTATCATTTAATGATTTCTAATATTCACAATAAATATCACAGCTCTTTTGTTCACTTAAATGCCTAGTACAGATCCTCATTACCTTTTACCTGAGATACTACAATAAAATAGCCTCCTAACTAGTGTCCCAACGTCATCTCCATTCTCTAATCTACCCTCTACCCAGATGCCAAAGTGATATTTTCATAGCCTAGATCTATGTCACTTCCCTGCTTCAAAAAGCTTCAGTGATTGCCTCTTGTTCTGGGAGTTATCAAATTCCTCCATTTGGCTTTCACAATATGGCTTCAGCATATATTTCCAGTTTTGTTTTGTTTTTAAACACATTATACCATGCATATTCTACTTTAGTCAAATTAATCTGATAGCTGCTCTCCATGCAGGACTTCTCATCTCTAGCTCTGTCTTTGCAAAGACTGTTCTCCATACCTAAAGTGCATTTCCTTCTCAACTTTTAGAGGCCTGTAGCTTGCTTCAAAGCTCACTTTAAGGTACCAATTCCAAGAGGAATCCTACCATGGTCCTACCAGCTGCTAGAGAATATTGTAGTAGTATGAGTAACAAGACTTGGCCACTGAGTAGATAGCTGAGGTCTAGGGAGAGAGGAGCTTGAAGATGACTGAAGTTTTGAACTAGATAAGAAACAGGGAAGTTAGGAAGAAAAGAGGGGAAGTAAGTTCAATTTTGTAATGAATGAATGAATGAAAAATAATTTAAATGTGTACTACATGCTTATTGCGCTAACTGGAGATACAAGTAGAAAAGCAAGATTGTCCTTGCTCTCAAGAAGCTCTTATATTAGAAGGGGAAAACACATAATCAGTTTTAGCTGTAAGTCACATGGAAAGGTCCCATGGCTCTCAGAATATATAGCTAGACATGTTGAGAGTTTGAGATGACTACAGTACATACAGTTGGAGATGTCCAAATAGGCAATGCCAGACTGGAATTCAGATCAGAGAGTAGGGTTAGATATATTGATCAAGTGTATCTGATTCAGTTTCCTCTTCTGAAAATAGGCATAATAATAATGCCTACCTCCCAGGATTTTTGTGAAGACCCAATAAGATATTTGTAAAGCACTTTGTAAATCCTGATGTGATATATAAATATTAGTACATTATTATTTTTTATTTTAGGAACAAAGGAGGGTAAGAGATGTTAGAGAGGTGATCTAAAGTAAGGAACTGGGAAAGAAACACTCCTTTGATAGGTGGTCCCTTTTTTTTCTCTAATGAGTATGAACTGAAGTTCTCTAGGAGAAAGAATGAGTAGAAGGTGGCATGGGGGCTTTAAAGAGAGAAGAAAAGGTTTGACACAAGTGCTTTGGGAATGGGATGGAGAGTCAATTAGGGAAACATAAAGGCTGCCACAGGAAGGTCCCAGTCAAGATTATACAGCAGAGACTTGTAGTGGTGTAAAGATTAAAATTTAGGGGAGATGGGGAGACTGAGGCAGGTAGAAATTAGTTTCTCTCTGCAAGGAGTATTATATTTTTTAGAGGTTTATTAAAGGTTAAAGATTAAAGAATATACAAGTAAGAAACATGTGCCTAGGCCAGAGGCCTAGACAAAATAACCTCACATTACGCAAGAGACACGCCTGCTCCAAAACGGAAGTCCAAAAAGAGCCAAGAGAGTGAGCAAAAGCCTTTGAATCAGCTTAAATACCTTCTCGATCTCGGCCCAGGTGAGATTACAAGGCATTCTGGGGAAGTGGAGCAAAGGCTCGTGGGGATTGTAGTCCTGTATTCGAGTCTATTTTTTACAGTGGACCCAGTCAGAACTTCTCCTACCAGCATTTCTGAGCATGTACATAAGAGTTGAACAGGTAGTTGGTGGGAATAACCCAGTATTGGAGTTTACAAAGGGATGAGTCACAGGAGGACAAGGGGATAGAGAATAAAAGAATGTTAAATTAGTTAAATGTAACATCAAGAAGAAAGTGAGGCCAAAGGAAAAGTGATGGCTTAGGAAAGCAAGGTGGGGTGGAAGGACTTTAATTCTTAGTGAGGACAAAGAACAGGCTTAGGAGGGGTGAAGCACAGGAATAGGGTTCAGAATCTAGAGATAGAACCCTAATGATTGAATTCAAGCATAGGAGATAGTCAATGAAAATGCCTAGGTCAGCTTAAGACTTCATGAAGTACATTATCCCTAACTGAAAATAATAGCTTTTATGTTTCAAAAGTCCTTTAGTTGTTTCCCTATGGACGGTAGCAAACCAGTCCCAGGAGAGTTCTGGGCAACTCACAATAGTTGTTATTTGAGGTATGCTCCAAATCATAATGGTGGAATGACGATCCTCAACTTTTCTCCAAATATCATTTCTTGTTGAGAGCATCCTTTCAACAGGTAGAGCACCTTTTTCTTGAGACTGCCAAAAGAAATTCACATAGATCTAAAACAAACTTCAATTGGTGCCTGAATTTTTAAGTTCTTTAAGTTGTATTGATTGTCATGTACTGCTGACTTCTCTCACAGTATTTATTTCTTTTTATTATTATTTTTTAAATCTGTTATAAGATCATAGATTTAGAATGGTCAGGCACTTTGGAAATCACCAGTCCAACCCACATGGTTTACATGTGAAGGAAATGAGACCCCAAGAGATGAAGGTCATAGGTCCAAGGTCACAGAGGTCGCAAACAGCAAAGCCAAGATTCAAATTCATGTGTTCTGATTCAAAATACAATAACCTTGTTCCTGGTAGCCTGCCATAACTAAACTGCTCAGGTAGCAGCTTATCATTCTGGATAATTGTTATCAGGAGATTTGTATTTTGACATTGTTCCTTTCCTTCCCCCTTCCCCCTCTAAGCTACTGTCAACATAAAGAAAAACATTTATAAATCTTGAAGCTGCAAATGCAGTTGAAAGCTAAAGTTCACCTATAAAAAGGCAGGACAGTAGAAGCCAGCCCAGAATTTGGGAAATCCTGCTGTTTAGTATTGTGTCTGCATTTGGAAAATAAAATAGTATGTCAGTCTTGGCTATGGTCTTGCTCATAAAGAAAGGGAAACAAATGGTAGACATCTGTGCTTGGTATTTGTTGGCTCTCAAAGAATCAATCCACAGAAAATGATTACTCAAATAACCTTAAATTTTATAAATATATAGTAGAATCCTATTGGAAGAGGGGATTTGAAAGTACAGAAAGTATCTTCAAAAGGTATAGTTTCAATATAGATATGATAAGTAGAAATAGATCATATATATCTGCTAAGGGTTTGTTTTACAACTGAAACCTTCCCCAAGGATGGTCTTGGTACAGTAGAAAACATACTGGGGTTAGTATTCTGGGAACCATTGCTAAGTGATCTGGGGTAACTCATTTAACTTCTATTTCTTTGTCTTTAAAAATGGGAATAATAATAAAACCTACCTGGCAGGGTTGTTGTAAGGGTCAAATGAATTAATGTTTGTAAAGCACTTTGTAATTCTTATGGCATTATATAAATGCTATTATTGTTACATCCAGATTTTATCTTCCCTACTAACTTGTATGATCCCAAAGCAAACGTGACTCTTCATCTTTGTATACCCTTCAGTGCCTTGCCCAGTGCCTTGCAAGTAACAAAGGGACAGCTTGGTCCAGAGAGAGAAAAGAAAAATCTTGTATGTGAAGCAAAGTTTGGATCCTGCTTCTGACACTTAACAGCTATGTGGTCATGGGGGAATATATGGAGTATTCAAGATGACTAGCACATCTGGTGGGAGGACTTGCCAAGTTCTTTTCAGAGCTACTCATCTACCTTTTTTTTTTAAGTTTTTCATTTTCCTCCAGATTACAGCAGTACCATTTTTAATAATCATTTTCTGACATTTTGCAATCTATGTTCTTTCCCTCTCTACCCATCCTTCTTCCCCTTTCCCAAATCAGCAGGTAATATGTTATAGGTCATACATGTGTTTATAATACAATACATATTTCCAGGTTCATCATGTTGTGAAAGAAGATACATAGCTTACACTAGAGAAAAATTCATGGAAGAATTAAGGAGAAGAATCACAGATTTCATCAGTTCCTTCTATATCCTTTTCCCATCATGAGTCTCTTGAGGTTGTCCTCAATCTTTTCATTGCTGCTAATAGTTAAATCATTCTAAGTTGATCATCATATTTTATTGTTGTTTCTGTGCATGATGTTCTGGTTCTGCTCACTTCACTTTGCATCACTTCATATGTCTTTCCAGGTTGGGTTTATGTGTGTGTGTGTGTGCTCTGAAATTTTCTTATCTAATAACAATATATTGGATTTTCATCTCTGCCCGTGCCTTTTAATATCAAACCCTACTCTTTATCCACATCATAACTTCCAATCCCTTGAACCCTCAGTTCTTTCCTAGGCTTTCACTCATATCTTGACCTCTTGGTAAAATACTTCAACTCTATACTGTCCTCTTCTCTTGAGTCCTTTGTCCCTTTATCATTTCACTGATTGTGTCCTTCTAAGACTCTGACTTGGATCACTTCCACCTTCTCTGCTTCCTTTACTCTTATATATATGTTGCTGAATGAAGATAGAAAAAATCATAAAGCTATGCTGACCGTGTCCTGTACAAATTTGTTACATAATCTCAACTGGACCTTTACTGAAGCAAGGAAATATATACCTCCCTTTTCCACCTAACACATTTATTACACACTATCCCACTTATCACAGCAGCTCTTCAAACTTTTCATCCCTCCTCAAACTTTTCCCTCCTCCCAAATGAGAAATTTGCTTCAGTATTTCAGAAAAAATTGAAAGCATTTGCCAAGAGCTTCTTCTTTTTTCCTCCTCTTTATCTTATATCACCCATATATCTTCTGATGCTATTTCACCCACTTCACATGATGAGTGGCACTTCTCCTTGCCAACCCATCTACATGCACAAATTATACTCTTCCATCTTGTCTCCTCTAGCAGATTGTTCCTTCTATCATCTCTGCTTTCTCACTAATCTTCAATCTCTTCCTGTCCACTGTCGACTTCCCTGCTTTCTACAAACATGCCCACATCTCCCCCATCCTCAAGAAGCCTTCATTTGGTCCATTTATCCCCATTTGCTATCGTCCCATATTTTTCCTGCATTTTGTAGCTAAACTCCTTGAGAAGGCCATCTATAATAGATGCTTCCATTTCTTCTCTTCTCATTTTTCTTAATGTTCTACCTTATGACTTCATCATTCAACCAAAACCATTCTCTCCAAAGTTACCAATGATCTCTTAATCACCAAATCCAATGGCCTTTTCTCAATCCTCATTCTTCTTGAATTGTCTTCAGACTTTGACACTGCTGACCACCTTCTTCTCCTTGCTATGTTATTCTCTTCTCTCCAGGTTTTTGGGACACTGCTGTCTTCTAGTTTCCTTCTTTGCTATCTGACTGCTCCTCTGAAATCTTGTTGGTTGGATTTTTATTCAAGTTATACCTGCTAACCATAGTGGGGGGTGGGGGTGGTTCTCAACAGGCTATATCTAGTATTCTTTTCTATTTTCCCTCTATGGTATTTTACTTGGCAATCTTAGTCCCCATGGATTTAATGATCATCTCTATGTTGATGATTCTCAAATCTACTCATCTAGTCCTAACCTCTTTGCTAACACCCAGTCTTGAAACTCCATCTGCCTATCAGATATCTTGAACTGTATGTTCAAAAAGACATCTTAATTTCAACATGTCCAAAATTGAAGTTATTGTCTTTCTCCCCAAACCTCAGTTTTGTCACCTATAAAAGTAGATATAGTGATATTTTCATTACTTTCCTTCTAGTGGTACTGTATTTACAATAGAAGTGTGAGTTATTATAGTAAATATAGATATATAGACAGATGGATAGATGAAGCATTTATTAAGCTCTTACAATGTTCTGAGCAGAACCAAGAGAACAATATATACAGCAACAGAAATATTTTTTGAAGAATGAATGGTATATGTTCACCTCCAGAGAAAGAACTGATAAATAGAAATAAGCAAGATATAGCTTTATAGATAAATGTCTTTTTGTCCAATGATGTCTTCTCTAGTGTGGGGAAGGAAGGAAGTGATCTAGGAATTTTAATTGTAACAAACATAAATAAATAAAAATAAATTTAGTTAGAATATTTAATTACTTTATTTAGCCAACCCTTTCTTCACTCTCCACCCCTACATCTTACTCCAAGAAACTAACTTTCAGCTTGTTACTAGAAAAAGACTTCCACAAGCTTCTGTTCTAATTTTTTAAGTGGATTATTTTAGTAGTTTTTCTATATTCTGAATGTTTCTCAGAACAATTGGGACAAATAGTTTGATTATGACTTTGTCAGCAATAGATCATGCTAGTCTTTTTTTGCTTGACTACCAATTACTAACTAGTGAATTAGGGAAATTCTGTATATAGTAATTTACCTAGAATTTAGCAAAGGATGTGATAAAGCATCTCATACTACTTCCCAGGGTTGTTAGGATACAATGAGATTACATGTAACATGCTTTGTTATATAAATGGCTATATTATGGCTATATAAAATGTATAGCTTTCAGGGATGAGGGGACAACATTCTACCATATCTCACCCTAATCATACCACAGCTGGAGTACCTCATATAATTTTGGGTGCTACTTTTTAAGGAGAACATTGATATGCTAGAAGTTTTTCAAGGGAAGCCAACCTGAATGATGAATAGCTTTGAGTCCAGACTATATGAAGATAAACCAAAGGAACTGGGAATGTTTAGAGGAGAAAAGAACCATTGAACTTATTAAAGATATCTTTAAGGAAAGGAGGCAATTACATATTTTATCAAAGACAAGTATGCTGAATATGGAATTATAGTACCTGGGTTTGAATCATAGCTCTGCCATTGATTATTAGCATTTCCTTGGGCTAGTTACTTCCTTTCTCAAGGACTCAGTTTCCACATCTTTAAAATGAGGGAGTTTTTCTTTTTCTTCTTTTTTTCTTTCTAGCTCTTACCTTCTGTCTTAGAATTGATATAAGGATTGGTTCAGAAGCAGATAAATGGTAAAAGCTAGGCAATTTGGAGTTTAGTGACTTTCTCAGGGTCACATAGCTAGGAAATGTGAGAGGCTAGATTTGAACCCAGGCCCTCCTGTGTCCAGACTTGGAGCTCTAGCCCCTGAGCCACCTACCTGTCCCAACAATTTATCTTTAGTATTATCTTTTTTTTAGTCATGGCTGACTCTTTGTGACCCCACTTGGATTTTCTTGGCAAGGATACTGGAGAGGTTTGCCATTTCCTTCTTTAACTCATTTTGCAGATGAAGAAATAGAGGCAAACAGGGTAAAATGACTTACCCAGGGTACTCAGCTAGTAAGTGTCTGAGGCCAGATTTGAATTCACAAAGACTCTGAATCCAGGCCTGCTCTATTTACTCTATCTACTGCATCACTTAGTTATCCTTAGACTAGACAATTCTTAATGACTTTTCTGATGTTTAAGCTTTGTGAATGATGGTGGGAAAAGAATTGAATTAGAAAATAGTAGGATATAATAAAATAAAAACTGGATAGACAGAGTCTGAATACCTGGGTTCTAGCTTTATAACTTATTAGCAGTGTGACTTTGGGGAAAGCACTTAACATCTCTCAATCTTGGTGTTCACATCTGTAAGATGAGAGAATTGGACAAAGGTCCCTTTCAATTCTTGGACCAAGGTTTTTTTAGCTCTAATGGTCTATGTCTTAGCCAGGAGACCTGCATTCTAGTCCAGGCTCTGTTACTGACTTGCCAGGATAACTCTGGATAAATAATTTTGTTCATCTGAGCCTTGGTCTTCTTTTCTGAAAAAAATCAGGGGATTGAACTAGAATAGCAACTTGGGCAATTCATGTAACCTCTTTGGCCTCAGTTTCCTTCTCTGTGAAAAGAGAAAGTTGGCTAAATCAGCTCTAGGTCCTCTTTAAATTCTCCATCCTGCTATGAAATTGTGTGAATTTCAGATAAAAAGTCTCTGGGGGGATCCTTCTAATTCCAACATTCTGACAATATATTATGGGAAATGGTAGCTCTAGGAATGGGATGGGGATGTAGAACAGCTTGACTTTTGTAGAAGAGGGAAATATTATCTCTACTCCCATCTTCTTCCCTTATCCCCTCCAAAAAGGAAAAGATGGAGGGGAGAGAGGGAAAGAGAATAGGAATCTGGCTAGTATTGGCTAGAGGTGAATTTGGAACACTCTTTTGTTCAACAACTCAATTGTACATATAATTTTCTATTAATCATATTTGATTCCCTCTAATTGCATTTTAAAATCACAATTTATATTTATGACAAAATAGCCAGGAGACTTTTCCCAAATGATGAGTGGGGTGGAATGAGAGCTGTTATTCCTCATGTGACATATGAAGAACTATGCTGCTTTTCCCATATATGTACTAACTGTTAGTAAATGACTAATCCCAGTTATTGGGATTATTCTTCAAGGAACTGCTAAAGAAAACAAGATACAGTTTCTTTTCTTGATGGTGCTTTTCATTAGTTAAACATCTCCCTTCCCTCCCAGTGGAGTAGTGTTTTGATTCTCTGGTGAGAAGCTTGAGTAATATAATTATAGCAGAGCTTTTAGGTTGATACCCTTATTATGTCGTTTCTCTGTTGTCAGCTTCCTCCTCTAGTTTTCCTTTTTTCCCCATTTCTTTTATACCTTTCATGATTTACCTATCTTGAGGCACTTTGTGACCAGTGGTCTAAAAGCTGCTTGTATTTTTCAGGATATTTTCACTGAATCAAGCTTCATTTTCTCTATGATGAAAACACTGCAATTCTGGTCAGGCCTGATTCTCATGGGGCTGGTTCTTTTTTTTTTCTCCTGTCTTTTTTCAGCAGAATAACTTAAAATGTTCTGCTTAAGTTCCTCTGATGCTTTATGATAATCTTGGGATAAGCCTGAGTGCTAGAAATCTTTGCCAGTGGAGTACAAGTTTTGGTTGCTCCATTCAAGCTACAAAGGACTAGCAGAAAACTGTTTCATAGAAAATTAAGCCTAGGTAAGTCCTTTGTAGTTTATTTCTATATTTGGCTACTAGATAATTAAGATTAAAAATATTCAAAATTTAATGAATAAATTTTTTTCATATACAAATTAGAAATGAAAAAAGGATGACATATATATGCGTATATATATATATATATATATATATATAGTAACTAAAATCTCTATTAAATGCAGTTAGCTTGGTTACAGTGACTCTAGTGGTATAAGTAAAATGGCCATAAAGAAAAATTGAATGGTTTCAGGAATATTGAATGGTTTCCAGGAATAGCCTGGAGATACTGCAGTTTTGGTTCCAGACCATGGCAATAAAATAAATATTACAATAAAGTGAGTCACATGAAGTTTTTGGTTTCCCAGGGTACATAAAAGTTTTGGGGAAACCTGGTAAGTATAGTGGATAGAGTGCCAGGCCTGGCGTCAGGAGGATCTGAGTTCAAATTTGACCTCAAACTCTTCCTAGCTGTGTGAACCTGGACAAGTCACTTACTCTAGATTGCCTAGACCAAGGGTCCCCAAACTTTTTACACAGGGGGCCAGTTCACTGTCCCTCAGACTGTTGGAGGGCTGGACTATAAAAAACAAAACTATGAACAAATCCCTATGCACACTGCACATATCTTATTTTAAAGTAAAAAAAACAAATACAAAAACAAAATGGGAACAAATACAACATTTAAAATAAAGAACAAGTAAATTTAAATCAATAAATTGACCCGTATTTCAATGGGAACTATGAGCCTGCTTTTGGCAAATGAGATGGTTAATGTCCGGTTCCATATTTGTCACTGCTAGCCATAACAAGTGATGCAAATGTGCATCAGTTAGTCTAGATCTGGTTGGAGATTTCAGATGTTTCATTCTGGAAAAAAGTCTGTTAACAGGCATCAATGCTGCCAAAGATGGTTGCCATCTTGAGTGCATGGTTCCTGAGATTAAGATATGTCTCAGAGGGGAGAGATGCATAGAAATTAGGCAAGCTGCTTGACTTGAATGCGTCTTTCAGAGTCACAATTCTGCAGTTCAGCCAGTTCCATTTGGTAAATTGTATCCACATTTTCAATGTCAATAGAAAATGGGTTACAGACAAGCTGTATGTCCTGTTCATGGAGTTGAAGCTCTTTAAATCTGGATTAGAACTCCTTTTGCAACTTTTCCAGTGAATCCACACATGTCTCTTTTGGGAATGCAATCAAAGGATTATCCACTAACAGATTTTGAGTTAAGGCGAGTTGGCAGAAATTTTTCTCCTTCACTTGTTTGATAAGGAGGCCTAATTTTACTTCAAATGCTTTCACATGTGATTGCATATCACAGATGAGCTTCTCTTTTCCTTGAAGTTGCACATTGAAACTATTGAGTAGCTCTGTTACATCTGTCAGAAAGGTGAGGTGCCATTTGTATTTTGCATCATTGAGCTCTGGTACTTCTTTGTTTTTTGAAAGCATAAAAGCTGTAATCTGTGGAAGTAAGTCATAGAAATGTCTGAAAACTCTCCTTTGACTCAGCCAATGGACTTCTGTCTGGTACAGAACATCTTCATAGGCAATATTTAGCTTAGACAGAAATTCCTGAAATTGTCTGTGGTTTAGTGCATTAGCTCTAATGAAGTTAACACAAGATACCACAATTTTCATAACAGAGTCCCACTTCAGTGATTTACTACATAGCAGCACTTGTTGGTGGATGGGGTAGTGTATGGCTATTGGATGAGAATGGTTACTTACAATTGTTCATCTTTTGTTTAATGTGAGCAATTACTCCTTTCTTAGATGCTAGGAGCACCATCAGTTGTCACACTGGCTAGTTTAGCCCAGTCCAGTTCCAAATCCTTCTCAGTTTGGGAAACCTTTTCACAGATATCCTCTCCTGTAGTTGTTCCTTTGATGCTTTGCAGTGCAGCAAGCTCTTCTGTGACTTCAAAATTGTCATTCATCACACGATTAAAATTTAGAAGTTGTGCAGAATCACTAACATCTTTGCTTTCTTCGAGTGCCAAGGAAAAATAGGAACGTTTTCTTGAGGAGTTTTGCAAATGCTGATGCAAATTGTCTTCCATTTCTTCATTCCTTTGTGTAATTGTAGATCCTAAAAGATTAACTATACTAAATAAATCTGCCTTTTCTGGACACATCTCTTTGGCAACAGAAAGAAGGCACTCTAACAAATTCTCCCTCCATGAATGGTTTGCTAGTGCGCACTATTAGCTTGGTAACTTGAAAACTTGCTCAGTGATGAAATATTTAGTTGCTTCTGCTTCACACAAGTATTTTGCTGAGTTGTCAATGTATTTTTCAGTTTTAATATTTTATCTTTTCTCACATCTCCGAACAAACAATCATATTTATCTTTATGTTGAGCTTGATAGTGTCGATGCAAATTGTATTCTTTGAACACAGACACTATATTCTGGCATATCAAACACACAGTTCTTTCCTTGTACTGCATGAAAAAGTATCTATAAGTCCACTGTTCTTTGAATATCCTACACTCCGAGTCAATTTTTCTCTTTTTTGATGCCATTGTTTCCTAGGGATTCCAAATTGCTATTAGAAAATACCTATATATATGCATTTATATTTATAAACATATATATATATATATACATACAACCCTACAAAAACAATATAAAAACAATAACTTTGCCTACACAGAGGCATACAGACTGCACTGCCCATCAATGCAGTCTGATCTGTGTTCATCAATGCAACCTTCCTAGTCCACATCATTTCAACCTCACCATTGGCCATATTGGTGAAATTCCACTTTTACCTCAGGTTCACACAGGTGCAGTGTGAGAACTGGCATGATTAGAGAGCCAGTTCCTCCACCACCTTTCCACTTCACACTACCCTGTGCGAACTGCACTGTGATCTCTGAACTCACACAGGAGAAAAGAAGGCACAACACTAGTGTGTGTCCTCTTGCAGTCCGTATTTATGGATTTGTAATTATAGACCATAAAACAAAAAACACATGCCTCACTTCCCACACATAGTACAGTGACCCCCATACTCCCCCAGATGTACAACACAATGGCCCCTATAACCTCCCTTTGCCCAAAAAAGTCTCTCCCCACATTACTACACAGTTCAATGGCTCTCATACCCCTATAATAGAGGCCATTATGTTGTGCATCTAGGGGAGTATGGGGGCCATTGTACTACTGTTTCCCCCAAAATAAGACACTATCTTATATTAATTTGACCCCCCAAAATCAAGAGGTGTCTTATAAAACACCCAGTGGCAGTGGTGGGCTTCTCACAGTAGAGGTTCCCCTTCTGGAAGTGCAGTGGGAGCCAGATAAATGGCTCAGGGGACTGCATGTGACCCACAGGCTGTAGTTTGGGGACCCTTGGCCTAGACCTTGCCACTCTTCTGTCTTAGAACTGATACTAAGGCAGAAGGTAAGGATTTTAAAAAGTTATATTTACATGATACTTTAGTTTATGAAGTATGCGGTAGTGTTATGTCTAAAAAACCAATTAATTAAAAAATATATTTTTGTTAAAAAAACAAAAAACAAACCCTAACTATCATCTGAGTCTTCAGCAAGTTGTATTCTTTTTGCTGGTGGAGGATCTTGTCTTGATGTTGATGACTACTTACTAATCAGGGTGGTGGCTGCTGAAGGTTGAGGTAACTATAGCAAGTTCTTAAAAGTAAAACAACATTGACATTTTCTCATCTATGGACTCTTCATTTTTCTTGAACATTTTCAAGCTATTGTAGGGTCATTAATTATTCTATTTCAATATTGTTGTTTCTCAGGGAATAGGGAGGCCCAAGGAGAGGGAGAGAGATGTGAGGGAACAGTTTATCAACAGAGCAGTCAGAACACATGACATTTTTTTTTACTGTTACAATTTATTCATTTTTAAAGATATTTTATTTTTCCAATTATACATAATATCAATTTTCACATATGTTTTCTGAAATTATAAGATCCAAATTGTTTTTCTCCTTTCCTTTCATTCTCCTTCTCTGAATGGTAAGCAATTTGATCTGGGTTATACATGTATTATCATACAAAAATCATTTCTATATTTGTCATTGCTGTAAGAGAATATCATATAAAACCCAAACTCCAAAATAAAAATGCAATTTAATGTGAAAAATAGTATGTGCATTCCTACTCTAACATTTCTTTCTCTGGAGGTTGTTGGCATTCTTTATCATAAATCCTTCCAAATTATCTTGTATCATTATATTGCTGAGAGTAGCTAAGTCTTTCACAGTTGATCATCCCACAATATTGCTGTTACTGTGTTAATGTTCTCCTGGTTCTGCTTATTTTACTCTGTGCCAGTTTATGTAGGTCTTTTGAGTTATTTCTGAAATCATCCTGCTCATTGTTTCTTATAGTACAATGGTATTTCATCATCAACAGATACTACAATTTGTTCAGCTATTCCCCAATTAATAGGAAAAAAACAAAAGATAGCAATAATTAAAAAAAATATTATCAAAATTCAAAATCTCTTATTCTGCTCAAAGGAGGTATACATCTTAATCAGGGGTAACTACTTTTTCCCCTTAGTTTTCCATAGTAGATATATGCCCAAGTAGGGGAGGACATAATTTGACTAACTGGAGATGATGGTAGCTATAAATGGGCAACAGGGCTGGAATCTGATCTTTTTTTGGCATTGGGAAATCTGGTAAAATTAATAAAGAAGATTATGAAGTATTGTGGTGTGGTGGAAAAAAATATTAGCTTTGAAATTAGAAGTCCTAATCCAAATCCCAGCTTTGTTTTTCAGATAGATTATATAATCTGAGGCACACTACTTTGTCTCCTTGAGACTCAACTCCTTCATATGTAAAAATAGTGATAATAATTTTTACCATGACTCCTTTGGAATTTTGTAAAGGTCGGGGTTATTTCATTGTTTGCCATTCTATGTCTAACACTTACCTTGGCACAAAGTCAGTGCTTCATAAATGCTTGTCAATTGATTGGTTGATTGTTTTAGAATCATAGAATTTAGAGCTAGCAGGGATCATGTCTAACTTTCTTCATTTTACAAATGGGGAAACTGAGGCCTATAGAAGTTAAGTCACATGTCATATAGGCAGTAAGTGGTAGTCCTGGAATGTGAAATTTAGCTCTGTCACTCAATCTAGGGCTCTTTCTGCAAATGAGATAATGTATATAAGTGCTTTGTAGCTCCAAGTAGTATATAGATATAAGCTATTATTATGTAGGAGCCAAATACTGGCAGCTGGGTGGCACAGTAAATAGGATTAGGATTGAAGTCAGAAAGACTCCTTTTCAAATCTGGTCTCAGTGACTAAGTAGCTGTGTGACCCTTTGCAAGTCACTTATCCCTGTTTGCCTCAGTTTCCTCATCTATAAAATGAGCTGGAGAAGGAAATGGCAAACCATTCCAATATTTTCCCCAAGAAAATCCAACATGGGGTCATGAAGAGTCAGCCATGACTAAAAAATGACAGAACAACAACATGGCAAGCATTATCTTCCCCTTGGTCCCCTTTGGTTTCCCCCAGAGCTTCCCCTTAGTTAAGTATTAACTTCAGAATGGCGAAAATATCATGCTCTCATTTAGAAGTAAGATGAACCTTGTTCTATTTCATGTTTTACAGTCGTCCTTTTATTCTTCATGCTATACTTTCTCTCTTTCAGTCTGTTGCCCACATTGAGGCTTCAGAGCTCAAAATACTCAGTGCTTTGCATTGACATGTAAAAAAGATTCCATCTTGGAAAAACTTTAGGTTTATGATGGATCCGGGACTTGATTGTCTCAACCCAGGAAGAGAAGTCAATTTTGGCTAAGTCAAATATGAAGATCAAATCTTTCCTTCAGTCTTTTGTTCAGCAATTTCCTCACTCTTTTTAGTGTATAAATGATGGCCTGCATGAAGTGTCGATTCTGTATTGTACCTTCTTTTGGGGCCATTGTACATTGAAAAGGCCATGTGGTGTAGTGAAAGCCACTGGATTGAGAGTTAGAGGACTTTGGCTAGAATTTAGGCTCTCTCACATGTTCCATGGGTGACCTTGGACAATCATTTCACCTCCCTGGACTTCAGGTTCCTTAAATGAAAATATGAGAGAAATGGACTGGATTACCTCTGAGGTCCCTTCTAGCCTAAATTTATAATTCTATCAGCTAAAATCAACAGTGATTTAGCAGTGATGGACTCTAGTCTATTCAGTATTTTTCACTTAAAGAAGTTGCAATTGTGGTAAAGGTTTAACCCTCTCAGAGTCTTACTCAGTTTTGGTTTTCCTAATAATTTTGACCATACTTTTTCTTCTAGGTAGATGCATTTGGGCTATAACTCCTATAGACCTCTTTAATTCAATATAGGAGACAGACGATAGAAAATAAGCTTTGTGAATAGGTATTGTTTTCTTCCTAGTACTCGTATCCCTGGTATCTAGCATAGTACTGGTATATAATAGGTATGTTGAAAAATACTATTTGATTGATAGAGGTGTGATCACTAGGGATAAGACGATGCTTCTAGAATCTTCAGTTTTCTGTGTTCCCAGTCTCAGCCTGGCTGCCTGAGAAGCCAGCAAGCATCAGGTCAATTTGAGATAGCATAGCATCTAATTAAAACTGTCCTCATCTGATTTGTTCAAGCTGTTTGACAGCTCAATCTGGCAGTAGCTGATATTGGTGAGGCTAATAGAGAATTCTTTGGTGCAGTCCTGAAAGATGACCTCTTGATTATATCTTGGTGGCCAACAGGGTTGAGGTTAGGATGTAGTCAGGAGCATGCTGGAACCAGCTTCTATCTAATAAGAATTGATTATTAAATTTATGAAATGAGCACATATCAGATCTTGATTTATTGTTTTAATGATTGTCTAGACTTAAGAAAGTGATGGAGAAAATGTTAATGTGGATTAAACTAAAAAGTATGTCACGAGAGTATTTTTTT
The DNA here is from genome assembly GCF_027887165.1 of Monodelphis domestica. NCBI lineage: Eukaryota > Metazoa > Chordata > Mammalia > Didelphimorphia > Didelphidae > Monodelphis > Monodelphis domestica. The sequence goes on along the minus strand of NC_077233.1, from coordinate 179,571,765 downwards.
CAGTGTTGTTAAACAGCAAGAAAGGTGACTTGCTAACTAAGCAAAGTGTTCCTTCTTGCGATTTAGTTCTGTTTGACCTTTATCTGATAGTTGGTCCAGGCAATTAGATATGCCTATACTTCTCTTCAGTATTGCAGTACTGCACAAGATCTATTATTGCATTGCTGTGGCTACTCTATCCACCAGGAGATATCATGAACTCTTCATTTTAACCATAATTCAATTCAGGAAGAATTAAGTGCCTCCTATGTGCTAAGCACTCTTCTTGCCATTGGAGATACAAAGAAAAAACCAAACCGACTTTGCTCTCAAAGAATTTATACTCTATTTGGGAAAACAACATATTCACATAAAACAAATGCAAAATATTAAAAAGTATGGATTTACTGGTGTGGATGGGTCACATACTTCTTTAAATACATATCTGGGGAATATATCTCTTGCTTCAGACATCACATCTGGATTTTAGTAGGTGGTTTAATGAATTACCATGAGCAAAAAAGAAATTATTATCTGGTGGCTTGTCCAAGCTCAATAGATGCGTCTTGTACTATTAAATAGATTATTTTGAACCCAAACATGGCTATATTTAACTTTATTAAATTTCATCATCTGTTATTTTGTCTGATGTTAACACCTGTCAGGAGCTTTTTGGATTTTGACTATTGTCCAGTATGTCAGCTACTGCTTCTAGCTTTATTTCACCTAAAATTTTGATGAATCATTGATAAAAATATTAAAGAAAAGAGGGACTATGGCATATATATCTCTGAAATATTTCACTGGAGGTCAAATTAATCCTGAATCATTAATGATTACTCTTTCAGTCTAACTATTTAACCAGTCTTAATCTGTCTAGATGCATGATCATCTAGCTCATATTTCTCCATTTAGTCTCTGACTCATCTTTGATTCTTCTTTCTCTCTCACTTTCTTTTCTAACAAACTGTCAAATTCTGTACTTTCAGCCCTTTTCTAAATCTCTCACCACCCCTTTCCCTTGCCATTATTTCTTGATCATTTAATCAAATATGTAAGTAAGCCACAAGCACAACATTTTTTAAGAGCTAAATACTAGTAACTGTTCTGTGCACTGGGAATACAAAAAAAAATGGTGCCTGTCCTAAAGGAGCTTACTTTCTCATGGGGAAAGGAGATAACATTTGCATTAATAGGTATATATAAGATACATATGGAGAAGACGAGAGGTAACTTTGGAAGGGGAGAAACTAGCAGCTGGTGTGAGCAGGAAGATTTCTGCAGAAGGTGACATTTGAATGAGTTTTGAAGTTAGTCAGAGCCAACATGTTAGTTTAGAGCTTTCTCTTCCCCTGCCTCACCCTGGGGATGAGTGATAGGAATGCAGACTAGTAATACCTGTTACCAGTGATTGTCCCTTTCCCAAGAAATTCTCATCTCTTTGGTCTCCAGTTCTCACTGGATGCAGGATACCTACTCTCAGATGGGATGCTGACCAAGCTCTCACACCAGAGGTGCTAGTCTTCCCTGAACATCCCGCACATCCCACTTAATAATTGCTCTTCCATTCCATCTCATCCCATTCCTTCTTTTCTCATTCCATCCCTCTTGCTTAGAATATTACAGTAGTCTTTTGATTGAAATCCTTCACTAAACCTATATTTCAATTTTTACTTATATAAGTATAATAAGATTATTAAGGTAATCATCATAATGCATAGATCTGACCATGTTGTTTACTTGTTCAAAGACTCCTTAGTTCCCATCTAGCTCTAATCTATCTCTCTAGCCTTATTTCATAGTACTTTCCTCTATGTATTCTATGCTCCATCCAATCCACACTATTCACCATTCTTTTATCTTGTGCTATACTTTATAAAAATTTGCACAGGCTGGCTCTCAAACAAGGAATAAATTTTGCTCACTTTCAAGTTCTAAGTAAGGTGCCATTTCCTCTATGAAGTATCTTATCCACCCAGCTAGAAGTGATTTCTTCCTTTTTGAATCACTTAGACCACTTTGTTTAGCTTCTATGAGCTTTACCATTTTCTGCCCTGCTTATGGATATATGTATGTTACATTCCTTGATAGTAAGCTCCTTGAGGGAAGAGATAATGTTGTTGGTTTTTTTTAAATCCTTGTATCCCTAGCATCTAGTGTAAGGAATTGCTTTTTTCTTATTTTTTTTTCTAGTTCTAGACCTGAATTTTCATTAGGACAGGCATTAAGAATAGGATAGGTACAGAAATTTTTTATATTGTGGTAGATTTCCACCTTATTATGTATTGCTCCCTTTCATGTAGTCTCTAATCTTGCCATCTGACCTTCTTACTTTTCCTAACATAGTTTATTCTATCTCCTACTTTTGTCTTTGTACAGTCTGACCCCTATGCCTGAATATATTCTCCACTCAATTCCCAATTTTATAATCCGCAGCTGCCTTCAAAGCTCACCCCAAGCACTGTCTTCTTCAAGAAGCCTTTCTTCCTCTTCCTCCCAACTTCTAATGCCCTCTCTAAAAAGCCATTAGTTATTCTATATATACTTTTTATGTTTTTATGTGAAAATGTGATTTCTCCTATCTCTTTGGGCTCTACTCCTGACTCTCTAGACTATCTCTACCATGTTATAGTAGCAAACCATAAGATGTCATCTTGCCCTTGGACTTTTCATACTCAAGGTACAAATCTGCCCTTGTAATTTCTTTCTCTGAGACTGGTCCTCCCCAGAACCTCCATTTTAAGGAAAGTGCCCAGGGAAACCATGTCTTCATTCCTCTTTTGGCTCCACTCCAGACTTTCTCTACCATGCCCCCAAGAGGGTATCTTCCTCTCCTCTCCCTCTTCTTTCTATCTTCTTTTTTATGTGTTGTCATTCTTCATTAGAATGTAAGCTCCTCGAGGGTAGGGACTTTCTTCTGCTTGCACTTGTTTTCCTAGAATTTAGCACAGTACCTGGAACTTAGTAATTGCTTGTTGACTTTGCATTTGTTAGTTTTTTACATAATTTTCTCTCTCTTTTTTGTCAAGGAGATCTTTATGGATCTCTGGATCATCAGTTATGAGTAGTCTTGCTCTTTGAAGCGATATTGTTTTCCACAATGACCACTCTGATTCTTAACTCCACAGAGAATTTGGTTATAATTCTAAAGTCTAAATTTAGATCATGGGTTTAGGTATTTAGATCCCAAAGTATCTTTATGTGAAAAACAACTGAGAGCTGAAGTCAGAATACTTATGCTTGTTCCTAGTCCTGCCACTTACTAGTATGTGATCTCAAAGAAATCACTTCAACTCTGACCCTCAGTTTCATCATTTATAAAATGGGAAAGTAACATTACTTACTTCATTCTTGACTATGTTGGGATTATTCGTTTCAGAATGGACCTTGATTTTATCATTGTAGGGAGGTCCTGGTGAACAACTTTATTAAATTCAATTGAATTTGCAATCTCCCTCATTGCATTTAGAAACTAGAATTTGATTTACAAAATTCTGTTTATCTTCTTTGTATGAGCACATAGATTTCATAGAGCAAGATATTTGTGCTACTGAATATTGATTAATGAAGTGCCTATAGGCTTATAGCTATAAGCAATAGGCTTAGAGAGATTTTCCAAACAAGAAGAATTTCATCAATAGGAGCAACAGGGATGAATATGAGATGGAATAATCACCAGAAGAGAAGATAGAGTAGAAAAAAAATATTTTTACAGCATTTAGAATGATCATGGTAAGAGAGATTATATTTGTTTTGCATGAAAGAATTATATTACCAACGAGAAGCAATTACAGGGAAATATATTTTGAGATGAGAAAAAGCTTCCCAATACTTTGAATTATTCCAAAGTAGAATAGACTGCTTGCCATAGTTCTCCATCACTGGATCATAGGCTCATAGAGCTAGAGACAGAAGGGACTTCAGAGCCTGTCCAATCCAACCTTCTCATTTTTCAGATCAGGAAACTGAGGGCTAGGGTAGGTAAGTGACTTGCCCAAGGTCACACAGTTGTAATGCTAGAGGTAAATCTTCAATTACAGACTGAATGGTTACTCAGCAGGGTTTTGAAGATGGATTCTTGTTTCAGACAAAGATTGGACGAAATCTCTGGGGTCCTTTCCAGTCCTGATATTGTGTTTGAATGTTGAGGGAAAAGGACTAATTGACTAACTAGTTAGTCCTTCCTCTGAACAGATCCCAAATAATTCTTTAAAGGCTCTTATCTCAAAATCAAGGGCACTTTTTAGAGTTATGAATTCTTTGGCTTGCTGGAGATGGCTGTTGAATGTGCTTCACTGGTCTGTAGTTCTGGCCTCCCCAACTTAATTATAGTCCTGCATGCATATGATGTATTGTTTTCTGGGGCACCATGATCCTGTGCCTGGGAATATGCCTAGTAATATTCACTCTAATTGCTGTTTTTATTACTCCATGGTCACTAAACTACTGAAGGGACACAGGCTGAACCAGTTGTCAGCTCATCGTCTAGCAATTAGGGATTATTTCCTTGCGGTATAGAAAAGCAAAAAGTTAAGGCTTCTTCAGAAACAATTTATTTTCTCTTCCTCTCTCTACCTCCCCAACCCTGTTGGGAAAACATGAGAACAAAGCTAAACTCTATGGGGAAAAGCAAACCATCAAACCCTAGGATTTCAATAAAGACATGTACTTTCAAGTCCCGGATGGATGGATTGATAAGACCATACACACAGCTGAACAGCAGAGTCTCTCTGGAAGTTGAATAGGATGGGTTTGTTTCCCCCCTGGTTTGCTATGGCTTGCTGCAGTCTGAAACGTGCTGAGAACCAAAACAAAACCCCGTGTCAAGTTCATCCCAAGATTTCCTCTATTTTCTTGCAGTTTGAGTCACAGCAACCCTTGGACAATTATTATTCTGACCTGAGTTAGCAGTCTATATAGGGTGGAGTGTCTCAGGGTGCTGAAATACAGAAAGTACTTGCAACACTTACACTATTTTAAACAGCTGGACTTATGTTCCTCTTTAGCAAGACAAATTACTTAAAATGTAAGTTACTATACGCAGTCCCTTTTTCCTCCTTCCCCGCCACATATCCTAGGTGAGCTCTGTAAAAGAGAAATAGATTTACTTTATACTGCAGTCTCTGTTTCCTTCCCCTCTCCCCAAATTGCATTTATCATTAAAAGTCATTTTTAGTTTTTTTTTTCAGCCTATTTCCTGAGGACAAGGTTTCAGAAGACTTGACCCAATAGGAAAAATGTTAGTCATGGCTCTGATTCAGATGACATTATAGTTTTCTCTAGCTAATTGCATAGAATCTGTTACCCTTATCCCTAAGCAATCATTGAGACTCCATTCACTTAACAAAAAGGACCCTAGATTTGAAGCTGAAAGAGACCTCTGAGCCTCTAGTCCAATCTCCTTTTTACAGATGAGGAAACTAATAGAGACTAGAAGACACAGGTAATAAATGAAAGGTGAAATTTGAATTCAGGTCCTCTGCTTCCACAGTCAATTCTCTTTCTACTATATAGACGGTCTTTGATGTCCAGCGCTGGGCTAAGTGCTAGAAGGCATACAGTAACAATTAGAACAGTGCCCACCCTAAAGCGGGAAAAGTAGATATGACATGCATACAAATTCAAGCTGTGCACTCAGGAATACAGACCCTCTAGATTCTAGATCTAGCATTTTGTTCTGATACTTCTGGGAACTTAGCTTTACCGCTTTACTCAAGGCCAACCAGGGAAAGGTTTGTACTCCCTGCTTATCTCAGTCTCGATAACCTATTACCTATTAACATTTTACCTTTATCTGCGTAGTCTGGAGGTTCCCACGGGGCTTCCTGAGTGCCATTAATTTCTCGAAGGGTTCCAAGATGCTTTAATCTATATTTTCTTCTCCTCATGCTGTGCCTCCTATCACTTGGTTCCACTCCTCCAATCTTTGAACTCTGTTTTTTAAGATTATTAACATTTTTGCTTTTCTTTTTTGTTTTGAGAAATTCATGTTGTCCAGAAATTTGGAGCTTCTTCATGAATGAAGCCGCTCCTCTATGGCTATACATATCACTAAATGAAATGTACCTTGATCATTCAGTTAGCAGAATAATGGTGGTCATTTTTTTTCAACAATATAAATTATAAGATTAGATCTGCATTATCTCTAATTTCCTTTCCATCTACAACATTCCAATTATCATTCTAAATGAGTGTAAATAAATAAGATGTTAACTGAGACTATAAGTGAGGAGGGGGCAAGTTTTAAAAAAAAAATATTATTTATTTATTTTTCACATCACCTATACTTACCCCTCGGTGTCTCCCCTTTGTCTCTCCCATAGTAGCATCTCTTACTTTCTTCAGTAGGTGTTACTTATACCAGTATCATAGGTATGACTCTTTTTTAACCTCTTCCAAAGAATTCATACATTTTTCAAAATACGGTCACAAACTATAATAGTAATTTGAAAGGGAAATTTGAACCACATACAGTGTATTCATAAAAACTTTAGTGTCAGAAGTAGAATATATATTGGGGGGCTTTTGACCTCTAGGTCTGTATTCAGCTCATTTCTCATTGGCCAAATATTAGCCAAGAAGAAAAATATTCCCTTTGAAGGTGTCTGAAAATAGTGACTCAACTAATAATTGGTTTTAAATTACCCAACTGAAAAAAGCATCAGGTTTTATTAGTTTATTTTTTTTCCTTTCCCTTTTAACTGGTCTGACAAGGAAAATGTCTTCGGAACAAACATGTGCAGACCAAATCAATGGCAATAATAGGTCACTTCTGAGGAGCAAAGTGACAAATGTCAGTTGGTCTCTTGAGGGATAAATTGCCAAGGTTTTTATGTGGAAGACTGGTTGGTGGAAGATGGGATAGAATCTCAAGTTTTCTCATTTGGCTCTTTGTGTGGCTGTTTTTGGCTGTGTTTGTAATTGGCCTACATGTGGCTCATTTATTTCCCCTTACAATCTGCCATAGCATTTAGACCCAACTCTGTCCTACTTCCAATCTGTCATTATTTGACATAAGGATGGGGGTGTGCGGTCTGAAGAGGCTGGATCCTACCATTATTGACAGGTCTGTCATCTCTTGCTTCACAAAGAAAATTGTCAGGCCTGGAAATGCCCATTTCACTGGGAACAGCCTGGTGAGCAGATAATAAGTGAAAATCCCAGTTTATGGGGACTTGGGAAAAAAAAAACTGCAGATATAATAATGGTGGTATTTCCCATGTCTCTTCATTTTCCAAAAAGCATTAATATAAAATGTTCTGAGGGTTGCCACTATATTGATAAAAACCTATAGAGTGGCAAAATTGGAGGAAATATTATAGGGAACATGTTTCAATCTGCATTCAGACTCCATCAGTTCCTTCCTTTTCCCATCATGAGTCTCTGAAGGTGTCCTTGATCCTTGCATAGCTGATAATAGTTATAGCCAAGTCCTTAACTTGTAGGAAGTGCTAAATAAATTCTTGTTGACTGACTCAAGAGGGAAGAGACTTTGAAAAGAAGATGAATGAAAAGATTATTGCAATAGTTGAGGAGAGAAGTGATAATAGTTAATTCATTTACAGTTGACCATTGTACATCATTGCTGTCACTATGTACGACATTCTCCTGGTTCTGCTCACTTTACTTTGCATCACTTCGTAGAAATCTTTCCCAGGTTTTTTGGATATTTTTATTAGTCATTTCTTATGGCACAATAGTATTCCATTACAATTATACACCACAATTTGTTCAGCTCTTCCCCAACTGATGTCATATACCACAATTTGTTCAGCTCTCCCCCAATTGATGGACATCCCTTAAATTTCCACATCTTTGCTACCACAAAAAAAGAGCTGCTATAAATAATTTTTGTACACGTAGATCTTTCCCCCTATCTTTGATTTCTCTGGGATACAGACAAATGAAGAAATTACTGCAGTAGTCTAGGAAGGAAGTGAAAAGGGTTCAAATAGTTTGAATGCTGTGTGAGTAGAGATGAGGATGGATGCAAGCAATATTATGGAGGGGAAGTGATAGAATTTACATGTCTTTTGGGGGAGGACTACATAAATGTCAGATATTATTATTATTGAATTTACTTGATTTTTCTCACCCTTTCTCAGTGCAATTTAGATAGAAACAACTCACTATCCTGTTTATTTTATGTTATGTGTTCTTTGAACTATTGTGCAAGTGGATAAAGTGACCGATTTTGTATAATTGAATGCAAGTATCAAGAAGGAAAGAAATAAGCATTTGTTAAATGCTTAATATATGCCAGATATTAGACTCAGTTTTTTACAAATATTGCTTCATTGATCATCACATTAACCCTGAGAGGTAGGTGATGTTATCCTCATTTTACATTTGAGGAAATGGAAGCAGAAGAGTTAAATGACTTCCAGGATTACACAGCTAGTGAGTGTTTGAACTCAGGTCATTCTGACCTGACTCCAGGGCCAGGAGTCTTTCTACTGTACCACCTAGTTGAAAGATATAGGCTAATCTCCTGAAGACTCCTTGAAAACATCTTTGAGACAATTCCAGGAGCAGACAGTAATTCATAAATGACAATGGTATGATGATGGTGATGATTAATTGACCGATTGATTACCAGAGCCAGTTTTTAGGGCTTTGACCATGATATTCCATTTTCCAGAACCAATGAAAGAGATATGAATTGTGATAAATTGTTCTTAATAAGGCCCAGGTGTGTGCTACCTCTTTTTGAAGCAGCAAAGGATGCTAGCTGGCTGTGTGTGGCCAAGGTTCAAAGGGCTTTTGGAAAATGAGAGGAAAAATAGTTCAATGGCTCCTGACAATGACACTAGCAAGTCATGGACTTCATATTGGCCTTCCTACAGGTGATTCATCCATCTTACCTGGAACTGAGCTTAGCAGAGCCTTTTCTAGAACCTAATCATGAACTTGATAAACCTGATGAACCAGGGGGAGAGTCTTCTATCAAAGTCAGTTGGTCAAGTGTGCCTGCTGCTAGCTATCATTTTATTCATTGAAATTCATGCACCAATTGTGTCAACTTTTTGAGAAAGAGCAGCTGCAAGACATGTGAGCTTAGGGCAAAAGGAGAGTAGTACAACATCATATCTCATTAAAGCAGCCTCAGGGACTACAACCAGGCTCCATGTAATTACTGAGACTGGATTGAAGCCAGTTGTTCCAAGATCTCCACAACCTTCTGGGCTTATGAAATGGAAAGCACAAGAAGAGACCAAACTTACATTTACAAGCTTTACAGCTTACAAAGTACTTTCCTCAGTAACAATCCTGTGAGGTAAGTCAAAGTATAGTCTTGGGATGAGAAGAGCCTGATTCCCTATTTTTATAGTTAGTTAAAGGCACTAACATGCCAGTTTTATAGATGAAGAAACCAAGGTTTAGAAAACAAACAAAAAACCATTGTCCTTTTTCTCATAGTTTTGTTTTACTAGTGGAAAAAAAAGCTTTCCCTTACATAAGTAAATACAAAATAAGTGCAAATGAGTTGTGAAGAATTGGGACACTTACCTGAATATTGAATAGTAAAGCCATATTGAATAGTCTGGTAAAAGGAAACTCTGTGAGGTCAAGGACTGATTTTTTTTTTCCTACTCGGCATTCCCAGCTCTTAGTACAATGTCTGGAACATAGAAAGGGCTTAAAAAGATGCTTGTTGACTTGCTCTGAGTTTGTGGTACCAGTGGGGAAGAATGAAGCCAGACACCTTGGAGTTCCAGTCCAAGACGGGCTACTTTTCCTCCTCACTCTTTGGTTGCCTATTAATGACCATAAAGGTATTGTAATGGAAATCAAAGTAAAAGCACATTTCCCAGTTAATCTCTCCAGGGATCAAGCTTCAAAGTATTCTGCTTATTAGGTTAAAATCAATTTCACTTTCTGTGTTATCATTGGAAAGAATACTAGATCTAGAGGTCCTGGTCTGAATCACAGCTCTGCCACTTACTATCTGGGTGGCCTTGAGTTAGTCTCTTATGTTCTTTGGTTTTTAGTTTCCTTATCTATAAAGAAAAAGGAATGTGGTAGGCCCTCACTCGAATATACTCTGATGACCTTTATGGTTCTTTCCAGTTCTTTAACTTTGATCCTCTATTTATCTGTGTAAATGGTCCCATGTCCAGTGTTTCTGGACTCTCTTGTGTTCTCAGATACATAATGGAATATTACTGTATCTGAACACAATTTCTTTTGTGCATACTTAGGTAAAATTCAGTGAAAATAAACCCTGTTATGGGCCTTTAATCAGCACGAATTTGTGGACCTTCCTATACTGTGTGATCAGGCTCTAGTGAGGTATTGCAGAGGATGACATACTCCCTATCTAGGACTTTACAATCTTGTTTAGGGATATAACATGGCGCCATGGGAGCGTGGAGAGATCCATATAGATTGACACCTTACAGAGCAAGTTAAGCATAACCTACCTTTTCCTTCTCATTTATATAGTTTTCTATTAAATAACTCTGATTATGGGAGATAATCTCCCCCATGTGGCTCTCTTTTCTCCCTATTATGTTCATTTCCCCTTTTCTTTCTTTTTTCCTTTTAAGATCAATAAGACATAAAAAAACACTCCCAGGCCCTCTTTATTATTTGACTTCCTCTATGAGCTCTTATGGGCAGACAGGTGGTACAGCAGATAGGGTGCTAGTCCTGGATTCAGGAAGACTCATCTTCCTGAGTTCAAATCTGGCCTTAGACATTTACTAGCTGTGTGACCCTGGGCAAGTCCCTCATCCCTTTTTGCCTCAGTTTTCTCAACTATAAAATGATCTGGGATAGGAAATGGCAAACTGCTCTACTATTGCTGTCAAGAAAACCCCAAATGGGGTCATGAAGAGTCAAACACAAGTGAAGGATAACAATGACCTCATGCTTTCTATAGGACAAGTATTTGAGGGAATACTTGTATGATCTCCTTTTAGAATGTAAACACTTCATTCTTGCTTCTTTCTTTATGATTGTACACATATATGTATATATGTTTATATTCAAGCACTGAGGAGTCATTGTTTATATATATATTTGCAGGATATTCAATTTGATCTGGAATCTCTGAATTTTGGTTATGATATTACTGAGAATTTTAATTTTGGACTTTCTTTCAGGAGGTGACTCGCAGATAATTTCTATTCTAATTTGCCTATTGGTTCTAAGAGAACTGAGCAACTTCCATTTGTGATTTCTTAAAATATGCCTATGCTTTTTATTTGGTCATAGTTTTCAAATAGTCCAATTTTTATTCATTATTTTTTTCTTGATCTGTTTTCCAAGTTAGGTATTTTTGACATATTTGTTTTGATTTTGATTATTTTTATTTGTCTCATGGAGTCATTAACTTTTATTCATTCCATTCTGATTTCTAAGGAGTGTATTGTTTCAGGGCAAGGTTTTATATATCTTGTGCTAAGCTATTTCCTTCATATCTCTCATTTCTTTTCCAAAACCTTTCCTTTAGTATCCTTATTTATAGAATCATTTTTTAATTAAAAAAAGCTTTTGTTTCATTTATTCCAAGAATAACTTATATTCAACTTATATTCAAGCTATATTTCAGTTTGATACTTTGTGGATGTTTTTGGAGTTTTTCTCTTCTGGGTTTGAGTTTTGAGCCTTCCTTTCTTTTTCTAGCTTCCTGGAGGGAATATCTGAACCTTGTTTATTCTTGCTTTGTATTCGCTTGGAACGTGTTCCTGATTTTTCAGGTATATGGAGAGTACTTTAAGGATTTTAGTTTCTTTAAGGATCTCAAAGGCTATTCCGACTAAGGACTACAAACTTTCTCTGGGCCCAAAGTAATATAATCTAGGGCAAAGTCTGATTGTTTCCCCTGATCTGAGCATGGAAAGCTTGTGACTTGGGTTTGGGTCTGAGCAATGCAAGTATTAGCTTGTCCCTAGTCAGAACTCTAGAAGACTGCTGTTGGACTCAATTATGGTAAACCATCTTGAAAGTTCTATAGGTTCAGAGTGACAGAACAATAGTTCCCTCTTTAGTCTGTGTTTCCTGTCCTGGTTATTCTGCTAAAGACTTCAGAGTGGACTGGGGTTAGGGTTGGGGGACATTGAATCTAAGACCCTGCTCCTGAGTCGAAGCTACACAGCCATTGCTTACTTCTGTTTCTGCTCTGTGCCTTGGTCCACCGCTCCCATGCTACCCACTTTAGTCTCCACTGGATCTCAACCTAGCTCTGAGGTGTGCTCACCCAATAGCTAGCAGCTGTGCTTGGTCCTTGTACAGTGTGAAGCCCCTACACTCAGCATCCTGGCACTGGTCTTGATCTAGTCCATATCCCAAGGCTTCTGGCTCTGTGTAGAGCTCTCCTGAATAGATTCTGTGCCACTGATCACATACCTCCCTCTCTCTCCTTATTCTAACTAAGGCTGGAAAAATGACTCACTGTCCTTCCTTGGATTTTCCTGTTACTTAGTTTTATGTGTTTTCTAGTTCTTTGTGAAGTAGTTATGGAGGAGAACTGAGTTAGTAACATTTCTTGCATAATTCCTCATTGAAATCCAGAAAAAAATCTACAAGTTGTTATTCTTTCTACTTAGATATACCATAACATAGAGATGCTAGGTGGTACAATGGATAGAGTACCGGGAGTAGAGTCAGGAAGATTTATCTTCCTGAGTTCAAATCTTGCTTCAGACACTTACTAGCTGTGTGACCCAGGGCAAGTGCCTCAATTTTGTTTCCCCCAGTTTCCTCATCTGTAAAATGAGCTGGAGAAGGAGGCAAATCACTCTAGTATCTTTGCCAAGAAAACCCCAATGGGGTCATGAAGGGTTGAAAATGACTGAACAATAACAATAACAACACTGTAACAGAGGTGAAATCTGATTGATGTATGAAAGTCATTAAGATTTCACAAAAGGCTGAATGGGTATGGAAAGAAAAAGAGGTGTTTCCATTCAACTTAAAAAAAAAAGGGAAGCCTCTCAGAACTATGTGATCAGTACTTAATCCCATTTCCCTTTAAATTCAGAATAGTTGGACCATTTAGTCTTTAGTGGAGGTGACTGAAATCATAATCAGGTTTGCCACATTATTAGCTCATATGTGTGTGTATGTTGAAATAACAATATTAATTTGGAGGGGTTTAGGATGGCAAACATAGGGATTAACATATAAATATTTTGCTTTTATTCCACAGAGATTAGAGGTTTGGGAAAGGAGGGAGCAACAAATGCACATACTAGTGTATGTAAAATGGAGACTAGCAACAAGAATATAGTAAATGTTTACTATGCTCCAGGCACTGTGCTAAGCTTGGAAAAGTAAAATGATTTATTTAGGGTCAGGCAGGTAGTTACACTTTGGAGCTAGAAATCAAATCGTATTTAGTCTTCTAAAGCCAAGATGAATACCCTTTCCAGTGCCCATTGCACAATACATAGACCTTCATATATGTACGACAGTAAATTCTAAATATTGTATCCCTTTTCCTAGACTTCCCAGGAAGCCATATCTATTAACAAAGAATAAAAAAAAGAAAGAAAAAAACAGCTCAGCAAAACTAAACAACTTTATGGATTGACAGTATATGCAGTGTTCCATATACCCCTCATCCCTCACCTCCATCCTCTGCAAAGAAAGGAGGGAGGCATTTCCTTTCTTCTCTTCTTGGAAGCCAAGTTTTGCTCATTATAAATATCCAGATTTCAACTTTAAAAAATTTCCACTTGCATTGCTGTAATCATTGTAATAACGGCTTTATTGACAAGAAATTAGACTGGGTCTCTAAGAAATAAGGCTTGTGTCAGGTAAGGGTGTTAGTTTCAGAGCCTTGTTGGGGACAGTAAAAAGTAAATTAGCTTTGTGATGTGAGTTGCAGTCTCTGTGACAGTCAGATATAGGAAGAAATGAGGACTTCCCTTGCTAACTGGGAAATATGTTTGTGAACTGAGATGCTTTCTATACCTCATTGCATGGCTGGAACCTGATCCTAGCATCTGCTTCAGCTTTGCCCTGATCAACTACCAACACAGATCTTGGCAAGGACACAATGCCAGCATATGCCACCTTGGCATATTTCTCAGCTAATCACAACTTATTATTACAGCAACTTGGGATCCCAGGACATATATATGTTTCTATCAATAAGACTGAGGCTAGTCTAAGCCAGGGCTAAGATTTATAATGCTATGTTTTGGGTAAAGAAACTGAGCATTGTATTATTCTAATGTTATTTTAGTTTTCTACCTTTCTTTAAAATAGTCCTCAGCTTTCCGTTTGGAATGCCACAGAAACCCTGTGCTTGTATTGCCTCCTCCTTTCCATCTTTTGAAATTCTACTCATCTTTCAAAATCTAGTTCAAGACATCATCTCCTTGAAGTTTTCCCTCATCCATTCAGCCAGGAGTGGTCTTACTTTTTTTTTTAACTCATGGGACTTAAAAAAAAATGAACTCTCTTATGAACTTATGGTCTGTTTTTTTTTTTATCATTGTTACTTGACAAATTAAGACAAGAAACATTAAATGCCCACTCTATGCCAGGCACCGTCCAAAGCACTGGGGACACAAACAAATTGTAAAAACAGTCCTTATCCTCCAAGAATTCACAATCTAATGGAAAAGACAACATGCTAATGAATATGTACAAACTATTTATAGGATAAATTGCTGGTAGCCCAAGAAAAAAGGCATTAGCATTAAAAGATATCAGGAAAGACTTCTTGTAGAAGGCAGGATTTTAGCTAAGACCTGAAGGAAGCCAAGGAAATCAGGAGGCAGAGCATTTCAGGCATGGGAGCCAGTCATATGTAGAAAATGCCAGGAGAGGGATTGTCTTGTGCAATGAATAACAAGGAGGTCAGTATCAATGGATTACAGAGTATATAGGAAGAAAGGAAGGAAGGAAGGAAACATTTATTATGTGCCAAGAACTACGCTAAGTGCTTCATAAACATTATTCTCATTTGATCCTCTCAATAACCGTAGGATGTTGAAGCTTTTGTTATTTTATAGTTGAGAAAACTGAAGCAGAGAGAATTTAGAGACTTGCCAAGGGTTACATAGCTAGCAAGTGACAGAGGATGAATTTGAACTCAGTTCTTGCTGACTGCGGCTCTAGTGCTCTCTCTATGCCATCTAGCTACTTCTAGGCAGTTAGGTGGAAGTGAGTAAAGTACAAGAATACTAGAAGACTAGGAAGAAGCTAGATTATGAAGGGCTTTAAAAATAAAAAAGGACTTTATATTTGACCCTGAAGGCAATAGAGAGCCCCTAGAGTTTATTGAACTGGGGGGGGGGATATAATGTAGTTAGAGCTGTGCTTTTGGATTTTGACAGAAGAGTAGAGGATGTCCTGGAGTGAGGAGACAACTAGAAATATACTGCACTAGTTAAGCCATCAGGTAATGAGAAACTAAATACATCTATTATTTTCTTTGATAGAGTATAAGTTCCGTGAAGACAAAGACTTTGTCTTTTTGGGGGTTCATATCTCCTCTAACATGATCATAATGCATTGTGCAGAGAAGGTGCTTTAGAAAAGTTTATTGAATATTCTTGTTAAATGCTAAAGGGAGAAAGGGGAAAAAGAGGCAGGAGAGAAGGAAAAATGAGAGGGATATGTGAGGCCTCAAAGACCAATTTCTTACACTACATATTTCTGGGAGCAACCTTGTCTAGTTAGGAAGGGTGGGATGGAGAAGAGATTGTTCTATCCAGTCTACTTATTACAAGGAAGAGACCTTTGCAATTGTTCCATTGTTCGTGTGATCTGCCAACTCTGAATTGCTCTGTGGATTTGCATTGTTTTGTACTGCATTCTCCTTCTGCTATACAAAACATACCATGTTTTGAAGAAGAAAAAGAAAAAGACTCACATTTTGTTCCTGACCACCTTAGAGGCTGAGATTTTAGAAGCAGATGCTGTCCCTATAGTTGTTATTGAAATGGGAATTTCTTCTGAAAAGAGAAATGCTCTCTATTTGTTAAGGCTTGGTTGGTTCTAATGCAATCTCAGTCCAATTGAATGACCCAGTCTGACCCAAGCGTGACTATTTAAGTGGCAGTGGCCTTCGTCTGTCTATTAGAGACATATTAAAAGGAAGTAGCTCTCATTCCCTCTCTTGCATACGTTGTAATTAGTTTAGAATAGAAAGGGGTCAGTGTCCCTGTTAAACTAATTTTCCTATTATGTGTCTGGCAAAGGGCCAGGACGTGAAGGGAGGTGCTGCTCTTGGGGTCGGCGGCAGCCTCTTCTCAAACAGGGTGAGGGGCTCACATCAGGAAGGAAATTGCTCCTCAGGATTTCTTGCCCCACCAGTCACTGAGCCTTCTGAGGCTGATCACAAGTTCAAGTGCTTGGACGAAATATAGACATGAGGAACAAAGGCCCCTTCGGGGAGAATTGTGAGTGGCATTGACTGTCAGCTCCCTGAAGACAGGGGCCATCTGTTTTCTCTCTGTTTCTGCAGGGTTCTATACTTCGTGAATGTTCAGGCTGCACACGGAGAGGAAATTGCCAGCAAGAACAATCATTTGCTATTGCAGTAGGCTGACTGGTGCTGGAATTAGTGGAAGGCAGAGATAGAGTGGCCTCGCCGACACTACTTCTCTCTGTTGTGAGACACATGACATATTATACTGCTCCCCTCAGGAAGGAAAGTTGTGAGTTAGGCAAACACTGCTTTCTTTACTCCTCCATCCACCGCCATATTCTATATTCCCTTCCTTTGTTCTTTCACAGAATGAATGGTAAAGTTGAAAGTGACCTTGGAGAACATTTAGGCTACTTCCTTCATGTTTTCCAGATGATAAAATGAAAGACTCCAGAGTTAAAGTGTCAAAGTCACAAAGAAAGTTAATGGCAGACTTATGACTAGAACACAAGTCAAACAATCATTGAGTATCAGAGCTGGATGGGCCCTCAGAGGTCATTAAATGCAAATGGTCTCTGGACAGAAATCTTTTCTCCAACACGCCGGACAAAATGAGCATCCTACATCTACTTAACGACAACCAGGGATGAGAAATGACTTTTCTTTTGAGGCAGCCTCTCCCACTTTCTAATTATGGAAGTTATGGGGAAGGAGTTCCTAGTTCTGCTTTTTGGAGCCAAGAACAATAAATTAATCAAGGGGGTGCAGGAGCCTAGTGCCCATTGTTACGTTTTCAGTGTCAGCTTGGAATTTCACAAACTCTATAAATTGGGGCTTGATTTATGATTTATTATGTTTTGATGATTACCTATACTTAAGAAAGCAATGGAAAAATATGATAATAAGATTAAACTTAAAAATTTGTCATGTGTATATTTTTTTCTCTGAAAAGCTGGCTGTTAAACATTTATTAATTTACCTTTGAATCTAATTCCTCCTTCACATGGTAGCATTTCAAATACTTCAAGAAAGTTATCATGTCTTTTTAATTCTATTTTCCTCCAGGCTAAATATTGACAATGTCCTCAACTAATCCTCATATAATAAGGTTCCAGAGAGCTCATTAATCTGGTTATTTTCCTTTGGGCATACCCCAAATTTTCAACATCTTTCTTAAACTGTGAAGCATTAAACACAGAAATCTAGATATGACCTGGCCAGAACAAAATATAGTAAGACCAACACTTTCTTCTTAGTACTATGTTGCTATTTATGACACAGCTAGGGTGCTGTGGCAAGAGCCCTGGGCTTAGAATCTGGAGAACTTGAGTTCAAATCTGGTCTCAGATATTTACTAGCAGTATGACCTTGGGCAAATTACTTAACCACTGTTTGTGTCTGTTTTCTTATCTATAAAATGGGGATAATAATAGCATCTACTTCCCAGATTTTCTGTGAGGCTCAAATGAATGAGTAATTATAAAGTGCTTACCACAATGTCTGACACAAAGTCAATGCTATATAAGTGTTTGCCATGAAGATTATAGTCAGCAATTGTGTTTTTTTTTTTTTTGGTTGCTAAGCACAATTAAAAGTAGTGAGCTTATAGTACACTCAAACTCTCAAATCTTTTTCAACAGACAATTTTCTAGCTGGGCTTTCACCATCTTGTACTTATAATGTTAATTTTTTTTAACTCAATGATGGGACTTGACTTTTATTCCTATTGAATTTCATTAATTCCATTTAGCCCTTTGTTGCGGCCATTAAGATATTTTTGCTATTATTGTTAATAATAGCTATTATTTATATAGTTCTTTAAGTTTTGAAAGTTGCTTTATGCATATTACCTAACTTGTTAATCATAAAAACACGGAGTCAGGGGCTATTATGACATCTACTATATTGATAAAGAAAGTGAGGCTCAGAGACATTGTGACTTAACCAAGTCACATAGCTAGTAAGTGTCTGATGCAGGATTTGAACTTAATTCTTCCTGACTTCAAGGCCAGCCTTCTATGCCACTGGGCAATCTGCATTCCCATAAGGGCCCCCAACTCTACCTAGATACTGCTAGATTCTGATTCAGCTATATGATGTTTTAGCCATTCCTTCTAGTTTCATGTCACATGTAAATTTGATAAACATGCACAGCAAAAGCCAAACACTGTAAAAGAAACTGTGCTTCTTCTCTCCCATTTCTTATAAAGCCCTTTTGGCTACTCTTTCTGGGATTCTCTGGTTGGACAAATAGTCAGGGTCTAAGCCTCATCTTCCAGATGCCATGAATCACCTGGGACTAAAGCCAGTCCCTTACGAGCATCCAGGGAGCCATAAGGTGCCCAATCAAAGGGTGAGGCTGATACTGACCGAAATGGGTTTTCAATTGGAAAAAAGGGATACAATATATATTAAATTTACATAATACCCCCTCTGATTCTTTGGGAGATTAACATGCTACTCTCCCCAGTGAATCATCACATATATAATATTTAACATTTTAGGATTGTCTCACCAAGGTGCATAAGGGCACAAAGATATTAAACATTTCATGGAGAGTCTCACTATATTTTAAGTGTTTCTTAAAATATTAAAAAGTGATTGATAGGCACATTGACAAGGACCCATTAGGGGGCATACAGTCAGGATAAAATAATGGCATGTAAAGAACAAAAATGGATGGAGAGCTCAACTCCCCAAAGTTCAGTTCATTATATCCAAAGGTTCATTCAGAGTCTTATTCGATATAGTGTTTGTTTTTTGGGGACATCCTCTATTACTTTCATCTTTTTAGTCTATCTGTCATCCTGATGGTCCATTCAGCATCCTCTCTAGGAGATTTACTTTCCTGATCCATGTTATTGGTGATATCTTTCCCTAAAATTGTTCTTAAAAGACCTTAGTCTACTTACTTTTAAGACAACTTTGCGATCCCTCCTTAGGAGGATAAGACCCTGCCTAGGATCTAATCCTAACATAGCCGGATGGTAGCACAAAATAAGGAATATTCATATACAATAACCATAGATTTGGTAAAAGGATGTATGGCTAAGCTAGAAGGTCACTGATTAAAGAATGCATTAAATTATAACTGAATCACCTCTCCTTTTGAGAGAAAAAATTATAAACAAATTAAAATCATAAGTCCCTGATAAATATTCAAGCTCTAGTGGAGGTAATTTATATCCTACAAGCATGTAGGTCAGGTGTAACAATATTGCAGTTGCTTACCATCTGCCATGACTAAAGAAAGTTGCTATGTCAAAGAAAAAAAAAAGAGGACAAAAGTCTGACAAAAAGGGGAATGTGGCCCCCTTAGTTTGATTTCTGTTCCATTATAGAGCAAGCCAGAGGCAAATAGGGCTATCTTTCAATCTCATGATTTATAGACTGAAACAGAGAAGGCCAGCCTCAGAACTTGTTGAACAGTCTCTTCCCTGAGTCTTCCCTGATTTTGGCATTGACATTCACCATCACCACAGGGATTATTGACATTCGTGATCATCTGCTCATCAACACTGATCAGTGGCTTGTTAGCAGTCCTTTTGTAGTTTTCCTAGAGTCAAATTCAGACATGGTTCTTAGTCCCATTAGATTTAATAGCCAATGGCAGGTTTCAATAATCTAAGCTTTGGAGTATGCAATGCTGTCGGGGCTATTAGACATTGTAAACTAATTCTTCAATCCCAAATATTATTTGCAATTCCATAAACTGAATAAAAATACTTAAGTGAGAAAGAAAAAGAAAAAAAGAAAAAAGATCATATCAAACCCCATGAAACAATGTAATAGTTAAACATTTGCATAAAAATACGGATTGATTACTTAAAAGTTAAATCTATTATCTCTCTAACATGGTCATGATCCTTAGTATGCATGTGCATAAGTTTTTCTCCTGGTGAAAGTGTGGCATAGACTTTAATACAACAACTAAGGCAAAGTCTGAAGCTCATGGACATTTATAACAATTTCACCTCATCTATTTGATGGCAAGAGAACATTTAGCTTCTTTCTTTCTTTTTTTTTTTTAACCCTTACCTTCCATCTTGGAGTCAATACTGTGTATTGGCTCCAAGGCAGAAGAATGGTAAGGGCTAGGCAATGGGGGTAAAGTGACTTGCCCAGGGTCACACAGCTGGGAAGTGGCTGAGGCCGGATTTGAACCTAGGACCTCCCGTCTCTAGGCCTGGCTCTCAATCCACTGAGCCATCCAGCTGTCCCCCATTTAGCCTCTTTCAATAAGTTCAATTCATCAAACTCAAATAAATTAACCTCACTTCACACAGGTATAGGTGGTACAATAGATAGAACACTGGATTTGGAGCTAGGAAGACCTGAGTTTGAATCAGACCACAATCACTAGCTGTATGAACAAGGGCAAGTCACGGAACCTCTGCCTACTTTAGTTTCCTCATCTGTAAAATGGTATATTAATAGTCCTGACTTCTCAGGATTGTTGTGAGGATGAAATAAGACCCTATTTGTAAGTCTTTTGTAAATCTCAAAGTACTATACATATATGTACATATATGCTAATTACTATTATATTGCTGTTATATGTAGATCTAAATAGACAAAAGACATACACTAAGTTCAAATAAATCCTTAATAAAATTAGAAGGAGTGAAGTACTTTTGAGTCAGTGGATGAAACCAGATATTGCTATATAGGAAGTTTGTTGGGTTGAAGAATTAAATAAAACTCTTGACTTATGTATATCAGAAAAAGGGTTTGAGCTAGGAGAGAGTCAACTTTCAGAAGCACTTTGAGGAGGCAGACCCTGGTACCAGGGACCAAAGGGCATCAAAAAAGAGGGTGGGAATATTGAGCCCCACCCCCATCTTTGACTAGAGGACAACATTTGTACCAATCATTCTTCTTATACTCTCTCTCCGTAAATATTCCTTTGTAGAAGTTAACTGATAGTAATTGGTTAATTAATTTGGAGGACTAGATGGGACCTTACCAACAATTATATAAGAAACCTTAATCTCCCAAGGTTACCTTTAAAATCCTGAGGGGAGAAGCGTTCAGCTACCCTCTGGGGTCAGAGCCCTCCATAGTAAGTGGGAGTTAGGGAAGAAACCTCAGAGAGGGTGCTACACAATAAAGGGATAGGACGAGATGAAATTTGTGTTTTATATTGGATAGAATAAGGCTAAGAAATCACTCCTGGGACACTCCTCTAACCTTCATACAGAATGACAATGATTCATTATTTACTCTTCCTTATTCATAGTTATTCAACTTGGTCTGAGACTAAATAATAATTGTCATCTAGCCTCACAATCTTGAAAAAAGATTTAATAAGAGACTTCATCAAATGTATTGTTAAAAACCAAAAATGATTTCTATATTATTCTCCTGATCTATTAATTTAGTGAATAGAAAAATTTTAGTTTAATCTGCAATATCCTATTCTTGATAAGTTTATGAACTTGATAAGCTCTTAATGACCACTGCTTTCCTTTCTAAGGGAGTCACAAGCCACCCCTTTAATGAATAGGTATAGAAAAGTGGTGGCAAACCTTTTAGAGACCTTAGAGACCAAGTGCCCAAACTGCAATGCTCACACAGCATGTGAGTCCCCCACTTTACCCCAGAAAGGGGAGGGAGGAAGTGCTCCCATTGGACTACTTGGCAAAGAGGTGGGTCATGTGAGAAATGTCCTCAGGTGCACGTGGAGAGAGGGAAGAGAACAGCCATCTCTGGCACTTTCCGGCATGCATGCTATAGGTTCACCAACATGTGGGGAATCAAGTCAAGTTCACCATCTTATAAAAAAATTTCCCACTTCCTTTTTTGGTGGGTATGAGCAAAGATTAGGACATCCATGCATCTTTAGTATTATTTAAAGATCACTGATAGCTACCCAGAAATCATTTCTGTCAGTTTTTTCAATATCCTAGGAATTCTGAATTCAGGTCTTTGGTGAAATGAACTCATTGAAGGCTACTCAGAGAATATCTTTTCTCTTGCCATCTCCTCATTTATCATGAGTTTAATTTCTCCTGCTTCATGCATTTTTTTTCTGTAAGTTTTCTTTTCTTATTGTGGTTTGGCAATGAAAAGTTATTCTTTTAATTTTTTACTTTGATAAATATATGATCTCATCTATGTATTCCATCTAATGACAGATTGAAACCCATCTTATTCATGTCCTTTCACCTTGTGTGGTTCATCTATATCACTCCATAAATCTCAGGGGGTCCACTCACCATGCTTGAGGCATTCTTTTAATTAACTTGACATTGTGAAATAATCGATTGAACACTTGGGTTACTCATTTGCTATTCCTCTCTCTTACTATATGAATGGCCCATCATCTTTTCTTGTCATATATTTTTCTGAAGATTTCTTTTAATTTCTTTTGAGTCATTCTTTATTAGCAATGCATTGCACCCTACTCTTGGCCACCATGGATATTTTTATTGCCTTTTGAGTAATCTTCAACTTTAATCCTTTAGAAACTATTCTATGACTAATAGCTTGATAACCTCACCAAAAGAATATTATTTAAAAGATCAGGCAATGTTTAATGGAGAAATTAATTCACTAAAAGCAACCCACATTTTCCCAAAGGCAATTCCAAGTGCTCTCTTCCTCCTATTCACTCCTGTATCAAATTAATTGTCCATTCTGTCCAATTGCATTTCAGTCTGTGCACTAGGCATTCTTCATCCACTTGGTTTATTCTGTGGGGATAACAAAGCTGAATCCCTTTGACTTATTATGGATCTAGTTTTGGAGATTCTGAAATATCCTGGGGCTTTGTTAAATTAACACGATGTCATTTGTAAAGAGGAACATTTGTAGGACCTCACTATCAACCATTTGAATGAACTCTGAGACATTTTGTTAGAAGACAGTCTTTAGGAGACATTAAAAACCTTTTTAGTAGTACACAAACAATAAATACAATGGTATCTTTTATCCTTTAGATCTTTTGGTCAAGTGTTTGAGTATGAAAATATGGTTAGGAATTATATGTCAAGGAAATCAAAGATTGAAGCAAAGGTCTAATGTGTAACAACATATTTATAGAAGCTCTGTTTGTGAGTAGCAAAGAAATACAGTACATGGTCATCATTTGGAAAATAACTCACATGCCTTACCCAATACAAATGTAATAAATGTTATTGTTTAGTAATAAGTGATAGATATGAGGAATTCAGAATATTTGCAGAGCAAAATAAGCAGAACCATAAGAATATACACAATGGAAAAAAAATCAGGAATGAAGTCAAACCAAGCATTTGAAAAGCCAGTAATATTTCCAGAAAACAGATAATGAAATATGCTACCTTCTGCATACATTTATATGTATACATATACTTATAAAATAAAAAAAGAAAGGAAAGTGCTCCTTAGCTCCCATGAAAGCACTCAGCCTCATAAACTATTGATATAGGATCTTCTTTATTTAACCAGAAAGAAAATGGAAAGGATTTACATTTGAGCCCATAAAGAGTCATGACACTTTCAGGTAAATCTCACCTCTCTCCAGAAAACTATAAACTGTTCCAAACTTATAATATTAACCTAATGTTGAGATTCCTTCTGCAAATGGAAAATAGGCAAGCTAGAGTCAAGAGTCAAGCCCCTTCATCAAACCATATAGTAAATATAACTCAGAGTACTAATGAAGGGCAAAGTCTAGATTTATTCAGTGACATCATGGCTCTGTTATTTATTGTGAACTTCTCTAGAGTACATGGTTTTCTTTTTTCTTTTCTTTTTTTTAAACCCTTACCTTCTATCTTAGAATCAATACTGGGTATTGGTTCTAAGGCAGAAGAGTGGTAAGGGCTAGGCAATGGGGGTCAAGTGACTTGCCCAGGGTCACACAGCTAGGAAGTATATGAGGTCAGATTTGAACCCAGGACCTCCTATCCCTAGTCCTGGCTCTCCATTCACTGAGCCATCCAGCTGTCCCCGAGTACATGGTTTTCTGGAGAAAATACAGTCATGGGACATGTGGTTCCTTGGAACACCTAGTTTTCTGGAGCAAGTGGTTTCTTGGAGAAGTTGGATACCAGAAAGTCCTACTTTGCATTTGTTCCAAACAAATAGTGGAGTGGAGAAAAACAAATTGCAATATTGGCAGTGTCCAAAAATGTGTTCATTCTGTATATTGAATTCACCACTTCTCTATCAGGAGGTGGGGAACATGGTTCATCATTTGTTCTCTAGAATCATGGTTGGGCATTGATCAGACTTCTTAAGTGCTACAAAGTTGTTTGTGTCTACAATGTGTTATTATATAAATTGTTTTCTAGGTTGTATTAGTTCAAAATATATCTCATGTTTTACTGAAGCCACCCCTTTCATCATTTCTATTAGCAGAATAATATTCCATAATTTTTATATACATAATTTGCTCAGTCATTCACCAATTGATAGGCACTCCTTTAGTTTCTTGTTGTTTGCCACTACAAAAAGAGCTGGTACAAATATTCTGTATATGCAAGTACGTTTCTTTTATTTCTTTGGGGTATAGATCTAGCAATGTTATTACTGGGTATGTACAATTAGTGACTTTTTGGGCATAATCTCATATTGCTTTCCAGAATGTGTACCAATTAGAAGCTCCAACAAAATTGCTTTAATATTCCTCTTATCCTGCTACCCCATCAATATTTTCCATTTATCTTTTTTAAAAATTATTTTTGCCAATCTGATTGGTGTTTTTCAGGGTATTTTTCTAATTATTAATGATTTGGAACATTTTTTTATGTGACTGTTGATAAACTTGGATTTCTCCTTTTGCAAATGCTTGTTTAAATCCTTTGATGATTCTTATAGATTTGGATCAGTTCCATATATATTTGGGGGGAAGGAGAGAGACAGACAGAAACAGAGACAGAAACAGAAAATTCCAGACTTTTATCAGAGAGAATTCTTGTAAAGGTTCCCTATCTTCTCTCAGTTAACTGTTTCCTTTCTAATTTTCTTTTTTTGGTGAAAATTTTTCATTGGTTTCCCCAAAGCAAAAGCAAATACAATTTTATGGTAAACTTGGTCACCTCCTATGGTAATACTAATGAGAAACAGTTGTAAAAAAAGACTATAAGGCAATTTCTATAGCACTATATGGTAAAGATAGATAAATTTTATGAAAAATTTTATAAGATCCATATACTTCAATACTTTTTTGAATTCAGTGCAAATGATAGCATAGGAGATGTTGATTAAAAATATTTCAACTGGCAAAAGGCCTAGTGTTTTTATGGAAGCCTCAGGCTAAATTTTATGAATACTTTCTTTGAGAAGAGAATTCAGAGTCACTAAATATGGTAGTACCAAATAACATAAAAATGATTAAATTAAAACAGACAGGAAATGACTGGTTACAAATGTGAAAGTCATTTCTGAATCAGCTGTATGTTTACAGTCAAACAATCCATTTGATTGAGAACAGATAAAAAAATACCAAATGAGAAGAAATGATAAGTATGAGAAGTTACAATGTCTTATTGAGGAGACTCTGACCTGACCAATTTAAAATAGCTATTGAAGATGCTGAAATATAAAAAGACACAGAAGAACAGGTAACAACAAACTTCTTTAAAAAGCTAAAATTATATAAATTAATCATCACAATGAAAAGGGCAAAGGAAACTAATAGCTGCTCTTGCCATAAAGAAGTTTGACACTCAAGAGAAGTACAAGGTCCAAACAAAAGAGATTCCTTTTTATTATAGGGAGATCTTCCAGATGCTCCATTGATGCTAAAGTGCTGATTTTACGAAGTCCCAGATTGTAGGAGAGCCTCCTAAATGAAATCCATAATTACCCAGAGTGTAGACTAACTCTCCACACAAGAAAAATAAGTAGATATTGAATGTCCTTGGAATAGACTGATAGGTTATTGGATGAACAATCTCTAGAGGTGGTTTGCCAGTACATGTATCTTATAAAGACATAGAGAACAGACATTAAATGGGACTCAGAACTGAAGATGAAGAGGAAAACAATCTGGATGGCATTTGGCAAAATGTATAGTGTTTTAATGACTTCAAGCTTCTTCCTTAAACAACAACACATCTTATTAGCATCAATATTCATCCAGTCTTGTTATTTGTCTTCAAAACACAGGCCATACAACATTAACATTATCGTTTTAGAACTGTAAAGTAGAGTTCTATGGATTGATCCAATTACTTTGGAAAAGAATATGGAGTTGTACAGAAAAAAACTGGCTTAAATTTTTTATACCATTTAACCTAGAAATCTCTTTAATGAACATATATCCCGAGGAGGTCAACCACAGAATATGAAAGCTGTGAGGTACCTCACTCATATACCAAACGATCTTCACAAAATCAATACAAATGTCATCCAGTTTGAAACTTGAATAGAAGAGTGAACCTATCACCTTTTGAGGTAATTCAGTTCACCTTTGGATAGCTTGAATTGACTGACATCAAAACTAAATTTGACTCTTCAAAGAGACATCTCATGCTATTATCACTGCTTTTTGTTATACCCTCCAGAGACAAGGAGAAAAGTCTAATTCCCTCTCCTACTTGTCAACACTTTAAATATTTGTGCACAACTATCATTTCCCTGAGTCTTTCTCTTCAAGCCAACCGCATCCAGTTCCTTCCAACAGAATAAATAAAAATATAAAAGAATGTAGATAATATTGATATGTGAATTTCTAAGTTAATAAGAAGCTTGTAGAGATGCTAATATCAGGACTAGTGGCACTGTTTAGATTTGTGATAAAAAACCCACACCTTCCATCTTACACCAAGTATTGATTCCAAGGCAGAAGAACAGCAAGGGCTAGGCAATTGGGGTTAAGTGTCTTGTCTAGGATCATACAGTTAGGATGTCAGAGGTCAAATTTGAATCCAGGACCTTATTTCTCCAGGCTTGGCTCTCTCATCCATAGAGTCACCTAGCTGCCCCAATATTTTAGATTGACATCATTCCTTTATACTGTTTTTTGGGGGGATTATGTATGTTTCTGCATTCACACTATCTACATTGCCTATCTATGCTTCCATTTTTCTTTGATTCTCTTATTCTCATTCTCTCTCTCTCTCTCTCTCTCTCTCTCTCTCTCTCTCTCTCTCTCTCTCTCTCTCTCTCTCTCTCTCTCTCTTTCTCCCTCCCCCCTCCCTCCCTCCCTCTCTCTCCCTCCCCCCTCTCTCTTTCTCTCTCTCTCTGACTGTCCCCTGTGTTTCCATATCAGTTTTTTTTGACAAGTCCTCTTGTTGGAATTGTTTCTCTTTGTGCATTCAAAGTTCATTCATTCCTCCTCCTCTTCTTCTTCTTCTTCTTCTTCTTCTTCTTCTTCTTCTTCTTCTTCTTCTTCTTCTTCTTCTTCTTCTTCTTCTTCTTCTTCTTCTTCTTCTTCTTCTTCTTCTTCTTCTTCTTCTTCTTCTTCTTCTTCTTCTTCTTCTTCTTCTTCTTCTTCTTCTTCTTCTTCTTCACCTATACCTTCTGTCTTAGAATTGGTATCTGTTCTAAGGCTGAAGAACTGCAAGGATGAGGCAATTGGGGTTAAGCAACTTGCTTACACACCTAGGAAGTAGCTGAGGTCATATTTGAACTCAGGCCTAGTACTCTATTCAGTGTGTTACCAAGTTGTCCCTCAAAATTCATTCTTCAGAGCTTCCCATATGACTTAACCTGCCTGCCTCATGTAGACTTTTAGTTCATGGAATTCAACATATTCTTTCCCTGAGTCTTTTCAAATGCTGTCTCCTCAAATTTGGAGGAGACATTAGACTATTCCCGTGTTTGAACTTAGCTCTTACACCCTGCTCTCCTCTTTTCTATCACACATTATAAGGTGGTGACTTTCTTCTTAAAATTCTATCATTTAAAATCCAATATCCAGTTCCTCCTTTAAATTTTTTTATTGTTTATTCTGATTTTAGCAGAAACCAATCCCCAACTTCCCAACATTTACATGTAAAGTCAACCTAATATTTTTGATTAGATCCAGACTAGACATTCCCCTCTTTGATTCCTCTATCTTTTGAAGAGAGAAATCCTCTTTTAGGCAAATAAAGAAATTTTTAGCTATTCTGTTTTTGCTAATTAGAGTCTCCCATCAATACTATATTATCTACACTAGGCTTCTGATGAATTTCTGAATCCCCATCTGCTTCTTTCTGTCCATGAGGTCTATAGCACTTTGCAAAGGCATGTCTCTAATACTGATCACCTAAGGAAAACCATCATGCTGCTTGTCTTCCCAGTCATGGTTTTTGGATTTTCTTATCTGAGTCTTGATATTCAATACTATTGTTCCTCCCCATTATTTTATCTTATTCCAGTTTTACTAAGCTATATATTTCTAGAGCCATATTCCAACTATGATTCTTATTCCATTAATTTTTAGTGATGTTGTCTAAGGTAAACTTTTCCTCCTTGCATTAGATTTTTAAAGTTTATCTTGCTTATCATGAGTCATTTTGCATTTGTGTCTAGACATGGGAGACCGTGGATTTTATTATTCACACCTTTATTGGATTTTTTTCTTCTGTGAAATTTTAAGTCTTTTTTTTCATTAGTCATTTTCTTAGAATGTATATTTAGCAGTGAAAACTCTGGGTTAAAAGGTATGAACATACATAGACTGTCAATTTTCTCTCTTCTCTCCTGTTTATTTCCTATCTCTTGAAAATAAATTTTATTAATAAAATAATCAATCATTTCTCAATAAATGTCCTCTCCTCCCAAATACCATCACTGAATACTCCCTTATCAGAAAGAGAAAGAATTAAGTAAAACACTTGCAAAGTGACCTTGCCTGAAAATGTATATATCTTTCTGCTCTATTAATTTCCCTTCTCTCTGTTGAGAGGAAGGATATTTGATGAATATTTTCTACAAGGCACTCGATATGACAGGAACCAAATAACATTACAGAAAATGAAACTAATTATATCATAATAAATGACTGGTTTCTGGTTTTTCAAATCAGTTGTCTGTATCTAGTCAGATTTTTGATTTATTAGAATAAAATCAAAATCAGCATCAAACAAGAAGAATAAAAATAATATATGATGATGTACAATTGAAACAACTCTATTCAGACCTATTTATTTATTTTTAAATTTTTACCTTCTATAGGGTTAGGTATTTGGGATTAAGTCACTTTCCAAGTGTCAATGTTTAGGACATGTCTGAGGCCAGATTTGAACTAAGGACCTTTTGTTTCTAGGCCTGGTTTTCTATCTATAGACCTATTTGAATAAGCTATTAGTGTCAAAAAATGTTAAGTTCCTAAAAAAAGGAACTGTGAAACAGACTATTGCCATATCTTAAAATTTAAATGGTTGAAATCAATCATTACTCAATGAGGAGACCAAAAGAACCTCAGAACTACCTGAGGCAGAAAACTCAATCAACTTATCAAACAGAGAGATATGGCAGCCAAGGGCAACACTGCCTTATGTTAGAAACTGGCACTAGAGAAGGCTGATGGAAAATTGTAAGAAGTATTCCCTCATAAATCTGCAAGAAGCATCAGAGGAAAAATACCAAATAAACAAGTGTATAGAATGTTTGGTAAGAGGCCAACTTTGTTTTCCTTCCTTCCTTTCTTCCTTTCTTTCTTTCTTTCTTTCTTTCTTTCTTTCTTTCTTTCTTTCTTTCTTTCTTTCTTTCTTTCTTTCTTTCTTTCTTTCTTTCTTTCTTTCTTTCTTTCTTTCTTTCTTTCTTTCTTTCTTTCTTTCTTTCTTTCTTTCTTTCTTTCTTTCTTCTCTCTTTCCTTCTCTTTCCTTCCTTCCTTCCTTCCTTCCTTCCTTCCTTCCTTCCTTCCTTCCTTCCTTCCTTCCTTCCTTCCTTCCTTCCTTCCTTCCTTCCTTCCTTCCTTCCTTCCTTCCTTCCTTCCTTCCTTCTCTCTCTCTCTCTTTCTTTCTGACTATTAGGTTAGTTAGGACTTTCAAGATGACATCTCCAGGGAAAGGGACTCAGCACTAAGAGGAGATCAGGGTGAGGGTCGGAATCAGGTATAGAGTCTCTGGATTACTGGCTTTCCTCAGGTAGGTCCAAAGCTCAGCCAAACCCCCTGTAACTGATCAGAATGGCCACAGGAAGTTCTCCTTTCCCACTCAGAGCATTCCAAGACAAAAGGACCCCCTGGGACTCTCCTGTCCTCTCACTTATCCTTCCCTCTCATTCCGGGATGTGACCCCAAATGGTTCCAGGGTGGGGTCAACTGCCTTTGAAAACAGTCTCTTCCACAAGGCTATTGCATGCTTTTCCCCCAAAGTCTTTTGCAAGTTTGCCTTCATCTCTTTATTTTAACACTACTTATTGACTGAACGACTCTTCATCAATGACCATATTTGGACTTTAACATCACACACGTGGATATCTAACATGTGGAAAATAGAAGAAACAGATATGGTACTAAAGACAAAAAAAGACAAGAATATCAGCTGGTCAAGGTCAAGTATCACAGAGGAGAGGACATTTAGGGATCAATTCTCAAGACACATGAAAGGAGAACAGCAAAGAGTTGGGGGTGGGAATTAAAACTCATTATTATTGAAAAAAGGCAACAAAGAAAAGATCAAAAGTGGGACAGCTTGGTGGCTCAGTGGATAGAGAGCCAGACCTGGATATAGGAGGTCTTGGGTTGAAATCTGGCCTCATACATTTCTTAGGTGCATGACCCTGAGCAAATCACCTAACTCCAATTGCCTAGCCTTTACTGCTCTTCTGTCTTGGCACTAGTACCTAGTATCAATTCTAATATGGCAGGTAAGAGTGTTAGTAAAAAAAAAAAGAAAGAAAAGAAAAGAAAAAGATTAAAAACTATTGACCAATTAGACTTTCCTAACTCTCCAAATTGTTTATGAGAATAATCTATACCTGTTTTGAGAGTATTATTGATAGATGAAAAGGGAACAGGCAAGCTTTCACAGACAGTATTATATAGCAGACCATATTTTTATCATCCCACAACAGAGTGAAACATACAGAGAGTATCCCATCATTTTTATTGTTTGCCAATTATTAAAAAATATCAAAGGACAAAATATCACCATACCAACAAGCTCTCTGCCACATAAGGTTTCCTAAAATATATCACAGTAGAAATGCCTTGTTTTTTGATCTCTGATTATTAACTATCATTGAGGTACAAAATGTGGGTAAGGATGTTCACTCACCAAAGTTATTCACCATTGTCAAGGGTGAAAAGAAAAGAATCTACATGGAAGAGAGATTCCCTATTGATGATGAAATCCTCCATATGATATTGTTTGAGGGAGACATGGTTTGATTTGCATTTAATCCTAGAATATAGCAGGAGCTTCTTAAGTGAGATCTATAATCGCTCAAAAGAATTTGACCTTTTCATCACAGAAGAAACCAAGTGAATGAAGAAGATATGAAGCATAGTTGGGTGGAGAGCTCATATATCTGGTCTATCAGTATCTATATCTTGGACACACACTGCAGTTAGATGATGAAATAGCCTGAGAATTGAGAGATGCTCTATTGCCTTTGCTGAAGTATTCAGCACCTGTAGTGAATCTGTTATTCTTCCTAAAACAAAGGCCCATCTTTTTTTTAGCCCTTACCTTCTGTTTTGAAATCTCTATTAAGTATTGGTTCCAAGGCAGAAGAGTGGTAAGGGCTAGGTAATTGGGATTAGGTGACTTGCCCAGGGTCACTTAGCTAGGAAGTATCAGAGACCAGATTTGAAGCCAGGACCTCGTGCCTCTAGACCTAACCAGTGAACCACCTAGCTGCCCTGGAGGCCCATCTTTTTTTTTTTTAAATAATAATATTGTTCAGGTCATATAATATACCTACAAGTGAAAGAATACCACACTCTCCAAATAATTCAAAATGATGATCATTAAAAAAAGCAATAAAAAGTTGCATGGTGGGTGTAAGTAATCGGTAATGTCATTCCAAGGAAGAACTATTGCCACAACAGTGGTGGACTAATCATATATCAAGAGCAAGAAATGCACAGCTTTTGTACTTCATTGTTAACTATGTAATGTTAAAAGCTTTGGAGGAAACCCACCAATACAAATGGGTTGTTCCCTTATGGAGGATTTGTGAGAAGATATCAAAACAAGTTATACAGAATGTGGAGAGGACATGTTGTAATTTGCTTCTTTGGAGCGAGTACCTACAGTAAAAGGATTATAAATCCATTGATAGAAATTGGGGACAGGATTTAGAGGATCCCACTATCCTTCAAATCATAGAGAAATGGCTGTCTCAAATATAAATGAGAATGGAATAGGTCTTTTTCATGTTCACTTATCATCTCAACCATGGATGTTCCTTGAGGAATATATTTGAAATTATTACTAACTTGTCCAGAAGTGCTAATAATGATAATACCAATGAATATTTATACAAGCACATTACTCATATAACTCCTGTTTCTGTGGTGTTCACTCACAACAGGTTGATGTTAAATTACTTCAGCTGGCCCCTTGCATTGATTGCACTGATTGAAAATCCTTCTCTTTATCACTCCCCTATTTCATCTCAATGACTCAACTTTTTCTTTTTCTTTTCTCTTTTTCACCAACTGTATCCCTAGCTTATATATACATAAAGGTGGCTTCACTTTCTATTTCATATAGAAAGTACAGATTATCTGATGTGAATGCCTTCACCTTTCCTCAACATTTCTTAGCATCTTGACCCACTCTTTCTCCCTTCACTAGTGGTCATAGAAAAACTCACAAAGGCTAATATTTCTGACTGTGTCCTTGATTTCATTCATTCCCACCCTTTCCAGGACTTTTCTTTAGTTATTGAGTACATCTTCATTCTCTCATGTTTAAAGAACGGATCCTTCTTTGCCTCTGCAATGCTCAGTTCTCCCTAATCCTAAAAATACCTTTCTTCTCTTCAAATTTATTTAGTTAACCCCATCTTTTTATTTTCCTTCACTGTCCAATTTTTTGAAAAGTTTTCTATTCCCAATACCTTCATCTCTTCATCACTCTCTCCTTAGCCCCTTCTGCTACTACTGCTCTCCAGAATCTACTATTCTAAAGACCAACAAATGATCTCTTAATTGCCAAATTTAATGACCTTTTAAAGTTCATATATAACTTACCTTTATACAATGGTTGACAAACTATATATCATGTCATTTTCTACTGAGGTCTAATAAGTGTGATTGAAATGGGGCTGAAGGAGGTTTAGTAATTGAAAGGACAGACTTTTAGAGGGCGTGTCAACATAAATATCAAAATTACTGTAGATGTTTGCAGGAAATGGAGTGGAGAGAAAATCATGAGTGAAGTATTAATGAGATTGGGAAAATTGGGGGAGTGACCAGGATTTGTAAGTGACAATATCTAGGATTTGGAGGTCTTTTGAAAAGAAAAAGTTGTTGAGGAATGTTGACTGGGGAATGATTTGGAAGTAGCAGTGTTGATCAAGGGGACACGTTAAAAAAAGTGTACTTTTTACTGTAAGGAGGAGAGGGTGCTTATTAAAGGAAAATCAAAGGAGATAAGAGTGGATAGGGACCAAAACTTTGATAGAACAAATAGAAGAATGGGATGAACCTAAAGAAAGGAGAAATAATGCAGGGATGGAAGGGTGAACCTACTTGGGAGTGGCCAGGCAATAGGTGGGCCTGGGCTAATGGGAACAGGTGCCAGTGGAGGAGGTGTTGAGAGACCTTTCTCCTCTTCCTTATCCTGGCAACCCATACTTATATCTTTCTTCTCAGACCCACTTCCTTCTTCCCAATGGTGGTGGGTTGGGCTCATTCAGGGAGCCCGTCCATGACTGGTCACATCACATTTGGATGAGTAGTGAGTTACTAAATACAGTCCATCTATTAAGATAGAAGACCATCAGGCCATACCATCTTCCTTGCCACTGAACCCTCAGTATCATTAGGCCTTTCTATCTACCCTGTTGTATGTATTGTCTCATGTATATTATCTCACTGAATTTGAGAGTAGCTCTTTGAGAGTAGGAACTGCTTTGATTTTCAATTTGTATCTCCAGTGCTTGGCACATAGTAAGCATTTATTTTCCCCCCTTTCTTTTCATCAAAGAAATGCCTTACCAAGATAGGGAAGAATATTTCCCTGGCATAAGATAAGGGTCACATTCTGTTAGTTGGTTCCTTTTTCTCCTTCATCTTTTTAGCAGTTACCTCCATCATCTTCATTTCAAACTTCTGGCCAGGGGTAATGAACATAGCACAGAATCACAGAACTTATGCTTCTCCCATAGCCATCATCATCTTGAATAACTTTGAGAATGGAGAGGAGAGAACAGGGAGCAAATTGAAGGAGAATGATAAGAAGAATGAGACCCATCAGCCTGAGCTATGGGGTTGGACAGACACCATGAGGATACCCATCAGCTGAGGATTCTGAATTTTGATGGGAGGAAATATAGGAGAGGAGGAGAACACTGAGAAGTTGTTCTTGAGTTGGGAAGTGTGAAGATACCCTGGTGAGAAGCCTTGTGTCCAGTTAAGGTTTGGGAGGTAAGGAAGAAGGATGGGATCATAAGAATTGAGTATACTACATATGGAGAATGACACTTGAAGGGTATATACCAGTGGATCATATGCTTGCCAGGTCCTGCCTCACTGGAAATCTGGGTGATTTATATGAATAATGAATTAATGAATAATGAACTGTGTCTTAGCTTAAATTAGCAAAATTCTGAGAAGCTCATCACCAGAAGGCCAGCTATCATGAGATATCTTTTTGACCACAGTAACTAATGAAACCAGCTACCAAAACACAGAGGGGTGGCAATCTACAGCTGGGGAGGGAATACCTTCACCTATGCCATAGAACTTTTAGAGTATTGAAATATTGTTCATCACATCTCTATGTGGTATGAGAAAGTATTATAATCCGTTTTTCTTAACATGAGGAATCTACAGTTTAGAGAGGATGAGTGACTTACTGATAGATCACAAGACTAGAGCCCTGACTTGAATCAGGATCACCTAATTTCACTTGAAAGGGACCTAGCTGGCTATCTCATTCCACTTATGACCTAGGTGGTCATCTAGTCCAATTTATATTTGGGGAGGAATCTCTGCTATGTAAATGTATAATGGAGGTGGTAATTCTAGATGAGGAAATTCCCTCTATTAATACCCATTGACACTTGTCCTAAACCTTAGTCTTAGCAAGTTGCAGGACAGGGCTCTTAGAGATTTGTTTCACCAAATCTCAAATGTATGTTATATTATTCCAGAGGCAGAACCTGAACCCAAATCTTTTGATGCCAAAGGTTACCTCTGTATTCCCAATGGCTTGTTGCCTCTGAGTTCTGTTTAAGATTGTCACTAACTGTGACTTTGTCCAAGACACCCTATTTCCCTTTAGTTTCATTGTCAGTAGGAGGCAAGTTGAATTAGATGAATCATAAGTCTCTTTTTGTTTTGAAACTCTATTATTCTAAAGCAAGAGAGGGAAATCTTCCCAACTCTGAACTTTATGTTATTTTAGACACAAAACCTATTAGGATTTTCAGAAGTTGGGGGAAATGGGGATGAAGGGGGAACCTTTTGTTTGCTATAATACTGATTGAATTCCTAGCTTTGGGGCATTTTAGTCTTCTGATGAGTGTCACATTTGAAGGTTCTCCTTTTTTCAAGAAGGGAGATTCAAGTTTGTAGAGGGAATTATCCTGGGATTCTCAGATGACCTCTGAGGTCCCTTTCATCACTTTTTGTCTGTACAGTCATAGAGCTAGCTGTTTTTACTTGTGGAAACAAGGGATCTTCCTTCCTTCCTTCCTTCCTTCCTTCCTTCCTTCCTTCCTTCCTTCCTTCCTTCCTTCCTTCCTTCCTTCCTTCCTCCCTCCTTCCCTTCCTCCCTTCCTCCCTTCCTCCCTTCCTCCCTTCCTCCCTCCCTTCCTTCCATCTTTCCTATTTACTGCCTGCGTTTTTGTATTTGCTAGTACTTTTAGCCCTTCTCCAAGCTTTCCTAGGCTCGCTCCAGGCTGAGGGACGCTCCCACACTCTCAGCACCTGTTCCTACCTAGCTCAAATTGGCCCAAGGCTGAAGCAAAGAAAATCAAGGAGGAGGCAGGCGGCCTGGAGAAAGGACCTGGAGAGAGGGTGTATGACAGCGAGCCGGTGGGAGCTTTATAGAGGACCAAGGAGAGACGTAGGGAAAGCGGGAGAGTGCTGGAGGAGAAGGGGCGGGAATCGGGTGTGGAGGGTGGGGTGGAGCTAAGAGTAAGAAGCTGGAGAGAAGAGGCTGGAGTGAGAGGGTGGGAGTGAAGCCACCTGGAGGAGTGCAGGGGTTAGCTCGCTCGGTGCAGAGCTTTCCGCGGTTTGAGCACTGCCCCTGCTCGCGCTCCGGTTCTCACTGATACCTCTCCAGCGGTGTGTCTAGCCCGAGAGTTAAAAGGTGGCCTGGGGTACCGTGAGGGATGCGAGTGCGCCTAGGTGCCCTAGCCGGGGCTGCGGCGCTGACGGGAGCACTCAGCTTTGTACTCCTGGCGGCTGCCATCGGCACAGACTTTTGGTACATCATCGACACTGCCCGGTTGGAGCAGCGCCGCCCGGGGGCGAGCGGGGCCCGAGATCCCGGTGGTAGCAGCACGGACAGCCTCAATCATAGCCAGCCGGAGCCGCTCAGCTCACATTCTGGGCTCTGGAGGACCTGCCGGGGTAAGGGGTGCGTGTGTGCGCGTGCGCTTCGCGCCCACTTTCCTCTTCCATCTGAGACACCTTTCCAAACCTCCCCATCTCTCCTGCAGGACCCTGGTATCCCCCTCCCTCTCCACCTCTCCCATCTGGCACAACTGGGCCCTATCCCAGAAGTATCCTGTCATCTCCAATACCCTCCTCATTTCTCCCCCACCAGGGGTCTACCTCCATCTTCCTGTCTCTCCTTGCTCAGCACTGCAGCCAGACACTGAAGTTTTGCTCTAATTTGGGGGTTAACAAGTCCTAGAGCGGTTAGCTCAGAGATCTCGTAGCAAAGAATCAAACTTGGAACTCCGGAGCGGAGTTGACAGATGGGGTAGAATAAGCAATGGAAAACACTGGGGGTTGTTTTTAGGGAAGAGGTTCTAGCCACGAACTTATAGACTTACCATCTTCTGATTTTAAAGACCTTCCTGCTGAAGAGCACGAGGATTGTGTGTGCCCAGGTGTAAATGGGGAGATGGGTGCAATTTGGAGACCTCCCCCCTTTCCCCCACCCTCCCCGCTGAATTTGTGGCCTGAAACTCCCATTTTGCACATACATTTACTACTGAACGGCTGAACCTCTCCTATTGCTTACATTCTTTCTACCTTCGCTCCATCAATAGTTCAAAGCAAGTGTACACCCCTGATGAACCCCTTCTGGCAGGAGAATGTGACAGTCTCCGACTCAGACAGACAGCTACTCAGTGAGTATGGAACTCTAGGGACTGCAGTGGGAGGGGAAATTCTACAGGTGTCTTGGCGGTGGGGGGGTGGGGGAGCATTTTCAAGGACCTTGGGGCCTTCTCCAGCTCTCTCTAACTTACCCTGCTGGCTCTTGAGAGAAGCAAGTAGGTTTGTGCATGTTGTGGGGGATGCTTCCTAACCTGGGGGAGGAGGCTTTAAAATACCAGTAAGGGTTTGCACAAATCATGTCTTTGCTCCATTGAAAGTCTTCTAATACCCGTGTAGCCCCCTCACCCCCCTACCTTTTTCTGCCTTCTAGCTGAAATGGAGATGAAATATTGGGGGTGGTTGGGGGACTACATGCTAGAGGAGATGACGTAATCCCCAAGCTCTGATTTGTCTGCCAGCCCTGGAGAAAGAAGTTTGTACCTTCAAAGAAAAATAATTTACTACAAGTGCTGTGGGGACCCAACTAGAAATTCGCAGCCCTTTAGAGATGAAAAGGACTTTAGAGAGAAATCTTAGGGTAAACCCTTCATGAGGAAATACACAACTAGCTCCAGTCAGAGAGCAATGATAGAACCCGACTCTGTTCACTAGTAATTAATAATAATAGCTCATATTTATTTAATGCTTACTGTGTGCTAGGTACTTTACAATTGTTAACTCGTTGTGATGATCAAACAATCCTGGAAAATAGATGCTATTTTATTTTACAGATGAGGAAACAGAGGTTAAGTGATTTGCCCAGGGTCACACAGTAAGTGTCTGAGGCTGGATTTGAACTCAGGTCTTCCTGACTTCAGGTCATTTAGCTGTCCTGGACTTGCCCTGCATACTGCTACCATGCTGCTTTTCTTCAATTTGTATTGATTCAGTGTTCACAATGTAAGGCTGTGAAGAATCATCCATTACGTGATTCTGTGATTAAGGATATATTATTTTACAAAAGGAGAAACTGGGACACTAAGGTGATTTGTGCCACTCAGCCCACTGCAGGTTTTTAGTCACAGAATAACTAATATTGAGGGCTGTCATACATGAGAGAATTGTCAGACATAGAACAGGTGTGGTATTCTTTAAGATTAGAAGAGACACTCTTCTGCTTGGGGGTAGAATGGAGAAGAAATGATTCTATACAACAGAAAGGAGATTATTCACTTTCATCAGAATAATGGATTCAGGCCAGGAAGCTAGGGACATTTAAAAATTTTTATTTTGACCTTTCCTTACCCAAGGAACATTTCTATATATACAGCAGAACATTGAGGATTGTACATGATACCACAAATCTCCATTTCATACTGCTTTAAAAAATTATATTAGAATTTTCCACATTACTTTCAAAGCTGTCTTCCTTATCTATGCTTCTGTTTCCTTTTGTGCATTAAAAAATGTCTCAGTGGTCCCCCCTATTTTTTGCATATCTTGCTAAACCTACCTTTCCCCTTTTAAAACTGAGAGAAACAAACACACACACACACACACACAAAAACTCATGATAAAAAAAATCAATGTTAAGCAAAACAAACACACATAGTGGTCATGTTAAAAAAATATGTCTCACACCTAGGGCTCATCATCTCTGTCAGGAGGGGGTGAAATGTTTCATCATTAGTCTTCTGGAAACATGGTTGGTCATTGTACTGATAAGTGTTTTTGAGTTTCAGAGTTTTCCCTTCTTTATTTAATGTTTGCCCATATTTAAATTGTTCTCTTCCTTTTGCTCATTTCACTTTTTCCCCCTGAGGGCAGATAGGTGGCAGTAAATAGAGTGTTAGTCTTGAAGTTAGGAAGATTCATCTTCCCGAGTTCAAATCTGGCCTCAGACACTTACTAGCTCTGTTACCCTGAGAAAGTCACTTAATCCTGTTTTCCTTTTGGAGAAGGAAACGGCAAACCCCTTTAGTATCTCAGGCAAGAAAACACAAATGGGGTCATCAAGAGTCAGATGTGACTGACAAAACTTATTGTCTCTTCCTCCTACCCTATAAGCCCTCTGTTTTTCTTATTGACATCAAAAGCCTTTGAAAAAATTAAAATTCTGAAGTGATACTTTTTTCTTTTCAGAAAGTAATTATTAGAATGTTATCATCTAGGTCCTTCTAATTGGTCAAATAAATTTATCATTTTTACATTTATTTGGGCTCTGGTATTTGCATTTTAAAATTCATACTCAGCTCTTGTCTTCATATAGACCAGAAAGTTTCTCTTTCAAGTTCTATATTGCATTAAAGGTTCATTTTTGGTGTCTTCTCTTCCCTCCTCCCTCCACCCAGTTCCAGCCATTATAATCAGCTTTATAGGATATTATTATTGGTTGCAAGTCTATACGGTTTATCTTTGGTAACACTGCATTCCAAGATCTCCTCTTACCTTTTAATAGACGCTTCCAGCTCTTATGTGATCCTGACTACTACTTTGAAATTTAAACTACTTATTCCTGGATGCTTGATTTTTTTCCCCTTTGATGTGGGAACTCTGTATTTTGGCTATGACATTTACTTTAGTAGTAGCAGGAAGTGATCATTAGATTCTTTCTATTTCCGCTATTTTCTTTAATGATTTCTTGAAATACAGTGTCTAGATTTTTATAATTTTTTTTTTTAGTGAGTCTTTGCTAGAAGTCCATCTAGAGACATTTGTAATTGTTGAGAACCAACATTATTTCTGGCATTACGCTAGGTACTTTGGATGATAAGACCTAATTGTTACCTTCAAAAAATTTACAGTTTAGTTCGAAAAGCAACATTATTTTCTATTCAAGCTCTATGCTATCTACTGAACTGTAGGCTCTAATATTAGCTTCATCTTTCTACCAACCTAGAATTTAAACACTTGCTCTTAAGCAGGCACTGGAGATAGAAAGACAATGAATGAAACAGTTTCTACTCACAGGAAACTTCCATTCAAATGAGATGAGACTCGTGCTGCTATTTTATTTGGCATAAGAAACTCCTAATGAGGAATTTTCTACCAATGCAAATCAACATTTTTCTTGGGGCAGTGAGAGATTATTTTACTTGTCCAGGGTCACACAGGCAAGATGACAAAGACAGGACTTGCCCTTATTTTCCTGATTCTAAGGCCAACTTTTCCCCCCTTCTAAACTCTTACCTTCTGTCTTAGATACCAAGTGTCCATTCTCAGTCTTCTAAGAGTGGTAAGAATTAGGCAATTGGAGTTAAGTGACTTGCCCAGGTCAAATTCAAACTCAGCTCTTTCCGACTCCAGGCCTGGCACTCTATCCACTGTGCTATCTCACTGTCTCTTGAGGCCAGCTTTTTCTCCTATACGCCATGCTGTCTCTGCCTTGTTCATAGTAGGCACAATAAATGCTTGTTGAACCAATTAAAGCAAAAGAAGTGTTCTCTTAGCATCCTTAGGCAGGATGAGGTGACTGGCACAGAGTACATGCTTGTTGATTGATCGGTAGAGGATGTCCTCTGTAGTCGGCGAGATCTGGCATAGGGAGGGTTATCGTTGCTTTTGCATTGTTACAGGGTGGTGGAAGGAAACATCTGTGTCCTAAATGAAATTCAGGACACTTCTCAGGCTTTGACCTTGTCCGTACAGGCTTGTCAGCTCGCTCTTCCTCTCTTGATTTCTTGGTTCAAAAACCACAGTCAGGGTGGAAGGTCAACTTTTCTAGAGAAGGGATATTAAATTGAAATTTCACTCACTGTTCTGAGCTTTTGAAAAAATAATGAGGTGAGTTAAAGAGGTTGCTTTAAGATCAGCTGAAAATTCAAAACCTACTTCAGGGTAGGAACAAAAATTGTCTCTTCAGATCCTTTCTCCTTAGTTATCTCAGAGAAAGAGTCTATCAAATCTCATTTTCTAAAAGAAAAGTTATAAAATTTGACAAACTCCTTCATGGTTTTAGAGCTTTACTGGGCATATTTTCAGGCTCTGACCTTCTCTAGGAAACCCAAAAAGTCAGAAAGGAGAGGAACAGGCATCACCAGAAGTTGCTGTTGTTTCTCAGCCTTCTGAAATCATCTGGGGAGAGTGAAGCTCTATGAACAATCTCTCTTCACTTCAGAAAATACATGTGACAAGCAATCCACTGAGATGAAATGGCAAATAGCGAGTGCCATTATGCCTTATTACACCCCGTCTTCTATCTTAATACCCTAATTTTATTAAAACAGCCCAGTAAACGGTCCTCAATAGGAAGACTGGTTTGATGAATGGGGAGGGAATTAAGTGTACCACCTTTATTCAATTAGAGTTGAAGGGAGATGTGAAGGGTTTTGTCTAGTTTTAAGAAGCAGCCTCTATGCTGGCAAATGGTTATCCTGATTTAGCATTTGTCTTTTTGATCATCTTTCAAATTACGCCTGAGCACGTGTGGTAGCTGGAGTAAAGATGGAATTACTGCTGACTGGGAAGGAAGAGCTCTCTGAAAGTTTAGGGCTCTAAACTTAAGGGTGCTCTGCTGAGAGTTAGAATCTTAGATCAAATGTAATAACATTTCATAAAGTGTGAAATGCTTGGTAAACTTTTCACCACTATCTATGTTGGGTGTCCCAAAGCTTTTCAACTCAAAATAGCATGAAGACTTTGGGGACATCCTGTACAAATGCCAATTTTTGTTACAAAGAGAAATTTTAGTCTCTCTCTGTAGGATGGAGTCAATAGACAATAAAGGAAATAGGCAATTGACAAACATTGATTAAGCATCTACTTGGTTCCACATGGTGATGCAAAGGCAAAAATGAAATATTCTAGGCCCTCAAGAAGTTTATATTTTATGGGGGGAAATAACACACATATAAGGATATGCATAAATAAATAGAGATATTGCTAGGTAACTCAGTGTACAGGGTGCTGGGTTTGGAGTCAGGGAGACCAGAATTTGAATCCTATTTCAGATACTTACTAGCTGTGTGACCCTGGGCAAGTCACTTAACCTCTTGGCTTCAGCTTCCTCCTATGAAAAATAGGGGTAGTAATAATAATACTTACCTCTTTGGGTTGTTGTGATGATCAAATGAGGTAAGTGCTTTGCAAACTTTAAGGTGCTAAACATATACAAAATACCCTCAAAGCAGATATAAGACATGTGGACTTGAGTGAAATCTTAGTTCCAAAGAGGGAAACATTTGAGAGGGGATCTGTGTCCCTGTGAATATGTATATACTCCCAGACATGCAGAACCTACTCAGTGTTTTAGGCTCCCTTGATTGATTATCTACTATATGCATTCATAGCAGCATCATGGGGGAGGTAGAGAAAACTTGAGAGCCTACAAAAGCATGTTGGTCTTGGAGGAACTGGCTCACATCCCAACTTAGCTTCTTGCCATCTAGGGGACTTTTGGGAGGTGACGACTTCTCTGGGCTCTCATTTCTTCACTTGTAAAATGGATTATTTAAATTATTTAAATTTAAATTAAATTATTTAAATTAAAAATGTAAATGGATTATTTAAAGTGATCTCTTTTAGGGTCCTTTCTAGCCTCAAACTTATGATGTTGTGACTCTTCTTTTTTATATCCCCAAATTACTAATGATTTGGTGACTCCATTTGCTTTTAAGTAGTGGGCTCTCATTGTTATGAACGTTATGAAACAACACCTCCTTGTAGTCTTCACCTTAATTATATTTCTATCTAGTGTAGGGGTCTTCAATCTGTTTTTTTTTAATGCTGTGCCAAAGCCTATGAACTTCTTCATAAAGTGATATTTTAAAATGTTTAAAGTAAGACATATTATAAAAGTAACCAATTTTATTGAAATAGTTATAAATATACTAAAAAAATAAAGTTCCTAAGCCCTTAAATTAAGAAGCTTTGAATTTTAGATGATGATCATAGTGATATGGGCAACTAGGTGACTCAGTGGATAGAGAGCAGGCCTGGAGTCAGGAAAACTCATTTTTCCAAGTTCAAATCTGGGCTCAGAAACTTGCTAGTCATGGGACCTTGGGTAAGTCACTTAACCCTGATTACTTCAGTTTCCTCGTTTGTAAAAGGAGCTGGGGAAAGAATGGTAAATCACTCCACTATCTCTGCCAGGAAAACACCACATGGGGTCATGAAGAGTCAGATGTGACTGAAACGACTGAACAACAACAAAATCATAATGGTATGGATTTCTTTCTAGGCAAGAAAAAAATGTGTGTAGTTTACAGGAAGACCTGGGTTCAGATTCTGACTTTGACTTACCCCAAGCCAATCACTTAATCTCTAAGTAACACTTTAAGACTATAAATTGCAGACCAGTTGCAAATCAGCATTGGTAGAGGCAGTTTCCTTATAAAGGAGCCCTCTCTACAACAGAGGAATTTCTAGTCCTGAAAAGATAATGCTT
The DNA here is from genome assembly GCF_027887165.1 of Monodelphis domestica. Taxonomy (NCBI): domain Eukaryota; kingdom Metazoa; phylum Chordata; class Mammalia; order Didelphimorphia; family Didelphidae; genus Monodelphis; species Monodelphis domestica. The sequence goes on along the minus strand of NC_077233.1, from coordinate 179,527,809 downwards.
TACATTTAATACTTTTAACATTTGTTTTCATAATTGATCCTCTCAACAACCCTGTGAGGTAGGGAGGGCTGGCCTTTCTATTCCTGTTTTATTGAGGAAAGGAAAAGGAAGCCAAATCAAATGGAGACCATACTTCAGTTTTGTTCTGGCTCTGGAGAAAGGTGGCATTGAGGGAATGAAATAATTTGTTCTCTGCATTACAGTTCATTGATGAGGAGCTGTCAATTTACAAATAGATATTTAATAAATTTTCTCTAGAAAAACTTACAATCTTTTCCTTTGAAGATGGGGAAGGACAAGAGAGGATCAGATTTGTTTATTTGGGCTATTTGTAATAGCAATAGATTTTACTGAAAGGCAATAGATTTTACCCTGAGGGGAGGTAGTGTGATGGAACTGAAAAACCACTCTACTAGAAACGAAGAGAAACAGGTCCTAGACATAATTCTGCCATGAACTAGCTGTGTGACATTCAGCAAGTCACTCTATGCCTCAGTTTCCTCACCTGCAAAATGAATGACTTCAACTAGATAATTTATTTTATTTTTATTTTTTTAACTCTTACCTTCTGTCTTAGAGTCAATACTGTGTATTGGCTCCAAGGCAGAAGAGTGGTAAGGGCTAGGCAAAGGGGGTCAAGTGACTTGCCCAGGGTCACACAGTTGGGAAGTGTCTGAGGCCAGATTTGAACCTAGGACCTCCTGTCTCTCTAGGCCTGGCTCTCAATCCACTGAACTACCCAGCTGCCCCCCTCAACTAGATAATTTAAAAGAATTATGAGATCCTAAACTTTAGAGTTGAAAAGAATCTTAGAGATCATGTAATCCCAGCCTTTCATTTTAGAGCTAGGTCAGCTAGATGGCACAATAGATAAAGTGCTGGGCCTGGAGTCAGGGAGACTCATTTTTCTCAATTCAAATCACTTTACCTGGTTGCCTCAGTTTCTTCATTTGTAAAATGAGCTGGAGAAGGAAATGGCAAACACTGTAGTCTAAGAAAGTAGCTAGATGGCTCAGTGAACTCAGTGGTGAGTCAGGCCTAGAGATGGGAGGTCCTGGGTTTAAATCTGGCCTCAGATACTTCCTAACCGTGTGACCCTGGGCAAGTCACTTAACCTCTATGGCCTAGCCTTTATTGATCTTCCTTGGAACCAATACACAGTATTAATTCTAAGACAAAGTGTGAGGGTTTAAAAAAACACCCCAAATGAGCCCAGAAAGACTCAGACCAGACTGAAACTCCCGAAAAAACAATGTTTTAGATATGAAAGAAACAAAAAACAAAACGCAGGCTTAGAAAAGCGAGGTGACTTGCCTAATATCGTGGAGAAAGGAACAGTTAGGACTCTAAGGTTCTTTTCAGCTCTGACACTGGTCCAAGCTCTCACAGTAAGTTAGCAGCAGAGGTGACAGGGCTGGAATTCATCTCTTGAGCTCAACGTAGACAGAAGAGGTTCAGTGGCAAGAGATAAGTCTGACTTCGTGTATAGCTCAAGAAAAATTCTCATTGCCTTATAGTTCCACCGTTCACTGTCCTGCAATAACAGAGATTCTGATTATGTAGTTTGCTTTGAATCAGAAAATAAAAAATATGTATCTACCAAATGGCCTCCGAATGGAATCTTCAATGGTAGAGGGGTAGTTGCCGTGAATGAAAATGGGATTTGGATAAGTAATTGCATTTCCAGGCTCTCAGAGCTCAGGAGGGATTCTCCATACAACATATGCATAACAAGTAGGCTCCCCAGTGGAGAGGGAATCTGTCCTTTCTCTAGTCATTTTTTTCTGGGAACAGTGCAAAGTAGAGCCCCTGACAAATGATGCTTGGGGTGTTTCGGTGACGTCAGGCAGGGGTAGGGGTGGCTTTGGGGGGACTTTACCTCTTATGGGTTTGAGGTATCATTTTCTTTGCCTCTGTTCAAGTGATGATTGGAGACATTTAAAAAGAAATTGAGTTGTTGTTCTGGGTCTGACAGGACCATGCTCCATGGATTTGGGAGGACTATACGAGTAGCCTCTCAATTCTGAGAGAAGCCTGAACTTGGCCATTGGACACTCATTTGCTGCTAGAGACAATAGAACTAATCCCGAAGGTGCCAAGTAACTTTTGTTTGGAAGCAGCTTTCCTCTATCTAGTGAGGCTCTCTACAGCTGTAGTAGTATTGTAGGTAGACAACTAGGATAGCCTCACATCTGCAAAGTGCTTTACAGTTGCAAAAATGCTTTGAGAGAAATGATTTCATTTTTATTCTCATAATATTAGCTAATATTTATATATTGCTTTAAGATGTGAAAAGTACTTAAAATAACATCTTATCCTAACAACAACTCTGGGAGGTAGGTGCTGTTATTATCCTTATTTTACAGCCTGGAAAACTGAGAGTGAGAGAGATTAAAATAACTTGCCTAGAGTCACAAAGCTATTTGAGACTGGATTTGAACTGAAGACAAAAATAATTCCCCTCAATTACATGTAAAAACAATTTTTAACCTTTAATAATATTTGAGGGGGCAGCTGGCCAGGCCTAGAGATGGGAGGTCCTATTTATTGCCTAGCTCTTACCATTCTGCCTTAGAATCAATATATAAGGTGGAAGGTAAATGTTAAAAAAAAATTTTTTTTAAATTGAGTTCCAAATTTTCTTTTTCCCCTTTTTGCCTCCTTCCTTTCCTCTTTCCTGAGATGGTAAGCAATCTGTTATAGATTTCACATGTGTGATCATCTAAAACATTTTCTCATATTAGTCACTTTGTGGAAAAAATATTAAACAATAAATAATAAAGAAAAAAGAAATTATATGTTTTGGTCTGCATTCATATTCCATCAATTATTTCTCTGGAGATGGATGGTACTCTTCATCATGAGTATTGCTGAGAAAGCTAGCTTATTCACAGTTATTCATCATACAGTATTGCTATTCTTGGGTATAATATTCTCATAGTTCTGCTCACTTCCCTTTGTATCAATTCATGTGAGTCTTTCCAGGTTTTTTTTTTAATCATTCTGCTCATCATTTCTTATAGCACAATAGTATTCCATCACAATCATATACCACAACTTGTTCAGCCATTCCCCAATTGATGGATATCCTCTCAATTTCTAATTCTTTGCTACCACAAAAAAGAACTACAATAACTATTTTTGTGCAGATAGGGTTTGCCCTTTTAAAAGACTTCTTTGGGATACAGACCTAGTAGTGTATTGCTGGATCAAAGAATACTGTTTTAAAACCCTTGGGTCTAGTTCCAAATTGCTCTTCAGAAAAGTTGGATTCAATTACAACTCCACCAACAATGTGTTAGTGTCTCCAATTTTCCCATCTCCCCTCCAACATTTATCATTTTCCTTTTTTGCCATATACACCAATCTGATAGCTATGAAGAGTTACCCCAGGGTTGTTTGTATTTGCATTCCTCTAATCAAGAGTGATTTAGAACATATGATATAGATATAGATTTCACAATATATAGATTTCTTAATCTGAAAACTGCCTGTTCATATCCTTTGACCATTTATCGACTGGAGAATGACTTATATTTTTATAATTTGACTCAGCTTGCTATATAATTGAGAAACAAGGTCTTTATCAGAGATATTTTTTATAAAACGTTCCTCCTAGCTTTCTGTTTTCCTTCTAATCTTGGTTGCATTGATTTTTGGACAATCCCTATTTAATTTAATATAATAAAAATAATCAATTTTATATCCTATAATACTCTATCTCATTTGTGAACTCAAGTCTCTTTGACACCAAACCAACACTCTATCCATTATACCCCTTTGATCATTTTAGAGGCATTTGTTATTATCAACATTTTGTAGATTATGAATGAATGATTTGCCTAAAATGAATCTTTAAGTTTGTGGCAGAGTTAGGTCTAGTTCTCAAATTTCCTATGTCTTTCTCAGGAAACTGAGATTCATAATCACTGAATGACTTGCTAATGCTCATTGTGGCTAGTAAGGACCAGCACCCAAGTCTCCTGATGCTGAAACCAAAACTTTTGCCAGTATCCCATGTTGTCTCTGTATGCTTAATGAGTAGAGCTATAACTCCATGTTTTCTCAGATTGTTTAGGCTGTGTCTCCTCATGGGGAATATTGGGAGATGAACTAATCAGTGCACTTAAAGATTCATCTTTGGCAATTCATTCAATTCTTTATTTGAGTGTGTGTCTGTTTTAGTGGAAAAATGTGTAATTTAATGTACTTTATGATATCATTGGTTCTGTGAAAATGCTCTAATAAGTTAAATGATAATATGGGTGGCAGTTAGTTTCATAGGAGTACAATAAATTAAAGCTTTGCTGAGAAAAATTATTATTATCAATGAGGTTATAAAATTAATATAGGACAGTTTTGGGAGGATTTAATTATAATGATTTAGCATTTGTGGTCCTCCTCACACATAGACTCCCTGAATACTGCCCTAGTCTTGGGGTATATTATGGATATGGATCCGTCAGCCACAACTCAAAACCATAGAGCATGAGTGTCCATCGATGTATTTCTTTTACTAACCAAATTGGAGGACACATAGGTTCAAAGCAAAATTAATTTAAATAGCTTAGCAAGGAAAGTGAGAAGAAAGAGTTTCCTTATATACCTAGGAATATACTTTCCTAAAGGTTATCATGCTACCTGTGGGGAAGGGGCTATATATATATATGCATATATGTATGTATTTGCATATATATGCATATATGCATGTATAAGGCACATGTATAGAAAAGGCATGCCCAGGACAATTTGTCTTATTCTGCAAAGTCATCAGTGTTCTTTGGTGATGCCATCAGTAAGCCTTTTTTTTTTCTGCTGAGAAGATCCTCAGGTCCATTGTTCTCTTTGAAACTGTGGTAATGTTAGTGCTAGTGGACTATTGATGTTTACTTCTCTGTTGCTGTATTTGGGAGTATCTTTTTCCTAACAGCTGAAGATTTTTTGCTTTTCCATGGAAGGAAGAGCCTGCTACCTCCTTAGCTTTATAAATCTAAGGGTTAACTTTAGCTCTTTTGTGATACATACCCCAACCAGCTACACAAATTTAGTTAGAAGATCTTTTAGGCATTTGAAAATTTGTTTTTTAAAGTAGTTTTCTTCTTTTTGGAATTAGATTACATGCTTAAATTCTCTACATGACACAATCTAAGAAAATTTCTTTCAATTCTTGTCATACTCTTTATTGTTAGATCTTAATCTTCAAAATATCCCAGAGATTCCATATTAGTTAAACTGCAAAAGAGATGTGTTGAGCTCAGATAACAAGGGGCCTTTTATTTCCCTTACTTCCTCCCCTTTTGCCCCTGATTGTCATATAAATTTAACTGGGGCAAACCAAAAAGGGCCAGTTGGAACCATCAGGGCTGGTGACCTCTACTGTAAGTTCCTTTGTTTTACATTCTGGCCAGCAACAAAATCACTGGTCTTCCTATAATAGATTAATAAATTTATTGTAAAATAACATTAGGTGAGACATTAGGGTATGCCTTTATAAGAACTGATCTGTGCCTTCTAGAAAACTGCTCTCTTTTTGGGGACCTATGCCATACATAGATAAAATAATTAGCTGATCAAAGTAATATGTTAATTATATTTTGATACTTTAGTGAATCTTTGACCTCATTATATCAGGTACTCCCCAAGAGTGTGCAGGAGCTAATTTGTTTTTTAAGAACCTATTGCTAAATAGTTAAATATTTATGCCTTGGAAATCTACAAATACTGCAAACCAGTGTCTGATTTATTGTTTTCTTGCTTGTCTGGATTTAAGAAAGTGATAGAGAGAATGTTAATGATGTAGACTAAACCTAAAAGTGTTTGTACATCTTTTTTTCCCCTGAAGAATTGGTTGTTAAATATTTACCAGCATATTTCTGGTGTACCTTCCAATGGTGCAGATTCAAACCCATCCTTGAATTTTCATTTTATATGTGGTTTGTCCATATCCTTCCAAAAATTCACCACAGGGGTCTACTCATTGTATTGGAGGCCTTTTGCTAGATCTTTTGACATTATATGATTATTTATTTTTTTGTTTTCACTAAATGACTGGCTTACTTCCTATGGGTTGATCATACAGCTCTCTCATGACGTCTTTTATACTGACTTTTCTATGAATTTTTTCTTTGGTGTGATACATCAGAACCTACACAGTTCCACCATTTATCTTTCCATTCCCTGTATACACTCAGCTTTAACTCTTCAGAGATTGATGTGAAACCATGTAGGATCACAGAGTGAATATTAATATTAAAAGATAGACCTTTGGGTCAGCTGGATGGCACAGTGGATTGAGTACCACACCTGGATTTGGGAGAACCTGGATTCAAATATGACTTCAGACTCTTCTTACCTGTCTGACACTGAACAAATCACTTAACCTCGACTCTCACCTTTGCCTCTCTTCTGTCTTAGAACTGATTCTAAGACATATGGTAAAGTTAAAAAAAAACAGATGAATTTTTGTCTTAGCATATGATCAGGGACCAAAAATGGATATTGTAATGAGAGCAGAGAATGGAGAGATCTGTGTGGTCTGGAGTAGTGAGGCAAAGCCTTGTGGAGAAGACAGGATAAATTGGGCTTTGAAGAATAGATGGTGTTTTCTAGGAACATGGAGATTAACCTAGTTGAAATAAAAGGGTGTTCACAGTTTTTTTTTTTCTGTGAAAATGGGTTCATAATACATATTTTCTTTCTGTCTTCCATCATTCAAATACTTTTGTGGTATAATGAAAAGATCAATAGTCTTGGAGTTAGAAACTTGGGTTCCAGTTTATCTTGGTATAGTTTATCTAGTTTATCTTGGGTATAGAGGGGGCCTGGATGTAGGTGATAGAGTTCTGGTTTGGGAGCCCAGAAAGTCTACGTTCACATCCCACCTTTGACACTTATTAGCTTTGTGATCTCGGTAAGTCATTTAGCTTTTATTCCTTAAGTAACTAATTCCCTAAGACTTATCCATTAAGTCATTGAGCAGTTGAGAGATTTTCCTACACAGGGAATTCAACATACTCAGGAAATCTCAAATTTTTGACTTATTTGTGGGTGGTGGTAGTGGTATTGTCCAGTCATTTCAGTCATATCTGACTCTTCATGACCCCATTTGGAGTTTTCTTGGAAGAGATTACTGGAGTGTTTTGCCATTTCCTTCTCCAACTCATTAAAAAAAAAATCTTTACCTTCCATCTTACAATCAGTACTGTGTATTGGTTCCAAGGCAGAAGAGTGTAAAGGGCTGGGTAAAGTGAATTGCCCAGTGTTGTATAACTAGGAAGTGTCTGAGGCCAGATTTGAACCCAAGAATTGGAATTTCCACTTCTAGGCCTGGCTCTCAATCTATCAAGCCACTTTGTTGCTCCCTCCAGCCCATTAGGTATTCTCTCTCCTACTGCAGGTACTCATTAGTTATAGGACCATAAACAAATCACTTAACCTCTATGACATTTGGTTTCCTCATCTGCAAAATGAGGATAATAATAGGACCCACTTTGTGTTGTGAGGAAACTGAGGCAAACAGGATGAAGAAACTGAGGCAAACAAGATTAGGTGACTTGTTCAGGGTCACAAAGGTAACACGTGTCTGAGGCCAGATTTGCATGTGGCCTTGGACAAATCACTTAACCTTATGGTAGATTCAGTTTCCTGAGTGGATAGTATTTTCTCCCAATTATTTCTTTTTTTTTAAGATAATATTTTTCCCCATTTACATGTAAAAATAATTATTTAACATTCATTAAAAATTTGATTTCTAAATTCTCTCCCTTTTTCCTACCTTCCTTCCTCCCCATCCCTCCCCTCTCCCTGAGATAGCAAGCAATCTGATATAGATTTTACATGTGCAATCATGAAAAAACATTTTTCCATATTAATCAGACAGAAATATTTATGATGATTTTCTTAGATGATTCTTGTGAGGACCAAAAGTAAAAAACACAACGTCAATATTTCTAATGTGAGAGCTGCAAGCTACTTTATAGGAGTCAGTGAGGCATTTCGGGAGGCATATTAACTCCAGCAGGCCACTCGGGGGCACAATTTAATTCTGAACATTGCAGGAGGCATAACTGAAACAGATGGTATTATAGGCCCCAGCTGAAGTGTGCTTGTTGAAATTATTGCCCCCGAACAAAACCGAAGGAAATTCGGGTGGACCATGAGTCCTAACATCTGGAGATGGGCTATACCCTGTAGAAGTCAAGTCTACCAGGCTAGGGTTGCCTCACGGGGTGAACGACATTCTGTACCATCAGGGGAACGTCCGTGTTGGAGGCCAGAGAAATAGAAGGCTGTTCCCCTTGGGCCATTCTGGGACTGGGAGTAGAACCCGGTATGCAGGAGGCAAACCATATCTCTTTGGGCCTCCATTTCTTTTCTCTTATGGCCATCTGTTTTTTCTGGGTAAAATTTAGGAAAAAGGGTGTCAAGGGAAATGAAATCATAGAATCTCAGAGATGCAAGGAAACACACAGCTAGATAGCATTTATTTAGCAATTGAAGATTTGCAAAACACTTTATCTTCTCGCAATTTGAGGCATGGACTATTCAATTCATTTCGAAGATGAGGAAACTGAACGTAAGAGAAAATAAATGATTTGCATAAGGCTCATATAGCTAGTGTGTGCCTGAAGGAGGAATCAGAGTACCCAAGTTCAACCCCCAGCTTTGTCTATATGAGTTCGAGTCAATTTTTCCTTTCTTTCCCTCAATAATAATGATTAATGACAATAACACCTAGCATTGATAAAGCTTTAAAAATATTTAATTTAATCCTTATAGGAGGGAGGTCTTATTATTATTGCTATTTTTACAGATGAGGAAACCGAGGGTGAGAGGAGTTAAATTATTGTCGAAGATCCTATAGCTAGTAAGAATCAGGTCTTCCTGACTCCAAGCTTAGTGCTCCATCCACTATTCGACCCAGGTACCTCAACTATATCACCCTCTCTGGACCTTAGTTTTTCTTCTGTAAAGGGAGAAGATTGGACTCAATGATCTTCTAGCTCTTACATCTGGAACAGAATATTTAAAATCTACTTCTTATACTTAATATGAGGAACAGCGAGCTTTCTCAAGAAATTCCAGTCAGAAGAAAGAATTTTATTGTGTGAGAGTGACATTTTTCATCCTTAATAGATTTTGGATACTCCTTTTCTTGACTCAGTCTTAATATGCATATCTTAGAGCTCACTGTACAAACATCAGCATTTCTCCTCTAATAATCTTAGGTCTCAGTGACCTTACAGAGATTGTTATGGAAGACATGCTTTTACATTGAAAGAACTGGTAATAGTCATTCTGGAAAGCTATTTGGAACCGTGGCTCCAAAATAATAGCTAAAAATTTTACTAAACCCTTTGACCCAGAAATATCCCTTCTAGTCTAATAGCCCTGAAGGAGATCAAAAAAGGAGGAAAAGAATCTAAATGTACACAAATATTTATAGAAGCTTTTCCTTAGTGAGGATGCCATGGTAGAGATCTACTAGGGATGGGAGTATAAACTAAGACAATGATTAAGTTCCCTGATTTTTCTCCCCAACATCCTACAAAAGTCACTAAATAAACCTCCAGGAAGTGATGCAGAGCGAAAGGAGCAGAACCAGGAAAACATTATACACAGAGACTGATACACTGTGGTACAATCAAATGTAATGGACTTCTCCATTAGTGGCAATGCAATGTCCCTGAACAATCTGCAGGGATCTAAAAAACACTATCCACAAGCAGAGGATAAACTGTGGGAGTAAAAACACCGATGAAAAGCAACTGCTTGACTACAGGGGTTGAAGGGATATGACTGAGGAGAGACTCTAAATGAACACCCTAGTGCAAATACCAACAACATGGAAATGGGTTTGAATCAAGAACACATTTGAATCACCAGTGGAATCACGTGTCGGCTATGGGGGGTGGGGGAGGAAAAGAAAATGATCTTTATCTCTAATGAATAATGCTTGGAAATGATCAAATAAAAATTTATTTTAAAAAAAGTCACTAAGAGAACTGCAGTGATTGGCATAAGGATGCCTAAGTTCTAGGAATTCAAAAATGAGGAGGATCTTTGAACATAGTTGATAATGGGATAGGCACACAAACACATTTTCTCTCAGCAGAGGGCTGTTATATCTTTCTGGATTTTTTCCCTTTATTTACCTCTTTCTTTCAATAAACATTTTTGGTAGATAATACATGGATGAAGTTCCAAGACTGGAGATTTGTTTTCTTTTAAAGGATACACATGAACTTGAGTTTTTCAATGAGAAAACTAAAAAGTGTTTCATGATTTATGTATAGTGGTGGTCACAATCTTGTGTGTGTGAGTGTCAGTATGACACATGAGCAATTTCAGGGACCGCGTGCCTTTCACCAACTCTCAGGCATTCTTCATGGGATACAATTTCTGCTTTCTATGCTTTTCCTTGTCCAAGACTGTGTGGCACTGTGGAAAGATGAATCACTAGATTTAAAGCCAAAGGACTTGCATTCTAATCCAGGCTCTGTCATTATTTTTATGAACTTGGGTAGTCATTTTCCTTCTCTTGCCCTCAATAATAATAACAATAGCTAGCATTTCTATAGAACTGTAACACTTACAAAGTACTTAGTATCTCATTTAATCCTCACAATAGTCCCAGGAGGTAGGTGCTATTATTATATTTTATATAATAAATATATAAAATATATGTACATATATATTTTATATATTTATTATATATTACATATATTATTTATATATATATTTTACCCACAAAGAAACTGAGATGATCATAGAGGTTAAATGACTTGTCTGGGCCACAAATCTATTAAAGAATGAAGCAGGATTTGATCTCAGGACTTCCTGACTCCAAGTCTAACACTCTATTTATTGTACTACCTTTTGTTGTTCAGTCATTTTTTTAGTCATGTCCAACTCTTTGTGATCTCATTTGGGGTTTTCTTGGCAAAGATACTGGAGTGGTTTGGCATTTCCTTTTCCAGCTCATTTTACAGATGAGAAACGGAAGCAAAAACGGTTGAGTGACTTGTTCAGGGTTACAGCTAGTAAGTGTCTGAGGCCACATTTGAACTTGGGAAAATGAGGCACCCTGATTCCAAGTCACGTGCTCTATCCACTATGCCACTACTTACCTACCCCAAATTCATCATCTGTGCAAAGAAGTCAGTTGGACTAGAAGAGTGCTACTGTTCCTTGCTCAAAATCCACGATGCTAAAATTTTGGGAAACATTCAGAAAAATAAATTTACCAGACACCTACTGTGTGCAAAGCAGCATGCTAGGCTAGTTAGGAAAAGACTTGGAATCAGAAGTCAAATCTCAAGGTCCATCTTCTTTTGACTACATTGTGCTGATACTCTCTTTTCAAGAGCGAGTGACCCTACTGCTAATTTTCTAGGGAGTTAAAAGCATTCATTCAGGCTCACTAGCATAACCCTAACAAAATTATACTTGAAAACTCTGTGCTGGTTGAGATCATGCATGTAAAAAGGTTTTGAGATTTCTGAAGCACCATATAATTGCAAGGGATGATTATCCTTACCAGGCGGTCCATTTTCTATATCTGACTTACAAGAGAGGATGGTTAGCCATTCTGTGCAGTGGGATCAGGATCTTTCCTCGAAATATTAAGTACTTTACCAATCTCAGGAGTTCCAAAGCATAAGGCTTGTCTGAAATGCAAGCACATTCTGTGGCCTTGTAAAGGATGCATTAATTTCAAAAGGGAGCAGAATTAAGAATCAATATTCATGTTCCAGAAGTCTGATGCTGAAATTCTGAGAATAAAGAAAAAAACAACTCCCCCCCCCCCAACTGGAGCTTTTACAACTATTCCACAGGGAGCCTGCTCTTACCCAGACATTTAATTGAACATGCACAGTCAGTCAACTTGCAATGTGTCTGGAAAAAAATACACAAAGTCAACCAGTGCTTAGCTGACACCAGGAAACCTAATTAATTTCTAAATGAGAAATGATTTTATTTTCTCAGCTTGTAATTTGGAGTTGAAGGGCACGTAGCTTACAAATCTAGGTAGCCAGAGTTTCTCTGCGCCACCTGCCATAATGTTCTTTGCTTCACAAAAGTTTTCTTCAGTCTCTTCCTGACAGAAGCCATAGGGGTTATAATCCCCAAGAATGGTCTCTGCCCTTTATGGCAGGTGTTCCAAAGCAATAGATTAGGATCATAAAAACAACCCCTCACATTTAGAGGGCACTTTGAGATTTTTTAAATGTTTTCTTCAAAAGGAGCCTGTGAGGTATTTCGTGCAAATACTTTTATTTCCATTTTACAGAAGAGGAAACTGAAGCTGATTGAATTTTATTTTTTTTATTTGTTTAGCCCCCTTACATTCCATCTTAGAATCATTACTATGTATTGGTTCCAATACAGAAGAATGGTAAGAGATAGACAAGGGAGTTAAGTGGCTTGCCCAGAGTCACATAGCTAGGAGATATTGTTAAAATTAAAAGAATGGTTGCCATAAACTGTGACCGCGAAAATATGGGTTCAAGACTTTGAATTGCCAAAAGCATAAAGATAATTTTTAGCGTCTTGATTTTATATCAACAATAAGTGGTCGCCATGGGAAAAATTCTCAAATATGAAATACTCAAGTCAGCTGGGGTTTATGGAGATTTTAATTAATACAAATGAAGGAATTAAGGGAAGAGAAAAAGACAGAGTAAGAGGAAATAGTAGGAAAAGGCTAGGGCCTAGGCTAATGGCCTAGGCCTTTCTCTTTAAGAGAAAAACTAAGTCAGTCTTTAATCATTCACTACAAGATCTTTCCAAGCAGAACTCTAGTGTTCAGAGACCCAGCAGCCTCCTCTGACTCCTGACCTCCAATTCAGCTTCCAAAGCTGAATTAAATAGAAACTCCCTTGAACTGGTTCAGACAGCTCCTTTTAAAGAGAAATTGCTCTTGTGTCACCTCCCCTAAATTTTCATGTCTACCAATCACAGTAGACGCTTTTCCTAGGACAGCCCATTCTTAGTTTTCAGTTCTCACCTTCTCTGGGTAGATTATATCTTCTGAGAACTTCACACCTTTTTGCTAATCTTGCCCCTTGCGAATTGCCTGACCTTTTAGTGATTAATTTGACCTTCATAGGTACTTAGCACCCTTTTGTATTAGATCCAAAAATAGACCTAGCTTAAGGGCTTTTGCCTCACTATAAGTATGAGTTAAGTACTTTTTCATTGTTCAGTAAGGAGTTTCACAACTTTATCTTCCCCTAAAGTATGCCCAAGTATGGGTGGAGTAATTTTAAAGTTCCCACTACATTCCTGATCAAGTACCTCCATTGTTTAAATGGGGAATAACCTTCACCATAACCTTAAGATAATGTTCCAAGGTAGAGTCTGAGAAATTTTAAGATTCACAATATCTGAGGTCAAATTTGAATCCAGGACCTCCTGTTTTCTTGGCCTGGCTCTCAATCCACTGGACCACCTTGCTGACCTGATAGAATTTTAGAACTAGAAAGAATCATAGAAGTAATTTTGTTCAGTTTTCTTTTGTTCTTGCAGATAAGGGAACCAAAACCCAGAGAATAGAAGTGACTTGTCCAAATTCACGCAGCTAAGTGACTGACAGAGACTGTGCTATAACCCATTTATTCTAATTCTAATTCAAGGCTTGTTCCCTACATCATACTGTCTTTCCACTGTACCTCACTGTCTTTTTTAGGAATTGACCAATTTGGAGTATTGTGTTCAATTCTGGGGACCATGGCTTAAGAATGGTATTGACAAACTGGAGAATGCCCCAAGGGGAAGGCCAGCAGGATGGGGAAAGGTCCTGAATAATCTTAAAAGGAGTGTGAAAGGAGGATGATTACATCTCTCTTTTGAAGGATTGTAGTATGGAAGAGGGGTTTAGTTTGTTCTTCATGGCAGTGTGTATAAAATGCCAAACATGGAGTCATGAAAGCCCGAGTTCAAATTATTAGCTATGTGATTCTAAGCAAGTCCCTTAATTTATTTTACCAGGAGGCAGTGGAGTATATTGGTCAGGGGCAGGCTGGCATTGATCAGAAACCCCCAAACTTGTAGCCTCATGAGATATGATGACCCCCTAGCTTAGTTAACTTGAGGGTGAAGACCTCAAGTTTGGGGGTTTCTAGATTCCACACTGACACCCCCTTTTCTCCTTGGAGAATTTCCTATTTATCCTATATATAGCTTGTTTGGATATATTTATTTGCTTGTTATTTCACCATTTAGACTGTCAGTTTCTTGAGAACAAGGACTGCCATTTGCCTCTTTTTGTATCTCTAATGTTGACCTAAGTGCCTGGGACATTGAAGGTCCTTAATAAATGTTTATTGACTTCCTGGTTGATTCCTTGGACTAGAGAGACCTTTCTCAGTAGCAGGGATATCAGCTATATATCACTATACCTGGCTCTGACTTTGTGATTTTAAAGCCATACCTTACAGATCCCCAGATTATTTGAATACTATCCACATGCTATTCTCTGTATAAGCCTGCCTTCCCTGGTTTTTTGGGCTTCACAGCGGGGAATCAAATGCAATCCATACTTGTCTCCTCCTTTTCTCACTTTTCAACAAATCATCTACTTCCCTTTCTTCAATTCCCCATCTCTTCATTGATTTCAAGACCTCAGAGAAGTGACAATTATCTCCTCTACCTGAAAAAAGCTTTTGGAATCCCTAAGACTTTGGAGAACTACAGAGTCCTCTTATCAACCTCCCTAAAGAAGCAGACTCTCTGAGGCAATTCTTTTAGTTAATTCCTTAAAGGACATTCCTAAAGCTTAGACTTTTCAAGGACCCAAATTCCTCCTAGAAATTTGAAAAAAGGAGTTTGCATCTTCTGATATGCCTCCTGAGTTGTCAATTTAGAAGGTATCTACACTGATATCATCCCTTTCATTGGTGGAATACTTAACAGTTTTCTCAGCAGCATCATTTGATCTTCTTAGGATTCCATTCAGATAAGTAGGGAAGGTACTATTATTATTCCCAGTTAAGAGATGTTGAACCTGGACAGTGGTGGACTCCACTGAGGCCATATACTGAAAGAAGGCTTTAAATGTTCAACAAAAAAGTTGATAGTCTTGGAATATTGGAACAAATTTCAAGTGACTTCATATCTAGCATTCCTCTTGTTAAAAGTCATACATCCAAAATACCCTGATGCCATGTTGTTTTGAAATATCCTTTTTCCTTATTGTTAAAATGAGGGAAATAATCCTTCCCTCTCCTCTCTCATGGACTATTATGAGAATTATTTGAACTTATGGATGTAAAAGTGTTTTGAAAACTATTCAAATGTATAGCAATTGTCACAACCCACCATTTTAATGGATTTTGTGTTTTTTTCATTCCAGCACTTATTATGTCCTTTCTTTGTATAAGTCACTGTGCTCTAGCACTGAGGATGTAAAGATTAAAATGCCTTTAAGGAGATTATATTTTATCGAGGAGCAGTCAAGATAGGGATAAGACATATAAGTAAGTATAATATGAAGTAGAATGTGATGAGATCAAAGGAGAGATACAATAAAGAAAACCAATACTTTTAGCTTCTTCCCCAACAGTATCCTCACATTTCTGATTATGTAATTTCTACCACCATCAAAGTTCAGACTATGAATACTGCCTGACAAAAGGATCAGAGGATGTAGGGCTTGAAGGGATGGATCTTAGGGATCATCAAATCAAACTCTTATCATTTTATACAAGTGAAAATTAATATGTTTTCATTTTTCTTAGGATTGCCTCAAGATTTCTTTAGTCGATTTGAAAATATTTAGATAACTCTGGAAATCAGTTTAAATGCAAGTGTCTTTCTAGTTTTTTAAGGTTTGGAAAGAGGAACTCTGCAGAACAGATAAGTTATAATTCACTGATTCTCCAACAGATGAATATCATAAGATTCTCAAGTGTTAGCATCAATATTTTGGTAGCAACTTAAAGCAAAAACTACCTAAGTTCCAATAACTCTGTAGTCTGCTGTTAACTAGCTATGGGGGCTTATACAAATAATTTCACTTCTTCCCCTTCCCTGTGCTTCAGTTTCTTTTTCAGCAAAATGAGGATAACATATTCCCTACTTATCTCATGGGGCAATTGAGTAGCATATTTTTGTTCAACAAACATGGGATCTGGATTCAGAAGACTGGGTTTGCATCCTGACTTTGCCCCTTATTTTTCCTGTGCAGCTCTGGACAAGTTACTGAACTTATTTTGGCCTCTTTTTTTTTTTTTTAACTCTAAAGAAAAGTTTTGAACTAGGAGAGCTCTAAGGTCCTTTTCAGTTCTAAAACATATGAGGGAAATGAGAGTGGGCTAGCTGTGGAACAGAGATTACCTAGGTTATATAGGTATTATTAGTTTCATTGTCAAATCCACTAAAATAGATGGTTTGGTAGATGTTATTTTCTACAATGGCATTCACAAGTATAGAAAATTAATATTGAATTATGTGATATTATTATCAAGTAATTTTCCCTGTAAAAATTAAAATTAAATCTAAAAAGTAAAATATTATATTTTAAGAGATTTATTAATTATCATTAGAAGTAAAGGAATTAAAAGGTAACAAAAGAAAAAAAAAACACATGCCCATAGCTAATTAGCCTGTTCAAAACCCTGTGCAAACCACCACTATTCCTGAGAACAGGAAGAAAAGAGAGCTGGGACCCTCCATGTCACTGCCTAATATCCTCTGTCTATGAGTACATAACGACAGGAAGTCAGTGGGCTCCTGGGAAATGTAGTTCTTTTTTTTGGGTAACAGATTTTCAATTATACAACCCCCTTTGCTACCCCACCCCCAACTTTGAGATGGATACAGCTTCTCCACCAGGCTATGAAACTGGATTGGGATCTCCTTTTTGTTAAAACCTTTGTTAAGGATAAAAGGACTAGGCTAGGCAGTCACTTGGCCCACTGGAAAGATTAAATGAAGCCAGCAAGCTCTAACCTTCAAGTTGGAAAATATGGTGATGCCCCCTTCCTGAGAAGGAAAGGGTGTGTTGATGTCCTCTGTGATGAAGCAACAAAGGCAGGTATTGGGTCTCTAAGTCCACTTCCTCTTGGGATGTTGAAGGGAGGGGTTGAGAGGTGACTCCATGAGAGGTATATCTTGGCCTGTGAGAGAGAAGTTTGGCCTTTTTGGCTCTGCTTATGCTTTTTTGCATCCATTTCAATTGTAGACAGAGTCAACTAACTAATTTAGATTTCCTTGAGAGGTTAATTAATAACTTAAAAAATAAATGAACTTTAAATTTAGAAAATACTACCTCTTAAGAATTTCAGTCATTACACAGGTGAGTGATGGGTGAAAGATGGACACAAAATATAGATGAATAGCTCTGAAAAGGACTCAGAAAGCCCTTAGAGTGGAGGTGCTAGTCCTCTTCAAAACAAAAGGTGAATAATAATGACATTCATTGGTTTATTTTCTAAAAGTTTTAGTGATGTTTTGATTTTACATTACATTAATAATTACCCCTACTCTATTAGATCGCTCATATCAGTAAAAAATTTAAGCAAAACTAACAATTATAGTGATTTCATCTGGAAGTACACGCAATATTCCACATTGGCAGCACCATCCCCATCCTCTCTATTAAAAAAATTCATAGAAATCTGTTTTCTTTTCCTCCTTACCCTATTGAAAAATGAAAGAATAAAAAACAAATTCCTTGTGACAATTATGTATAGTCAAGCAAGGCAAATTCCTGCATTGGTTGTATACAAAAATATATACGATTCATTCTACATCCTTAATTTGTTACCTCCCTGTCAGGATGTGGATATGCATGTTTCATCACCAATCCTCTGACATCATGATGGTAATTACATTGATCTTACTTCTTACCAGCTTTCAAAGAGATTTGTCTTCAAAGAGGTGTTATTGTATAAATTGTTTTCTTGGTTCTGCTCATTCCATTCTTCATCAGTTCATTACTCTGCAAAATTGTTCATTTTTATAATATTGGTATAATAATAGAAATCATTCTTCCAGTTCTGTTCACTTCAATCTATATCAGTTCATACAAGTGTTACTCTGACACTTGGAATCATTTATTTTTTCACTTCTTATAGTACAATAGTCTCTATCACATTTATATAACATGATGTTCAGTCATTCCTCAACTGATGGAGGCATCCCTTTAATCTCAGTTTCTTTTCTTTTCTTTTCTTTTCTTTTCTTTTCTCTTCTTTTCTTTTCTTTTCTTTTCTTTTCTTTTCTTTTCTTTTCTTTTCTTTTCTTTTCTTTTCTTTTCTTTTCTTTTCTTTTCTCTTCTCTTCTTTTCTTTTCTTTTCTTTTCTTTTCTTTTCTTTTCTTTTCTTTTCTTTTCTTTTCTTTTCTCTTCTTTTCTTTTCTTTTCTTTCCATGCCACAAAAGAAGTTGCTAAGGATATTTTGGCAACATTTCCCCTTTTCTTTGATCCTTTTAAGCCTAGCAGTGAATGCTATAACTAGACCAAATGGCATGTGATGTTTAGTAACATTTTGTGTATAATTCCAAAGTGCTTTTCAGAATTGTACCCATTCACAAGTCTACCAATGATGCATCAATGTGCCTGTTTTTCTGTATTCTCTCAGATACTTGTCAGTAGACATTTATTAATCATGTAGTACATGTACTTTGTGTGTATTTGCTGGAGGAGATAGGAAGATTAAGGAAGATTAATAAAATACCATCATTCTTCTTAAAGAACTTATAGTCTAGTAGGGGCAATATAATCTATACACAGAGTACGCAGAGTTCCTTCCTCCAAATATGAAGAAATTTGATTACTATCTATTCACTTCTTTTCTTTTTTTAAACATTTACCTTCTGTCTTAGAATTGATACTAAGTAATGGATCCAAGGCAGAAAAACAGTAAAGGCCAGGCAATTGATTTAAGTGACTTGCCCAAGGTCATATAGTTAAGTGTCTGAGGTCACATTTGAACTCAGGACCTCCTGTCTCCAGGCCTGGAGTTCCATCTACTGTGCTACCTAGCTGCCTTCACTTCTTTTCTTCTGGAAGAAAACACCTGGAGAGAGACAGAGATAAACACAATATAAACTAGATGATGATTCCAGGAGGCTAGTTTAATATGCTGAGTATAAGGCATAATGGCATACATTTTCTCATTTGATTTGCCTAATCAAATCCAATAAATGAATGAATGGGAAAAAATGTTTATTAAGTATTTACTATGTACAAAACACTGTGCTAAGCCTGCAGATGAAAATAGAAAAGCAAGACAGTTCTTATTCTCAAGGATCTCATATTTGAATGGGGAAGACATGGACAATTTCAGCTGTAGTCCAATTCAATCAGCATTTATTAAGTGCTTACTTCTCCAGAGGCACTGTGTAGGAGCTAGGGGAACAAAGACAAAACAAAGAACTTAAGTTCCAAAGACTTTCTATTCTTCTGGAGAGAGATCTGTAAAAAGACAAATATATACCCGAGAATTTGAGGAGGGAGAGAACATTCTAAACTGGCCAGAGGGGAGTGAAAGGGGAAAAAAACCAAGGGGTGGGGATCAGAAAAGCTTCCTCTAGGAGGTGGCACAGGAACAGAACTGTGAAGAAAGACAGGGATTCTAAGAGATGGAGGTGAAGACAGAGAGTATATTTCTGGCTGGGAAATCGGTTTTCCTAAGATGTAGGTGGTAGGAGATGGTATGCCTGGTTCAAGGAGCAGCAAGTGGAAACAAATTAACTCACCAATTGTTTCTGATAGTGACTGCAATATCTATAGTTCCCCACCTCTGAAAATGGGGGAGATAGAGGGATGCCATTTTCTGGGGAAAAAAAAGACAAAAAAAGACATGTCTTATGAAATTAAAATATCTAAGAAGGGATTTAATTGTCTCCTGAAAAAAATCGACAAGTCATTTACAAGAAAGTACACAGAGGCAAGAACTTTGGTTCTTTCTGAAAATTCTCCAGAAGCACTGCATAAGTTTGGAAGAAACAGATATGCGGCACCAGGATGCCAGGCAAATTTTCTCTTTTCAGGCTGCTGACCTTGGACTCCAATTATTACACCATAGAGCTTTGCTCTCCTCTAAACTCTTTTTTTCTCTGCTTAATGCTCATTGCTGATCGTTAAAACTAAGGATAATATCTCCTTGGCAGGAAGAGGGGGTTCTGTTTAGAAAGTCTGAATGCAAAAGCCCTTCTCACATTAAGTGCTTGGCACAGAGGGTAGCAACAGCCAAATCAAGCATCAGGTGCCCCCAGAGACTGTGAAAGATGGCAATAGCGACTTTCAATTATTGTGGCATGTGGCACTGCCACTTACCAAACACTGGCTTATACCTCCCATCCACCCCTCCCCCCAGTTCCAGAAGAATAAACTTTCTTATAAGGCTCTGGGAGGAAGAGGACTTCATTAGCATTAATAGGATTCTTAGTTGCTTATTACTGCAACTAAATCACTTTTATGGGTAAATGCCTTTGAATACAGCACAATCTGTTTCTCTAATTGCGCAGACCTTTCCTGGCATTTAATCTGGCTTCAAAAAGAAAAGAAGAAAGGGAAGGAAGGAATTGATACAGAACTTTACAATTCACAAAATGGTACCCTTGCAAAACCTGTGGGGTTGGAAGTGAAATTTTTATTTTCCCCATTTTATAGTTGAGGAAACTGAGGCCCAGAGATGTTAACTCTGTTAGAGTCAGATGTTCAACAATAATGATGCTGGGGCTCAGATCCAGGTTTCTGATTCCAAGTCAAGAAAGGAAGGGAAGGAAGAAAAAAAAGAAAAAAAAAAGGAAAAATTGAGTCAAAAAGAGAAGAGAGGGGAAACAATAATACTTGAGGTTTTGCAATTTGTATTCTTCACATCTACTGAGGGAGGCAGGTCAGAATTATCATAGCCATATTACAGATGAGGGAATGGAAGTTCAGAAGTGATTTGTAAAAGGTCACAGAACTAGTAAGCTAGAGATTTGGTTCAATTATAAATCTTTCTACTTCCAACTCTTGGATTTTCCATTATATCACACCTCCTTTAAAATGAGAACAGAGTAGAATTTCTGAATTTATTTTTGGGAATCCTTTAGTTGCCTTCTATTTTCTTTACTTTGAATCCGGAAATGTGACTCAATCATTGTAAGAAGTTTCCTGGTAAGAAAACTTTTTGCCAACTAGATATGTTCCTGCTTAGCAACTTTTAGTTTTAGAGAGTTGCCTGGTACAAGGGACAGTTCAGGGCCTTGCTCAGGTTCACAGAGCTGACATTTGTCATAGACTTGAATCCAGCTCATCCTGGTCTTGAGGCTAGATCTCCACCTATGACATCACTCTCCTTCACTTTCCTTCTTTTTCAAAATAATATTTTAATTTTCCCCACTTACATGTAAAAACAAATTTTAACATTCATTTTAGCATGGAAATAGGTTTTGAATAATGATACTTGTATAACCCAGTAGAACTGCTGGCAGGCTTTGGGAGGGGGGAGGAGAAAGTGTGTTTGTGTGGTGGAATCATGAATCATGAATCCATGGAAAAATAGTCTAAATAAAAATGAAAAAAAAATTAACATTCATTAAAAAAATGTTGAATTCCAAATTCTCTCCCTCCCATATACCCCCCTTTCCTGAGACACTAAACAATTTGATATAGATTTTACATGTGCAATCATGTAAAACATTTTTTCCATATTAGTCTTTTTGAAGAAGAGATCTCTAACACAAAAAAGGGAAGAAAGTTAAATATTATATTTTTTGTTCTGCATTCACACTCCATCGGTTCTTTCTCTGGATGCAGATGGCATTTTTCATCATGAGTCTTTGAGATTGTCTTGGATCACTATATTGCTGAGAATATTTAGGTCAGTTATACTTTTTCTTCACACGATATTGTTGTTAGCATGTACAATGTTCTTCTGGTTCTACTCACTTCACTTTGTATCAGTTCATGTAAGTCTTCCAGGTTTCTCTGAAATAATCCTCCTTCTAATTTCTTATAGCACAATAGCATTCCATTACAACCATATTCCATAATTTATTCAGCCATTCCCCAATTGATGGATATCCCCCCAATTTCTAATTCTTTGCTACTACAAAAAGAAGTGCTATAAATAATTTTGTATGAATATTTCCTTTTCCTTTTTCTTGCTTCACTTCTTGATGTTGATATTTTTTTCAGCACCCTTTTCTTTCCCCCTGGATGCCCACACTGAGGGTTTTTATCTTCACATCTTTCTCAAAATCTCTTTCACATCAAAGCTAACCTATAAGTGTTGTTCTTATCACTCCAGATCCTGCTAATGACCTTGCTAATCCTATGAAGAATGGTTGGAAAAATAAGGTTTGTCAAAGTGAGGAAGGGGCCAAGATGGAGTAGACCTAGATTCCAGTCTTGGACTTACTACTACAAATTGCGTCATTTTCTATAATGTCATATAACCTTTAGGGCTCATTTATAAGATAAGAGTTTGAAATATGATCTCCAAAGTCCCAGCTCAAGTCACATTGCTAATAAGGAATAGAACTTGGATTTGCATTGGTGTCTTGGATTTGGAGTTAAGAAAACTGCTTCAGACATTTACTTCCTGTGTGACTCTTGGCAATTCATTTATCTTGTATGGTCTCAGTTTCCTTATCTATAAAAATGAAGATGTTGAACTTTGTGATCTAGAAGATATCTTCTAGTTTTAAATCTATAATATTATGCTTCCAAATACAAGGTCCTTCCACTAGATCATAGTACCTCTCAAATTGCACTTACATTCCCAGCTCTACCCTTAACTGTGTGAGCCACTTAATGCCATAGTTTCCCTATCTTTCAAATGATCTTGTCCTATATCTCATTAGGACCGTATGAATTTAAAGTGAGAATATTTGTGAGAAGATTTTTGAAAAATGAGAAGGGCAGTTCAAAGGCCAAGAATGAGAATGATTTTTAGAATGAGTTCATATACATTAGAAGTCTGAACAATTAAAGTGAGAACCATTAGAAGGTGAATTCCTTGAGAGCAAGGACAGACTAGCTTATTCTGTTTCCATCCCCAATACTTAGCACAGTTTTGGGCACATAATATATGCTTAATCCCTTTTTTTTTTTACTCATTCATACATTCATCCACAAATCTGTATAGTTAGGTCCTAGGATGGGAGTTTGAAAGTTAATTGGATTAAATCCTTGATGTCTGGAAGTCTATTCGTCCAGGGATTATAGTGGAAAGATGGATGGCAATTTAGAAGAATTTGTTGAAACTACAAGGCCAATATACTTCAATGAGTCTCTGATCTCCTTGGTAGAGGCATACCCTTTACTGATATAGATTATAATTTTTCCATATCTTATCAGCCTTTATAATTTTTTCCCATCTCTTGCTATAGAACTACCCAAAATATTCTCACTAAACTCACATATCCAGTCTTTTGCCAAATGTTGTTTCTATACCCACAGCTTTTCTCTTATGTCCCCTTCACTCCACTCCACTCTTGCATCTACTTCTATATAATTTAGGCCCTCATTACCTCTCTTCTGGACTACTATAAGAACTTTTACTTTGATCTCCCTGAATCAAATCTTTCTTTGCCTCAGATTTATTCCAATCCATCCATCCTCTACACATTTACTACTGTGATTTTTTAAAGTAAACATCTGAACATGTTAGTTCTCCATCAGCTACCCAATAAACTAGTGACTCTCTATTAATCTTTTTAAGAAAAATTATTTGTCACCTTAAAATCCCAACCCTTTCCCCATTAGAGAAGGCATTATTTGACAAGAAGAAATATGTATGTGTGTGTATATATATGTATATATAATTTATGTCTTATTTCTATTTTCAAACAATATTTCTTTTGCTGTATATTTTTGTTCTTTTGGTTCTCATTTCACTCTTTGTAATTTCATATAGGAATAAAATAGAAACTACTTAGTTTGACACTTAAAGCAACGTGACCCCTTCCTGTCTTTCCACTCTTTTTATACATTACTGCCTTCCATCTACCTATACTAACCTCTTTTCAGTTCCTCACATACCAAACTCCTGTGTCTATGAGTTTTTTACTTTTTTCTCCCATGTCTGAAATATTTTTTCTTCTTACATTCACTTCTGAAAGCTCATATTTCCCACAAAAAATCAGTTCAAGCACTTTTTTCCACTTGAAACCTGTCCTGGTCTTTCATCTTCATACCCCAGTTAGCACTCTCTTTCCCCCAACTATCTTGTCTTCATTTGTTCATTTATACATATTTTGTTTATGTCCAAGCTGTCTCTCCCTTTCAATGTAAGTTTTTGATGGCAAGGGCTGTTCCATTTTTGTCTTTGTACTTCTAACATAACACAGTGTCTGGCACTTAGAAAGTGCCTAATAAATGCTTGTTGATTGACTGATATTAGGCTTTTGTTAGAGCTATTTTACCCAATTACTGCTTCTTTTCTGATTTGAGGAGGAGAAGTTTTGTTCATTTAAAAGTTTTTCAATTTTATGTAATCCAAATTGGCCATTTTCTCTTCTATCACCACCATCTCTATCCTTTGTTCAAATGAATAGGTCTTTCATCATGGTTGTGCTAAGTACTTAATTCTAATATCTTTTAAAAAAATCCATGCAACCCCCCCACCCCAAATGACCTTTTCTATTTAGGCCATGCATACATTTAGAGTTTGCTTTGGCATATAATAGAAGATATTGATTTAAACCTAACTTCCATGGGATTACTTTTCAGTTGTCCCTAAAATGACTCTTTATAATCACCAATTGGTTTTTCTAAATGGTTTTAGATTACCCCTTTAAGTGAATGTTCTAGAATTCTTCTGGAATTAAAGTCAAGTTCCCTGCACTATAATTCATAGAACCCTATCCTTTCTTTTAAAAAATTAGAACATTTTCCATTCTTCAAACATATATCTCATTGTTCTCTATGATCTCTCAAGTATCATTGACAGGGATTAGCAATCATAATGATCAGTCCTGCCAGTGTCAGTATCAAGTTTGTTTGGGTTTGGTGACCTGAGCTCATCAAGAATGGCAAGGTGGTACCTGGCATCTCCTCACTTTTCATCTCCCTATTGGCTACTTTTATTCTGTTCTTTCTTTTCCAAAGATGATTTTTGTTAGCAGAGAAAACAGAAACAAAATGAGCTAATTATTTCACTCTATTGTCTATTATTATAATATTTTTGGCCATATTTCCTTGGAGGTGATAGTCACCATACAACCTTGTTTGTTTTCATACATACATATATGGTTATCAGAGTTGAATACACAGATGTATGGCACTGTTCCTTGTCCCCAAATCTAGTTCATATTCTTGTTTTTTTTTTTTTTTGCAATTAGTTTTGAAATCATATCACTAACCTATTTTACATTCTCTCTCTCTGTCTCTGTCTCTGTCTCTGTCTCTGTCTCTCTGTCTCTGTCTCTGTCTCTCTCTGTCTCTGTCTGTCTCTCTGTCTCTCTGTCTCTCTGTCTCTCTGTCTCTCTGTCTCTCTGTCTCTCTGTCTCTCTCTCTCTCTCTCTCTTGGCAATGGGAGTTAAGTGACTTGCCCAGTGTAATATTAATATTTTATTATTTGTATTAAATAACCCACACCAGGGTCACACAGCTGGGAAGTGTTGGAGGCCAGATTTGAACCTAGGACCTGTCTCTAGGCCTGGTAGTCAATCCACTGGGCTACCCAGCTGCCCTTCTTTCTAACAATACTGAGAAAGGGGTTTCTAGTTCGGTTTCTTTTTTCATATCATATACGAGTTTTTGTATAACACAAAAATTTGGCTAATGCCAGTCATTATGGTCCCAGATGAATTGTCTGTCTAGAAATCATCTAGAGTTCCTTTTGTCAATCTCTCTATCCCAGGGTAATTTGTGGCTTTCCCCCCCAAACATTTAATTGTTGGTCTCCAGGGCTAGTATTTACATTTCAGAACATGCAAAAGCCACCTTTGAAGTTTGGTTTCCTGAAATTTGGAAGGAGAGATTTGAAAACACAGGAAATATACTACATCTAAATGGTCAATTAAACTAATTAAATCAAAGAAAAGTATCTATTAAGTCCTAACTTTGTACTAAGAAAGCACCAGGGTTAAAATGCAAAAGTAAAACAATCTCTGTCCTCAAGGAATTTATAATCTGATGGAGAAGAAGAAATATATAGAGGACTGGTGTCTAGGAAAAGGTGTTTTGATTTGGAAAATGGCAGAATGGTAAATTGAGCCATAGGAGAATTATCTGACATATCCTTTTCAGAAGTAATGTTAGTACTAACTTAATTACAGTCCCAAGAATAATAGGTAGTATATGGGACAGGATGGGACACATGAAGCAATCAGTGCAGATGGCAGAAAGATAGCCAGGATTAAAGATAAACTGTCATGGGAACCATGGTCTTGGTACTCTGGGTCTAGCTATATATTATGGAATGTGTGAGCTAGGCCCTTGCTTAGGAGTTCTAAAACTAGGTGAATTATTCTCCCAGGACACAGTGTCTGGTCATCTACAGTCCTGGAGAATGCTGTAGCTGATGGCAATGAAGATGAATGTGTTGCAATTTCAAGTCCATAAACATCAGTAAGTCTGTGATCTCATTGGTGTGGGTCTTGCCTCTACTGATACAGATTATAGTCCTTTCACATCTTCTCAATCTGTATAATACTTGTCTGTCTCTTTCAGTTGAGCATCTTCCCAAAACACCGTAGTACTTCCTCTAGTTCTTTTAGTATATTTGTGTATGTTCAGTCTATCCCTCTGTTAGTCCTTGCTGGAAAAATGACTAGCCTACCTTCTTTTCCAATAACATACATCCTGGCTGATATATTTCATGACACATGCCTGCAAATCATCATTGTAAATATGTTGCAGTATTATTGTATTCAAGTTTGAGTTAGATGCAATTTTCAAATGCAGTTTATCTCAGAACAGAATATTCCATGATTAATAGCTATTGAGGATCATCAAGAGAATATTAGTATAATAAAGGGGGCTTTTGAGGCAGCAAAAAACATGGGATTATTGAAATTGAAATCACAGTGCAATTTCTGAAATGCATTTGAGTTTGATCTCTTCTTCCTGTTCAAGTATGGGTCTAACTCATTGCCTGCTCTGCCTAGCCAAGCCATGTGAACTCTTTCAATTGATTAAAAAAAAATCTAACTACATGTCATAATCCTGGCAAGCAATAATTTCTTTATATTGTTTCTCCAATGAGGATAGGTGAACTGATCTCTTTTGAGTGAAGTTATTGAGTTCTGGGATTTGATAGAATCAATACACTGTTAGGTACAAATTGAATCACTTATAGAGACTCTTCATTCATAAAGAATAGCCTTCCCAGCTGGATTTTATGAAGGATGGTATTGATGAGAGTCTTTGGTGAGCATATGGCTTCTTTCTCCTCCACCACCATTTTATACTATTTTTTATGTTGCTGCTATTCAAGAGATCATGGCAGTTATTTTTGAAGTCACATCTGTGATAAATTCTTATAAGATCTTAATATGTGTGGGAAAATCTTCCTTGAGGAGCGCCTTTAAGACTGAATTTTGGTCTTCTGAGTAAAATGTATTTTTTTATAATCAATAAACAATTTTCTTCCTTAAGGTCTCTAAATTTCTCATCTCATAGGTCTATGTATCTGTGCATTTTAACAAATTTGGATACTTTATTATAAAGTCTTTATATCAAAGGTATTTAATAATTGATATCCAAGTATTGGATTTGGAGCTGGGAATCTTTTTTTTTAACCCTTACCTTTTGTCTTAGAATCAATACTGCGTATTGGTTCTAAGGCAGAAGGACAGTAAGGGCTAGGCAATTGGGGTTCAATGACTTACTTGCCAGGGCCACAGCTAGGAAGTGTCTGAGATCAGATTTGAACCCAGGACCTCCTGTCTCTGGGCCTGACTCTCCATCCACTATGCCATCTAGTTGTCCCCTGGAGCTAGAGAATTAATTAATTGCCACTGAATCCCTGAATGACTTTGGGCAAGTTACTTCCCCAATTCTTCTCCATTTTTTCTCTGTAAAATGAGGGAATTGGACTATTATACTAATAGGAGTGTGATCTCCTACATTCATTCTTTCCTATGGTGCCAATTGAAGGAATATGGGTTTTCTTATCAATATTATAAAAAAGCTCATTTATAATAATTGGGCCAAATAGAGGGTTCCAGGACTGATGGAAATGGAGTCATTTCTTGGTTTCCTTAATGATTTCATAACTATGTCAGGTTTTCAACAGGAAACCTGGCAGTCAGCCAGATTTACCTGGACTGAGAACCTTCTCATAGATGGGGGAAAGCATTTGTGGAATGAAGCCTTTGTTACCTGCTATGCATGCTTCTCTCTCCCTTCATAGAGCCTTTAGTTACTATGCTCCTAAAACAAGGGATGGTTTGGGGCCCCATTTATTGTCAGAGAGGAAAAATAGGGGTCTCATAGGGATGGCAGGAGGTAATTCCAATATGTGACAATAAAAAAGATCTGTATATATGAGAGAGGCAACTTGGAGTAATGGATAGAGTGAATTAAAAGCCAAGAAGACCTGGGTTCAAGGTCTACCTCTGATACATATTGACTGTGTAATCTGAAGTAAGTCATAACTCAAAATGTCTGGCCAACTCTTTTTATTTGTCATTTGGGCTTGAAATTATGAGCTCAGTCTGTATATGTCTGTGTATATAGGCATGCATGGGCATATATGGGCACATATACATATACCCAAATTATGTACACATGTGTACAACCACACATGTTTATACATACATGTACATGCTTGTAAATTTATAGGCATGTCCATGGATGTGTACATGGGTGCATAGTCTACGTATACATATGTATATGTGTGCAAAGTATGATTCACCCTAGACCTGTACCCCTTTAGGCATAGCCCTGCCAGGAGGTGTGGGTTCCATGTTTAAGAAGCAGAAGGAAGAACAGGAGCAAAGAAGCCCACCTTGTGTTTTGGGTCATCAGTTTCTGTAGGTTTAAGGGGAGAAGCCTAGTCCCAAACAAATCTTCCCTTTTCTCACCTCTTTCACTCCTCCCTCAATTTACACATGCCTCCTTTCCCTCAGGCAGTGGCATGACTCAGTCCCAACTCAGAGCTAGAAGGAGGCACATGTATGTCTTGGGCAAAGTTTGAAAGTAACGACAAAGTATGAGCCAATGGGAAAGAAGTAGTTCATTTGGGTGAAAGCAGTAGTATTCTGATTATGCTCTTGCTAATGAAAATGGAAATGCCCAAGATATCACCATTTCAGTTTGGTCCAACTGACTTAAAAAAAGAAAATGTTTTATCTATCTTTAACTCATCTATCCATCCAAATCAGCAAAAGTTTTGCTAAGTAGAATTGTGAAGAATACAAAGAAGAAGAAGAGAGCCTCTGTTTTCAAGGACATTCAAATCTAGATGGAGAAAGGCCACCAACCAGCTGCTTTCCCTATAGACATTTTGGTGGGGCTGTGTGTTGATCACTGAGTACTTCTTCAATCAGAGCAGATCTCAATCTCTGCATACTTCATCTGTTTAATTACTATCCATATCTTTCCATAAATCCTCCATCTGTGACAGCCTACTGTAACAAGGAAATCACTTTAAAAGACTGATATATATTAATTTAAGGTCGTCAAGGAATTCAGCTATGTAATTCCTAAATGAAAACTCAAGTCAGCAGTCAACCTTTTATGGAGTTTAATTACAAACAGGAGGAAGAAAGGAATTAGAGATAGAGAGAGGGAGAGAGAAAGGGGAGAGAAGGGAATAGGGCTTAAATACCCCTTCTGTTTAGGCTGGGCCAAAAGGCCCAAGCCCTTAGATAGCTGAGGCAAAGAAAGGAGATCAGTCCCTATTACTCACGTGACCAAAATGGAGAAACAGTCTCAGGGGCCTCCACCTCCAGCTTCCTTCAGAGCCAACTCTCAAAGCACCACCTCTCAGAGCCAAAACCTCTCCCACCAACCCCCCTCAGTCCTCAGACCCCTCTATCTTTAAGGAAACCATCCAAGTTCCCTCCCCTCAGTTCTCACACCTACCAATCACTGTCCATGTCTTCCCTGTGCCAATGGTGGCTCTAGCTTAACCCAGGACCGCCCAGAGGTCTGTGGCTTTGCACATGTCTGTTGAAGGTCATATTCTCAAATAATTAAATCTTGATCCTTTGCTGCAGCTCTTCCTAAATCCTGTTAGGACTGAGTGGGGTGGAAATTGTATTTTCCAAGACCTGGTTCTGTTATTCCAAGTATCTCTATTGTATCAATTCTAAAATCAATCATGACTCAAAGAAATTCCTGTTCTATGCTTAAGCATAGGTCAAAGCCCTTTCCATTGTTTAGCAAAAGGTTTCTGTCCTAAAGTAATCTTAAGAAGGGAGGAGGAGGAACCTCCCATGCCAATGGGATTCACATTCCAATAGAGTTCCCACTATCAATAGGGAATTTTTCAAGTATGAAATTTCCCAATGGTGAAATTTCCAACATTTATAAGTCTAAGAAATTTTAAGGTTTACACTACTCAATGCCCCAGGACTTTCTCAGGCTCCCTAAATATCTTACTTAACATTTGACTTGGCACACAATAGGGGCTTTTTTGAGTTAACTTGATTTGTCCATTTTGTTAACATGATACCACTCTGGCTGAGTCCAACTCTTTGAAAAGATGTCTTTGATACTTGTTCATTTAAACTTTAATATACAATTAGGATCATAAATTTAGAATTGGAAAAGGTCCAACCTCCCCATTTTACAGGTGGAGAAACTGAGGTCCAGAAACCTTATGTGACTTATTCAGAGATGTACAAGTAATAAGTATCTAAGGAATTTTTAAATTCTGGTCTCCCCGACTTCAAAGGGTCTCTCTTTGTTTAGCCTGCTCTCCATAGTGGGTTGTATATATTTCCTGCTCCATTAGTTCTGGCTCGGACTCACTTCCCTTTTGCTCTCTCTGTCTTTCTTCCTCTCAAAAGCTATTCCTCATCCTCTTTCCTAAGGTGGAGAAGATCTGATGAACTCATTCTCAGTAAAAAAGAGATACATGACTTGATGTGTCAGCTTTCCCAGTGGGTATGATATTCACAAAGGATGACATGAATCCAAAGATTTAAACTAAACTTAAAGGGTTGAAATTAGAATGATACCATTTTAGGAACCAGAGGCATATCTATGAGGGAGAATTATTATTTTGGGGGAGGAGGGGGCAGGTAAAGGAAGCTGTTTTTTTCCTCAAATCACAGCAAATGGAGCCCATTCTGCTTACCAAAAATATTTTTATTGAAAGTGAGATAGGAAGTCATAGAATCATAAAATATAAGGAAGATCCTTAATAGATCATTTAGTCCATCTCCTTCCATTTACAGATAGGGAAACAAAGACCCAGAGGGCAAAGAAGTTGGCCTAGAGAGAGCTAGGGCTAGAACAGAATCTGGATTCCTGGCCCCCATCCAATGTTCTTTCTATTCAGAAATCATTTGGGCATTTGCCCTGTGACCTATAGGGGCAACTTGCAATTTCTTGGCATTTAGTGAGGGAGGAAGCAGTTGTGGGTGGGGTTTCTAGCATCTTTTGTCTAGCCTTGTGATTTGCTTCTTAGGCTTTAAGGAAGTACCCTCTCTCTCCCCAGAGTACTTTCCCCTGTCACTAGGAATAGTAACTGCAGGAACTTAATTTTTTTAAAAAGGTGGGAAGGAGCTCAAATAGAAGCATTTATTTAAGGCTGCACTGTCACCACAGAGAAAGAATATGGTAGCATAGTCAAACAATTTCAGTGGAAGTTGGGCAAAAAACAAAATTAGCAGCACAGATCTCTGGGATACCACTGGCCAACTCCTTTCAAGTTGACATTAAGCTGTTAATGACTCCTTTTTGGGTCAGGTCCTATTTGGGACAGGCAGGTCTGGAGTGAGGACTTCTCTAAATTGGTCCCTAGAGACCCTGGGTCTTTCTGTCTTTTATGGGGTATCATCAGCATAAAGAATCAAACAGATTGCTTTTCCTTCCCTTGCTTTCATGGAGGGGAAAAGTATCTGTCTGTATTTTGTAAACATTGTGTTTTCTAGATATTTGGAAATTTGTACTAAATTTAAGAAAGGGATGCTCTGTAATCTGTAATCCTTACAGCAGGAATGGAAAGAAGAAAAGGAACACTTTTGAATGAGCCTCAGGAAAACATTTGCCTCCTCTGATTTGGAAATGTGAATATTCATCCATTTTTCATGAATGCTATTTTGTTTCTTGGCCCCTGGGCAGAGGTGCTGTGTAATTTGACACTGTTTCCTTTAAAGATTTTTGATCTATTTAATCTCAACCTCTCCTCTGGCACTGTGGTCACCTGGAAATCTTTCTGTCTTCCGACTAAGTCAAAGAAGGGCAGTGGGGTGTATGGTGGGTGCCCTTGGTGTCTTGGGGGTGGTGGTGACAGGGGAAGGGAAACTGCACCTATGTGCTTTATCTCAACAGGGGAACAATTGTGGGAGCAACAGGGGTTTAAGACTGGCTTAGATCTGGCTCTCTGGAGCGGCAGAAAGACACTAACTCAGATTTTAGTCTTAGTATTGCTATGTGATATCAGGCAAGTCACTTTCCAACTCCAGGTCTCAGAGTTTTAACTTAATAATATGATTCCAGTGGCCAAGAGTCAGTGAATAGAAGGAAACGTGCCCTTATTAAGTGCTTTCTTCACGCCAAGCCCAGCGATAAGTGCTTTACAAATATCATTTCATTTGAGTCTCATAACAACCCATGGAAGTAGATCCTCTTATTCCCATTTTATAGTTAAGACAACTGAGGCAGACAGAGGTTAAGTGACTTGCCCCAAATCATATAGCTTGTTAAGTGCCTGAAGTAAGCCTGAAACTCAGGTCTTCTTGGCTCTATTTACTGTGCTACCTGGTCCTACCTGACATTGATTATCAGAGTATCTCAGCAGACCCAATTCACATTTCTGTTTTATTTTGTTTGTGTGTCTCTCCTAAGCTATGCATGGGACATTTGTGATTCTTTTGCCGCTCAGCCTGATCCTGATGGTCTTTGGAGGGATGACGGGATTTATAAGCATCCTCGCCAGAGCCTATCTTCTCCTCCTCATGACTGGGATGCTCTTCCTTTTTGGAGGTACTCTATTAAACCCTTTTTGGAGTTCAAAACTGTAAGAAATAACTATGGGGAAACACAAGCCAGAGGCCAACTGCAGAAGCTCTCAGATTTGTTTTAGGCTTTCTAAGTGGATCATTTCCAGGCTATTTGTTCTGATTCCTCAGCCAGAGCACTAAGTGCATACTCATACATAGCCTTTTGCAGAAGTTATGCCTCCATGCCATGGGATGCACTTCTTCTCCTTTGCTTCTTCGACTCTCTAGCTTCTTTCAAAAGCTAGGCTTTAATGCCCCCTCCTATTCTAGGGCTTTCCTAATTCCTACTCCCCTGAAGTTGCTAGTAACTTCTCAACCTAGGGTTATGATTTATGTGTTTGGGATATTTTTATATATGTTCATATTGTGTCCCCCCAAGAGAATATAAGCTCCTTGAAGGGACTATTTTATTTTTTTGTCTTTTTAAAAAACCCTTAAGCATTGGTTCCAAGGCAGAAGAGTGGTAAGGGCTAGGCAACTGGGGGTTAATTGATTTGCCCAGGGTCACATAGCTAGGGAGTGTCTGGAGGTCAGGTTTGAACCCAGGACCACTCATCTCTAGGTCTGACTCCTTAACCACTGAGTGACCTAGTTGCCCAATTTTGGCTTTGCACCATAGTGCCTGGTATATAGTATGTTTAATAAATGCTTGTTTAATGAATAGCCCTTTTATTCTTGAAATGAGAAAATGGTAATTCTCCTAGTCCTCTTTTTCCCGTTGTGAGTGGCACTTAGGAAATCCAGCTGTTCCTAGTGTGATCCAGGTAGCTTGTCAATATATATTCTCCTTCATTGGGCTGGTCCAGTCCTGTGCCTATCCATTGGAAGGGTGATGAGAGATGATCATTTTTCTGAACCTTTCCCGACCTACTCAACAGTGACAATCACTTATTCTAAATCCTGTTGAATTAGAAGAAAATTTAAGTTAACAAAACTCAATCTTTTTTAAACAGGACATCAATTTTCATATGTCCACTGGGTAAATCAGTGGTCAATTCTTAGGAATTATCAATCAGAGGGAAGGAGCTGAGGGAACTTAGATGACTTCATCTCAAAGGAAGGGTTCAAGGGGGGTTATTACCTTTTAAAAAAAAAACCAACCCTCATATACTAAGTAGTGACTCCAAGACAGAAGAGCCGTTACAGCTAGACAGTTGGGGTGAGGTGACTTGCCTAGGATCACCCAACTAGGATGTGTCTGAGGTCAAATTTGAACTCAGGTTGTTACATTTTTGAGGAGCTCATAAAGGAGAGACAATTAGAAATGTGGATTTTCAAATTGAAAAAGAGAATAAATATTCCCCTGCCAATGAACATATGGTTTTAATGTATTCTATTTCCTTACTTTTTTTGTGGTAAATCGTTTGTATGTGCATTTCCAGATTGCATTTGATGAGGCTAGACAAGGCATTATTTCTTTGTGAATGCCTCTTCTTCATTGCTCAGCCTCAGATCTAGGAGAAAACTCAAGGCTGCTTAAAAGACCGTTTTGTAGAAACAGAAAGAGACTGTGTGCATGTTGGTTTTTATTTATTTAATTCTTCTTTTGTAGACTCTTATATATTTCTTAATAATAAATTGTTATTCTAAAGAAAAGTTTTTAAAAATAAAAGTAACGTACTTGAGTACGTTTTTCCTTTTTTTTCTTCAGTTAATTAGATTGAAGAGAACCTATTCAGTAGGCCTCCATCACCATAAATGAATTCTAGTATATACCAACTACTTGTTTTCTGTAAGCGGACATTGCAGTTATAATGCTTCGGAGGAAATATAAGCTTAACACACACTCTTTCCCCCAACTTATGTTATTAAGAACTTATAACTATATCCTATCGCAATATCCTCTACTTGAAAGATCTAGTTTGCATTGTGTGATCCTCACCTCTTAGCTCTGGCCCCCTCCACTGTGTTCTTTTCCTATGACATTACCTGACTTCTATGACTTAATCTAATTATCACTTAACTAAATTAGGCTGTACCTGTAATGAGTCCTCATAGAATAGCTAGCCTTATGTTCTGAAAGCTTTATGTGCTGGCAAATATCACAGATGAATGGAAAATTTCAGATGAAACAGAGACAGACGGAATTCTCCAACTAGCAAAAAGATGGAAGCACGAAACTCATATAAAAGAATTGGGAGTTTCTGAAAGTATGGAACCCACAGCCGTCCAAGGGCACTTGTTCCTGCATAGAACAAGGAGATCTGAATTTACTGTATTCTCTGCCCCCTGATGTTTGGAATTCTCTGTGTCAATATACATTTTTTTCCTCCAGAGAGTCTTTTCCCACATGTTCCTCTTTAGGAAGTAAACCTCCTCCTGAAGGGTAAGAATTTTCTGGTTTTGTTTTGTTATTCATATAATTAGGAAACTAAAGAAAAGGGCCTATTAAAAAAATACTAACTCCAACAGAGAACTGCAGTAATCTGTAGAGTTTGGACAGTTTTGCTTACAAAATTTCATGATGAGAAGATGATTGTTGGTGAAGATGATTTATCTCCAGACTTGGCTGAGGATCAAGGAAACCCAGAGGCAGAGAATTTCAGTTAGGAATAATTAGCTAAATCTACCACTGCACCCCAACTTTGTTTTAGAATGGAGGAAGGTAATGACCTGTGATACTGATTTGTCTGAGGTCACCCAGCTCCCCATTGGCAACAGTCTTGGGTCTAGAATTCAGAAGTCGTGTATCCTACTGCAGCATACTTTCTCCTGTCTAGAAGTACTTTTGCACTAGCATCAGAGTCCAAGCATTGATTCCTATCCTATCCTTCTAACTGGTGTTACATCTATTTTTATTTTAATGACCAAAGACGAATACCTTCCCTTCTTAGCAAAAGCTCAACAAAATCATAAGCTGTGATCATTGCTGAAGGGATTAGGTGTGAGTGTGATGAGTGAGCTGCTAAAATACCTTCTAACTCTTAGATCTGATGATTCTGTAATTCTTACTGTGCATAATAGTTATTAGTCTAGAAAACAAACAAAAACCTTCTGGGGTAACAAAATTAGCTGTAGAATTAGTGATTTTAACTACATTTTCTTGATACATACACATGTCTCTTTGAGGATGGTATGTGGATGTGTATTAGACAGAGTTTGACAAAAAAGCTAATGTTATCTTGGGCTTTATTAAAAATAACAAAACTTCCAGGAATAAGGAGTTGATAGTCTCATGACACTCTGCCCTAGTCAGACAATAAGTGGAATATCACATTCAGTTTTCTGCACTATAGTTTGAGAAGAACATTCATAAGTTGGAGAATGTCCAAGGGAAGACAACCAAATGGTGAATCCATGTCATATAAATGTTAAAGAAGGAAGCATTAAAATTATATTTTTCATTTTAGGCATAAATCTTCCAGAAATAACTTTAGTTAAACATTATTCTATTGTATATCTAAGTATTTCTAGCTTAGAGAAATTACAAACTAAAAGTTCTGTAACACCTTCTGCCCCCAAACCCTTGAACATGTCTCTGCCTTGAGACAATTAATAGAAATTCGGAATAAGAAAAATGCCATGCTATCTTAAAATAGAGTTTTGAGTTAACATTTTACAACAGATCACTAACAATAGTCACTGAATCTTCAACTGAAAGTACCAAATTCCATCCCTGACCACTCTTCTCAAGGACTGAAAGGGTCTCTGTCCTAAGAGAAGTATTGTAATCCTTTGATGTGTGTGTGAGTGTGTGAGTGTGTGAGTGTGTGTGTGTGTGTGTGTGTGTGTGTGTGTGTAAGTTCACAGGCCAATCTCTTCAGAAGGTGGGGAAAACAATAAACTTAATAAGGTAAGAGGTGCTTTTGGTTCAGTTGGGTTTCTATCAGTAGTGTGCTGGAGCTGGATCATCCTGGCTCCCAAAAGCTGATTGTCCAATGCTCATTGTGAGCTTGTACATCTTGGAAATCAGCAAGAGCTACAGATAGGGCCTTCATTTGTTGCTTTGTTGATTGTCTAGATTGAAGAAAGTAATAGAGAAAATATTAATATTTGGATCAAACTTGAAAGTGTCATGAATACTTTTTTCCTCCTGAGTCAGTTTTTAAATATTTATTGGTACACCTTTAGTTTCCACTCTTAAATAAATTTCCTTAAGAAAAACCTTTTGTTCTTAAACATACCCATCTTCCTTAGGGGACAGATGCAGAGAAGGCATTTTAAACCAGAAAGTATTTATTTCTTAATATTTCTAGAGAAAGTGAAATGAAGATTTTTTAATATGCATCCACATGAAGAACAATTAAAAGAATTGGGGATAGAACAGAATAGACATACAACAAACACTAGTAAATGATCATAGTAACCTTGTATTTGACAAAAGTATAGATCCAGGCTATTGGGGATAAGAAATCACTATTTGGTAAAAATTGCTGGGACAACTGGAAAGAAGTTTGGCAGAGACTATGTATAAAGCAGTATCTTATACCGTTCACTAAGATCAAGAAAAAAAAAGATATAAGCAGATTAGGAGAACAGAGAACCTTTATGGACAGAAAAGGGATTTAT
Organism: Monodelphis domestica; assembly: GCF_027887165.1. Lineage (NCBI taxonomy): Eukaryota > Metazoa > Chordata > Mammalia > Didelphimorphia > Didelphidae > Monodelphis > Monodelphis domestica. The sequence goes on along the minus strand of NC_077233.1, from coordinate 179,490,234 downwards.
GAGTAAACGAGATGGAGAGCACTGTGAGATGTAAAATAGATAATTCAGAGTACAACATGATAATACATTTTTGTACAAATAAAACATGTTGCCAAATTGGGAAAACAATTTTCATAGTTTCTCAGATAGATATCTCATATCTAAAATATGTAGAAAGCATTGTCAAATTTATGGGAATAAGAACCATCACCCAATTCATAAATGAGCAAGAGATATGAACAGACAATTTTTTGATGAAGAAAACAAATCCTTATGAAAAATGCTCTAAATCACTATATATTAGGGAAATGCAAACCAAAGTAATACTGTGGTATCATCTCACACCCATCAAACTGGCTAAAATGACAAAAGGGCAAAATGACAAATGTTGGAGGGGATGTGGAAAAGTGGGGATAGTAATTTACTGTTGGCAGGACTGTGAACTGATCCAACTATTTTGGAGCACAATTTGGAATTCTGCCCAGAAGGCTATAAAACTGTATACCCTTAGATGTAGCAAAGGAGATCAAGGAAAAAGGGAAAGAACCAGAATATTTATAGCAACTCTCTTTGTGGTGGCAAAGAACTGGAAATCAAAGGAATGGCCATCAATTGGGGAATGGCTAAACAAACTGTGGTGTATGATAGTGATGGAATACTATTATTGCACTATAAGAAACAATGAGCAGATTAAAAAATTTTAAAACTTGGAAAGAACTTTGTGAGATAATGAAAAGTGAAACAAGTAGAATCAAGACATTATATACAGCTACAGATTTGATATTTGAAGAATAACTTGTTCAGTGTTCACCTCCAGGGAAGGAACTGAAAAAATGAAAACATGAAAGACAATCTATTTATGCATATCTGTTTGTTGGATGATGCCTTCCATGATGTGAGGAAGGGAGAGAGGGGCTAAGATATCTGGAAATAAATTCTGTTCATTAAAAAATAAAGCAAACAAATAAATAAAAGAACTGTGATAGTCTGAAGAATAGAAGACTCATGGGGACATGATACTGCCTTTAAATATTTGAAAGACTGTCATTCCTAAGAAGGATTAGGCTTGTTTTGTTAGGTCCTAGGGGGTAAACTTAGAAGCAAGGGATGAAAGTTGTAAAAGGGCACATTATGTATAAATATCAAGAAATGTTTATTTATCTAAAAATAGAGTAGATTTTCTTGGGAGGGAGTTGGTTTCCCCTCTTCAGAAAAAAAGTTAAATGGCAATTTGCTGGGCATGTTTTAGGAGGGATTCTTTTTCATGTGTTTAGGTTATATTAGATTGCTGTTCATGTCTGGATCGACTCTGAGGCTGTAATTCTGTGACTTGACTTTCAACTCCTTTTGATTTTTCTTTAGCTTTGGTGACTCTCGCTGGGATCAGTGTCTACATTGCCTACTCAGCAGCAGCTTTCCAGGAAGCAGTCTGCCTCTTGGAAGAGAAGGACCTGCTGGACCAGGTGGACATCAGGTTTGGATGGTCCTTGGCTCTTGGATGGATCTCCTTCATCTCTGAGCTCCTCACCGGGGCAGCATTCCTCCTGGCAGCAAGGATGGTTGGTTTGAAACGGAGACAGGACCAAGCAATATAGAAGAGTCCTGGCCCTGGGGAGAATTCAGAGTTGGTGGGAGGCACTTCCATTAAAAAAATAAAAAAAAAGGTCAAGGATATATATTGATCTTTGAATCCACTGATGTGATGTGTTGTTGTTTCCTATTGCTAAAAAGCAGCCAGGAATGATTACAAGAAAGCTAGCCTTCTATTCCTCAGTGGAATTATATGATACCTTGTCCACTGTCTCAGCATCTTGAAGGTGATGGCATGTGCCATTTTTGCTATTGTATCTATTATTTGTCTGCAAATGTGTGTATTTGTGTAAGCTGCAGTGTGTTGTGTACAAGCCAGCAAATTTGATGAACTCCAGTATGATTTGGGCTTTAAAGAAAGGCTTTCAGGTATCAGATTCTGATACTCTTGTCTTTTTCTATAATGTTTCACAAAATCCTTAAAATTCCTTGCCTGCCCATTGTGTTCACAGCTTTGAGTTTTTCAGTGTGACCCATCTTTAGAATACTCCCAAATGCAAAGAGCAGACTGGAGACACCTGATCCATTAAGGGGTGTTTATCCAAAAGCATTTTCAGGTGGCAGCTGGGTGCCTCAGTGGATTGAGAGTCAGGTCCAGAGACGGGAGGTCCTAGGTTCAAATATGGCCTCAGACACTTCCCAGCTGTGTGATGTTGGGCAAGTCACTTGACCCCCTTTGCCTAGCCCTTACCACTCTTCTGCCTTGGAACCAATACACAGTATTGACTCCAAGATGGAAGGTAAGGGTTTAAAAAAAAAAGGATTTTCACTTTGCACAAAAGTTCATTACAGCATTTTAAGTAGTCAACCTGCTTACCACACTTAGAATAGCCTTCCACTTACACAGTTTTGATTTTGCATGAAGTGAGGCATGCCTGTGGTTCAGAGGGGCTTTAATGACTGTAGTAAGTGCTTCTGGTTTCTGTGCTTCACACAAGGAACATGCCTCCACCCTGGTGAAATAGTTACACTCTTCCTGGTTGGGAGCCGTTATACCAATGGGTGTCATTTTTTATCAGTGTCTGGTATGGAGAGTACCTCTCTTTAAGATGCCTTTGTCAATTTTTTTTTCTCAACGGAAAATCCTTCTTACCATATTTCCAGATAATGGCTTCCGGACAAAACTTGTCCCTTGCTGGAAATGCCAACCAAGTTCTTTGTGAAGCTAATGGCAGCTCTATTTCTTTGGGACAGGAAATACATCGCCTGAACCCCGTTTGGTACAGATTTACTCAGTCTCCAAAGACAGGGATTCTTACCCTTTATTGCATCGGTGGAATCCTTTGGCAAACTGGTGAAGATTATGGTCCTCTTCTCAGAATAACGTTTTTAAATTCATAAAAAAAATATAGAAGTTTACAAAGGAAACCAAAAGTTAATGAAAATAGAGATATTGCATATAATTTTTCCCCATCTAGTTCATAGGAACTGGAAAATCGACCATAGGACCTTAGGAGGAAGAGGAAGAAAAGATGATAAAAACCCAGAAGTACATTCCCTGTGTCTAGACAGGATGGCACAAGTGCTATCAGATGAATATGATCCTACTTTGAAAGCACATCACAGCTCTCTGTATGATAACCAAATATTGTGGCCTGGAAGAGTTCCTTATACCTAACCTAGATCTTTCCTATTATAGTTCAAGTCCATTTCTTTACGCCTTAGAATGTGAGCCTCAGGTTTTTCTTTTTCCAGAACAGAGGTGCCCTGAGTAGTGGATGATTATCAAGTTAGTTATACATCTGATGATGTTAGAAGAGGATTGTATAAATACAATTGTAGAGGATATACAGATCCCCTTTTTTGTATGCTCCCCGAGAAGCCTGGGATAAACTTCTGTTCATCATCTTAAAAACAAAAACAGAGACAACAGCAAAAACTTTGTGCACTTTCTTCACCCTCAGGAGCACTGCTACGTCTATGTTTTCGAAGAGCCTCACCTCATGATTGTCCTTCAAATTTATGTCTAATTTCAACTAAGGATAAAAAGGTGACCAAAATTCAGAGCAGGGCAGAATAGTCAACAAACTCACAACTGGGGGGGGGGGGGAACAATAAGTATAACACTTGACAAGGCAAGCATGCAGCCAACACTTAGTAAAACAGCAAGGATAAACAATTAGCAAATTCCTAATTGCAGCTAGATAGAGCAAGAGATAAAATACCAGACCTGAGGTCAGGAATACCAGAGTTCAAATGCGACTTCAGATACTTTCTAGCTGTGTGACCCTGGAAAAGTCACTTAACTCTGTTGCTTTCAAATTTCCTCATCTGTAAAATGATCTGGAGAAGTAAGTGGCAAACTACTCCAATATCTTTGCCAAGAAAACCCCAAGTGAGTTCATTGTGGGGTTTAAAATTAATATTCAATAACCAAGTATTTTATAAAGTTTTATTAATAATGAAAGTAAAAGAACTACCTGAACCCAGCTGGGTCATGAGAAAAAGAGAGGAGAGGGAGGAATCACAGAGAACTATGTACAAATTTGACCATGCAAACATGGTGGAGGGAGGAGAGGAATTCTGGGAAATACTGAAGGACTTCTGGGGGATGAAGTCCAACAGTTCAAGATTCATGAAGAACTGGATACAACTGAAATGACTTAATAACAACAAATGCCTCATTAGAAAGGGAAAGACATTGATGTATCATGGAAAAAACACTGGATTTGAAGTTAGTTGACTTACCTTAAATTTTTTACTATTCTATTTACTCTCTGTGTTACTTTATTTTTTTTTAAACCCCTATCTTCCATCTTAGAATCAATACTGTGTATTGGATCTAAGGCAGAAGAGTGGTAAGGGCTAGGCAATGGGGGTCAAGTGACTTACCCAGGGTCACACAGTTGGGAAGTGTCTGAGTCAGATTTGAACCCCAAACCTCCCATCTCTAGGCTTGACTTTCAATCCACTGAGCCACCCAGCTGCCCCTTCTTTGTGTTACTTTAAGCAAAGCACTAAACCTCTTTAAGCCTCAGTTTCTTCATCTATTAAATGAAGAGGGTTGGACTAGATGTCTTCTGATGACTCTAATGATCCTCTGACCTAGAAGGTCTCTTTTACCTCATTCTAGTTTTGACTCCTATGATTGGATGAACAACAAGCAAACTCATAATGAATTAAAACTGTCCTATTATGATTTTCAATTCAAATGTGAAGCATTAGTTTATGCCATGCTTTATGCCTGGGTCAGAGGAAATAAAGGAAAATAGGAAAGTATTCATCGATTTTGGCCATGATAATCCAACACTGGAGCAGTTGGATGGCACAATGAATAGAATGTCCAGCTTGGGGTCAGGAAGATTCACCTTCCTGAGTTCAAATCTGGCCTCAGACACAAACTAGGTGACCTGGGACAAGCCACTTAACCCTGTTGGCCTTAGTTTCCCCATCTGTAAAATAAGTTGAAAAAGGAAATGGCAGACCACTCCAGTCTCTTTGCCATGAAAATCCCAAATGGGGTCATGAAGAGTTGGTCACAACTGAAATGACTGAACAACAACAATATATTCAACTCTGGACGGATTCAAATATATTCATTAAACAGCACAGTTTGATTCACTAGTAATCCTGCACACATTTTCATATCCTCTAATTAAGACAGAAGCTATTAGATTAATGCACAATAACGTCATTCGGAGTCTGAGGAAGCTCATTTAGGAATTAAGATGGATACATTTATGGTTCTTTTCTTCTCATGTTCAGTCAGGTTAGCTTACGTGGACCAAAAGTCCCCAGAAAGAAGATTGTTAGGTAGTTTGGTTTTTAGTTGTAAAAGAGGCCAAAATTTCCTCTTCTTTCAAAAAAGTCTCTTCCAGCTCTGACAGTTTATGATACCAAGCTGATTTACATGGTAATAGAGCTATATTTATACCTAGAGCTACGGATACAGAAAGACGACATACCTGGCCCATTTTTCAGGAGGGACATGCAATTCAAGTTGTTTCCCTAGAAGTGGTAGCATAATTCAGCGAGCCATCTTCGTTCTTGCCCAGACTTCTTTGTGGCTAATGGAACCATCTGCTGTACTGTAGTCAGCCAGGGAACAGCTTTTCTTGGCCCAAGCCTGTTGGTCTCTATGGGGACTGCATTTATGACTTGGGCTTCATTAGCGTCTTGTTCTATCCAACTTGGCTTCAGACATTTTGACATTTATTAAACTCTCACACATATAAACGAATCTATTTTCTTCTTCTTGAGTTTTTTTACCGTCTCTCACCCTGGGGTGGTGATTGAAAGGTTCGAATTAAGTCAGGCAGTTTGGAGAAGTCTTATTGTGTAGGACTGACCTGCAGTTGCCTGAATCTACTAAAAAGAAATTTTAGTAGTACCTGGTGGCATGGGAAATGGATATCATCCTTTATTCTGGGAGTAATTTTTGACTCGTGCTTATGGTTTAGATATTCATAAAATTCATAAAATGATAAGATTTTGGACTGAAAAAGACCTTCAATATCGCTTTACAGATGGGGAAACGGGTCTAGAAGTTGAAAGGGACTTGTCCCAGGTCATATAGCTAAGCTGGCATCAGATTTGGAAATTAAAATGTAAACCCCATGGGAAATTCAGATGATCTTTCAAAATCCCTTCTGTATCTATGTTTCTATTAGCTAAATTTATTTCAGCCCATCTCAGTGGCAGAGGAATGGATGCATTTGAATCTTTCAGGTCTCATGCCAACTCCATAATTGAATGAGTCCTTAATTAGGGTGTCTTATTCCCTCTTCTACTTCTCATAAAATGTGAAGTTTCCTTATTTCTATCTCTTTCTGCCCAATGAAAACTTTTTATTTTGTTTCATTTCTAGTGGGTCCCTGGGATTTTTCCCTTTCCTCTCTTTATTTTTTTCCTGACAGAGTCCATGAGGACTGGGGGTAGGATGAGGGGATGGTTTCAGAAAAGCTATCCAAGGTAGTTATAAATGTAGCAAGACCTGTCTTGTTTTTGCTACCCTCCCTAAAAATCCCCTCAATTTTGTCCCAAAGTCAATTGAGACCTATTCAGAAAAATAGAAAATGGATTTGGGAATAAGGACACAGTCTCTAAAAGTTACTATCTAAATTCTAGGGTGAAGAATGTATTGCTTTAAGTAGGGAGGAGGAAACACACATTTATTAAACACCTTCTATGTGCTAAGTGATCTTACAAATATTATCTCATTTAATCCTCACAATGACTCTCTGAGATAGGTACAATTATTTTCCTCATTTTCTAGTTGAGGAAACTGAGGCCAGCAAAGATGAAATGATTCACCCAGAGTCATACAGCTAATAAGTGTCTGAGGCTGGCTTTGAACTTAGGTCTTCCTGACTCCAGGCAAGGTGTTCTATCTCTTCCACCATCTATCTGATCTTAGTAGGTTTTTTTCTATCTGTGAGTTTACACTTATATGTTAATTATGTTTAAAACGATCCACTGGGGAGACTGGTCTCCCAAAGGATCATAGGGGGAATTTTTTGTGCGAATAGAAATTTGCTACACCTGAACTAAATTTACCCAGCATCCTTTTAAGTTATGTCCTTATTTTAGTACCGAGTTTTAGGAGATAAATATGTCTGAGACCCACACTGCCGGGCTCTTTTTGAGCTTATACTTTGGTAAAGCATGGCAGGTGTGGGTCTTTATACTAGTGCTCTGTTCACGTGGCTGAATTAACCCCTTTCTCTCTCATTTTTGTTGTAATTAAATCCTACATATTTGAAAATTTAAAAATGCTAAATCTGTATAGTTTCAGGTGAATGTGTCCTAAGTTCCAATAAACAGCTCCTGCCAAAACCTTCAGCTTTTTTGGGGGGGTTGGGGGGGAGGAAGGGTGTGTGTACTTTCCCCTCCTTCGTTCATTTTCCTAAGTGTCCCTTCTCCTCTGATGACTTTATAGTAGTGACTTTCTTTTAGGGATGACTCCCACCCCAGATCCCCCTTAGTTGATCCTTGATAGGGGATAGGGGTGCCAATACGAACAGGGGTTACTGTTCTCCCTAGCCTATGCCTCCCAGATCTCACCCAGGACCACTTGGGGACTTTAATGACATGTGAACCATTTGGAAGACAAAGTATAGGATCCCAATCTTTGGGCTTATCCCAGCAGAGATGGAGGAGTGGGAGGGATGACTGAGAGGACAATGAGGGAGAAGTCTACTGACCACTGAGGCTTTCTATTAGTTAATTTCCTTGAGTCCTTTACAAGGGACTAAGGGGTTGTGGCATGTACATGGGGGTTAGGGTAGCAGATATATATAATTCCAAGTACTTTAAAAATGCAAAACAACATATAAACCTGTAAGTAAATGCAAAATCTATACAAAGTTAGTTTTCTTGGAAGATGGGTAATGGGAAGATAGGAGCAGCTGTGGAGATGAGGAAAAGCCTCAGGAAGAGGGTAGGGCTTAATCAGAGAATCATATATTTAGAACTAGAAGAGATCTTAGTGGTGTCAAACGCAAATAGAGAAAAAGGCTGTTATATCCTGCCTAAGAATCCTGGCAAGCCACATATTGACTTAGAAAATCACATATTAACATTATCTATGTTTTGTTGTTGTTGTTGTACTTTGTTGCATTTTGTTGCAGATTGCCCAATTATATTTTAATCTGGTTCAGATCGCACTCAGGAATGCTACAGTGGGGACAGAAGTGGGCCTGTGTTTGTGTTTTTGGCACATCGGGTCCAGTCCAATCTTTTCATTTTACAGAGAAGGAACTGAGTTCCAATATGGTTGAATGATTTGCCTAAGGCCACACAGGTAGAGAGTGGCAGAGTCAGGATTTGAATCCAGGACCTCTGACTACAAATTCATTAAAAAACTAAAAAAATTGTACCACAATGAGTTTTGAAGGAAGGTAGGGAACTTAAAAGGTGGAGGTGAAAGGGGGATGTGTTTAAGTTTTTGGAAACTAGCCTGTGTAAACTTAAGGTAATAGACTCTATCATAGTGATTTTCCCAACGTCAAATAACCATGTCATTCCCCCTCAGCCCACCAAACACCAGGCCTCCAGGATCAAATATAAAAGCCAGATGTTTGACAGTTAAAGTCTTTCACATCCTGGCTCTCCCTGCCTTTTGGTCTTTTTACACTTTACTTGATTCTTGGACACAATACTCAGTCTCCTGACTATCTATTGCATTGGCTTATGTTTATAATAGGGCTGGTAGGTGGGACCTATTTATTGAGTTATTGATTCTTTGCATTAGACATACACATAGGGGCTGTTTGGAAGACAAAGAACTTTGGTTTATAACTTCCATCTCCAAGGACCTTTACAGTCTAGTTAAAGAGGGCAGATAGGCAGGTGGGGCATTAGATAGAGTGTTGGGCTTGGAATAAAGAAGACTCCTCTTTCTGAGATAAAATCTGGCCTCAAACATTTATTAACTGCGCCACCCTAGGCAAGTCACTCAATTGTATTTGCCTCAGTTTTTCTCATCTACAAAATGAGTGAGAAGGAAATGGCAAACCACTCCATGTCTTTGCCAAGAAGATCCCAAAAGAAGCCATGAAGAACTGGACACAACTGAAAAACGACGGAGCAACAAAAATGCCCTTAATGCTCTCTTCCTCTCTCCTCCAAGCCCATGGCTTTCCTGGCTTCCTCTTGTAACAGTTAAAACTTAGGGAAACTGAGGCAGGTAGAAATTAGTTTCTCTCTGCAAGGAGTATGATATTTTTAGAGGTTTATTAAAGGTTGAGAATTTAAGAAAAATACAAGTAAGAAAGGCATGTGCCAGGTGGGCCAAGAGGCCCAATTCAATGTCACCCACATCATGAGACACGTCTGCTTGCCAGAGGAGACAGGAAGAGAAGAGAGAGGCCCAGAAGTCTTTCCAATCAGGTTAAATACCCCATCTCGATCTTGGCCCAGGTGAGAATTCAGTGATATTACAAAAGCATTCCAGGGAAGTGGAGCAAGGACTTCTGGGGATTGAAGTCCTGGATTCAAGTCTCCATTTTTACATTTTCCCGTTTGATCCTCTGAGAAGAAGAACTTCCCCAAAGGATCATAAAAACATAATCAATTTAAAGATTACAATAATTTGAGGATAAGAGAAAAACCCCCCAATAATTGCTGGATACATTGACAAAAAGCCAGTTAGGGGGCAGTCCCCTTTGGCATGAAAGTATACATACAAATAAATGTTCAATCAACCACACCCAAAGTTCATTTTTGTGCATCTTGTGGTCTGGAGGCTTCTTCATGGTGTCTTCTCCAACAGTTCAGTTTCTGGATTCAGAGAGGTAGCATCTTTCTTTACCTAAAATTCTTCTAAAAAGGAATTTAAACTTTGCAATTTAAATAATGATATTTTTTACACTCTAAGGCTCAGTTCAACTTCTACAAGAAGTCTTTCCTGCCCAATCTCTTTCCTTTTCTTGAAGATAATCTTCCATCTCCACTGACAGTTATATCCAATCTTATTTGTTTATGGTTATTTAAATGCCATATAAAGTAAACAATAAAAAGCTTGTAGACTGATGCCCATGGAAATTTGTAATAGGGGGAGAAGCATATGTGCAGGTAACTGAAACTCATGATCAGGTATGATATTATAGAGGATCAAAGAATGTAGAACTGGAAGAGCTCATTTACTAGCCCCTTTGTTTTAAAGATATGAGGGGATAATTGATCAAGCATTCTCCCTGCACACTTCAGTTACCATTAGTTGGGAGGCAGATTCAATCACTGGAAAAAAATAGGTATAAATATATAAGAATATATATGGGTGCATATATACACATGGATATATATTTTTAGAGATATGAGGGGATAAATTATCAAGCATTCTCCCTGCACACTCCAGTTACCATTAGTTGGGAGGCAGATTCAGTCTCTGGAAAAAAATAGGTATAAATATATAAGGATATAAGAATATATATGGGTATATGTACATATATGGAGGCCAGAGAAACTAGAATTTCAGAAATAGTGAGGCTTGTGGAGAAGCGATGGAAAGAAGGAAGAATAAAGAGTGTCATTCTTTGTCTTCAGCAACATCAAGAGAGGTAGCGAAGGGGTACAAATCTACAGAGCCAGACTTGGAGCCAGAAGGTTCTGACTTCAAAGTTGCCCTCATTTGCTAGCTGTGTGATCCTGGGCAAGTCATCTCCCCTCAGTTTCCTCGTCTGTAAAATACTCACTAGCACCTCCCTCCTAGGTTTGCCCTGAGAATCAAACGAGACGATCCTTACTTAACGCAATGCCTGGCATCCAGTAGGAGTGAAGGTGCTTATTAAAATGTTAAAAATGAAACAATAAATCTGAGCTTTAGATAAAGTCCACAAAAGAGAAGGGGCACATTCTTAGGCAGCCAAACCACTACCATTCAGTGTCTGGAGACTTGGGTCATTGTTTCCTTCTCCTATTCCCTTGAAAATTACAAACAGCACACCTTACTTGCAAGATCCCCGGGGATTCTGACCTGTCCGTTGACCACCATCCGCGATGCCGAGAGAATGAAGTCACTTAATGGGATGCTACGCGGTTGAATCATGGAATGGGTGGTCTTTGCTGCCATCTGATGGACATGATGTGTAACTAGCACAGTAAAACGACCTATTTATTGGGTTAGTTTCTTTGCATTAGGGGCTGCATGGAAGGCAAAGAAGTTTTGTTTACAATTTCCATCTCCAAGGACCTTTACAGTCTAGTTAAAGGGGGCAGAGAGGTACAGGAGAAGAATAAAGGCAATAAATGCTATTAAAACGAATAGGCTGTGAAGGGTGGGAAGAATTTGGGCAGGCAGAGAAGAGTGGTAGAGCTTTCTAAGCCAGAGTATAAGCAAAAACAAAAGAATATGAAAATTGTTTAAGGCTGTTGAGGTGTTGATTCAGCAGCCCATGTCTCTGAGACGTTTTATTGTGTATGTGGGGGCAGTGGGAGAGATTTTGGGGGGTAGGTTGGTAGAGAAAAGAGGTGTAGGTAGCCTGAAAGCTTCACAGCGATTCCATGTTTAAGAGGGAGATGAGTTTTGGGGGTAAGAAATGATGTGCAACTATATAATAGTGATCTAAAATTTTGAATTTGATGTCAAAAGGTTCTGGATTATGCTTTTTTTAGTACATAAATTTAGTTCCCCTCCTTTTTACATTCTCAATACAATCATCTCAGTTCAAGTCTTCATTATTTCTTTTCCCCCACCAAATGTTTACCTGCTGCCTTAGAATCAATATTGTATATTGATTCCAAGGTAGATGACTGTCAAGGGCTGGGCAATGGGGGTTAAGAGACTTTTCCAGGTTCACACAACTAGGAAGTGTCTGAGTCCAGATTTGAACCTCCCATCTCTAGGTTTGGCTCTCAATCCATTAGCCAACTAGCTGCCTCCTCTTCTTTACTTCTTGTCTAGCCTTTATAACAGTCTCCCAACCAGTCTTCTAATTTTTATCTCTCTTCAAACCTTCCCAAACACCAGACAATCTAATGCCAGGTTGTTTTTGTTGAATTGTTTGAGTTGAGTCTGATTCTTTATGACCCTATTTGGGGTTTTCTTGGCAAAGATACTGGAGTGTTTGCCATTTCCTTCTCCAGCTCATTTTACAGATGAGGAAACTGAGGCACACAAATATAAGTGCCTTGCCCAGAATCTCACACAGCTGATAAAAGTCTAAAGCCAGATTTGAACTAATGAAGATGAGTCTTCCTGACTTCAAACTCATCACTCTATCCACTGAGCCACTTAGACATCTAGTGCCAGATTATTCCTTTCTATGTTCAACTTTGGACATGTTAATTTTCTGTTCAAAATTCATCAAATATTCCAAATTGTTTACCTAGTGAAGCTCAAAGAAATATCTTAGTTCTCCCTAATCTGAACCCCCCCCCGACTTTTTAGCTTTATCTTATATTTACTATAACACACATCACAATGCAGCAAAACTGAGGTACTTCCTGTCCCCCCCCCCCCACACACACACACTTCATGCTTTCTTGCCTCTGTCCTACTTACAGGGTTTCTCTCTATCTTTGAATAATGGTGGAGCAGAGGACCAGAATTTTGGGTTGGGGAGAGGAGCGGAGTCCCCGAGTTTGAGTGGGCATCAGAGAGGGAGAAGGACCAGTCAATTTGACCCACCAGAGGGAGGAGTCTTGGTTGGGAGAAGAAAATGGGATTTGGAGGAATGTGAGGTGCTGGATAGGAGCTGGGAATCCATGGGCTTGGAAAGCAGAAAGATTTGAAGCATACTTGACTACAACGCTGTCTCTACATAATTTATTCAACACATATTTCTTCAAAATCATCCCTTCTTCTCTCCACTATACAGCACCACATAGTGTGTTCTTTTACCCTCTCCTCCTACTTCTCTCCCTCCTCTATTTCTCACTGAGTTTTACTTAATTTACTTTCTGAGACAAAACATATAATGGGAGGAGTGTGTACATAAAAGAAGGAAGAAGCATGGCAGGATTGTTCCATGGAAAAATACTGGCTTTGGAGTCAAGAGAGCTGGATTCAAAGCTGGCTTCCAACATTTACAACCTATGTGACCTTGGACAAGTCATTTAACTTCACTGGATCTCAGTTTCCTCATTTATAAATAAATATAAACTGAAGGAATTGGACTAGATGGCCTCTGAGGTCCCTTTCATCTCAGAAAAGGAAATCCTGGTGGGGGAAAAAAGAGAGAGGCTCCTACTTTCCTAAACTGCTGAATGTGTTCTTAGTGACATGTCCTGCACTCTTACCTTGTCTCACAACCCCTGTCTCTCTTCTCTCACCTGTGCTTTGCGAAAAATAGCTAATATTTACATAGGCTCAAAGGTTGGTGAAGTACTTTGGCTTTAGCCCCCACTGAACAAGAAAGGGACCCATAGGGCTCTACTTCTCCCTAGGAGTTTCTCTGCATCCTCTCCTCTGCTCATGCCACTCCACAGCTGGGATTCCATGAAAACTAGGCTTTGGCGAACATTTCCAAAGGATTTATAATTCTCGCTTTATTCCAAGCACAGTCTGCTCTTTTTCAAATATTTACAAGTGAATCTCCTTTCTCAGACATATGGCAAGGAGAGAGAGCGTGTGAGCAAGAGAGGAGATGGTGGACTCCCCCACATGGGGGAGTCATTTAATTTCCAGAACACTTTGGGATCTAATGAATCAGGACCAGAAAAAAGCCTTTGGGGTCATCAAATTTTTTTCCTGTGATAGATGCTTCCCATTTGGAGAAGTAGGTGGGTGGGTGGAAGTAATCAGGCACCGTGCAATCTGACACTGGGAGACCTATGCACAGAATGATGAGTTTAATGGGGAAGGGGGTGGATTTCTTGACAAACTCAACCCCCCAGAGGCAGCTGAAGCCTCTTTCCCTTCAGGAGCAGATGGCATAAATGACGTTTCCATTCTCAAACCTTCTGGTTTCCTACCTGAGTATGATGAGTGGGAAGTTTTGAGGGAAAGGAGCTTTGAGGAGGGTGAGAAGGAAGGAATTTTACAAAGAAGTGGGCTTTCTGGAGTCTAAATCCCACAGGAAAGGGCACTCTCTCGCCCTACAAATTTTCTTCCTTGATGGAATGTCAGCCTCCTGAGGTCAGGGGCTGCTTCATTTTGTGCTTGTATGTCTAGGGTCCAGCAAAGGGTCTGGCACTTAGTAGGTATTTTATAAATTCCTGTTGATTGACCAATTTACAAACTTGCTGGGTCTTCATTAACTAAAGGATTGTTTTCAGCATACACAGAGGAGCTTCCTGAACATCCTCCAATTTCCATGGTGTTTGGAAACCATGTCAGTCAGTCAAGAAAGGTTCAGTGCCTACTGTGTACTGGGGACTGTGGTAAACACTTCAGGGGCAATGAAGGGCAAAATAAATTCTTGTTCTCAAGGAGTTCTCAGTCTTAAGTCTCTCGTATTCCAGAGGCATTTAGGGCCACACACAATGGCTGTCATCCTCCTTCATGTCTGCCTTACTCTTATTTCCATTTTCACTAAAGTATTCTATAGCTTCTATAAGTCAATTTGGTATAATAAAATCAGCCAGCATCTATTAAATGCTTATTATATGCAAGGGACTGTCAACACTAGGGATACAGAGGGAAGAGCTTTGAGTTATGAATCAGAAGACAGGCTCAAGCTTTATCCTCTACCATTGACTATAACTCTCCATTGCTACTGAGCTGGGGCAATTCCCCATACCCAGTTCAAGGCCAGGGCCTCATGCATCATGCCTCTTGCTGTCATGGTCTTGCCAAAGAGTAGAGAATCTGAAGCCAGGTCTGTATTCCGGCTTTTCTAGCGTTTGAGAATCTAACTGATGCTGCTTTCTGCCATCATTGGACCCTTGTGGATGGGAGCCTCAAATAGTACTATATCTCCATCTTGTGGTCAGTCAACTTTCACTTTTTCTCCCATTTCTTTAGATTTGAGTTCACTAGTTGCCTAGACAAAACTTCCCTTATCTCATTCATGATTCTCTGCCTTCTCCATCCAGACCAGCCCTGGCCTTCCTGAATTCCTATTTGGCTCTTTCCTCCCCTTCCGTTGTGCTTTCTGGAACATATATTCCAAACTTCTAGTCTTTTTAGATCTCTTACTTTTAAATTCTTTGCATATTCTTATACTCACAGAAACCTAGATTCCCCCCAACCTATCCTACCTCATCTTTTTCTCATGTTCTCTCTCTCCTCCTCTTCCCCTTGACTCTCTCACACATTGGCCAGTTCATACGCTGGGCCAGAGAATAGAAAAAATGGTTGCTCCTAATCAAGATCTAGGTGGCAAAATGGACAGAGCACTGGATCTAAAGCCAGGAAGACTTTAGTTCAAAGTTGTGAGACCAGCAAGTTACTTGACTTCTGCTGACTTGACTTCCTGCTTCAGTTTTCTCAACTAATAAAATGGAGATGATAATCCTCACTTTATTTCTCAGGGTTATTGTGAGCATAGGCCGAGATGATATTTGTTAAGTACCTGGCATGCAATATGCATTTAAATTTTCCTTCCTTCCTTCCTTCCTTCCTTCCTTCCTTCCTTCCTTCCTTCCTTTCTTTCTTTCTTTCTTTCTTTCTTTCTTTCTTTCTTTCTTTCTTTCTTTCTTTCTTTCTTTCTTCTTTCTTTCTTTCTTTCTTTCTTTCTTTCTTTCTTTCTTTCTTTCTTTCCTTCCTTCCTTCCTTCCTTCCTTCCTTCCTTCCTTCCTTCCTTCCTTCCTTCCTTCCTTCCTTCCTTCCTTCCTTCCTTCCTTCCTTCCTTCCTTCCTTCCTTTCCTTCCTTCCTTCCTTCCTTCCTTCCTTCCTTCCTTCCTTCCTTCCTTCCTCAAATCTTGACCCTGGTATATACACCACTATCCTCTTCATGTTCTTTAAACAATGCTGGAGAATGTCTAACAATAGTGTTTACTGGGTCTCCTATAAATTTGTGTTATCTAATCTCAACTGAACCCCCCACTGATTTGCAACAGTCCTTTTATTCTTCTTCAGTTGATTCTCCATTAAAATCCCTATTAAAAACACAGCAGATGTTCCAAACTTTTTCTTTTCCTCCTCCTCAAACTTTTTAGATTACTCATCCCCTTCCCTCTTAGCAAAGGACGTTGCTTTTCACTCTGTTGAGAAAATAGAGGCTATCAGTTCCCTCTTCCTCCCTTATTCTGTGTTTTTTTAAACTATTAATCTAGGTCTCCCTATCTTACCTAGTTTGTAAGGTCAGGGACTACTCATGCCTGATCTCATCACCCATTAGGGATTTTGGCTAAGGTAACTGACCTGGGCCGGGTCTGTCTCTCTTTAGACTGCCAGGTGGTCTTCCTGTTCCCAGGGGACATCTCCCAAATGATGCTGAATTCACCTGGACACCTGATATTAATGACTCATTACAGCCCAGAACTCCTGAGCTCAAGAAATCCACCAGGTTTTTCTTTCCAGGTGGTTGAGGATTTCATATGCATACCATCACAAGTACTTCTATTAAAAAAAAAAAAGACCTTCACTTGACCTCCTTGTCATCACCTCAGGATATTGACTGTGTAACTCTTCTCTTTCATGGACAAACCTTAGAAAAAGTAATCTGTATTTGTTGCCCCTATTTTGCCTCTTGCCCATTAACCCTCTTTAATCTTATTTTTAGACTTATTGACTTAAAAAAGTCCTGATATATTTTATTTTTTTACTCATCAGATACTTCCCAACAAACATGGGAAATAATACTCCTCCCACAATGTATATTCCCTCAAACAGCTTATTGATTGTTAGCAAAAAGGAAAGATGTGTTCAGTAACTTTGGTAGTATAGACTGTTGTACATACATGATCACTGATGTTTTGTTGCTTTTCCATATGGACTGCATTTAGATTGTTGCAATCATTGTCAGTCTTTCCCTACAGCCTTCATTGTATTACCAGGTAAAGGAGCACTAAGTGTGGGACCCATTTTCAGAGGCAATGAAGCAAAATTGCATATCAAAAGCAAGAAGGAACATTAATTTAATACTAAACCGAGATAAAGTACTTTTTTTCTGAACAAACAACTGTGTCCTATATTTTCCTTTATTTTCAAAGATTTATTGGTGTTTTTCATTTTCCAATTTTTCTTTCCCCTGGTAAAACCATCTCTTGTCACAAAGCAGTATGGTACCATAAAGTAGGAATTGGGCTAACTAACTCTGTGATCTTGGGAAAATCACTCAACTTTTTGGGGCCACATCTATAAAAATGAGGAGGTCAGACTAGATGATCTTTATGATCCTTTCCAACTCTAGATCCATGATGGAAAAACTATTTAAAGCTGTGACAGATCAAACTTGTGGTTTTCTCTACCTCCATTTCTTTCCCAAGAGAAGGGAAATATGTCCTACTTTTCTTTTCTAAATCAAAGTTTATGCTCACTGTCTTGAAATAACAGAAACAAAAATGACTTTTAGTTAACAACTGTAAACCAGAATTATGTCTGTGTATTTTCTAAAACCATTGTCTTCTTTCCAAACATGACAAACATGGAAATATGTATTATATGATAACACATGTGTAACCTTTATCATGTTATCTGCTGTCTTGGGGAAAGGGGAGAAGAGGGAGAGAACATAGATCCCCAAATGCCAGAAAATGATTATTAAAAATTGTATCAACATATAATCTGGAAAAATATAATTAAAGAAGAAATTCAACAAAATAAAATAAAATTTTTCTTTAGTCAGGCAAAAATTCTCAATAAAACCATTGTCTTACATTGCTGCTTCTCACTGAGATATGGAGGTGACCTTGTGTAGTGAGAATAAGTTTTATTACCATGACAAGACAGTAGGAATAAGATAGTCAATGTAGCATAAATAAATTCATTTTGTTTCAAGCCTCCATTTTGTGATTGTGTTGTTCTGAGTAAGTTTTTTCAATAATAAGATAAAGCATTTGTGTGGTATAATTTAGTAAACAACATGTGTGTGTGTCTGTGTGTATGCATTGTTAAACAACTGATAAGTATACATAGTCCCTCTGATAGGACAGCCTAGCAAGAAAAAAAATGAAAAAACTTTATTAGTAGTTTCTATATTAAACTACTAGACTAGCAAGAGAAAAAATATTAAAAAAACTTTATTAGTAGTTTCTATACGAAACTATGTTGTAAATAAATTAGGAATGACCTTAGCTAAAATCTTCAAGAAACCCATCAGATGCCTCAGCCTTTAGTCTGTTCCTGGGGCAAGGTGGAGATAGGCTTCCAAGGTCCCTGAATTTGGGGATCAAACATCCTCATGGTTATTTGAGAGGAGTGCTGATTGGCAGAGACTTGCCATAGGATCAGAAGAGACCCAGAGCTTCCTCCTGGGCAGAGAGGGAACCTCAAGTTAGTAGCTTGTTCTTATTGGAGAGTGTATTATCTGCATCTTACCTAATAAAGTTTCGTTGCATGCATTGAGAAATCTAAGTCTAGTGATTGTTTTCATCTCACTAGTTAATATAAATCATGGAAAATCAGCTATAAGAGTGTAGGTGTTATATGCACTGGCTTCTTCAAAGCTGGTTTTTTTGAGCACCACTTAAAATTTGTAACAAAACACATCATATATATATATATATATATATATATATATGCTGTGTTATATAAATATGCAATAAATTATAATGAATATGCCTATCCAAGAGAAATAAACTCTCGCATTAGCTATGTCCATCCAAAAAATCTGTCTCCTTCTTTTCCCCCCACCCTCCGAACTTTAACTGGTCTTGTCATGTCAGAAAAACTTTGGATACAATTCTAGTGACACACTTGACTTTAGAACCAGGATCAAAAGATGGAAGCTACAAAGAGGCAAACCGAGACCTAATGTCAGGAAATGTTTCTCATCAATTAGATTTGTCTCAAGGTAGGATGGGCTGCTTTAGGAGGTAAGATTATAGGATAATAATGGGGGCAGCTGGGTGGCTCAGTGGATTGAGAGCCAGGCAGGCCTAGAGGCAGGAGGTCCTAGGTTCAAATCTGGCCTCAGACACTTCCCAGCTGTGTGACCCTGGGCAAGTCACTTGATCCTCATTGCCTAGCCCTTACCACTTCTGCCTTGGGATCAATGGAAGGTAAGGGTTATTAAAAAAAAAAGATTATAGGATAATAGAATTAGAGCTGGAAAGGATCTTAGAAGTCATCTAATCTAAGAGAGACAAACATACACACTCAGAGACAGAAAGATAGAAATAGAGAGGAGAGACTCCTTCATTTAGTAGTTGGGGAAACTGAAGCCCAAGTTAAATTCACTTATTCTTGGTTATATAGATCATAAGCATCAAAGGTAAGATTTGATCTCTCAGGGTCTTTGATTCCAGAGCCAATGTGGGTTTCCTGTTCCTGGAGCTTTTCAAGCAAAAGATGGATGACCATTTCTCAGGCTTGTTGTAGAAAGGCTTCTTTGTGGAGTATGGACTGGATAAGATGGCAGTCAAGGTCTCTCTCAGAAATTCTGTGATTCAAAGAAATTTCTGGCCACAGAGACACTTGAAGGCTATTTATACAGTTGTAGGGAGGTGTGATTAACCTTTAAATTGACAGTGAGTCAAGAAGCATTTATTAAGCAATTACTGTGTAGCAGGCATGTTTCCAGTGCTAAGTGCTTAGAATACAATTACAAGCAAAAAATGAAGATCATCCCTGTCCTCAAGAAGGCTATATTCCAATAAGGGAAAGAGCCTCATAAAGGGAAGCTGAAATGGGTGGGGTAGCAGGAAGACACATAGTAGATGGAATCCAGAAGGTTCCCTGTAGAGGAATGAATAAGACACCCTCCTTAAGTGGAGGTTTTGGAAAGAGCCATCCAATGAAAGAGAGAGAAATATATATAGAGAGACACAGAGAGAGAGATAGAGAGAGAGAGAGAGAGAGAGAGACAGACAGACAGAGAGAGAGAGAGACAGACAGACAGACAGGCAGAGATAGATAGATAGATAGATAGATAGATAGATAGATAGATAGATAGATAGATAGATAGATTGTGTCAACATGGAAATATAGAGATCCCCAGTTTACTTGGTTTAAGGGTATAAACCCCAGGTTTTGACATTGTCACAGGAGAAGTTTCCCTCTGAGAGAAGGTCCCACTTCACCAGACAATAGACATCCACTTCAGGTGGGAGGCAGATCCCATCAGAAGTCAAGTAGCTCTTTGTCTCCAAAAGCCTTTCCCAGTATATCACACCCCCCTTTCCAAAACCTGGGGTTTATACCCTTAAACCAAGTAAACTGGGGATCTCTATATTTCCATGTTGACAATAGATAGATAGATAGATAGATAGATAGATAGATAGATAGAGACAGACAGACAGACAGACAGACAGACCCACGACAGATGGAGACAGACAGACAGACAGACAGAGACAGAGAGAAAGAGAGAAGGACAGAGAAAGACACAGACACAAAGAGGCAGAGATAGGTCTAAGGGCTTGGGAGAGTACTGCTAAGGTGTGAATTCCATGGTTGAGTGGGTCTTCAGAATGAAGAATGTGGGAATGGTCCAGATGAAAGTCAAAATGTTATTAGTTGTGTGGCCAGAAACTTGATCTGGTTCCCAAGTATTGGCAAAAAAAAAAAAGGCGCATCAGGTTTAACAGATAAATTCTAGGGAATGGGGTATGAATATAGGCATGTTGGTGGAATCCTAAGTTTTCCACTGAAACACTGAATCCTTCCCTATCTTCTACAGTGAAGTTCCTTAGAATCACTCTAAAGGGGGCAGCTAGGTAGCACAGTGGATAGAGTTCTAACCTGGAGTAAGGAGGACCTGGGTTCAAATATGGCTTCAGACATTTCCTGGAAAACTGACTCACCCCAATTGCTAGGTCCCATCTTCTCTCCTGTCTTAGAACTGATACTAAGAGAAGAAAAGTGTTTTAAAAAATCACTGTACATGAACACAGTTGCCCTTGTGTGACCGAGAAGGGGGTACAAGAGATCTCCCTGGGATAGGAACACTAGGACTCGAGTAAATTTCCAGCTAAGGTTTCTAGCCCCAGAATTGCCATGATTCAGTATGACAGAGCCCTTAGGAAACCGAGAGATGAGTTGGCAGTTGGAGTAGAAAGTGACAAAGGTTCTGGCATTCTTTCTCCCCCTGCATAACAGGTGTCTGCAATCTCTGATAAAGAGGATGCCCTAGGGTGCCAGTGCCGGGGGCAGGGCTGAGAGGAAAAGATGTGTTTGCAAAAGGGCATGTTCCCTTGGTGATGCATGTGTTGTTCGAAATGTCTTTTAGTCCCGCTGGTAATCCAGCCTCCTGTAACAATAAATAGCAAATGACTCAGGCCTCCTTTGGGATACTGGCTTTCCAGTTCCCTAACAGGAGAAGGCTGGCACAGTGGGGAGGTGTAAAAGAACAGCAGCCATTTGGGATTTTTTCTGGGGCGATACCTTTGCTCATTTTTAATTGGGAAGCTAAAATTGTTTCCAGACACCCAGGGGTTAGGGAGAAACAAAAACAATAGTGAATTGGAAAACAACTGCTACTGTTTTTTTTTGGGGTGGTGGTGGTGGTGGTGGTATAACAGAGAGATTCAGATATATTCAGAGAATTCTCAATATTCTATTTTTTTTGAGGGAGCTCTGTTCTATAGGAGTGATCTAGTCATTCTGGATTGCTCTCCCGCTTCTACCAATGACCAGAAGGTCAAGCTATCAACTGCTTGAATCCATTCCAATGAATGAGTAAATGAATGGATGGATGGATGAGAGAATGAACAAATGAATGAATAGATGAGTGAATAAGTAAATTAATAAATGAATGAGAACTGATCTGAGGACAATTCTTTCCATTAAGGAGCTATCCAAGACTGGAATTAGAGACTACCTAGATACCTGCTCATGCCTACCCCATTTTCCATTGCTGCTCTGAAGTTAATTTTCTACTCTTCAAGGGTAAATGCATCATCAGTCGCTGCTTAGTTATCTAGCACCATGAAGGGCCTCCCACCTCTAGTGGCTTCTCTCACAGTCTCTTTCTTCTTCTTCTGGGTATCAGTGCCTCTGTCAAGACTATATTTCTGGGGCTTCATGGTCACCTTTTGGTGCTAAACAGCCCACAATGACTATTGATGAATGCAATAGTTTTATCCTTGGAACCAACAAAGTTGAGCATCATTGACTAGGTAGGATCTCATGGCGAAGCTCTATCTTTCCTTTTTCTTCTTTTTCTTGTCACCACCCTCCTCATTTCTGTTCCTTTTCCTACTGCCTCATTCCTAGGACCCAGGGTTCTTTTGCAGCTCAGAGCAACTCTGTTCTAAGGAAAGCACCTGATAAAAGTCATTCACATTAGGGTGTTAGGGACTTTTTGTGTTATACTCACAGCAGACAGCAATTCCTCCTCAACCCCCATATTTCCCATGGGAACTTGGAATGCTACCTTGGATTCTAGGTATTTTGTAGGTCAGAAACTTCTTCAAAGTCAGGGCAAAAGACCCTTTTTAAAAAAACCCTTCCCTTCTGTCTTTGTATTAATTCTAAGGAATTAATTGCAAGGACTAGGCAATTGGGGGTTAAGTAAACTTGGCTTGCCAAAGGTCATACACTAGGAAGTGTCTGAGGTCACATTTGAACCCAGGTCCTCCTGACTCCTGGCTTTGTGCTCTATCCACTTGTCTACCTAGCTACTCCTCATCCTGTGTGTTTTTAAAGAACTATTTAGTTAGAATACATGATCAGTTCAAGGCAAAGGCTTGCTTGATATAACAGTGATGCAAATAACAAGAAGATGGCTCTCGTTCTTACTCTAGGCTTCACCACAATGCTACATTTGGAAACTTCCTCAGTCTCTATGAACTTCTTGGTGGCAGTTAGATGGCAGAGTGGATAAAGCTTTGCCTCTAGAGTCTCAAAGGTCCAAAGTTCTAATCTGGCCCCACACACTTACTAGCTCTGTGACCTTGGGTAAGTCACTTAACTACTCTTTGTCTCACCTTCCTTGACTATAAAATGGGGATAATAGTAGCATCTATTTCCTAGATTTGTTGTAAGGATCAAATGAGACTATTTGTAAACTGCTTAGCATAGTGGTTAGTACATAATAGATGCTTAATAAATATGTATTTCCTTACCTTTCCTTCTTGCTTATCATCCTGGAACATGATTATACACCTCTATCCAGTTCTCCCATTATTAAGTTCTTTTTTGAAGTCCCCATTTCGAGAAATATTTCAGATCATCCACCCTTCCTTCTGACTCTATGGACTTTCACCACGCTACCTCTCATGTAGGTTCCTCCCTCAACTCCCTACATGTCTGATTCCTTTTAATGCATTGTTTTATTCCATTAGAATATAAGCACAGGGCAGAGCATCTCTTGTTTTTGTATTCCCCAGGGCTCAGCACAGTGCCTAGCATTTAAGTACTTAATAAATGTTTTTGACCTTGCAGATTGGCCAATATGAAAGCAAAGGAAAATAATGAATGCTGGAGGGGATGTGGCAAAATTGGGACATTAATGCATTGCTGGTGGAGTTGTGAATTGATCCACTCATTCTGGAAGGCAATTTGGAATTATCCCCAAAGGGCTTTAAAAGAATGCATAAATACCCTTTGATCCAACAATATCACTACTAGATTTGCACCCCAAAGAGATAATAAGGAAAAACACTTATACAAAAATATTCAAAACTACACTCTTTGTGGTGGCAAAACATTGGAAAAAGAAGGGTTGTCCCTCAATTGGGGAAATGGCTGAACAAATTGTGGTATATGATGTTGATGGAATATTATTGTGCTGTAAGGATTGATGAACTGGAGGCTTTCCATTTGAAATGGGAGAACCATAATGTACTGATGCAGAGTGAAATGAGCAGAACCAGAAGAAAACTGTACACAGAAAGCAAAACATTGTGAAATAATCCAATGTAATGGACTTTGCTATTAGTAGTCATGCAACAAGCCAGGACATCTCTGAAGGACTTATGGGAAAGAACTATGGGAGTAGAAATGCAAAAGAAAAATATATATCACGTATCACATGTATATATGGATATGTACTTTGGAGTTTAGGCTTTACAAAACTGCTCTATAGCAAAAATGAATAATATGGAAATGGGTATCAAGTGATAACATTTGTACAACCCAGTAGAATTGTTTGTCAGCTCTGAGAGGGGGGAGGGAAAGAAAATGAATTGTGTAAACATGGAAAAATATTTAAAAATAAAAATTAAAAAATGTTTGTTGACTTGAAAACATCTTTCCTTTAAGTCTTATATTCACTTTCCTATAATATTCCCTTAGTAAGAAGAGCAGGCATACAAAGAGATCACACATGGGATGTAGGTAAATGGGGAACATATGTGGCTATGGCACATGTGTGGAGAGTGGTGCACATAAGGAACATCCATAATCAGGGGATATATGTGGAGGGGCAACAACACCCCTGAAGCTTTAGAGCTGTCCGTGTCTCTTAGAAATGCCATTATGCTGCTCTCTGCTGGGTCTAATCCTCCTAGTCATTTTGCTCAGTTGTTCCCCTTTGAGTATCTTTTCTACTTCCATCTAGGCATGTCATCTCTGTTTCAGCTTATCCTTATCTATCCAGCTATTCAGGGTCACCTACTACTTTACCCAACATCAACTAGAGATGCTCTGATTAATATGTCTCTCATCTGCAGAGTAGGGCTATAATGCCTTCGGTTTGCTCTCTCAGTCTCTCTTACTGTCCCTCAGCTATAGTCTTCATCAGGTATGCTATCTATTTTTTTAACTTTAACACTAAAAATTATCAAATCTATTTTTTATTCTTTTTACTTTCCTAAATTTATTAAAGATAAAAAGTATTGCACATGCATGTGTAGTCAAGCAAAACCTTTTTCTTGCGTTGGCCACATGTTGAAAAATCACATGCTTCATTATGCATCTATCACCTGTCAGTATAGAGAAATTCATCATTGGTAATCTGGAATCATGACTGGTCATTGCATTGATTAGACTTCTTAAGTCTTTTGTTGTTGTGTTTATAATTTGGTTATTCTATAGATTGCTATCCTGGTTCTGCTCATCCTACTTTGCATCAAACATGTCTTCCCAGGTTCCTTTAAAACTATCCTTATCATCTCCTACAGCAGTTCCATTTCATTCATTTACTGCAATTTGCTAAGCTATTCACCAGTTGATGAAGATGCCCTTAGTTTCCACCTTTTTCACCACAAAAGTCTATATACATATAAATATATATGTATATACATACAATATGTGGGTTCTTTCCCTCTGATATTTTTGGGGCATAAGCATAGGCATAGCAATGGTATTGCTAGGTGAAAAGACATGCACAATTTAGTAAACTTTTGGGCCATGGTTCCAAATTGCTTTGGAGAGGGAGAGATGACCAGACAGGTTATTGCTCCACCAATGGTACATTGAAATGTCTTTTTTTTTCCTGGATCCTCTTATGTTTGTCATTTTTTAAAATTTTTTGGTCAGTTTTTCCAGTCTGAAAGGGTGCAAGATATAACCTCAGTGCTGTTTTAGTTTGCACTTCTCCATTTATGACTAATTAGAGCCTTTTTTTCCATATGGCTATTGATAGTCTTGTATTTCTTCCATAGATGTTAATATACAGAGTCACTATTTTCTGGAACACCTACTACTCTGTTCTATCAGATTGAGTGGGGGCACTGTAAATAGTAAGCCTCTCCCTTGTGGACAGGCTATAGTTGTCTTCAATCTTTCCCTCCAGCCAACAATTCTCCTCTTCTACTGTCTCCTTTGCCTCTCAATTTTGGTCTCGACTGCCTCATAGTTAGAAGTCTATTCAATTCTTAGGTCTTATACCTCTCAAGCAAGGCAAACTTCTTCAAATGGAAGTGAAATTGAGTGATGCTATCGTGGGGAAATTGTTTTGACTCTTAGCTGCAAAGTTTCTCTGGTCTATGGAAGAATAAGGGGTTGATTAAACTGATGAACTTCTAGAATTATGAGAATTTGTCTGAGGCTTTTGAAAACAGATGTGGAAGTGACCATTGGTCCCTCACTGTAATGATTAAAGATCCCAATTAAGACTAAAATTATCTTTAGTCAGTGGTTGGGGATTCATTGTTGTTGTTCCAATGTTGCTAACTCTTCATGACCCTATTTTGGGGTTTTCTTGGAAAAGATACTGGATTTCCTTTTCTGACTCATTTTATCAAACAGGGTTGAGTGATATGCTTAGGGTCACATGGCTAGTAAGTTTCTGAGGCCAGATTTGAACTCAAGAAGATGAATCTTCCTGACACCAAGCCCAGTGCTCTATCCACTGTACCTCCTAACTGCCCATGAATTCATTAGTTTGAAGCTACTCCTTGGTTCCTTTTGGAGAATGGATTTCATTGATGTTTGCTGCCTCTAGGATGAATAGCCTCTTGGAAGCAGAGTTTCTTTTATGAGCAGTCACTTTTTTGCTGGCCTATGAAAGGGAGTCTTCATTAAGGACTTGGAGCTTTTCCCTTTTTGCTTTCCCTCTTTCTTCTTTTCTACTTTTCCCTTAGAGATGTACTGAAAACATCCTCTTAGGTGGGGATCTTGTTAATGGAAGTTTTGGAGAGGCACATGGCAGTCCAGATGTATGCTTTAGCCCATGTGGCCTGGGCAATGTGAATTCCCAAATCCCAGATTCCTGGGGAAGTTTTCTAGCAGCCCTAAGATGAAGAAGTTTAGAATCCAGTCTTCTACTAAACTAGCAATCTGCCTTGGGAAAGGAAAGTTTTTTTGGCAGTGCCCTTCTTTAGGGCTCTCCTTGTGAATATGTCCAAGTTAGAGAGTTTTGGGATCTGACCTAATGAGTGAAGGAATTTTTTTTTCAACAGTAGAATTCTTGGAAAGAGAAGACTATTACAGATCTAGTTTCAATATTGGAAGGACAATAGCAAAGGACCAAAGCCACGCTATGGAGGAATAAAGGACTTTGCCTTTGAATCCTGATATTAAAGTGAATTATTCAGATGGTGTGGGTCAAATGGGATGGAGTATTGCCTATCTAACATCCCCAAATGTGCCTTCTTTCTAGATGAGTTCAAACTCTCGGAATATTGCCATAAGCCTAAATGTTTTTTTAAGAGCATCTATGGGTAAGAATGACTCATCTGGATACCAATGTATTGCATATCTAGAAGACTGAAGTTGAATTCCCTCTGAGGGAAATCTCAACCACAGGGTGATGCTGTATATGGAAGATTTAGGACCATGTGGAAAAATGGAGGAGGAGAATGATATGGATTGTTTATGGGCTTCAGTGAAGTCTTTTATGTATTTTCTATATTGTTTATGGGCTTTTGGGAGTCCTTTGCATCTCCTGCATTTTCTGTGGAATAAAATAAAGGCTGTCCTGTACCAACACAATACATACATTATGTTAAATAGGAGCTGGAGTCCCTGTTACCCACACCTGTGGAGGCAGGCCTAAATACAAGCAATATTTGAGATTTTCCCAGTGTAAACTCTGAGTGGGGATAATATGAGCCAAAGAAAGGCATAATTTTAGAGAAGTCCCAGGATTGAGGTTGCTTCATGTAAATCTAGAATCTGACAGGCCCTTGGACCAAGGGTTACCCAAATTACAAATACTGTGCTGGTAAGAGAAGGCTACAAAGGCTTTGAATATTTGTCTTCCCCATACCTCCCAGTAGTACATTGCCACTGGTCCCACTTTTGACCCTGCATGTTCTCCCAAGTGGAGTTTGCATTTTAAAAGCTTCACATAGAGAGGGAGTGCAATTCTTAGCTCCCAGAGATGTTATTAATGGCAGAATTTCAGGGATTGATGGAAGAAGGGGCAAACTGAGTACAAGCTCTTGGTGCTTTGGAGGGCTACTAGGTGACTCAATGGATAAAACCCAGCTTAGAGTCAGAAAGACTCAAGTTTAAATATGGTCTCAGATACTGGCTGCATGACATTGGGGAAGACACTTAACCCTGTGTGCCTCAGTTTACCCATCTATAAAATGTCCTGGAGAAGGAAATGGCAAGCCACTCCAGTATCTTTGCCAAGAAAACCCCCAATGGGGTCATGAAGAGTAGGACATGACTGAAATGACTGATCAACAAATTATAACTTGGTACTTTGGAACTTATGGGAATTCCCACAGCTACATGTTTTCCTTTTTCTGATTCCCTCTGCCATTTGTGCTGCTATTGAGACTTTGATTCAAGAAGTATGGGATATTAAAAAGAGCAGGAGACAAGGGTTCTGGTCTTACCCTGCAGTAATTTTCAGTGTGATTGTAGACAAATCACTTAACATTGTTAGTCCTTAGTTACCTCCTTTGAAAAATGAAGGGATTGGACTAGATTGAGGGCTATTTACCTGTGGTACCATGAACTTAAAGATTATTTTTGGTAGCTCTATTTTATACTAATTGGTTTTCTATGTCATTCTCTATATTTTATTTTCTGTTTTTAAAACAGTATTCTGATAAGATTCATCAGATTACCCAAGAGTCCATAATACAAAAATGCTAACCCCTTAAATAGATTATTTCCCTTCCAGGTCTAACTTTCTGTGCTCCTATAAACAGTGGAATGACAGTCAACAGATCTGGATGCTTGTCTCCTGGTATTGATTTGAGATCAGTCATAAATGAGGTCTCTGCCTCAGTTTCCTGATTTGTAAAATAAGGGTCTTGGGCTACATAGTCTCTGAGTTCATTCCTGTGCTTAGAGCTTCTATGTTTACCTACAGTTCAATCTTTTGTAATTATCTACCAATTAATGAACAGTATAGAGCATAATGCTTAATATTAATTGAGAGCATAAGTAGGTTTGATGTGGTAAAAAAAAATGGAATGGACATTTGTGGCTTCTGTCCCAGGAGGATGGCTTATCTGACAGTCCTGGTTAGCTTTTGCCAATGCAGGAGCCATCATTAATGGGCTCTTAGGAGTGAGGCATTGATATTTCATTAGGATGTCCAGACTGTCTTATTCCATCTAAATTACTTATTTTCCAGAACTTTAGAGACTTGCTAGAAGAAATCCCATTCTCTGACTGAGCTAGTGATGGAGGTCTTAGAGGTAAGGCCAGATCTAAGAGTAGGTATGCCTTTTTGGCAGGATCTTAAGGAATTTAAGGAAAGGAATCTTTCCCATCTTAAAAACCTTATCCCCTTTCCTTTTCACTGTGTCTGAAAATTTCCACCATAGTAATACCTATGGGATTTTGCTTTGATTAAAAAATAAATATGTTTACCTCGAAAAGGAGGCCACATTATGAACTCTATGCTATACTCTATAAACTTTGGAACTCTTAGTCATTAACACCCTCATTTATTGGATGACAATCACCTGACAGGGAAAGAAAATGGACCCAGCTATGTTTTGATGAGGGGGGTAGAATAAAGAGATAGAGCCAAAGGTGTTGCTGTGGATAATTAGGCTGGTAGAATTATGGGTTAATTAGGATGTAATGAAAGCCCTAGGCTTAAGGAAATGTGGAAAGAAGGAAGGGAGAGGAGGATCACTAAAAAGGGATTTAGGAACTTAGAAACAAATCACCAACTTTGTTTATACAGCTCTGTAACTTTGGGAAATGGGACATCCTTTGAGACTTTTTTTTCCTTTTTTTTAAAATTTTAATATTATTTTATTTGGTCGTTTTCATACATTATTCACTGGAAACAAAGATCGTTTTCTTTTCCTCCCCTCCCCCCCTCCCCCCGCCTTTCCCTCTCCCATAGCCAACGCATGATTCCACTGGTTATCACATGTGTTCTTGACTCGAACCCATTTCCCTGTTGTTGGAGTTTGCATTATAGTGTTCATTTAGAGTCTCTCCTCAGTCTTATCTCCTCCAACCCTGTAGTCAAGCAGTTGCTTTTCAGCGGTGTTTTTACTCCCACAGTTTATCCTCTGCTTGTGGGTAGTATTTTTTTTTAGATCCCTGCAGATTGTTCAGGGATTGCATTGATACTAATGGAGAAGTCCATCACCTTCGATTGTACCACAATGTATCAGTCTCTGTGTACAATGTTTTCCTGGTTCTGCTCCTCTCGCTCTGCATCACTTCCTGGAGGTTGTTCCAGTCTCCATGGAACTTCTCCACTTTATTATTTCTTTTAGCACAATAGTATTCCATCACCAACATATACCACAATTTGTTCAGCCATTCCCCAATTGAGGGGCATCCCCTCATTTTCCAATTTTTGGCCACCACAAAGAGCGCAGCTATGAATATTTTTGTACAAGTCTTTTTGTCCATTATCTCTTTGGGGTACAAGCCCAGCAGTGCTATGGCTGGATCAAAGGGCAGACAGTCTTTTATCGCCCTTTGGACATAGTTCCAAATTGCCCTCCAGAATGGTTGGATCAATTCACAACTCCACCAGCAATGAATTAATGTCCCCACTTTGCCACATCCCCTCCAGCATTCATTACTTTGCATAGCTGTCATGTTAGCCAATCTGCTAGGTGTGAGATGATACCTCAGAGTTGTTTTGATTTGCATCTCTCTGATTATAAGAGATGTAGAGCACTTTTTCATGTGCTTATTAATAGTTTTGATTTCTTTGGCTGAGAATTGCCTGTTCATGTCCCTTGCCCATTTGTCAATTGGAGAATGGCTTGATTTTTTGTACAATTGATTTAGTTCTTTATAAATTTTAGTAATTAAACCCTTGTCAGAGGTTTTTATGAAGATTGTTTCCCAATTTGTTGCTACCCTTCTGATTTTGGTTACATTGGTTTTGTTTGTACAAAAACTTTTTAATTTGATGTAATCCAGATTATTTATTTTGCATTTTGTAATTCTTTCTAATTCTTGCTTGGTTTTGAAGTATTTCCCTTCCCAAAGGTCTGACATGTATACTATTCTGTGTTCGCCTAATTTTCTTATAGTTTCCTTCTTTATGTTCAAGTCATTCATCCATTTTGAATTTATCTTGGTGTAGGGTGTGAGGTGTTGATCTAAGCCTAATCTTTCCCACACTGTCCTCCAATTTTCCCAACAGTTTTTATGAAATAGTGGATTTTTGTCCCAAAAGCTGGGATCTTTGGGTTTGTCATATACTGTCTTGCTGAGGTTGCTTGCCCCCAGTCTATTCCACTGATCCTCCTTTCTGTCTCTTAGCCAGTACCAAATTTTTTTGATGACCGCTGCTTTATAATATAGTCTGAGATCTGGGACTGCAAGACCCCCTTCCTTTGTATTTTTTTTTCATTAATTCCCTGGATATCCTTGATCTTTTGTTCTTCCAAATGAACTTTGTTATGTTTTTTTCTAAATCAGTAAAAAAAATTTTTGGAAGTTCCATGGGTATGGCACTAAATAGATAGATGAGTTTGGGTAGGATGGTCATTTTTATTATATTGGCTCATCCTACCCATGAGCAGTTAATGTTCTTCCAATTGTTCAAGTCTAGTTTTAGTTGTGTGGAAAGTGTTTTGTAGTTGTGTTCATATAGATCCTGTGTTTGTCTCGGGAGATAGATTCCTAAGTATTTTATTTTGTCTTGGGTAATTTTGAATGGGATTTCTCTTTCTAGTTCTTGCTGCTGAGCTGTGTTGGAATTATATAGAAATGCTGATGACTTATGTGGGTTTATTTTGTATCCTGCAACTTTGCTAAAGTTGTTGATTATTTCAATTAGCTTTTTGGTTGAATCTCTAGGATTCTTTAAGTAGACCATCATGTCATCTGCAAAGAGTGATAATTTGGTCTCCTCCTTGCCTATTTTGATGCCTTCAATTTCTTTTTCTTCTCTAATTGCTACTGCTAGTGTTTCTAATACAATGTCAAATAATAGAGGTGATAATGGGCATCCTTGTTTCACTCCTGATCTTAATGGGAATGGATTTAGTTTATCCCCATTGCAGATCTTTGAGACTTTTAATGAAAGCCTTGGAGGAGGTTGGGGAGAGATAATTTTAGAGTGGGGAACATAGGTTTGATGGTATATTATTTTTTTCTGATTAATCCTATATATGTCATGTTTGTGCATAATTATTTGTATGTTCTCTCCCCATAATGTGAACTTCTTGAAAGTAGAGATTATCTTTTGTTTCTCTTTGTATTCTTGGAATTTAGCACAGTGCCTGGCACATAGTAGATGTTTAATAAATGTTTGTTGACTGACAAAGGAGGATATGAGAATTCAGGAGGCAACATGAGGATCATGGCTGCCTGGGGGATAGATGAGGGATGCCAAAAGGGAGATGGGTTTGGATCCAAACCAAACATTGTTGACTTCATAATTTTGCTGAGAATTGAATGTGGAAGACACTAAATTAGATGATTCAACTCTGTTTTTTTTTGTTTGTTTGTTTGGGTTTGTGGTTTTTTGTTTTTTTTTTAAGGAGGCCCAATTCTTGGTCAGTTGAAGTAGTATTCTGATAATTTTTCAGAAGGATTGCCTGTGTTTAAGGCCTGAGACAGGGACTGGACCTATGATAATACTGTTGGGTCTGTTGCCTTAGGTTTCTCCCTGTTCCCAATCTATCTACTATTCAGCCACTAAAAGTGATTTTTCTAATATTCAGGTATAATTGTGTCATCTACCTACTCACCAAAGTCCAGTGACTTTGTATTGTGGCCAGAATAAAATACAAAATGCTCTGTTTGGCATTCAGAGACCTTCATAACTTAGCCTCTCCTTTCTTATGCCTCACTTCCTGATAAATATTCTTTGATGAAGTGACACTGGCTTTCTGCCTGTTCCATGAACAATTCACCATCTCTGGGTGGGCCTTTTTTCTGGCTGAACCCCAGGTTTGAAATGCTCTCCTTCTTCCACTCCCATTATCAACCTTCTTGGCATCCTTTAAGTCCAAAATAAAATTTCACCATTTACAGGAAACTTTCTCCAAACTATCTTAATTCCAGTGCCTTTCCTGTGTCTATTTAACCTTTCTATAGCTTGCTTGGTATATTTGTGCTTTCTATTGTATCCCTCATTAATTTGTAAGCTTCTTGAAATTAGGGTCTATGTTTTGCACCATTTTGTAATACTAGCACTTAGCATAGTGCCTGACACATAGTAGGTGCTTAATTAATGTTTGTTGTTTATCCTTCCTTTAGAAGAGGACCAGTGACCTCATAGGGTGGTGTCATGACTCATGAGTAAGTTGGATTTAAGTGAAACAGAGTTACATAGTCATCAGCCTCACTCTCTCTCTTCCAAAGTCATTGAAGTCCAATGGAAAGACAAAAGTCAAGATGACTGGTGGTGGTCTAGGATTCAGTGGATGACTCTGACACCTTCTAAGTCTGACTATGCTCCACAGCCCCTGCTTCAGCCCCTTCAAGGTCATTGTTCTCATTCACCCATTTTTCTGGGTTCACCCACATGCTTGGGTTCACTCCTAATTCACTGGGTTTGGAGGTTACCCTCAACTTGGTGTAGCTAGTCTGCTGAGATGGTTTTACTGGAGTGTGGCCACTGTGCAAGCTTCAGCTTCTTGGAGCCACAAGTGAGAGTTTGGTGAAAGGTGAACACCAAAGCTGGATGAATAGCCCTGAAAAGGACTCAAGAAGCTCTCATATCAGAAGTTCTAGTCCTCTATGAATACCTTCATGCCTCATTTAATGTGTATTTATTGATTGGTTGGTATGAGAAACTTCCAGCTAAAGAAAGTCCTTCTACCAATATAGGGTAGGTCCTCACTTCTGAAATTTATCATACATGAACTCAGATGTTCCTGGCTGGAGACTGGCTGTCTATTGACTTTGATTGGACGGTAAATGGATAACTTTGACTTCACTTTTGGATAGTTTCCAAATAGTTTAGTCCCCAGATAATTGTTCCAAAGATATGCCATATTTAATGTAGTCCATGTCACATTTCTAAGTGTTTACAATATACATATTTATATATCCTATCACCTGTTAAAATATATATTTAGATATTATTTCTCTTATGCCTTTGTACTGATAGACTGTTATGAGAATTGACTTTTTAATATACTTTATTAACTTCTATTTAAGAGTCAGTGAGAATTTCTGTGTACTCCTGTGTCTGAAGTCTGCATCAAAGATTCTATCAGGATGCTGTTTTTTGCATTTTTTTTTGTCCTTAGGAATGTGCTCCTTTCATAATTCCTAGCTAACAGGAGGGTTTTACAATGATTCTTTTCCTATGTACATGACAAACATTTTTGTGCCCCTGTGAGGATGTGGAGAGGTGGATGTTTGATGGACCACCTTATAATTAGCCATTTGCCAGTCAGAGAAGTTTTGGGATGTTCAAGGGAGGGGCTGAATAATGAGCTCCTGAAATCCTATTTACTGAGCAGTCTGACCAAGATTCAGGGTTTCTGGCCATCTGAGAGGGCCTTAGATCTGTCATTTTATCAGTTATGATGCTGGTCTAACCAATAAACTAAGGTAGTCACTAAATAACAATTCTTACCCAAAAATCAATCTCTGGAGAAAATTTTAATTATAATTATATGATAGAAGAGGGCAGACACTTAAGGGCAAGAAATAACTCCTTTGTTTTCTGATGCCCTTGTTAGTGATAGAAATAGAGATACCATTGTATGGTGGAGTCTAGGAGAACTGAGGCCAGGTAAGATTGGAGAGAATCATGGATTGTTTAGCCCAGGGGTCCTTAACTTGAGCAGCCTGGTGAAGTTGATGAACTTCTTCTCAGAATCATTTTTAAATTCATAAAATAAAATGTATAGAATTACAGAGGAAACCAAATGTATTGAAATGGAGCCTAAAATAGAAGCCCTTCTCAAAACCATGGTTTTAAATGCATAGTGCAATACCTATTGGTGATTAAGTCACAAGTACTGCTAATACCATTGTGGTTTGTTGGCTACATTCATAATTGAAATGCAAGTTTTCAGTAAGAAATCATTAAAAATAAAAATACATTTTTTCGTATCCAGGATGATTAAAATCTATTCATAGACCCTATGCTAAATATCTCTAAAATAAACTCACAGAATGTTTGTGCGAGAAGAGATTTTATAGATCATCTAATCCAGCAATATAAAACTGAAATAGAAACAAAGGCCATTAAATCATATACTAGGATCCTGGCACATCACATATTCATGTAGAAAACCTTCTATTAATGTTATCTATGTTTTATTGTATTTTAATTATCATATTTATTCTGTTATTAAGTATTGATAATATGATTAACATGTTATTCATATCAATAAATATTTGTTAAATATTTCCCAATTACATTTTAATTTGGTTCTGTTGGCGATTCAAGAGCTGGTGGGTCATATATTTGACATATACACACCATTTTATAAAGGAGAAAAACCAAAGCCTAGAGAGATTTTTCTTAGTTACCTAGTTTAAAATGGCAGGACTTGAATCCAGATCTTCTAATCCCAGTTTGCTTATGCATATTCCTTCAGTGGATTTTAGAGATGGAAGAAGCCCCAGAACTCATCATGTCCAGCTCCTTCCAATAACAGGTGAGGAAATTAAGACCCAAAGAATGTAACTTCAAGGGACTGGCCATTAAAAAGGACAAAGCCTGGAAATTGGTGATTAGGGTGAATCTGGGAGTCTGGAATCAGGTGATAGTATCCAAGTTGACTCCTCACAGAAAAATCCCAAATTCCATTGCAAATGGAATCATTCCCAAAGCTCAAGGATTCCAGCTGATGCAGAAATGTCAGTGGTGCCCTAGCCCAAAAGCTGACTTTTCTGACAGGTCTTGATTGTGTTTCTTTGGAAGGCTTCACAGACTTGCCACTCAGCAGGTGAGTGCTTTCTTCAGTTGCTGTCTGAGGATTTCTGTGATCTGAGGAGCTGTCAGTTCTGGGGACTGAGGGTCTTTTAACAAAGCATTGCTACAATCCCAGGATGTCAGCAGCAAATAAAAACTCACTGATCTCCACAGTCTCAGCTTCAAGTCTGGTAATCCTTCCCCATCAGAAAACCCAATAATCTTTATGGGCACTGGAGTGGGGAAAGGTACTGATCATGCAAACATTACTTCTGGGTCTCTATGAATATGTGATCATCACACTACTCACAAAGCAGCTCTTTATTTTCATGAGTTTGGGTTGGTCTCCATTTTGGATGGTGGCATCCAAGAAAATGACTTCTGTGCCTAGAAAACTTTTTGGATCCCCTGAATTGGGTCTTAAACCCTTGAATGGCAGGAAAGGTTAGGTATGGTATTCTTAGAAGTTCCCTTCTCCAAAATTCTTCCCCCTTTCAATATAGTGAGGGATTAATATGATATACTGGAAATGACATTGCTCCAGAGTAAAGAAGACCACAGTTTGAATTCTGCATTGAGTGTATACTACCTTTGAGACCTTGGACTCTTATTTTATCATGCTGTGATCATTCCTATTACTTTTTCAGTGGTTTGACAAGTTTGATGGGAAGGATTCCAGCTTACAGATCTCAAGCTAGGAAAAACTTGAGAGGTCATCTAGTTGAATTCCCTGATTTTACAACCAAGAAAAATCAAAGCCCAGGAGTTTAAGTGACTTGCCTACATCACATAGGTAGTAAATGGCAGAGATAGAATTTGAACTTAGGTCCTCTGACTCCAGAGACAGAGGGCTCTTTCCATTAAACCTCATTGCCTCCAGTATAATGAAAGCTCAGGAGTTTCCTTTCATGGAACTTTTTTTTCCCTCCATTGTACCATTTCTTACTGACCTCTGGTCTCTTAAAGGTATGCTCCAAGGCCCAGAACACCACTTATCCTGCCTATCCTGTGTTCCTGTTGTATATACATAGTTGTATGCCTGCTGTCTTTCTCATTAGAATGTGAGCACCTTCAGGTCGTGAACTGTTTCTTGTCTTTTCCCCCTCCCAAATCTCCAGCCCTTAACACAGTGCCTGACGCATGATAAGTGATTAATAAATATTTATTGACTTTTTCCTCTTTTTCCTTTCATTGCATGACCATCTGATCCTCCAGTTTCTCAGCAAGGGAAGGAAGAATCTTTAAAATTCTTCAGTTTTTGAGTATCTTCCCCTTCATTCAATATTAGACTAGCAAAGCCTCAAGTCCGCCTTCTCTCCAGGATGTCATCTGTTTCTTTTTGCTGATAGTTCCTTTCCATTTTTCACTCTTTTCCACCTTATTAATTAGCAGTCATCAGCCCCATTCTTTAGACTGCATGCTTCTTGGGTGAGCATCATTTGTTCTTTCCAGTTTCTCACAGGAAAGGGGAAGAGGAAAAGATCCTAGTATTTGTCATGTTTTTATGGATATGTTTGTGTGTTTGTTCCCTCTCTGAAATCTTCCACATGATGCTCTTCTCTTTTGACCATGAATTCCTTTATGTGCCACCTCTCCTACTTCTCAATCCCATTTGATTGGCTTCTGAACCATCACTGGGATCTCCCATCACTTGACCTCCTCTGGCTACACCTGACTCTCTTTCTGGGCTGGTCTTTGTGATCAGTTACTTCAATGTAGTTCTAACTAAAACCTTTGATTCCTTTGTTCCTTTGACTTTCTGCTGCATCTGTCAATCTACAACTCTCTCATCCATGCTGTGTATTGCTGCCTGGATTGTCTTCCTTATTGATTTCATCATAGCATTCTCCTTTTCATAATACTTCAATGCCTCTCTCTCCTGCCTCAAAAACCAAAGTTAGACTCTTGCCTGACTTCTACAACCAGGTTTCACCCTAGTTATCTAATCTTATCCATAGAACCCCAGATTTAAAGCTGAAAAGGTCACCTACTACAAACCATAAGGTCATCAATCAGAGGTGTTAAGCTAAGCCTGAAAAGGGAGTATGGCCAGAACTCGATTAAAATGTAATTGGGAAATTTTTAATCAAATAAGTTAAAAAATGATACAACCTAAATAATTTGTGGTTCCCCAAGTCAATATACAGCCTGAAGGGATTCATTTCTATTTGAATTTGACTTCACTGATCTAGTAGATGCCTACATTTTACAAATATGAAGAACTGAAACCCAGAAGTGTTTACTCAAGAGGTGGTAAGTAGAAAGACAGTAGAAAGTAGAAAGTAGAAAGGCCCTCACACTACAAATCCAGTGCTCTTTCCATTCTACCCCCTTGTCTCCTTTAATCCAGAGCAACAAATGTTTGTCAAAAGTCTCTTCTGTGCAAGGCACTGAGATTACAAATACGAAATGGGAGTTCTGGTCCTCAGGGAGCTAACATTAACCTTACCACTATCACACTGGTCCTCATGTGCAGTCTTTAACTCTCATCAGGAATCTGAAATATCTGCTTTGCTTATGCACTGCCATCCCTTGAGGTCTTATTCAAATTCCACTTTTGCCAAGAAGTGTTCTCTGACTTCTTCAGCCTTTACTCATGTCTCTTAGCACTTATGTTCTGTAATGGAGAACTGTATTTATTTTGAAATTTTATGGACTCATAGTTTCACCAATGTAGGGAATTCATCCTCTGCCTGTACAGATTTCAAGCTCTATGTGTTTTATTAAATAACCTTTGAGAGTTGCTATGACTCAAAAGTTCATCGACCTCTGGCCAACATGGTGATATGTCTTCCTGAATTTATTCAGAATCCATAAAAATGATGTTTCATTTATATGGGTGAATATTAGAATCGATAACAGATGCAGTCTGCCATTGGATTTTGCTTGATAGAACTTACTTGAACTTCATGTACCACTGGCATAATTTTGGGAACCTAAGATCTTAATTCCTTGAGAGGAGATTAAGATTTTTAAGAGATAATGACTAATGAAAATAATACTGATCTGGGATTCAGGGGACCTGGGCTCAAATAAGATAATGGACTAAACATCTCCCAAAGTTCTCCTTTTTAAGGAGGGCAGGGGGTGGAGGGCGCAAGAATTGGACTTCCAGCTCACTCCATTCTCCATCTATAGCTTTTCCTGATTTACTTCCATGGATGTGTTCTCCCCCTCCCCCCCCCTTGGTGCCCACCCTTCCCCAACTTTCTAACTCCTTTTTGTATGTTATCTTCCAAGATTAGATTGTAAACTTCTACTGTCTTTTACTTATTTGCATCCCTAGCACTTAATACAGTGCTTGGTATATAGTAGAAACTTAACAATGCTTACTGAATTGATTTGAATTATCTGTAATATGAAGGGGTTAGAATAATGATAATAGCTAGTATTTTTTTTGTCACTTCAAGATTTGGCAAGAACTTTCCATGTTAAGACATTTGGTCTGTACAACAACCCTGTAAGGTAGGTTCTAGCTATCCCTATTTTACTGAAAAGGACATTGGGATTTTATAGGTTAAGTAACTTGTACAAGATCACATACTAAGTATTTTGAGACTGTATTTGAATTCAAGTCTTCTTGAGTCCCTGTCCAGTACCCTATCCACTTTATTGCCTGAATTAGTTGATCTCTTCTGTGATCAATCTGTGACTTTTATGTGTGTCTTCTACTCACTAATTGTTTTGTATAAGTAAATCATTTTTCTTTCCCAACTAGATCATAAACTTTTAGAGGGCAGGGACAACATCTTATACTTCTGTATCCATAATAATACTGGACCGACTGCATAATAGATGCTTGGATGCTCACTAATACTTGTTGATTAAAGCAACACCTTTATTTTTGGATAGTGCCATTTATTAGGAAGTTTCCCCTTACATCAATTCTAGTCCAATGAAAACCTAAAAAGGAATTGATCTCATTGATTATTGGTTTGGGTCCAACATCTTCAGAGACAACCCATTCACATTTCGATAGCTCTAACTACAAAACAAAAAAAGTTTTTGCCTAAATTGAGATACTAATGCATTGCTGGTGGAGTTGTGAATTGATCCAACCATTCTGGAGGGCAATTTGGAATTGTCTAAAGGTCTATAAGACAATATGTACTTTTTGATCCAATGATACCACTACTAGGTCTGTATCCCAAAAAGATAAAAAAAATGGGAAAGGACCTGTTTGTACAAAATATTTATGGTTGTACTTTTTGTGATGGCAAAGAATTGGGAAGTAAAGGGATGTCCTTCAGATTAGGGAATGATTGAACAAATTGTGGTATATGATGGTGATGAAATACTATAATGCTATAAGAAATGAACAGGATGATTTCAGAAAGAACTGGAAATATCTATGTGAACTGACCAAGAGTGAAATAAGCCGAACCAGGAGAATATATTCACAGTAACTGAAATAGTGTGGAATGAGCAAATGTGGTTCTTTGCTACTAATAGCAATACAATGATTCAGGACAAATTTGAAGGACTTGTGAAAAAAATGCTATTCACCTCCAGAGAAAGAAGTGTTGGAATAGAAATACAGATGAAAACATATGACTTATCACTTGTTTATTTGGCCATATGATTTGGGGCTTTGGTTTTATAGATTATTCACTTACAAAAATGAATAATATGGAAACAAAAACCTATTTAAATGGAAAGAAAAGCAAGCTTTTGCCTCGATTTTTTTCTCTGAACAATGGGAAGGGTTAGACTAGATCATCACAAGGGTTCTTTCCAGTGCTAACATTCTGTCTTCTAAGATCTCTTCCAACTCTGGCATTCTATATTTTGGGTTCTAACAATTGATACTCAGAGGTCCTTTCCAGCTCTAATGATCTAGGTCTCTTTCATTTTTATGATGACTGCATAGGTATTCTCTGTATACATGAGAATTTAGGCAGGTTTGCATGGAAACCTTCTGTAACTCATTCATAATTTGGCTTATCCTGATTTCAAAGAGAGATATAGTCAACAAGGATTTAGAGCCTGGGCTTGAATCTTGGACCTGCCCCTCACTACCTGTATAATGGACTTTAGTTTCATTATTTGTAAAATAACCTCTTTCAGTCCTAAAGTCATGATCCTGTAACTCAGCTGTACTCCGGAGGATGCTTGCTGCTCTGATCCTCCCTAAAGAGGTCATGGGAACAAGGTGCCAAGGGTGCTCTACCTCAATGCAGCCAGGACTAGCAAGGTTACAGAATGATTTTGGCAGGTTATATGCTCATGTGCACATCCATGCGTGTGTGCACACAAATGCTCATGAACATTTGGGTCAAATTCAGCCTTCTACTCTCTCTAATGAGTAAGAAAATGGGATTCCTGTCCAAATAGCTTGTTCCTAAATCAATAAAGATCAATGGCGGAAGGGGCGGCAGGGGAATATAAAAGGATTTCTCTTTGCCAGTTCTGGCTGCGTGCAGACGTTCAGGCTCCCATATTTAAAGGCCCATCCATTATTCACCCCTCTTCTGAGGCTTTAATTTCACCATAAAAACTTGCTTCAGGGAGAAACATGACACAAAGGGGCCTGCTGGGAATGGCAACCATCCCAGATGCCATGAAACCCCTCTTCACCACTTTGAACACTTCCCCAGAGATGCCAGCCTCACTGTTCTTCTTAAGCAAATTTGCATGAACAAGTAGAGCTTTTTCCTCACAAAAGTGAGGGAGTGAGGTAGGAGAGGGAATGACAACTTCTAAAGGGCTGGTGAGAAAAGCCCATGTGGTAATAGCCCAAAGAGTACTTAATCTGTGCTCAGGACCTGTCACTCCTTCTTTGCTGTCACTTGATTGGTGAATAGGCAAAACTTCTCACTCAGTCCTGAGCCACTCAGGCATTAGCCCTTTCTGCACAGCTGGGTCTCTGCAGTCATCAGGATGCTGTGTACCCTAAGACCGTGCATTTCCTATTTTGCTGCCTAATTCCAAGTCAGAATACCTAGACAGATTAATTAACCAGGGAAGAGTAACTATAACACACACACACACACACACACACACGTATGTATATAAATGTATATACAATAACCCCTGTGTGTGTAAATATAAATAAACACACATATATCTTGTTGGTCAGTTTCATGTCTGACTCTTTATGACCCCATTTGAGGGTTTCTTGGTAAAGATACTAGAATGGTTAGTTTTTTCCTTTCCTACTTCATTTTATAGATGTGTAAACAGAGGCAAAAAGGGTGACTTGACTTGCCCAGGGTCACATAGCTAGTGTCTGAGGCCAGATTTGAACTTGGAAAGGTGAGTCTTTCTGACTTCAAGCCCAACAATCTATCTATTGTACCATCTAGCTGTTGCATGTAAATATATACACATATATATAATTGTACTAAAAATTAGATTGCTAAAAAGGTATCTGATCAGTGATACATTTTTGAAATTTATTAGGCATTTTCTGTATCATTTTGCTCTATTATCCATTGTCTCCCTCATAATCCAGACAAGACTATGAAGCTCCCTTTAGGGTCTCTTTATTTCAGAACAGACACTTTTCTAGAAGTCTGACCACAGGCTCTTACTCCATTTAACTTCTGTTTTGAACTACTGGAATATTATAATCCTAATCTTGACTCTTTGGGAGGTCTCTTCAATTCATCATTGGCCATAGGATAATAGGCTTAGATTCTGGTACTTTTAACCTTTTTTGTTTGTATTATGGTAGTAATGGACCTCTTTGGCAGGCTGATGAAGTCAATGGATCCCTTCTTAGAATATTAGAAAAAAATACATGATTACAAAAGAAACCAATTATATTGAAATACAGCTATTAAAGTATTAAAAAACAAGTTCATGAACCAAAGATGAAAAAACACTGAATTAGAGGTAGAATGTACCATAGAGTCATAGTTTAACTTCCTTGTTTTATAGATAAGGACATTGAGCCCAGGTTAGGTTAAATGGTTAACCAAGGTCATACCCGTTTTTAGAGGTAGATGCAGACTATGAACCTAGGTTAATCAGCAGGAACTTACTGCTCAATTCTTTGGGAAATAAAAACTATGCCCACTTATAGCTGCAGTTTTATAATCCATAACTCATTTTATCCATTGATAAATCCTTCTCCCTACCATTTGTGCCACAGGCAGAGTTTGAGAGGCAGATTCTAATTTCCGTCATTATTTAATTTTTATACTCCTTCCTATCTCTTCTTCCTTCCTTTTCTTCCCTTTCTCCCTTTTTATTTCTGACTTCCTTTCCTCGTTTCTTCTTTACCTAATTTTACCTTCTCTCCCCCTTTCTTCTTGTCTACCTTTTGTCTCCTTTTTTCCATTTACCTTCTCTTTTTTCCATTTTTAACTATTTTTTACAATTTTCTATTTATCCTCTCCCCTCTCACCTTTTGTTTTTTTTCTCATCCCATACTTTTCTCCTCTCTTCTATTTTCTCATTTTCTCCTTTTCTCTTTCCCAATCTCTTGCTTTCTTATATTCCTTGTTTCTTTTCTCTTCTTTCAATTCACAGACTCTTCCATTTTCTACCTTCCCACACTTTTTCCCTTCTTCTACTTTTTCTTTTTTCTTGCCTTTTCCCACTCTTCCATTTCATGACTCTTTCAACTTCCCTACTTCTTGTCTCTTTTTATCTTTCTTTTCTTACCTCTTTCTCTATATTTATTCCCTTCATTTATTCACTATCTTCCTTTTCTTTCCCTCTTTTCATTCTTTTTCTCTTTCTTTATCTCCCTTTTCTTCTCTTTCATGGACTTCTATTCTTTCATTCCACATCTTTCTCTTTCCTTCCTTTCCTACTTCTCTTCTTTCTCCCTTATCTTCTTTCTCATTTCCCCCCCGTTTTTCTTTCTCTGTGTATTTTTTCCTTCTACCTTTCTTCTATTCTGGCTTTTCTCCCTTTCTTTCAAGTCACTTTCTTTGTCTTTCTTATGATACTTTTCTTCTTCCTTTTTATACAATCTCCTCTTCTCATCTCCCCCTCACTTTCTCCCCTTCTCTATGATTTCACATTATAGTTT
The DNA here is from genome assembly GCF_027887165.1 of Monodelphis domestica. Taxonomy (NCBI): domain Eukaryota; kingdom Metazoa; phylum Chordata; class Mammalia; order Didelphimorphia; family Didelphidae; genus Monodelphis; species Monodelphis domestica. The sequence goes on along the minus strand of NC_077233.1, from coordinate 179,446,653 downwards.
TCCTCCTAGAGAACATTTATGAATTGAGTTTGCTGATCCATGTTAACTCAGTAGCCTATTGTTGCCCAAGAACAGCTGCTTAGGAAGAGGCAGAGCCCCAGGAATGGTTACTGATGCTTTGTTTCCTCCCTCCATGGCACCTGAAATCCATCACTGCCTGCTGGAATCACAGTACATCCATGCTGCCCAAGCTGTGGAAGTTGGGCAGCAGTACAGAGCCACTAGGTAGTAGTAAGTGATCTGTCAAGATAACATATCAACACCACCCCCTGCACCCACACGTTCCTCATAAATATGTTCATCAGCTGCCAAACAACATCTGGGACTCCTCTTGCCTTAAACAGAAAATCATTAATTACTCTACCTTGTTTTCTAGTAATGGGCAACACTTGGCCCACATCTTTTTGTCTCTTGTAAATCAGGAAACTGGGTTTGAAGGATCCTCAAATTTCTAGGAGGTGTATATAAAAAGCTCCCAGGTTTACATCCTTTTGCACCAGTTCTGGGACTATTTGAGGGTAGGGCACAAAAAGGAGGGAAAAAGGGCAGGAAGAGGAAGAGAGGAAGGAACACAGAAGAAGTAGAGAGAAGGGGAAGAAGAGTTGGAAGAGAAAGGAAGGCAAGGAAAGGAAGAATGAATAAATGAGAAAACATTTATTAAGTAATTGCTATGTGCAAAACACAGTGCTAAGTGCTAAGGATGCAAACAGAAAAGTAAGTCAGACCTGCTCTGAAAGGACTCATATTCCAACAAGGTGAGACAACACATCTAGGAAGTTTCAGCTGCAAGTCAAATGAAAAAGATCTGTGCTCCTTTAGGTCTAGTGGCAAAGCAGATGGCAAGAAGAAATCTAAGAAAAGGCAGAAGAGGAGGGAAGTGAAAGATGAAGATTAAGAGAATGGGATAGTAGTGAGGAAAGAGGAAAAGGGAAAAAGATGCTTACTTAAGGTATTCTGGATTACTGAGTGACTGATGAAATAGAATCTTGGAGAAAGAAGTAATACATTTCTATTTTTTTTTCATGGTGTGAAAGTGAAGGGATGTATGGGAATAAGAATGGAAGTGTTGTGCAGTGGAAGGTTCAGGCCCTAGCTCTGATACCTGATACTCTGATACTTGATAGATATAACACCTATTTAAACTTTCAAGTGTCCTTCAATGCTCTTATTCTTCCATGAAGCCTTCTCTACTCAACCCAATTCATAGTGACCTCTCCCTTTTATAATACAATATTGTTGTACCATCTTATATGGTTTTCTTCTTGTTTCATTTCATTCCTCTTATTTAGACTATGCCTTCCACAAGACATAGAAAGAGAAATTCCTTTGAAAATAACTCTAGACAATATAAAAGACTTGGGAACTACTTGCCAAGAAAACAGGAAGTATTTGAACACAATTACAAAACACTTTTCATACAAATAAAATCAGATCTAAACAACTGGAAAAAAATTGCTCATGGGTAGGCCGAACTAATATAATAAAAATGACAATTCTACCTAAATTAATTAATTTATTCAGTTCCATGCCAATCAAACTACCAAATAATTATTTTATAGAACTAGGAAAATAATAACAAAATATATCTGGCAGAACAAAAGGTCAAGAATATCAAGGAAATTAATGAAAAATTAGGAAAAAAAGGAAAAATTTCCTTTTCTTTCTTCCTTGTTTCCCTTAATCTCTAGCATAGTTCTGTCTATATCAAGTGCTCAGCAAATTTTTATTGACCAATTGATAAAAATTCTGTTCATTTTTCTAAAGAGAGTCTTAGAGGAATCCAACTGAAGACACTGAGGCATAGGTCTGCAGTCAAATGCTGAGTACCAGCTAGCATTTGTTTCTCTGCAGGGTTTTAGGATGTAGAATCAGATGCATACTTCAGGGAATCAGCTTTCTGCACTCCAGAAGAATATCAGTATGAGCTTCTGTGTTGGCCCTCCACACCAACCTGGGACAGTTTTTGGCCCAATCACCTGCTAGAGGGTGCATTTATGTAGATAGGGGCAGCAAGGGACCAATGCAGTTCAGATTGATGCTGTTGGTGGCTTAGAATATTTGTCCTAGAGTGCAAGGCAATGAACTTTTCTGTCAATAGCATTTTCCATAGCTCAGTGAATAGAATGTTAGATTTGGAATCAGAAATACTTCATTTTGAATATAGCAAGATAAATAGGAAATAATTAATAGATGGAAGGCACTGGGATTAAGAAGAGTTGGGGAAGGCTTCCTGTAGATGGTAGAATTTTAGCAAAGACTTAAAGGAAGTCAAAGAAGTCAGTAGGTGAAGCATGGGGGACAGCCAGAGAAAATGCTTGGAGCCTACAGATGCAGTGTCTTGTTCATAGAATGGCCAGGAAGCTAGTGCTTCTTGGTGGAAGAGTACTTGTTGGAGAGCAAGGTACAAGACAACTGGAAAGGTAGAAAACTAGGTTATAAATGGCTTTGAATATCAAACAGTAGATTCCTAATCTATAAATTTAGGGACCATAGTAGCACCTACCTCATAGAGTTGTAAGGATTAAATGAGATAATATTTAATGACCTTTGTAGACCTTTGCAAATGAATGAGCTTATAAATGCTAGCTATATATTTATTACTAGACATGGGATGCCTGGGTGTTCAGGAAGGGACTTGTGTGAGAGCTTGTAAAGTCCTTTTTTAGGGCTTTTCCTCTACCTTTGGTGTCCATCTTTCACCCAAATCTAGTCTATAGTTTCAAGAAACTATAGCACACACATTGGCTAAACCTTGGTAAAACCATCTGGGTACTTGGGCTAACCAAGTTGAGGGTACTAGATAGACTTCAAACCAAACTATGAATTAGGCGGATGTCTATCCAAAGTATGTGAAGAATTCCCTCTGAGGAATGGATGAAATGAGAACAATTTGTTCCAAAGGGGGAAGGTGACAGAAGCAGGTAATGTGGAATGTTTAGGCCTTGGTCAGACATGGAAGATGCCAAGGCCCTCCACTGCATCCCAGGCCAATATTAGTCATCCTTACTTTTGTCTTGCCAGTGGAAGAAAGTAAGGTTGACAACTTTGTGCAATTCTGCCTCACTTAAATCCAATTCACACTCAAAGTAAGAAATCATTGGCTCTCTTCAAAACAAAGAACAATTGCTGTTTTGAGGTGGATTAGTGCCCAAGGCCCCTTCACCAAGATTTCTTCCCTTTGGAGGCTCCTCTCAGTTTTCTCTGGAAGACCTGCAAAGATTTCAGATAAATCCTATTGAGTCCTTCTATATTCTGAAATTGAGCCCAGTTTCAAAGAGAAAAGAGGAGAATGGAAAGTTATTATCAACTTTAAGTACTTTAGAGTTAAGGTCCTAGAGACTATGAAGTCTCTAGTATAAGAAGCACAAGCACACCCATATTGTTGAATTTAACAGTGAAGCTAGTTTACTCCAAGAAATTTTTGATTAAAAAAAGGAAAGCACTGGTCCTGGAGACAAGTTGAGAAAATGTATCTCTAATTTATTCAGAGATGAGAACTAGGCTGTTCCTGGCACACAGTAGGTGCTTAATAAATGATTTTTTGAATAAATGAATCAGAGTTAAAAAGGACCTTAGAGATTAGCCCTAATGTTTTATTGACGTTCAGGCTCAGAGAGGGGAAAATGATTTGCCCAAGATCCTTATTATGTGACCCTATTAAGGGTTAGTTTACAGCAAGGGTTATCAAGACAGAAAAAAAATCAAGGGGATACAGAACAAATATCCAAAATAGGGCCAGAGGCTGTAGCACATTTAAAGAGAACCCCCAGAAATAGAAGGTTTGAGGGTACCAGATATAAACAATTGATGATACAATGTTTTCTGGGGTCACTCTGATATCAAAATAAATATTCCCAGACCAAATGCCAGGACTTTGGGATCTCGGTGTCCTCACCCAGGGAAATGGCTAGAATTCATTGAGAATTATTATAAAGTTTCACAATCTTTGCCCTTTATATTTCCCATTTAATTGTGCCAAATGGGCAGCAATATTTAACAAACAAAAATCTATTTTGCCCCTTCAATGAATCTGCTCTCTGTAAAAAATATTTTTCTTTTCTTCTTAAAATTGACCATGAAAAGAAATGGCAGAGACACAGTGTGCAATCTTTCAAAGGATTAAGAGAGAGCTAACTAACATGAACCAGATCATTAGCTTTGTATTTTCTGTTCCACCTTCTGATGCCCATCCTTCACTCAGGGGGATGAGCTGGAGATGGTCCAGGAACTAAGTGGAAATTAATTTCTCAAAGACTGAGCTGGAAGTTAAGATGCATTTTGCAATCACTTACCACCCAGAGTCACTAGAAACTTGGTCCTAAAGAGTGGAAAGCAACTGGAAGCAGTCACTTCCAGTCCTCAAGGGCTTGGGGCTGGGGAGGGTTCTACACTATCTGAGATTAGAAGACGGAAATACACACACACACACACACACACACACATATTTTCTGATCAAGGGAGCTCTAAGTTTATATAGGGCAGAGGACTCTGTACTTCATATCCTTTTTCCTTAAATCATGAGGCAGTGGGAGCTAGGTGACTCAGTGGATAGAGAGTTAGGCATGGAAACAAGTAGTCCTGGGTTCAAATATAGCCTAGGACACTTCTTAGCTATATGACCCTGGTCAAGTCACTTAACTCCAATTGGCCAGCTCTTACTACTTTTCTGCCTTGGAATTGATACTTAAAAGAATTTAAGAAACAAACAAACAAAAAACCCCATAAGGAAATAGACCTGCAAGTATTCTTTAGTGAATAAAGGGCTCTATTATACTCTGTCTCCCACTAGAATATAAGATTCTTGAGGCCAGGAACTGTCTTGCTTACTTGTGATTATATCTCAGTGCCTAGCACAATGTTTGATCCTAAGTAAGCACTTCATATGTTTTTTTCCTTCTTTCATCCATTGAGGGGGATGGGACAGTAGGGAGTAGTGAAAAGAATCCCAAACTTTGAGTCACAGGACATGGGTTCTAGTCCTGACTTTGATCATGGGAAAATCATGTCACATCCTTGATCTTCATATCCTCATCTAAAACTCTTGGTTATTACTATTAAACTACTTTCCTTAAACTACATCTTTTTTTTAATTTGAAAAGAATGAACAAAATCAAGATTTATCATTATCATTAGTTGTGTGACTGTGGACAAGTCACTTCATCCTTTATTAGATGGATGAAGCAATGGTTAGAGCACTGGACCAGGCACATTAGGGACCAGACCCAATCTTGTATTTCTTGCGTCCTTTCTTTGGCATTCTTCCTGGAGAATTTAGACAATTCTTGATTTTGGGAATATAGGTAATTTCCAGTTATGTTGTGAAAGATCTATCAAAAAAGACAACTCCTGACTCTGGGAATCTGGGTAATTTCCATTTATATTGGTGAAAGATCTGTCAAAAATATTGGTCACTGAATAATAAATATATACCTTCTAGGCTATTTATGCTAAGATTTTAAAGAATATCGAGTGACACTAAAATGTCTTCTTTGTTTAGAGTCTCCATAGGTCTTATTGGTGGTGGCCATTTAGCTTTATACACATGTAGCTATTTAGTCAACAAAGCATTTAAGCTATTAAACAAGACTAGACTGCAACTGCTGTACAATGGTAAATTATGTCCTATAAGTAGTATTTGGGTCTTTAATCAGAAAATTGACATTTGTTCCATATTCATTTATATTTTCTTTATTAGAAATGCATAATTCAATGTAATATTCAAAGCCCCCAGGGCACAAAGAATCTTACCTATAAAACATTTATGCACATGGAATGCTTTTCCCTTGTTTCTCAGTCAGTACATCTGTTTTGTGATGCTACAAACTCTACTGAGTGGAGGCCCGTGGCTTGATGGAGCTGAGGCGGAGGGGCAATCCTTTTCCATTTGCTGGTGCCTTCATTTAAATTCATGCCCCCATGTCTCTGCTCCTGTTTCAGAATCATCTGATTTCTTCACTGGGGCTCGGCTTCTGGGTTAGCAGTGGGTATAGCCAATGAGCTTGTGGGCATTTCAGGTGTCCTGGTAAATTATTCAGGCTGTCAGGACCAAAAGTGGTTGTTAAGATTTGTTGTAATTATAATGATGTTATTAATAGCTTGTAATAGCTTGCATTTATATTGTATTTAGTGTTTTGTGGTATTATATTTAGTGCTGTATAGTTACAAAAAACATTTCATCCCCATTCTTTCATTTGATCCTAAAACCTATTCTTTGACCTAGATAGTGCAGATTTTAAACTCCATTTTCCAGATGAGGAAATCAATGTAGTCCTTTCTGTTACACTACATTTCCCGGTAGGTCCCCTTCCCTTTCACTACCTTAGTATAGACCCTCCTGAAGTCTCACCTGAGCTTTTGAAATACCTGACTCCTATTCTGGTTCCCTGCCTTCCAGAAAGATGAAGTAATTTTGTCTTTTTCCCAGCACATACCAGAGCAAATCAGACAGGACTTGGGTCTTGGGCAGCGTGTGTGTGTGTGTTTGTGTGTGTTTATGTGTGCATGTAAGTATAGTTTTCTTTCCCTCTCCCTCAAAGGATTCTTAACCTGGACTTTGTGAACTTAAAAATAAACCCTTTTTATTTCAGTATAATGAGTTTTCTTTGCAATCCTATATATTCACTTTAAACATTTTTTTTTGAGAAGGGGTCTATTGACTTCCCCAAGCAGTCAAAAAGATCCACGATAAAGACAAAGTTAAGAATCTCTTCTGTCCACCAAAACTCAAGGGGATAATGTTAATTACTCTTCTAAAGAGAGGGGAACTATAATTTGAAAAGAACATTAGACCTATGGGCCTCAATTTCCTCATATGCAAAATGGGAATGCTATTAGCTGTAGTATTTATATCACAGGGTCATTCTGAGGCTTAAATGAAGTCATAGGATCATGGATATAGAGCTGGATGGAGTCTCAGAAGTTGTATAATCCAATTGTCTCATTTTACTTTTAAGAAAATTGAGGTCAGAGGATTTTAAGTGACTAGTCCTCCCAACATCACACTGGTTATATCTTTCAGACATGCGATATAAACCCAGTACTCTTTATTTATGATGATTGACCAATTAATGAATTTAGTATAAAATACTTCCAAACTTGATCAATGTCAACTTTTTAAAATACAGAAAATAAAAAGCTCTCTTTAAACTCAAATTTCAAAGATCTCAAGGGCTCTTCTTTCCTCCAAATTTCATTCCTCTCAGCTACAGAGAACTACTGTAATAATAATTATTGTAAAGATGATACCCAGTTGGGTCTTTTGGAGAGTTTTATTCATTTTGAGGCTCATGTTAGTATGAAAGGTATCCAGTTCCACTCACCCACAGTCATTTGACCAGTGGATAAAACAAATGTTGAAAGAACATTCAACTCCTTGAGTCTAATGTAGGATACTGCTCTCAGAGGTAGCACTTCTGTGGCATGATTTGAGCATATCACAAGGCCTCTTTCCTAGACATAAACATCTCCCTAATCAGCCTATCATAGGGCCCGAGAACTTCCTCCACCCCTAGATTGCCTCCTTGGCTGTAGCCACATTAACTGATTCATAGAATTTGATTTGTCTTACTCCCCTATTCATACTTAATAAATCCTAGCAGAGAGCAAGGAATGGAGAACATGAGATACCAGCCAGATGAGTCCAAATAAGAAAGAGACCCCTTCCTTTCTTTTCCTTGATATTGGATGGGTACCAGGATAGCTCTATGGCTGTCTACTTGCCATCCATCATTCTTGCTACATGGCCAGATCATGTTCTCCTGTCATACAATTCCTTGATGATGCTCTTTACTCCTGTTCTGCAGAATTCTTCTTTGATTATATATTGCTGTCTGGTCAACTCACCATGTACCCTTTTCTTCATTGCCTTCAGTCTGATGCTCATTTTTGGTTTTTCAGAAACAAGCCACCTTATAGCAATATAAATATTAGCATTGAATATTATAATAGTAATACATTCATATGACAATGTTACAAGTAATATTATAATATTATGTTATAATATTATTGTAATAATATTACAATAAAATATTAGTATTGAAAAAGATACTTTTTGCTTTCACTGTAAGCATGACTTTGCCATTTCTCCAAAGCAATCTATCCCACTCTCCATCTTTTTTCCAACTCTAGGCCCAGCTCATTCTCCATCTGTAGTTTGCCCCAAATAAACATATATTGTTTTAGGCAAGCTCTGTAGGGTTTGTGTCCAAATACATACTGAAATCTGGGCAATATATTTTTTTATCCACTTAGTTTTTTTCTGTATGGATGGACAAACTAAATAAACTCCTTTGAGTGATAACAGATGGCTTTCAGAAGGAAGCCTGTCATGTTCTGAGGCTCAAGTCACAATGTCCTTAGAACAGGCACATCTGGAGGACTTCACCATCTGCAGGGAATTCTTTTTTGACCTGGATTATCTGCTGGATTTCCTTCAACCCAGTGGTGAGTGTCTTTATCAAGATGACATCTCCCTGCGTGTGTCTTTCCTGGCACTTATATCCAAGAAGTTGAACAGGGCTATTTTCAGTTGTTGTGTCTTCTGGGAAACTTGGAGAGTCTTGATGTATGAATGGGAGATGCTGTGCTGTACACGAGCCTATCCGTGACATTTTGTTTTGCTGAATCAAACACTTGTTTTTAATCAACAAGTAATGAGCACAAAGGGATCTTTTTGTTTCTTCATGCTCTTACCATAGAAGATGGTAAGATGGTAAGATGTGGCTCATTGTAGGGTTCTGTTTGTGAAAGCCTGCTTGTCCTCTACAATTACTACTACTACTACTACTACTACTACTACTACTACTACTACTACTACTACTACTACTACTACTGCTGCTGCTGCTGCTGCTGCTGCTGCTGCTACTACTATTACTACTACTACTACAACAACTACTACTACTATTATTACTACTACTACAACTACAACTATTACTACTACAACTAAAATAATAACTACTCCTACTATTACTACAACAACAACAATAACTACTACTATTATTACTACAACTACAACTATTACTACTACTACAACTACAACAACTACTACTATTACTACTACTACAACTACTACAACAACATCTACTACTATAAACTACTACTACTACTATTACTACTACTATAACTACTACCATTACTGCTGCTACTACTACTACTACAACTACAACTACTACAACTACAATTATTATTACTACAACTACTACTACTATTACTACTCATACAACTACAATAACAACAACTACTACTACTACAAACTCTTCCTACTACTATTACTACAACTACAACAATAACTACTATTATTATTACTACAACTACAACTATTACTACTACTATAACTACAACAACAACTACTACTATTACTACTACTACAACTACTACCATTACTGCTGCTACTACTACTACTACTACTATTACTACTACTATAACTACTACCATTACTACTACTACAACTATAACTACTACAACTACAATTATTATTACTACAACTACTACTACTATTACTACTCATACAACTACAATAACAACAACAACTACTATTACAAACTCTTCCTACTACTATTACTACAACTACAACAATAACTACTACTATTATTACTACAACTACAACTATTACTACTACTATAACTACAACAACTGCTACTATTACTATTCATACAACTACTACAACAACATCTACTACTATAAACTACTACTACTACTACTACTATTACTACTACTACAACTACTACCATTACTACTACCACTACTACAACTACTACTACTATTACTACTCATACAACTACTACAATAACAACAACAACTACTACTACTACAAACTCTTTCTACTACTATTACTACTACTACAACAACTATTCCTACTATTACTACAACTACAATAATTACTACTATTATTACTACAACTACAACTATTACTACTACTACTACAACTACAGCAACTACTACTATTACTACAACTACAGCTACTACTGCTATAACTACTACAACAACAACAACAACCACTACTATTAATACTATTACTATGACTAGTACAACTACTACTACTAAGCTGCAGTACTATGATCCTCTAAAGTTTGTAAAATACTTAAATATATGATCTCATTTGACCTTCACAATAATCCCATGAGGTAGGTGCTATTATTATTCCCATCTTACTTTCTAGGATGTCAGCAACTAAATGTCCATGATGGTTTAACAATATTTCTGGCACAGAAAGGTTAAACTTCAGGAATTCTTAATTAGGGGTTACTGAAATTCTTTAAAAAATTTTTGATAACTATTCAACATAATTGGTTTCTTTTGAAATCCTATATATGTAGCATTTAAAAACATTATTTTCAGAAGATTCTTTAGGTTTTACCAGATCACTAACAGGGGTTCATGATGTAAAAAAGGTTAAAAAAACTATGGATTAAATAATTTCCCTGAATATTATATAAGAATATAATTATAGAACCAGGATTAAAACTTGTTTGGTTCCCTGGACCTGTAGTCTTTTAACCTTCTCAACTGGGGCCTCTTAACACAAATCCTTAAGTTGAACTCTGCTTCCAATGCCAGCATCACACCAGTCTCTATGGGAGCCTTGAGACAGTAGTTCATTGATTCAGTGTCAGATTAAAGTTGATGGAGGTGGAGGACAAGTCTCAGGTGGGGATGGAGTCCTGCAGGTCACTTTCCTTGAGGGGACTGAATTCAACCTTATCATTTCTCTTTCACCATTTCTGACTTTTGAGCATGCAGCAAGACTGCCTCTCCATGTCGGTTCATTCTGCATTAGGACACTTGAGTAAACAGAGTACGTCTGTGCGTTTGGTTGGGTTTTACTAATTGAATGGGATATTTCTGTTTGAAGCCCTCCCGGCAATTGTGGCCTTGCTGCCCCCTCCGCTTGTCTCCCTTCCAATTACTGCTCTGGATTAAATGGATTCATTTGTAGCCACTGGCAAACATGCCCAGTTGGCAGGGCATCATTCTGCTCCAGTGACAAGAGCTATAAAAAGACCATTATTTTCATTACCATAAAGAATGGCATGTTGATGATGGAGCTTGGTTTTCAGAAAATAGGCTGCAGTTTTCATTGTCTTTATTCCTTAGCCAAAGAGAATTGGTGGTAAAAACTGACCATGTGAGGCAGCAGAGAGGCCAAGTGTTCTTTTGTCTGTTGCTCAAAGGTCCAGTTGTAGCAGTCAGGGATGATTTTCAAGTGATTCATTCTGTCATGGGATGCCCTGAACCCAGAACCTATGGCTGGGGCTTCAGTGGATGAAGCTAGCACAACCCAGATCTTGGTGCAGTTTTGTCAGGATAGGTTTCCCAAGTTTTTCAGGTAGAATTCTTTAGGGGAGAACCCCATATCCATTCAGTAAGATACCAGCATGTTAATAAAACACAGGCTTGCTGTTACCCACACATGAATCAACTCCCAATGCTTTTACTAAAAGTCTCTCTGTGTCGAAGAGTGCAGTATAAAGGGATTTGTGCTGCTCTTATTCCCAAGGAGCATATGGTCTAAGACCTATCTACCAAAAGAAGCTTGGATTGATTGTTTCTCACTTTCTCTCTGGATATTTGGGATGTGCTGAAGACAGAAGCCTATAGGTAGATATACAGATACACACATGCACACATGAATGCAACCGATAGGGTAGAGGTTGGCACCTCCTTTCAAAGGTAAGGGTCCAAGGCTCTGACCCTAGGCAATTGTCTCTCAATTCATCTTTTTGTCTTAAGAATCTTCCTGCTTCAATTGTTATTGTTACTACCAAAGCAATTTTCTAAAAGCACAAATCTAAATCTTTTCATTCCATCTCCCCTACATACCTCCCATGCACTAAATTCCAGGGGATCCTCTTTATTTTTAGGATCAAATATAAATTCTTCTTTTTGGCATTTAAAACTCTTCATAATCTGCACCCTGCCTACTTTTATAGTCTTCTTACATATTATTCTCTTCTATTCAGTCAGCCATGAATGGCCTATTTCCTTTTCTTCAGGTGATGTTCCAGTTCCCATTTCTGTGTTTTTGTACTTTCTGTCTCTTGTACCTGGAACATTCTCATTCCTCACTTCTGTTTTTTTTAGAATCTATGTCTTTCCAGACTTGGCTGGATTCTCCCCTAGACATTAGGGTCTCCTACTCTAATATTACCTTTATTTATTGTATATAGCAATTGATGTATATTTTTTCTCCTTCTATGAGAATGGAAGCTCCTTGAGGAGAAGAACTAATTTTACACGTTCCCCTCCCCCTTTTTTTATCTTAGCTGTTAGCATAGTACCTGGCATGTAATAAAAGCTTAATAAATGCTTGTTGTTTGTTTGCTTGATTTTAATGGGAGAGAGAATGATCATATTAACTAACTCATAATATGTGTTTGAGTAGGTGGCATGCTCAAGCAGGTCAGAGTTTTGGGTGGAAGTCATGGGGAAAAGCCACATAAAAAAGTGGCAGTGTCACAGAATCACAGTATCTTAGAATTTAATGGGACTTCACAGACCATATAGTATAATCCAAAGCAGAACAAAACTTCCTTTGCATTTATATTCAGTAGTTGTCTTCTACCATTTAGTGAGTTCCTACCATGAGGGGAAGCCTACTACCTCTTCATGAAACACTTTTGGATAGCTCTTATTGTTAGGAAGTTTTTCTTGACATCAAACTCATATCTTCCTCTTTACAACCTCCACCCATTGCTCTTCATTCTGGGGCCAGGAAGAATAAGCCTAATCCCTCTTCTATGTGACAATCCTTTAAATACTCTTTCCTATCATGATGGCAACAGACAGCCCATGGGCCATTCTAAGTCAGGGCTTTCCCTCTTTGGACCAGATACTGAAGGGTGAGAACTTCTGCTCAACAGATCATAGTGTCACTTTCTCCTCCTTTGGGAGGAAGACACAGGTCTGAGCCAACTCCTCCTTCCATGCCAAATTGCAGTCAATTCCTAATGGGACCTTTCACTGGCAACAATCCCAGGTGGCTTTGAAAGTCAGTACTCTAAAAAGCATGATCTCTCCTTTGTGCAGTCATGCTCATTCCCCCTTCGTCCACATCTAAGGATACCTATAGGCATAATAAACCTGACAATAAGCAATGTAAAGGAAGCATGAGAATAGGAATTAGGAGACCTGGATTCTACTCTGGTTAGATTCTGGATCACTGTCACTTGCGTATATCTCTTAAACTTCCTATGCCTTAGTTTCCTTATCTGTAAAATTGGGGTAATACCTCTTATTCCATCTAACTACAGATATTGTTGTGACGATAAATTTGATATAATCTACATGAAATCCCTTTGAAAGATAGAAAGCACTAAAAAATGGGAGCTATTGTTATGGAATAGTTTTAGATTCCAGGGTTCTCTTCCCTTAGCTCTAACACTTAAGCTGGAAAGGGGAACATCTGATATCATCTCAATTTGTTAAGATTGACACTATTACTAAACAGTATAAATATCTATATATGTATATGATATCTCTCTATCTCTCTCTATATGTGCTATATTATATTATTTTGGCGGGGCACCATAACTGTCTACAAAACCATCCCCCTATCAAAATAAAGTGGAAAGGTAATGGGAAAAGGGCCCATCAACATGATGGCATATATTACTTGTTATAGGTTGATAGAATGATAAGAGTTTATAAGAGCTAAAAGTCCTTTTATAGTTCACTTGACACAGCATTTTAAGAATTAGAAGGAATGTAGAACTAATGCACATACTTCCATACTCCTAGAAGTAGATTGATATTCCTCTCTAAAATTTAGAATCTTATATAATAGACCACCAAGCTTACTGTTTCCCAGTCTTCCCCCTTCTCTGGCACACTCTTTCCCTCATCTTTAAAAAAATTAATAGGAGTCTCAGCATCAAGAAAAACACATTTTGTATTGTTATTCCTACCCTGTGGTCAAAGACTTTGTTCCTTCTCCTTATCATTGATATGCCTTTCCCTCCTTCTCTCTACCACATCTTCAAGGAATCTTGTAGCTTTGGGCAAAGGAAATATTCTTTCTCAGGAAAAGTTTTATTCCCCAATCTAGTCCATCCATCTCATTTAATCGCTGAGGACACTAAGACCCAGATTGGGCAAGTAATTTATCCCTGGCTACACAACAGTTAGTGGCAGAGCCAGGACTAGGACCTGAATCTTTCAACTTCCAGGAAAGTGATTTTTCTATTTTTACAACACTAATGACTTCTCATAAATTATGCTTCTTTTATGAGTGGTGGTGATGTTGATTTAAAAACAAATTGTATCACAAGAAAGACCTCCAGTTTCGAAAAAACTTTAAATATGCCTCCCTCAAAGGGTTAGGCTATGCCTGTATATAAGCTCTCTGATGGTGATAAAAATAGTGAGTTATGTAGGCTGATACTACATTTAGCCCAAACTAATCTCTTGGGGAATGAAACAATCTCTGGAACCTGGAGACCTAAACAAGGACAAAAATTCAGATTGGGATTTCTTTTCAAGAGGGGAAGCCCCGCCAGTCAGTTGGCCTCAGAGCCAGAAAAACAACCTAATTTCAACTCGGGTAGCTATTTAGAAACAAACGATTTTGATGAACATAGGAGAACCCTCAACTGGGTTTACTACTGATTGTAGTAGTAGTCTCTCTGTAACCGAGGATTGTCTTTGTTTGCACAAAGACACTTGTGTGTGAAGGAGATTTAAGTGGAAAAGTCAGTGCACAGAGACAGTCCCACTCTCTCGGCGTTGGAAGCCTGGGTCCAGTGGCATGAAAAGTCGTTACACCTGGAGACTTCCTCAGCTGCATTGGATGGCCATGTTGTCTTTTGTGCTCTATCACGCCCTAAGCACTCCACAGTGCCTTGCTGCATCGCCATCTCAGCCGTTGAACCTTCTTGTTGGTTTCTTCTGCCTGTTCTGCCAAAACGGTCTTTACATGCTGGGTGAGCAAAGCCCTGGTTCACCAGGGTCAATGACCCAATGGCTACCCTCACAAGGTTTAGCCAGCCTGGGGTGTGGCCTCTGCTGCATGCTAGCAGCTTCTAGGAGTGAGAGCTGGGTGTCAGGTGAGGGTCAGAGGTTGGAGAGCTGCCCTAGGAGGGCACAACAAGCCCTCCATACCAGAGATACTCCTCCTCCCTGAGCACCCCATACACCCCTGTACTGATTGTACACAACAGCTATTATTCACCCAATAGAACTACATGGCAAGTATTTGAAATCCTCTGCCAACAGCTTTTGAAAGAGAATCTACCATGTTGATAACCTGAAGTTAGAAGAAGAAAGAAGAGAATTATTTCCCAATATTTAAAAGGTTGAATGAATATTTTTGTGTCTTCGGGGGACAGAACAGAGCTCAATGGGAGGAAGTTAGAGAGAGGCAGGTTGCAGTACAATAAGGAAGAAGTTAGTAACATTTATCTGTCATGTGAAGTAGTGAATTCCATATTAGTAGAAGTATTCTAGAAAAGGCTGAATGGTCACCTATCAGGAATTCAGTTGAGGGGGCAGGCTGGGTAGCTCAGTGGATTGAGAACCAGGCTCAGAGATGGGAGGTCTTGGGTTCAAATCTGGCTTCAGATACATCCTAGCTGTGTGATTCTGGGCAAGTCACTTGATCCCCATTGCCTAGCCTTTACCACTCTTCTGCCTTGGAACCAATACAGAGTATTGATTCCAAGATGGAAGGTAAGGGTTTTTATTTTAAAAAATAATAAAAAAAAAGAATTGAGTTGAGATTACAACATTAGGTAGGGGGGTTTGACTAAAAGGTCTTCAAGATCCTTTCTAATCCTTACTAATATTCTGTGACTGTGATTCAGCCATTTACCTGATAGCCATTTAGTTAGTAAAATACTATGTGCAAAACACTTTGTCAAGGTGCTGATGGAGACAAAAAGATGATTAAACTATAGTTCCTGCCATCTTAGAGTTTACATCCTAGCGGGGGGGGGGTATAACATATAATATGCAATACTATACAAAGCAGCATCATAGCCCCTCTCACCTGTAGACTCCTGGAAAACTATAATAGCTTTAAGACATTTTGTGGCTCAAAAACTATCGTTCTCAGTCACCCTCCAATGTGTTCTTTAAGAAGGCAGAGGACATGCTAATTCAAAGCAAAGGATATTGAATGAAACAGCACAGAAAATTAAATGGTAAGAAAAGAGTCCCCTTATGCACATATGTAGTATGTTTTCCTACAGATATAACTACTATGAGTAGAGAAGGCAAAACACTTATACCAAAGGAATGTGCATGAAAAAGCACACAGTTTATGGGCCAGAACAGCCATAGTGGGCATCCATATGGGGACATAAGTGTACAGGACAAACATATGGCTGGAGACACTCACACCTCTGGAATAACAGAATTACCAGTGTCCTCCAGAAATGTCATTGAACTTCTCTCCACTAGACTTTGGCAAGCATTGTGGTATCTCTGATGGATATATCTGTATTCTTCTTTATCCTCCATCACATTGTGTTTGCAATTTCTTTTGTTGTATCTCTGATGGTTTCATAATTACTGGTCTGCTCTTTGCTATTGCCTATTTATCTTTAGGTATTTAACCTCTTCAACACTATTTACTACTAAACCATGCTACTGTTTTCTGGGGTGCAACTACTACTGAGCCTCCCTCTGGCAAGGGAAGTCTAAAACTCTTTTAGTGCATAGACTAAGGGTTTGAGGTACCATATTCAGTCAGGCAGTGAAGAGAAGTCATTAGAAGTCTCTTACTAAGATTAGGTCTATTTTTCCATCTGTTTTTCTTCTGGTGCTAAATCAAAGTCCCTGGCCCAAGGCAGCCATTTGACTTGCGGCAAGGAAATTGCTTTTAATTCTCATCAAGCCTCTGATTATCAGTTCAAAATCCAATTCAGAGACTCCAGACTCAACAAAACTATCAAAGAGATGTGTGATTGGCATTCAAATAAACAAGGGAGCAATGGGCAAAAGAGCTAGGTGAAGTCATTATGGTCACACTTTTATTTCTATTCCACCTTCCTGCCTTTGTCATTCACATCTACTCCTGATAAAACTGCTGACTTTTTATGGCCAACATAAACACTGCTAATTTCCTTATATAATAAATGAGGTGTAAAAATAATGTATCAAGAGCATATCAAGGTTTTATAGGTAAGATAACATTTGAACTGGGTCTTGAAAAATGGTTTGGACTTCAAAAATCATAGTTGGCAGGGGTGGGGTTGTAGGGAAGGGCATTCCAGATATAAAGAACATTATGTAAGGACACAGAAATTGGAAAATGCTAGGCATTGGATAGTCCATTTCTGTAGGCCACTAAACTTCTTTGGGCCTTGATATCTTCATTTATAAATGAAGGAGAGAAATGGGTTAGATTATCTCTAAGAACTAAGATCTTTCTGTTAAGCCTTTGGCTTAACAGTTTCTATGATGAAATGAGACAAATGAATCCTTGTTGAAAAGTATAGTCATGGTTAGTGATGGTCAGTGCAAAGAATAACAGCTATCACTCCAGTCTATATTCTTTCCCAGGTCTGAGGATACACAAACATTTGTGATAGTTGCTGAGAGCTTATTTTATCTCTTTGAATTTTGTTGACCAGGGTTATCTTATTATTCAAGTCTCAAACAAAAAATTTCTAATGCAACATTTTAAAGGTTCTTGGCACATTTCTCCTGGAAAAAATATTTTGGCTTGAGTAAATCAATGCTCCAATAATGTGTGGTTTGTATAAGAGAGAGAAAAGACAGATAGTAGTTTTTTTGCAAAACATTACATTTACTTTGGGAAGTAGATATTGCTACTGATTCAGGATCCTTGATCTAGAACCAGAAGGAAAATTGTTTAACCTCTTCATAACAGATTTAAGGAAACTGTGGTCAAAAGGGATGAAATAACTTGCCCAAGATTACCAAGGCATTAAGAAGCAGAATCATGCTTTAAACTCTGTGACTACAAGTTCAACATTCTTTTCTCTGCACCATTGGCTTTGGTTTCTTCTCCTAGCAGTGAGCACAGGCTGCCCAAACCTTAATCACTTACATGCTTTAATCCACTTCCTTTTGTGGCTAAAGATATCTGTATCTATATCTATATTTATATCAATATCTAGATCTATGAGAGAGCGGAATAGAAACTCCTCTGATCCTCATGGAGATTGAGCTTAAGTACTTGGCCTCACCAGAAAAGGCTCTAATACCTACACATGGATGGGTTTGTTTCCTCAGATATTGTAATTAGGGTCAGTGGTTAGTCTTGATGCCTCCAGTACCTTTACGATTTAATAGGCAGGTGATGTCAATGACATTAACAGAGATATTTGCATTGTGATCAGGAAGAAAAAAATAAGTGCCGATACATATGATGGGATACCCTGGCTTCTCAAAAGGCCCCAGCTGTCTCCTCAGTGTTATTTTCCTTCTCTCTCTATTGGCAAGTTAACAAGGGCTTTTGGTATCCATCCTCCAAGAGTCCTTTCTTGGTCTTCTTTGCAAAAATTGTCTTATCTCCTCTTTGTAGCTGCCAAGAACTCTCTTTGTCCTGTAGGGGCAGAGAATTTTAACTTCCCCTATCTCTTCTGTGGATAGAACCCAGACTGCTAATCCCTTCTTGCCATTTCCCTAATCTTCCTCATCCTGGAGCTCTGGGGAAGATAGAACCAGAATCATATCCTTGCAGCCCTCACACTTGAGCTCATTCTTAGAGCTGGGAATTTTCCAAGACATCAGCCCTAAAATCCTAGACATTTGCCAGAACTGGTGAGAGAAAACACAACCAAACAAATTGGATTTCTGCTGGCTGAGCTCAGGGAAGCAGGTGGCACAGACTCAGGGCCCCTACACCAATGGGGAAGTGCCAGCAACAACTGGAGGGGACCAAGTGCAGTAAAGGATAGAACTATGCCAATGACTAGTTCCAATGCTGATTGCATGCAGGCCCCTGCCTTCTCCTCTCCCTAGCTCAGTTCTCCACGCCTCACCAGCCAAAGTCCATTACCACACTGTTGGAGGAAGAGTGAGAGATAGTACACATATGTGCTTTTTCTCCCTTCCAGACCATGGTGAATCTATGGCCCCAATTACTTTAATCTTCAGTCCAGGTTGTCTGGCAAAGAGGAGATGGGATCTGGGGAAGCAAGTTGGATTCCTTTAGTGGCGGAATGCCATATTCCTCCAAGTGGTCTTGGATCTCAGACAAACAGACCCTCCTCTAGTTAAAAACCCCACTCTCCATAGCACTTCCACTACATAGAGTTTTTTAAAAGCAAAGGATGAAAGAAAAAGAAACTTCACATTATTTACCAATTCTGCTTAAGAACTTCTAGGGAAATAGATCTCAGAGGAAAACAGTGAATCCTAACAAGAGCACACACTGAGACCCACATATAGTAGAAAATACACACACACACACATCTAAATACACACAGACACATGCATTGAAGATACCAACACATCCTAAGACATAGAAACACAATAAGTAGACAAACACACCAAGACATAGAAAGCCAGCTATAGCTACATATCATATACATACATGCAACATACTCAACTCATCTATGGTCTCTAATTAAATTTTATTTTTCAAGTTAGTTTTTAAATTTTTATTCTGAACATGAACATTAAATAGAATAGACATCTGTGTATACACAATACACATAAATATATGCAGATACATGTATATGTATGTATAGAATTGTATGTGAAATTCTGACTTGCTTTTCTTTCTTAAGAATAAAATACGTTCAGCCTGAAGCTTTCAATGCTGTCCTGTCTGTTTGGCCTTCTTTCTGACCTTCTTTCTGTTCTTTTCTCTCAATTTTTAAAAGGACGCATCAGTGACTCTTTTCTTTCTTTTCTTTTTCTTTTTTGCTACCCTATCTCATTCTCCCCTTGTCTTCTCATTCCATCTAAAGGAAAAGCAAAGTCCTTATAATAAATTTACAGGATGTTCCAAAAGTCAGTGCAATTTTAAGCTACTAAAACTTAAAGTTTAAAGTTAAGTAAAACAAATTTCCATATTGGTTGTGTCTGAAAATGTATTTCTCATTCTGCATCTTGTATATCCTTTTAATTTGCTAATCTTTGTCACTCCCGGGGAAGTATTTGCAGTTCTTAGCCACAGGCCCCTAAAAGCTTGGACATCAGCCTTACTATCTGGTCTTTGAGAACCCCAATGCCCATGATTTGATCTCATAAAGTTAGCCACACCAATCAGGGGCCCCAAATGAAAAGTTTTCTTTGTCTTTTTTTTTAGGTGGCTAAAATGGGGAATTCTCTGCACTTGACCCTACAAAGATAAATATCTTTGCAGCTAGTACCCTTCTTTGGGACAGCAAGGGAGGGTGAAGTTTTAAAAAGGCATGAGTTGGGCATACTGAATTTATGTCCCCTCTACCCCCCACTCTATGACCAGTTTACTTTGGGAAGGGCTTTACTTAAATGCTGTCAGATTATAGCTATGGACCTTCCCTTCCAGACCATCTTACAGATCTAGGTAGACTGATTGGTGATGTTTGAGCAGGAGGTTGGGATAAGTACAATTTTCAACTTTCTGGGCAAATAGGATTGGCTACTCAGATGAGAGGAGGCATTGCGTATGCGTCCACATTAAGCAGGGAAGGCAAGCGTTCCCATTTGATGTTTTGGGTATAGCTTTTGAAACGTGACATTGACAAGATGACCGATAGTGCACAGAGGTGTTAGATGTCAAGAAATCTCAAATTTGGGGCTGAGGAAGTAAGAATCATTTTGATGTTGTCATCTGAGACATGGTTGTGATGTTCCTGGTGGTACCTCTGGCCATTGTTATTTTTATGTCAGTAGACCTACTCTGAAGTGTGTCTGACATCACCTCCATGTTGCATGAATTATACTTTTAAAAGATTGTATTGTTTTATGTTATTATATTTTAATTATTCATAGTAAGTTCTTCCTCTGTAGCTGATGGAGGTCAGATTTTTAAAAAGAGTGTTACAGCAGTGAAAAAATCTCTTGAAAACTTTGGAGGCCTTGCTGACATGGGGTGAAATGTGGTAAGGGCTCTATCTTATTTATCTAGAATGAGGTAGTTTGCCTTTATTAAGGGGGCAGGGAGATTGTATTTGGTGTTCACTTCACCTGGGGGACTAGGCCCAAATGAGTGTTTTGGTTTTCTTTTTTGTGGTAGTCTGAAAGTTTTATTTTTGTTTTTTAGCAAAATTATGATTGCCTTTATTCTTCCTGACCAAGTATTGCTGTGATATCTGTGGAATGGAATAGTATTTTATTTCAAATTAATTAGAATTTTAGCTTTGTTAATCCTTATTAAAATCATTTATCCTTATTAATCTTATTGGAAATAAAGTTTTTTTTCTTTATTATATTTTATGGTCTCCAGATGCTTCCTTATATTCTAATGTTAAGCGTTAATCATTCGACTGGCTTGAGAGAAGATTGGTCCAGTAGACCTGTCCATATATTAGGGATCCCTAAAAAATCTGATATTGGTGGAGTCTCCCAATATCCATACAGATATTCCAGAACAAGCAGATCATGTCTATCTTCCTTGGCTCTGTGCCACTAAAGGTAAGACTGCCTCCTTCAGGCAAATCTCCAGGATACCAGAGGATCTACCAGTTTAGATCTCTTCTCTGGTATTTCCCTTAAGGATGAGGAGAATCAGGGAAGATTCTTTTGGAGCCAGGTGGCAAATGGAATGGATCTAGGGTCCTAAAAAAGAAAGAAGCAGAGCTATATGGGTGGCATTTGGGCTCTGCAACAACTGACTGTGGAAAGGGCTGATTTACCACTTAAACCTTAGGAGATTGAATTATGACTTGGGCCTGTTTCTGACTCTAAACTTTAATGGAGTGAGACTACTAATCAATGTGGGCCTTATTCAGGGTACATTTGGGTTGGGGTCTAATGCCGCTTCTCCCTCCAATTTTTTCCCAAAGACAAAAGTTCCCAACTATGAGGTTTTAGCATTGTTTGTTTGTTTTTTTTAAATGAGGTGGCAGGGAGGGGTGTGTGTGTGCAGTGGTCAATATATTAGGAAATGCCCTGAACTAAAAGTGCCTCATGGGAAAAGGGAGAAATAGACAAGTTCTACCATCAGTACTCCCCCATCTCCCCTTTAAGGGGTCTCCTGTAAAGATCCAAGGCACCTCATGCTGCCTTCTTGTTATGTACAGACTACTGTTGATTGGGAAGATCACCCATTCTTGCCTAGGGGCAGCATTCTATTGTTTTCATTTTCATGTTTCTACTCAACTATCTAAATGTACCCATCTTGCATCATCCCATTCATTCAAGATCTTGGTTTCCAAACTAATCCACATGAATGAATTCATGAAATATTTGGTACAGAATAAAGAGAGCTCCTTCTGGAGTTGGAGGAGTGAGGTTCAAATTTCAACTCCAGTTTCTCATTACCTGTGTCACTGAGGACAAGATACTGAACTTCCCTGGGACTTAATTTCCTTATCTGTAAAATAAAAAAGCTGGATGTAAAATAATGAAGCTGGCTTTTGAGATCTCTTCCAGATCTAAATCTATGATCTTATGATTGCTGGATATCTACATTTTGATTCAGGCCTTCTGGGAAAATCACCCACACCCCAAAAAGAGACTAGTAGTGGGATTTATTGCTTGGCCTTACTAAAGACAGTTCACAGCAAGGTAATAGCTTAGCCTGGCTTGCTGCTGCAAGAATGGAGATGATTTATGGAGGTCAAAATTTCAGAATGATTGTGAGTCTAAGGGGACAGAGGAAGAAGTCCCAAGCAACATTCCTTGGATGTGTCATGAAGTGACTCCAAACTTGGGATGGGCTAAAGGGGGCCATGTTGGTCACATGCAAATCACAAACAACATCAACAATGCCACTGCAAGGTAGGCACTTAGTAAAAGTAAATGCTAGAAGTCAATTTCGGGATTATCTAGTGCATGCCCTCATGTTACAATGTGGGAACTGAGGCCCAGGGAGGTTCAACAACTTGCCCAAGGTCACACAGGTAATAAGTAAATGGACTTGGAATTGAACCTTGGTCCTTTGATTCCAAATCTAGTGCCCTTTTCTACTATGCCATGAGGCCCTGATTCACTGATTTAACAAGTACATATTAAATACCTGATATGTATTTCCTAGGAATAAGCAAGTGGATGAAGAATGCTCACTGTTCCATGCTATGTAGTTGGATAGATGGTCTAGAGAACTGGTTCATCAATACATATATTTTGGAAATATGCTACAAATAGACGATGAGTTGGGCCCATGATTGGATTGAATGACAAAGTGGGCTAGAATGCCTTTGGGGAACCAACAAGTTATTTTAATGACCCCAAATTTCTCCCTGAAGGAACTCATCACTTTAACACTAATATTATTTTTTAATGTTGTATGGATTTGAATTTTGAAACATTAGTTTAGAAGGACTGAAGTTGAATATCATTCAAAGGGCAATCCTTGAGGCACATGGTGAGGGTGAGCAGGTGACAATACATTACAAACAAGAATTACAGAAGCATGAGTGTAAAGGATGTCATCAAGGAAATGTCTCATCATTAAAGAAGATGGGCTGGGCACAGAAAGATAATGGACAGCTTATAGGCTCTAGATGTACACTTAAGATTTCAAGAAAATGTTCCCACACCTTCCCATCACCGAATATTAGGCAGTCCCCATTTCCCCTGGCTATTGTGAATTTATGAGAAGACATGGAAGAAAGTAGTCCGGGATGGAAAGGCAAAGATAGATTGTAATAAGCATATGCATTGCTGGACAGAATAACTATACTGAGGAGATCAGCAGTCCATTGGATATTTAGAACATACATGCCTAGAAGTCTCCAAGGTTCTGAAAATAGAAAGACCTGGTCTCTGAAATCAGTTTATGACCATTCTTTTTTATTTCTAATTTATTTTTCATTGTAAGTTATTTATTTAGTCAATTTAGACCATTATTCCTTGGTTACAAGAATCATATTCTTTCACTCCCTCCCCTCCCCCCAACCTTTCCATAGCTGATGCGCAATTCCAGTGGGTATTACATGTGCCCTTGATCAAAACCTATTTCCATGTTGTTGGTGTTTGCATTAGGATGTTCATTTAGAGTCTTCATCTCCAATCATATCCCCCTCGACCCATGTAATCAAGCAGTTGTTTTTCTTCTGTGTTTCTACTCCCACAGTTTTTCGTTTGAATGTGGATAGTGTTCTTTCTCTTAGATCTTTCCAAGTTGTTCAGGATCATTGCATTGCCACTAATGGAGAAGTCCATTACATTTTATTGTATCAGTCTCTGTGTACAATGTTCTCCTGGTTCTGCTCCTCTCACTCTGCATGTTACTGGAGGTCATTCCAGTTCACATGGAATTCCTCCACTTTATTATTCCTTTGAGCATGATAGTATCCTATCATCAACATATACCACAATTTGTTCAGTCATTCCCCAATTGAAAGATATCCCCTCGTTTTCCAATTTTTTTTTTGCCACCACAAAGAGCGCAGCTATGAATATTCTTGTACAAGTCTTTTTTCCTTATTATCTCTTTGGGGTACAAACCCAGCAGTTCTATGGCTGGGTCAAAGGGCAGACAGTCTTTTAGCACCCTTTGAGCATAGTTCCAAATTGCCCTCCAGAATGGTTGGATCAATTCACAACTCCACCAGCAATGCATTAATGTCCCCACTTTGCCACATCCCCTCCAGCATTCATTACTTTCCATAGCTGTCATGTCAGCCAATCTGCTAGGTGTGAGGCGATACCTCAGAGTTGTTTTGATTTGCATTTCTCTAATTATAAGAGATTTATTTATATATTAATTTGTTTTAGCATTTAAAAGGTACTTTATTTTTTTGTCTTGACTTCTATTCTTTTTTTTTAATTAAATTAAATTATTTTATTTTATTTTTTGAATTTAAGTTAATTTATTTAGTCAATTTAGAACATTATTCCTTGGTTACAAGAATTATATTATTTCCCTTCCTCCCCTCCCCTGACCCTTCCTGCAGCCCACATGCAATTTCATTGGGTATTACATGTGTCTTTGATCAAAACCTATTTCATGTTGTTGGTGTATGCATTAGGATGTTCATTTATAGTCTACATCCCTAACCATATCCCCTCAACCCATGTAATCAAGCAGTTGTTTTCTTCTGTGTTTCTACTCCCACAGTTTTTCCTCTGAATATGGATATTGTTCGTTCTCATAGATCCCTCCGAGTTGTTCAGGATGACTGCATTGCCATTAATGGAGAAGTCCATTACATTTGCTTGTACCACAGTGTATCAGTCTCTGTGTACAGTTTTCTCCTGGTTCTGCTCCTTTCATTCTGCATCAGTTCCTGGAGGTCATTCCAATTCTCTTGGAATTCCTCCACTTTATTATTCCTATGAGCACAATAGTATTCCATCTCCAACATATACCACAATTTGTTTAGCCATTCCCCAATTGAAAGATATCCCCTCATTTTCCAATTTTTTTGCCACCACAAAGAGGGCAGCTATGAATATTCTTGTACAAATCTTTTTCCTTATTATCTCTTTGGAGTACAAACCCAGCAGTATTATGGCTGGATCAAAGGGCAGGCAGTCTTTTAGCGCTCTTTGGGCATAGTTCCAAATTGCCCTCCAGAATGGTTGTATTAATTCACAACTCCACCAGCATTGTATTAATGTCCCCACTTTGCCACATCCCCTCCAGCATTCATTACTTTCCTTTGCTGTCATGTCAGCCAATCTGCTAGGTGTGAGGTGATACCTTAGAGTTGTTTTGATTTGCATTTCTCTGATTATAAGTGATTTAGAATACTTTTTCAGGTGCTTATTAATAGTTTTGATTTCTTTGACTGAAAATTGCCTATTCATGTCCCTTGTCCATTTATCAATTGGAGAATGGCTTGATTTTTTGTACAATTGATTTAGCTCTTTATAAATTTGAGTAATAAGACCTTTGTCAGAGGTTTTCGTTATGAAGATTGTTTCCCAATTTGTTGCTTCCCTTCTAATTTTGGTTGCATTGGTTTTGTTTGTACAAAAACTGTTTAACTTGATGTAATCAAAATTATTTATTTTATATTTTGTGATTTTTTTCTAGCTCTTGCTTGGTTTTAAAATCTTTCTTTTCCTAAAGATTTGACATGTATATTATTCTGTGTTCGCCTAAGTTACTTATAGTTTCCTTCTTTATATTCAAATCATTCACCCATTCTGAATTTATCTTGGTGTCTTCCAATTTTCCCAGGAGTTTTTATCAAATAGTGGATTTTGGTCCCAAAATCCAGGATCTCTGGGCTTATCATAGACTGTCTTGTTGAGGTCACTTACCCCTAGTCTGTTCCACTGATCCTCCTTTCTGTCTCTTAGCCAGTACCAAATTGTTTTGATGACCACTGCTTTATAGTATAGTTTGAGATCTAGGACTGTAATTCCTCCTTCATTATCACTTTTTTTTATTATTTCCCTGGATATCCTTGATCTTTTGTCCTTCCAAATGAACTTTGTTATGGCTTTTTCTAATTCAGTAAAAAAGTTTTTTTGGTAATTCAATGGGTATGGCACTAAATAAGTGCCAAACAAAAAATAATTTGGGAAGGATTGTCATTTTTATCATGTTAGCTCATCCTACCCAAGAGCAATTGATGTTTTTCCAGTTGTTTAGATCTAGTTTTAATTGTGTGGAGAGTGTTTTGTAGTTGTGTGTATGTAGTTCCTGTGTTTGTCTCAGCAAATAGATTCCTAGGTATTTTATTTTGTCTAAGGTGATTTTGAATGGGATTTCTCTTTCTAGTTTTTGCTGCTGAGTTGTGTTGGAGATATATAGAAAAGTTGATGACTTATGTGGGTTTATTTTGTATCCTGCAACTTTGCTAAAGTTGTTGATTATTTTGACTAGCTTTTTAGTTGATTCTCTAGGATTCTTTAAGTAGATGACGCATTATATCATCTACAAAGAGTGATAGGTTGGTCTCCTCATTGCCTATTTTAATACCTTCAATTTCTTTTTCTTTTCTAATTGCTACAGCTAGTGTTTTTAGTACAATGTTAAATAATAGAGGTGAAAATGAGCATTCTTGTTTCACTCCTGATCTTATTGGAAAGGCTTCTAGTTTATCCCCATTGCAGATGATGTTTGCTGATGGTTTTAGATATATAAAGTTTATTATTTTTAGAAAAGGCCCTTCTATTCCTATGCTTTCAAGTGTTTTCAATAGGAATGAGTGTTGTATTTTGTCAAAGGCTTTTTTTCTGCATCTATTGAGATAACTATGTGATTTTTGTTGGTTTGTTTGTTAATATGGTCAATTATGTGGATGGTTTTCCTAATATTGAACCATCCTTGCATTCCTGTTATGAATCTTACCTGGTCAGAGTGAATAACCCTTGTGATCACTTGCTGGAGTCTTTTTGCTAGTTAGTATCCTATTTAAGATTTTTGCATCTATATTAATTAAGGAGATTAGTCTGTAATTTTCTTTCTTTGTTTTTGACCTGCCTGGTTTTGGAATCAGTACCATATTTGTGTCATAAAAGGAATTTGGTAGAACTCCTTCTTTGCTTATTCTGTCAAATAGTTTGTATAATATCAGGATTAGTTGTTTTTTGAATGTTTGATAGAATTTATTTGTGAATCCATCTGGACCTGGGGATTTTTTCTTAGGGAGTTCTTTGATAGCTTGTTCAATTTCTTTGTCTGATATGGGGTTGTTTAGGTAGTCTGTTTCTTCCTCTGTTAATCTAGGCAATTTATATTTTTGTAAACATTCATCCATATCACTTAGATTGCCATATTTAAAGCCATATAATTGGGTATAATAATTTTTAATAATTGTTTAATTTCCTCTTCATTAGAGGCGAGCTCTTCCTTTTCATCTTGGATACTGTCAATTTGGTTTTCCTCTTTCCCTTTTTAAATTAGATTGACCAGTACTTTGTCTATTTTATTTGTTTTTTTCCCCCCAAGTACCAGCTTCTAGTCTTATTTATTAAATCAATAGTTCTTTGACTTTCAATTTTATTAATTTCTTCTTTGATTTTTAGGATCTCTAATTTAGTCTTCATCTAAGATTTTTAATTTGTTCACTTTCTAGTTTTTTAATTTGCATGCCCAATTCATTGACCTCTGCCCTCCCTAATTTGTTAATATATGAACTCAAGGCTATAAATTTCCTCCTGAGTACTGCTTTGGCTGCATCCCATAGATTTTGAAAGGAAGTCTCATCATTGTCATTTTCTTCAACGAAATTATTAATTGTTTCTGTGATTTGTTCTTTAACTTACCAATTTTGGAGAATTGTATTGTTTAATTTCCAATTAATTTTTGATTTGCCTCTCCATGTACCATTACTAATTATTATTTTCATTGCATTGTCATCTGAGAAGTTTGAATTTATTATTTCTGCTCTTTTGCATTTGTTTGCAATGTTTTTATGCCTTAGTATATGGTCAATCTTTGTGAATGTACCATGTGTGGGTGAAAAGAAGGTGTATTCCTTTTTTTCCCTATTTATTTTTCTCCATGTATACTAACTCTAATTTTTCTAAGATTTTATTCACTTCTATTACATCTTTCTTATTTATTTTTTGGTTTGATTTATCTAGTTCTGATAGAGGAAGGTTCAGGTCCCCCACTAGTATAATTTTTCTATCTATTGCATCCTTGAACTCCCCTAGTTTCTCCTTTAGAAATTTGGATGCTATGCCATTTGGTGCATACATGTTGAGTACTGATATTTCCTCATTGACTATACTGCCTTTTATCAGGATATAATTACCTTCCCTATCTCTTTTGACTAGATCTATTTTTACTTTGGCTTTGTCAGATATCATGATTGTGACTCCTGTCTTCTTTTTATCAGTTGATGTCCAATAGATTTGTCTCCATCCTCTTACTTTTACCCAATGTTTGTCTACCTTCTTCATGTGTGTTTCTTGTAGACAGCATATGGTAGGGTTTTGGTTTCTAATCTATTCTGCTATTTGCTTGCTTTTTATGGGTGAGTTCATTCCATTCACATTCAGAATAATGATTACTAGCTATGTATTTCCCAGCATTTTGATTTCCACTCCTCTTCCTGCCTTTTCTTCTTTCACTATTTCCTTCTATACCAATGTATTGTTTTTAATCAGTCCCCCTAATACCCATCCCTGCTTTATTTCCCTTTCTACCATGCCCTCCCTTCTTATTCCCCTCTTATTTTCTTTAGAGTCTTTTTAAAAATATCCCCACCCTCTCCCTCTATTGTACTGCTTCCCTCCCCACCAGTCCATTTGTTACCCTTCTACTTCCCTACAGGGTGCAAATCAATTCTCTGCCCCAGTGTATTTGATTGTTCTTCCCTCTTTGGGTCAATTTCAATGTATGTAAGAGTTGAGTATTTCCTATCTCCAACCTCTTTACCCTTCCAGTGTATTGATGTTCTCCCCACCTCCTGCCATGTGCTTCTTTGTGACATATAAAGTTACCCCATTTTGTTTCTTTTCCCCTTTCTTTTAATATTAACCTCTTTTTTAGCTCTAGTTGTATATATATATATATATGTATTTATACAAACATATATATATTTATGTATACATATATCTATATACATATTTATGTCTTGTCATTTCATCCTATGCAGTTTATCACTGTTCACTCTAAGTATAATTCTTCTAGCTACCCAGATGATAATAACAATTTTTAAGAGTTATCATTGACCTCTTTTCTTATAGGGATACATATCATTTTAACTTATTGGGTCTCTTTAAAAAAGTTTTTTTTGTTTTTCTTTTTTCCCTCTTTCTTAATTACCTTTTGATGATTCTCTTGAGTTCTGTGTTTTGGAATCAAATTTTCTATTCAGGTATCGTCTTTTCTTTATAAATACTTGGAATTCTTCTGTTTTGTTAAATGACCATACATTCCCCTGTAAGAATATAGTCAGTTTTGCTGGGTAGTTGATTCTTGGTTGTGGACCTAGTTCCCTTGCTTTCTGGAATGTCATATTCCATGCCTTTCGGTCTTTCAGTGTAGATACAGCCAGATCCTGTGTTATCCTCACTGTAGTTCCATGGTGTCTGAATGAATTCTTCTTAGCAGCTTGTAATATTTTTTCCTTGATAGTTCTTGAATTTGGCTATAACATTCCTGGGTGTTGTCATTTGGGGATTAAGTATAGGAAATGATCTGTGGATTCTTTCGATCTCCACCTTTCCCTCTTGTTGTAGAATATCGGGGCAGTTTTCTTGGATAATTTCCTGTAGTATGATGTCCAGGATTTTTCTTTTGTCATGGTCTTCTGGTAGACCAATGATTCTTAAGTTGTCTCCTAGAACAATTTTTTAAATCTTCTGTTTTGTCAATGAGGTGCTTCATATTTTCCTCAATTTTTTCATTCTTTTGATTTTGTTTTATAATTTCCTGCTGCCTTTTGAAGTCACTTGCTTCTAATTCTTGTATTCTTGTTTTTAAAGACTGGATTTCACCCCTGGCTTTTTGGTCATCCTTCTCCTTCTGATCTTTTATCTCCTTTGCCTCATTTTCAAGCTGACTAATTTTGGCTTTCAAGACACTTTTTTTTTTGTTTCCAGATGACTTATCTTGCTTTTTAAGTTCCTTTCCCAGTTGTCTTCATCCTCTCTTAATTATGTTTTGAATTGTATTTTGAGTTCTTCCAAAGCCTGTATCCAATTCACCAGAGTTTCTGGTTTTTTGCTTGCTGTTCCTTCATCCTTCTCTGTTCCATTTGCTCTTTGTTCATTGCCTAGATAGAAGCTGTTGATTGTAATTTATTTTTTCTTTTTCTGTTGTTTGCTCATATTTACCCCTTATTTACTTCCTGTATTTGCCTATGCTTTTGCTCTTCTCATTTTGTATTGGATCTCTTGTTTTCAGCTTTTCTGTCAGCCTTCACCCATGGAGCTTAGTCATCAAATCTCTCAGCTCAGTCTGTGGAGGAGGGGTGTTGGAGCTTGAGCTTCCCTGCCCTTTGAAGGCTTTGTTGGGATTAATCCCAGATGAGTTGCAGAGTTGGATGTGCCCTGAGGCCAAAACCTAGAGAAGAGGGGGCAATATGGAGTGTCTCCACTGCTGCAACTAGGCTGTCCACTTTGTGCTTCTTCTCCAACTAGTTCCCCACTGCCTGTGTTTGATGCTCTGAGACTGGAATAACTTTGCCCACAAGGTACTCCCTCCAGACCAGCATCCTTGCCTGCCCAGAGGTTCCAGCTACCTCTGGAGGCTTAGCACTCTAGGTGGAGGAGGGGTCCTCTGACCTTCCTTCTTCCTTCCCCTTAAACCTGAGTGTTCTCAAATTCAGGCTTTTGGGGAGTGTACCTATCAAGTTGAGTCCAGCAGGAGGATTCCTTGGCTCTGCCCTGTTGTTAAGTTTGATTATCAGTCCATGAGGAGCATTTAGATTGTAATCGGCAAGGAAGGGTTTTCAGAGGTCTGAACTTTTGCTGCCTCTTGTAACAGTTAAAATTTAGGGGAGATGGGGAGACTGAGGCAGGTAGAAATTAGTTTCTCTCTGCAAGGAGTATTATATTTTTTAGAGGTTTATTAAAGGTTAAAGATTAAAAAATATACAAGTAAGAAACATGTGCCTAGGCCAGAGGCCTAGACAAAATAACCTCATATCACGCAAGAGACCGCCTGCTCCAAAACGGAAGTCCAAAAAGAGCCAAGCCTCTCAAAAGCCTTTGAATCAGCTAAAATCCCTTCTCGCTCTCGGCCCACGTGAGATTACAAGGCATTCTGGGGAAGTGGAGCAAAGGCTTGTGGGGATTGTAGTCCTGTATTCGAGTCTATTTTTTACACTCTATGCTGCCATTTTTGACTCCACCTCTCTTATTGCCATTATTGAGAAAAGCTATATTTTGCTAAATAGAAAATGGTATTGAAAAGACTTTAAAAAGACTTGTTGAACAAAAGTTGTTTTTTAAGCAAGAATAACTCATATGAATATCTGAATGACAAAATCTGTACCCACTTGGGAAAAGAATAGCAATAGGGGCAACTAGGTGACACAGTAGATAAAATACCAGACCTGAAGTCAGAGAGACTCATGTTTTTGAGTTCAAATCTGGGCCCAGATACTGGATAGCTGGGCAAGTCAATTAAACCTCTTTTCCCCAGTTTTCTCACCTGTAAAATAAACTGGAGAAGTAAATGGGAAACAACTGAAATATCATTGTCAGAAAACCCAAAATGGAGTCACAAAGAATATGACACAACTGAAAAATGATTGAACAACAATAATGTAGTAAAAAGAATGTTGACTTTGAAGTCAGAGGACATGAATTCAAATCCTAATGCTATTTCTCTCTTTGTGACTTTGGATAAGTGACTTAGCCTACCTGGGTCTCAGTTTATTCACCTGAAAAATGAGACATTTGGATTAGATGGCTTCTGGTCCCCTCCAGCTCTCAATATATGATTATTATCTGTTGGGAGGAACTCTCTCAGTTCCTATCCCAGGGGAAGATGGTCCCAGGGAAACCATTTTTCTTAACTCAACTTCAAAGAAGGGTGCTTTGGTACATTGAGGAGTGACAGATTCCCTGCTGCTGTGGCACCCAAGAAACTATGCACCACAGCGTGCCAGATGTTAATGGTGTTGTTGGATCTGAATATATGGGAGCATAAATGCACATCCTGGACTCAACCACCAGATGGCATTCCCATCTGGCGGCAGCACCCAGACAAAGCTAATGAACAGCAAGCAGATGTTTCTTGAGAGCTAAATAATGCAAACAGAGACTGGTGTGATCAATACCCATCCCTTAGATCTCAGGGGGGGAGCTCAGCCAAGGAATTCAGTGAGTGGGCATGAGTTTCTTCTTTTAAAAGAAAAAACAGAGAAGGAAATTCAAGTTGTGCTGTCAAACACTCACTAGGTCTAGGGTCTAAGGGCCTTGGCTGTCAGGCTGTTGTTTTTTCCACAGAATGTTGGCACTGGGAGGAATAATAGAGATCGTTTAGTTCTTTTTCCTGCTTTATCTCTTCCCTCTACTTCATTTTGTGGGTGAGGGAACCAAGGTCAAAGAATATAAAATGAGTTGTCCAAAGTCTCATGATTACTAGAACCCAGGACTGCTGACTTTCTTAGATAAGCGTCTTATTATTACATTAACCTGACTCCTTTTGCTTAGGTTTCTTAGTATACTTCTTTAGTCCTCTCCAAGTTTTCACTTATGCAGGGCTTGGATTCCTAAAATATATTATGGCTGAATAATAATGATACACCTTTCAGCACTGGGTGGTTATTCCAGCCATCAATGGAGAATAGGAGGGAGTCAGTACAGTGGATATTCCCTTATGAGAAACCCTGAAAACATTCATTGATTTTTTTTTTGGTTTTGGTCCCCACAATATAAAGCAATCTAATAAGAGCTTAGTGAGCAGTAAGTCGATATGTGAATCCTCTAAGAGCTGGCTTTTTTCCCTTTTCATAAAACTAGAATTAGTGGAAAGTATCTCAGAGTAATATAATACATCTGTCAAAGTAAGAATCCCAAGTCAAGTGTTTTGGGGGTGGTTTTGGGCTTGGGAAAGGTAGGGAAAAATCAGAAGCCTGTCTGACTATCATGAGACAAGTGAGTTTGAAGAGAGTCTGTTATAGAGTTTTCTCAACCACCACTGGTATGTTTAGGGATGGGAGTATCAGTGCTTTGAATGAAGCTAGGGAAGCCATAATTCTCAAAGGATGATAGGGTCACAGATTTAGAACTCTGGGTAATTTAGACATCATCCAACTCAGTATCATCATTTTCCAGATGAAGAAACTGAGACTCCATAAGGTTAAGTGACTTACCCAATACTACATATTCATTAACCAGCAAAGATGAGACTGGTACTTTGGTCCCTCAAAATCTAGTAATCTTCTCATTGTTTGGAAATGTTTCTTTAGAGACTTAATCAAGATGATTAGTAACCAATGATCTTTTGTGGATTGAGGAAGTAGAAAGATGAAAGTGGATACTGATACCTACATACAAATTAACATAAAAGAAAATAGATGAGATTTATCTTTGGTACCTCCTTCTTATTCTTTTCTTTCTCTGCCCTGTAAAGTCATCTTATTATCTAATTCAAGTGCCTATTGTA
The DNA here is from genome assembly GCF_027887165.1 of Monodelphis domestica. Classification (NCBI taxonomy): domain Eukaryota; kingdom Metazoa; phylum Chordata; class Mammalia; order Didelphimorphia; family Didelphidae; genus Monodelphis; species Monodelphis domestica. The sequence goes on along the minus strand of NC_077233.1, from coordinate 179,412,623 downwards.
CTCATTCTATCCCTCTTTTCTCCTAGGTCCCATCAAATCCTATTCACAAGATCATATTTTCTTCCTAAAATATAAATGCCTGATAAGTATACCTTCTAGGGAAGTGATGGTAAACCTTTTAGAGACCATGTGCTGTACCCAACCCCCAAAGATTGTATGCCATGCCCTGCCCCTCCACCAAGTGCTGGGTGCATCCTGTGCCCCCTCCCCTTTACCCCACACAGGGGAGGGAATATGAGTTCCCATTGGACTACTGGGCATAGGGGTAGGTGATGTGAAAAAATGTCTTCAGGCATGGTGAGGAGAGGGAGGGAGCAGCTTCACCCAAGTTCCTCTGCCTTTCTAGTAATGAAGGGGGGGGGGGGGCGGAGGCAGTGTGCATGCCCACAGAGAGCACTTTATGTGCCATAGGTTTGCCATCACTGTCCTAGGGTTATTTACTTTTCAGCAGAGCATGGTGTCTTAAGTCAAAGAAATGAACTTTAAATTGTGAAGTTCTCCAGCATCAGTGAGCTTATGAGGAGATTTTTTTTTTCCTAGGGAGGGAGGAAGGAGTGCTTACTGGCACTTTTGAAATCATGTCATGTAGGCGGTTGCCTACTTTGCAATGGCACATCCTGAGTATTGATCAGGAAACCTGGTGCTTTGCTCAGTAAGAGAAAATGTGAAAAAAGGAGGAAATAAAAGAAGGAAGGAAAGAGGGAGAGATGGAGGAAAGAAAAGAAATAATAGAGGATGGAAAGAAGTAGTGAAGAAAGGAAGGAAAAGAGGAAACTAAACTTGATGAAGGGAGGAGGTAAGAAAGAAAAAGGAAGGAAAAAGGGAAAGACAGAAAGGAAGGAAGGAAGAAAGAAAGGAAGGAAGGAGTGAAGAAAAGAAGTAATATTATTTTAGATTCTCAGCATCTTCTGTTCCTATCATTGGCACATCCCAAAGTGCTGAGAAATCTTTGATTTGTCAGGATTTTAAAATTACATACTTAATAACCACCCCCGCCACCACCACCAAAAACACTTAACTAAGCAAGTGCATAAAAAATTATGTGCAAAACCAAAAACTCCACATTTTTTACAATTTGTTTAAAGACATGCAAATTATATATGTATACTAATATAAACATCCTCTGATTTTGAGTTATCTTTGGAATTGTTTTACTTGGACACTTTTTTCTCTTGATTATGTGTTGTTATTTTAAAAAATATAATAATAGAATATATTCTTTTTACCTTCTATTTACATATTTCCATTATTTTACTTATATTTCCAATATTTGCCATTTCTAATAACATAAAACAACTCATTACATTCAGATATCACAATCTATTTAGTAATTTCTCCCATTTATTACATTTGTGCTATTTCCAGTTATTTTGTCATGACAAACAAAGCTTCTGTGAATATTTTCATGCATACATACATAGCCTTTCACTCTCTCAATAATGCCCTTAGGGCCTAATCCTAGTAATGGGATCCCTCGGTCAATGAGCATAAAGAGCTTTGCAGCTCTTAATGTATATTTCCATCTTGTTTTCTAAAAAAACAGTTCACAGCCACTTTAGCCCTGTTTCTCCATGGTGTTCCTATCAGCATTTAATTTGGTTACGTTAACCCATCTGGTTCTCAGTTAACATACGTTACCAGGATCATATTTAGCTAAACTGGTCCTTAGGCAGAAGTCACAATAAGCCAAGACCATACTCTTTCTAAACCAAGTCTTTCTAGCTTGGCCATACTCAATGGAATTTTTGTTCCAATGCCAGAACCCCTCAGGAATGCAGGAATATCTTCATAATGTGTGTTAAAGTAAGACTTTTGTAGAATATTTATACAAAGGATTATTAATTTATGTGATCTTTACCTCTTTTAAATGAAAGCTTCCATTTTCTAGGTGTTTGCCATTTCCATGGATATGCATTTATGTTAGGGTTTCCAAGGCTTTTAGAGAACTTTGAGATTGGTTTGGAGCAAAAGGCTCCCTCATCAGGCTCCCTAATCAGTGGTCAGGGTTGTTCCTGTGAATTGTTTAGTAAGCTGATGCCCATAGAATGTGATTTCAAGGAAGGCAACTTAAACCTGGGATCAAAAGGGTCTCTGGAAGGAGAAGAGAAGGATTCCACATTTTCAGAGATCTGAGGAGCTAAAAGAGTTCAGTTTCAGCCTGGGATTAGAAGTCAAAAAGGACAGTCATCCTTCTCCCATCCCTATATATACCCAAGGACTGGTCCTAGAGAATTTTGAAGACAGAGAATGAAAACAAAGAACTCTTTAGAAAATACTTTATGCTACACCAAGCTAAATGTCACTTCTGGGAGTTTGTCCCCCAAACTCCCTTATGTTATGATATAGATTAATTGTGTACTTGTTCAGTGGACAGATTGGGGTAGGATTGCTGCCCAGAGAAAAGAATATGAAGAAAGGTAGTGATTCCAAGATCATTCTTTCTACTCTTTGATTTCTTAGATGGAAGTAAGGATAGAAAATGGATTTGTGATTTCATTGGTTTAGGGAAGCAAAGCAAATTAGTTCCTTCTTTGCAACTTATGGCTGCCTAGAACACTAAGAAGTTAAGTGACTTGCTCAAAGTCACACAGCCACCATGTGTCAAAGGGAAGACTTGAACCTAGGTCTTCTTGGCTTTGAAATCAGCTCTTTAACCACTGTAATGCTGCCATGCAATGGAGATTTCAAAAGAACTTATTGAAGGCAAGAGGTGGCAGAAAACTACCCTTGCAGTTTATCGTTTTGGAGTTTTTACTCCTGTCCAGTAACCTGTGGTCCAAAGAATTGTATTGATAAGGCAAATGGTGTGCAACAAAGGCTGAATTCTCATTGGGACCAGAATCTTCTACCATGTCATGTGATTGACACCAAAGATCCCTCTGCTTGGTGGATAGCCTCATTTAGACACATGTATGCTCTAAGCAAGTGTGGCACAATGGATAGGATCTGTTAGGAAGTTAGGAAGACCTATGTTGAGTCTCACTTTTTTAGATATTCATCTCTGATTTACTCACGGACAGCTTGGTTTTCCTTTTCCTGGGCTCAGTATTCTTGTACTATATGAGTTGCCATCTCAGCATTTTAACAAAGTGAGAAGGTAGAAAAGATGGAGGGGGGAGAGGGAGGAATGCATGAGGAATCAGAAGAAACTCTTATGTGAAGCAAGAACCTTGGTGGGATTAGCAAGTGACCAGAACCAACTGGATCAAAGAAACTGGATAAAAGGGATGGAGATCAGACAGGAGATGTTTAAATGCATTAAGCTTTAAGAGACCCAAAGTGAAAGATCAAAGAGGACATCAGAAAACACAGTGTCAGCGTGATCTGAGTGACTCTTAAGCATGCAAATAAATAGATCACTTCAAGAAGGTAAGGAGAAAAGGGTTGGTGCTGAAGCAGCAACAGATTTCACCTTCAGGCTCAGAGGAAGAATTCTATGCATTGCACTAAGTAAAAGCTTTCCAATTTCCTCCTGCCTCTATTTTACTTCTGAAGACTCTAATGACTGCCTCCAGAGCCCTTTCCTATTTTTCCCAGGTTCTGGGGTTTGGGGAAATATTTATTCAGATCATAGCATGAGCTCCCACCTGGTACAACACTAGCATTACCTGTGAGTCTTGAGCAAATTACGTACCTTTTCTGTGTCTCAGTTTCTTCATCTTTAATTCAGAAGTTAGACTTGATGACTTCTAAGTTGGTATCCAGTTCTAGATAAATGATCTTATGATACCACCTCTCTGATCTTAAAGTCAAGTAAATCTGGGTTCAAATCCTATCCCTGACACTGATTTTCCTAAAGTACAGGCTTGCTTGTCACTCCTCTATTCACCAATATCCAGTGGTTCCCTAATGCCTTCTAGCAAATAAGAATTCTATTTGGCATTCAAAGTCCTTTATAACCTGGACTTTTCTACATTCTTAGTTTTCTTCCCCCTCTAAAACTGTTACTTTCTGTTTTAGGACAATTCTAAGATAGAAGGGCAAAGGGTCAGGTAAATTAAGTTAAGTGACTTGTCCAGGTCATACAAAAATGTGTTTTAGGGAAGACTTGAACTTGGGTCCTCTCAACTCCAAGTCCATGCCACCTAGTGGCCCTTCTTTTCTAGTCTTCTTACTTCTTACTCCCTGACCCATACTCTTTGATCTGGTGGCTTGGGCTCCTTACTGTTCCACACTCCATCTCCTGTCTCTGGACATTTTCTCTGGCTGTTCCCTATGCCTGGTGCACTCTCCTTCTGCTTTATACTATTAAATCCCATCTAAAATCCTGCCTTTTAAAGGAAGCTGACCCCTCTTAATTCCAGCACCTTCCCTCTGTTAATTATTTCCTATTTATTCTATTTCCAGGGAGTAGCCAGGTGGTGAATGAATAGATTACTGGGCCTGAAGTCAGGAAGATCTGAGTTCAAATCTCAGATAATTGCTAGCTATGTGAACTAGCTGAAATTCACTAATTCTCTAAACTTTTTGGCCCTTATATAGACCAACCCAGCGCCTGGAACTGGGGGTGGGGAGGGGCATGGACTATCCCTAGCACAGGATTGGTCCAATTCAAGACCAATCCCATGCCAGGAAGTAGGGGGTGTGGTCCCCCAGCACAGATTGGTCCATTCAAGACCAATCCCACTCCAGGAAGTAATAAGGGAGGGGCCCCTGAGGCAAGCTGGGGGATGCAGTTCCCCAGACCCCAACACTTTATTTTATTTTATTTAAAAAATTCCTTACCTTCTGTCTTGGAACCAATACTGTGTACTGGTTCCAAGGCAGAAGAGCAGTTAGGGCTAGGCAATGGGGGTTAAGTGACTTGCCCAGGGTCACACAGCTGGGAAGTGTCTGAGGTCACATTTGAACCTAGGACCTCCCATCTCTAGGTCTGGCTCTCCATCCACTGAGCTACCCAGCTACTCAGCTGCCCCTCCCCCAACACTTAAAAACCCACATCAAAGTCAACTAGCAGGCATAGTGGGTAGAAGAGAGCTGGACTTGGAGTTAGGAAGATCTGAGTTCAAATTGAACTTCAGATACTTATTAGCTGTGTGACCCTGGGCAAGTAATTTAGCCTCTGTATGTCTCAGTTTCCTTATTTGTAAAGTGGGGAATTAATAACAGCTATCTCCCAGAGTCATGATGAGAATAAAATTCATAAAGTGTTTTGTAAGCCTTAAAGTGCTATAGAAAAGTTAACATCTATTTATCTATCTATCATCACCATCATTGTAATCATTATCATTATTGTGTATCTGTAGCTAATTTTTCTTTGAAGGGAGGAGCCATAAGTGTGTGAATCTTTCATGTTACCCACTCCAGAGTTCTGGGCACTATGAGAACTCTTACTATGGTGTCTATAGGTTGCTTAGGTTATGCTGCCTTAAGAAGGAAGGCAAACAGGAGGAAGAGGATTTTAATGGATTCTTATCCTGACTGTCACTGAACTTCTATGTGACCCTGAGCAAATCACCTTCTACCTCAGGGATTCACTTTTTTCTTTGTAAAATAAAGGTGTTGGTTTCCATGATCTCTAAGGTTCTTTCTGGTGGTAATAATTAATAATAATAATAATAACAACCATTATAATAAAAAATAATAATATGGTGCTTTAAGTCTTACAAAATGCTTTTACATAGGTTATCTCATTTGATTGTCATGACAACTCTGACTCTTTAGTCATAGATGCTATTATTACCCCCATTTTACAGATGAGGAAACTGAGACATAGAGAAATTAAGCGAGTTGTCCAGGGTCACACAGCTAGTATGTGTCTGAGGCAGGACTTGAACTCAGTTTTTCTTGACTCCTGGTCCAACACTATTGCTGAACTCCTTGGAAGCTAAATTCTATGATCCTTCCAACCTCATCATGCTGGCAAATCTTCCATGAAGAACTGTAGTAGTTAGACATAGATTAAAGCAAGCCATCTATCTTAAAAGGATGGAATATAGATATTGCCCTCTCCATCCCTGCCCCTGTCCCACCCAACATTCTAAGCACACTAGGACTAGGCAAATCTTTTAGCCTCTGTGCATCTCCCAAACAAGACTTGGACTTCTTCTGACACTCTATAGCATTGGGATTCAGCCTCTAGTGTCCTGCTCCATCCCATCTTATTGCATTATTATGAGAGAAACATGCTCAGTGCAATCATTGTGAGAATGCAACAAAGAACATTTTACTATAGGCTTGAGGATTTATCTGGGTCCAGGGGGAGGCAGATAACATATAGAGAGGCTTTTTACAGACATCGTGGGTTGAGGGCTCTTAATAAATATTTGTTGAATTGAATTTATTGAACTAAATGGAGAACCCAGAATGTGCTGATGGAGATGGAAGGCTCAGTTCAGGGAAACCAAGTAAGCGGATGAGTGCCCAGAATCAATTGAAAGGCTGTCAGAGGATTCTTATATAGGCAGAGCCCAGGGGAGACTGGATCAGATGGTTACGAGGAGAACAGATTTAAGCTGAAACCAAAGGGATAGGGATAGGAGACTCCAGGACAGTGAGTCTAGCTTTGTCTCATCATATAGAGAATTCAATTCAATTTAATTCAATTCCACAAAAAATTTTCAACATCTGCTGGATACTAACACATTATTTATAGATCTCTTGGTTCTTTAGTCCAGTTAAGTAAGTTCAAGCAATTTCAGGACTGAAGTCTTTTCTCCTGGTTCTTTGTTTCTTGCTTCCAACATGGCTCTCCTCCTATTCCAGGTTAAATCCTCCTCATTAACTATGTACCTGTCTTCTTGTTTCTGACTGAATCACTGATTAACTCCTTCTACTCACTTCCCCCAAACCATGAGGCTGCCTGGTTGGTAGCAAATGGGAAATTTTCTTCCTTTTCTTCTTGGTCCTTTACCTCTTTGTTTTTTCTTTGAATCAGTTGTTCTCAGAACAACCAATCACCTGTCCAAATGGTAAAACACTGGGGATTAAATACCAAAAATTGGGTCATGAAGAACCAATTTAAGCCAACAACCAGGGATAATGATGAGGAGATTAGGAAGGGGACTGGAGGGGATAGATGGTGTCACTCACATTCAGTTCATAGAAGCCTGATGGATGCCATCCCAGACTCGAGGACAGGCTCAGCAGCCGAAGAGCAAACATCTGTGCTGCATCGATTCTGGCAACTTGGGAGGTAGGAAGCCTTGGTGTTCCAAAAGAAGTCTCCCCAGAGGCTGGAGCCTTCTGCTAGGCACCCAAACCTCCAGGGTACTGCTCTGGGGGGAAGCACATTCACACCAGCTCTTATCTGTGGGCACCAGGAAGGCTGTTCAAATCCAAAGCAGGGGGCAGATAGTCCTTGTCAGGGAATCAACAGTCTTATCCTAGTTGTGTTATCGTGTGAACCCACTTGCCTATTATCCTAAGCTATTATTCCCAGTCTTCCAACAAAAATTTTTCTTTACAATTTTTTTTCATAGAATATGAGATGAAAAGAAATGCTCAATAGTTAAAAAAAAGAAAAATAATAGAGAATGTAAAATATAGAAGAAATCTCAGAACTCATCTAGGCTGACTTTTTTTAAAAGCAGGAATCCCATTAAAACATCCTGAACAAGTGATCATCCTATCTCTACCAGTTAACTTCTGGTGATGGAGGGCTCACTACATGTTAATTGCATTTTCTTTGACTGCTCTAATAGTTAGGAAGTTTTCCCTTATGTAGAACTGAATTATGCTCTCTATAACTCTGATCCAGGGCTACTAGTTCTTTTTTGGGGGGATTAAACAGAATGAATGATCCACTAACCCAGTACCATCTCCAAGATTCCAGATTTAAAAAAAAATACAAATTGTTCTTGGAAAGACCTACATGAACTGATGTGGAGTGAAATAAGCAGAACCAGGAGATTATTATACACAGTAACTGAAACATTGTGGGATGATCAAATTTAATAGATTTTGCTACTAAAAACAATACAATAATCCAGGACAATTCTGAGGGACTTATGAGAAAAAATGCCATCCACATCTAGAGAAAGAACTGTTGGAGTAGGAATGCAGATGAAAACATGATTTATCGCTTGTTTATGTGGGTATGTGATTTGGAGCTTTGGTTTTAGAAGATTACTTTATTACAAAAATGAATAATATTAAAATAGATTTGCATGATAATACATGTATAACCCAGTGAAATTGCCTGTCAACTTTGGGAGGGGGAAAGGAGGAGGGAAGGGAAACAACAAGAATCATGCAACCATGGAAATAAAAAAATGAATTGTTTTTTAATCATGGTTCCATTTTCCTACATCTGTGTGGTTAGTTAAAAAATTATTGATATTTTAGATTTTAATATTTCCTTTATTTCTAGGTGAATGAAAGAAAAATCATTGTTTAAACTCTTACTATACGCCAGATACTGTATGAAGACTGGGGGATACAAAAAGAAGCAAGAAAAAAAAGTCTTGCTTTTGAGGAATAGCTTTTTCTGGGAAAGATAAAATATAAAAGGGAGCTAGTAAGCTTTGGTAGGATCAACAGTATAACATGGAAGGCAGTTGAATAGTTTGAAAATTTGCTAATTGAAATGAGTCTAGATTAAGGGCAGTTTTATAGACTGTCACCCTTTCACCTATGCCAGTCTGAGGAGAGCAAAGATTTTTCCATTAGCTATTGAGTCAAGCAAGGGAACTAGCTACTTATCAAATAGTAGATCTACCATCTAGAAGTTAAAAAGTTAAAAGTTCATCAGTTCAAGAGAATTTGAGGTGTATCATCTAACATAGTGCAGGGTCACAATTTCCAGTCATATGTAACCTCTGCCCTCTCTGTTGGATGAGAACTGATGCAAGGGAGAACTAGTCCTGGAAATTGAGAGAAGCCACAAGAGGACTTTAGGAGGAGAGAGGGGACATCGAGGCCCTGTAGCAGGAAATGTAAACTTCTTTGGCCACATGTGTTTCCTACACATGTACCTCACTATTCTGTCACCCCTCTTCACATGTATGATATAATGCCCCAGGTTTATAGGGGAAAGGTTTGGTAGCTATTGTATCTACTGGCTTGACTCTTAAAGGGAAGCTCATAAATGGTGGCTCAGGAGGTATTTCTTTAGGAATTCAGGTAGCCTCACAGGCTCCTCTAAAACCTGAGAGGAGCAAGTTGCCATCTGAGGAAGTAGCCCAAAGGGGCTCCTGTTCAAACAAAGTCCATACAAATTAGGATATAGAAGATGCAATTACTATATGGAGGATTTTGTCTATAAAACAAAATAGTAATAACAACAATAATAAAATGGACATTGCTATCCTTTTAAATCTGTTTTCATTGGGAGACATCAAAGAAGACTACCTGGAGGAGTTGGTTACCTGAATTGTCACTTGAAGGAGGAGTGGGAAAAGGGACTCTAGTACCATTTCTCTTGTGAATCTCATAAGAGATCCCATATCATGCTTTATTAGAACCAGGTACTCCCATTTCAAGACTAGTATAGTCACAGCAGAATTTTTCCCATGGGGTCCAGTTAGCTAAGCTAAAAGAACAGTGCTAAGGAAGTCATGATCTTGGGTCCAACTCCCAAATGACCCAGTTAGATTTTTCTATGTTGTAAAGAGAGAAGTTTGTCCCTTTAACCTCAGACAGCCAGGTAGCCAGGCAACCAAGCAGCTGTCACTGTGCTCTAGCTCATTAAGTGGATTAGGCAAGGGAATCTGGATGATTCTGGGCAACTCCCTTCATTGACTGAAGCAGTCATGTGTGTGGAGATCTGTGAGATGTCAGAAGAGCACTTGGGTTCTCTACCTAGTTCAGCCCCTGACATCCTGTGTGACCTCAAACAAATCACTTAATCTTTTTAGGTTCAGATCACTGTGCTCCTCCATCAAATAGGGATAACAATATGTCTATTCAAGGATCAAGATGGATAACTTAAGTGAAAAACACTTTGAAACACATATACTGTTAGTAAAAGGCATTACTATTATTGGAGGGGTACAATGAATAGAGGAATGGCCTCTCGAATTCAGAAAAACCCAAGTTCAAGTACTGCTCTGACTCATACTATCTGTGTGAAAATAAGAAAATCACTTAACTTACCAAAGATCTATGCAACTCAAGATGGTGAGGGACAAACAAGTTATCAAAACTATAGAGGCAAGGATAGTTTCTACTCTAGGGAGTTCTCTCTACTGACCAAATCATATATATGGACACATTCCCCAATAATAAAAATTATTATCATTATTAAAATTGATATTGGAAAAAAGGCAAAAGAAGCTTTTCATATATATATATATGTATATATATATATGAATGAATGGTACTTTTGAAAAACTATCTTCCCTAATAAGAGACTTTTTCAAGTGACAAGATTTGATTATTTTCTCCCCAGTTCATTCATCCATCCATCCATCCATCCATCCATCCATCCATCCACCCATTCATTCATTCATCTGTGCATGTAGGCAACCAAAAATCATTATTAAGCATCCATTTCCTGCAAGGCACTGTGATAGTTACTGGGCATATTGAAACAAAACCAAATCAGTCCCTGCCCTCAAAAAGCTTACAGTCTATTGGAGGGAAAGACATATACCCAAAGAAGTAAATATAAAATAAATAAAAATATATAAAAAGACACAATATATAAAAGTTGTTACATGTGGGAGGAGACAGACAATTGAAAAACCTTGATCTGAGTTTTGAAGAAGGGAGGTGAAGTAAAAACAATTTTTTGCTCCATGGGACCCAAACTGCGCCACCAGTGGTTAGTTTTCAGTCTTAAGGACCAGAGTTTTCCATTCTGACTTCTCTGTGCTGCAGGAAGAGAGTGAGACATCTTTCAATGAGGTATAGATTCAATTTGGCAGATCTGACTGGATTCCATTTTACCCAGAAAGATAATCAGCCCCACGAATTAAGAGTCATCACCTTGGACAGCAGGAGTTGGTATAGGCTGCTATTTATCCATCCCCAAATATCAGGCATGATTTCATGTAGTCATTCATAATCAGAAGGCCCCTCTGAGCACACAGTGAGTGGCTCACCACAGGCTGGTTCCTGGCAGATGAACAGTGCCATTCCACCACAGTGACACTTAGGCACTGGAGTTGTTCTGATAAACATCAATTTAGTCTCACAGTCCTTTTGAGTCTATACCACAGTCCTTGAACAATAATGACAAATAGAGGTCAGAACCCACACGTAGAAGGTCTCCTTGCAGCTAAACTGGATAGCAGGGCAGAATGTTTAGCTCTTGCTTAAAATCCTCCATCATCCTCTCTATTCTATAGCTAGGTTGGACAACTCAGTTGCCTTTACATTTCTCTGCTTTTCTACCTCTTCTGCCCTTCTTGCTCATAATGTTTCCTATGTCTTAGGTGTCCTCCCTTTCATGTTGCAAACTGGTTTTTTAACTAAAGTCTATCCCAAATTCCACCTCCTCCAGGAAGCTTTGCTTATTCCTTTGAATTGTCCATAACACATTATATCTCTTTAACACACTTATATGGTGATTTGGACCACTAGATTAAGAAGCAATCTTTCAGAGCTTCAATTTCTTTATCTGTAAAATTAGGGTGTATGTGATAAAACTTGATACTATCTACCTTATAAGGTTATGGTGAGGAAAACATAACTTTACAAACAATTATTGCTATACTTATCTACATTTGTATCCTAAGTTCCATGAAGCCACCAGCTGAGTCTTAGCTACACATCTCATAGCAGAAAAGTATTGCATTGAGGTTATCAAGGAGATCAGGGTGTTAGAAATGGATGGATGGATGCCTGCTGGATTTGGGGACAAAAGTGTTCCAGTATTTTGCCTTTTTTCAACCCTCCCTTTCCTAGGGAATTTGCCCTAAGTCAGAAACTGGGAGAGTGAGTCTTTGAATCTTATTGACCAACTCTTATTAAGACCATCACTTGGGGAAGAGACTATCTTTGGCTTCTTTTGTCCTAATAATAATAAATTAGCATTTGCATAGCTCTTTAAGGTTTGCAAGGTGCTTTACAAATATCTCATTTTATCCTTGCAATCATCCTGGGAGGTAAGTGCTATTTTTATTCTCATTTTACAGATGAAGAAACTGAGGTATAGAGAGGTTAAGTGCCTTGCCCAGAGTCACATTTACAGTCAGTAAGTGTCTGAGGCAGGATCTGAAGTCAGGCTTTCCTGACTCCAGGTCCAGGGCTCTATCTACTATTCTACCTTATCTGCATTCAAGATAACTGGCATAGGACTCTTCATACTGGGGGGAGGTATGATTTATTGTGTGTTATAATTGACTTTGGACCAAATAGGAAAGAAGACAAACATGCTTGATTCTAGTAGCTATGGAAATGCAGATGCTAGGTCATTTGTCTTTTTCTTAATTCTAAGTTTCTTATTTGATTTTAAGCTCTACATAGATGAGGAAGGCACATACTCTCCCCCTAGGTGTTGGTATCAGACAGAGATAAGACCAAAGGGGGTGGATGCTGGTATAGTTGCTGGAAGTTGGGGTCAGAATATCTTCATTTGAGAGCAGTCAATTACGTATATGCCTTCTGGGTCCCAGGTCTCTTCTGAGCCAAGTGCACAGAGAGCCCAGCCAGTGATTCCTACTATTTTGCAAAATGAAAACTTTCTGCAACCAAACCTAGAAATTGGGTAGGCTGCCCAGCATGGATGAATCCAGTTTGGATAAAGTCTGGCTATGAGATTATATGTGCTTGAGTCAGTTAAGTGGTATAGAAGAGAGATTACATGATTTGGAATCAAGATACTTGAATTCAAATTCTACCTCAGATACTTAATAGAATTTGACCTTGTACAAGTTTCATAATCCTCAGCCTTAGCATTCTCTTCTGTAAAATGGGGGTAACAATATTATCAATTTCACAGTTTGAGTGTGAGGATCAAATGATTTGGAATGCATGAAACACTATATAAATGTTATTATTATTAATATCATAAGCAATTCTCCCCATCACCAAAGACAGATGAATATGCCACAGTTACAACCCAAAGTAGGTTCCAGTTACACCTTATCTCCAGAGATTGGACTAAAAGCAAAACATTCTCACTTACAAAAAGGTGGACTGATTATTCTGATTTCTTGTTTTAAACTCAATAAACCATATTATTAATTTCTAAAATATATTAGGGTATTTCACTCACATTACACATTGAGTTTCCCCCCCAATAAATATATTTATAGACCAATAAATTGCTACTGTATGAATTAATTTAAACTGATATGAAAAAACAGGACCAAAAGGTCATTCATTCAATATCATCCCCACTAATTACTTCTACTCAGAAAGACTTGATCAAAATATATTTCATATCCTTTATGATTTCAATTATCTTTATCTTAATATGTATCTAATCTACATCCATAAACAACTTCCAAAACAACATAAATAGTAACAAAATTCACCCTAATAAAGCTAAACCTTATCTGCTACAACAATAATGAAACACCACTAAAATCCTGACCCATACACTAACCCCCAACAAAATCAAATAGCTCAATAGCTGTGTTTATCTCAACTTCCCCAGACATGAGATATCATACTAACTCCATAGTTAAAACAAAGAACAATATTCTGAAAGTCACACTATTTCCAATTCAAGTCTCAGGGTACTCTTCTGTAGCTATAGCAGTAGTATAATCAAAAGCCACTAGTATTCCTCCTAAATAAACTAATAAAGCTACTATTTAAAAATATTATTTAGCTATTACCCATTTCTAGATTAATGACTCCTCCATTGAAACCTTTTGTCTTATCATCTCACTTAAACTTTGAGACTATTTTCCCACTGACCTGCTGGATTCTTCCATTTGGGTTTCCCCATCACTTCAAACTCAATATGCCTAAAACAAGGTCAGATTTCACTGATTTTCCTCTTCTCCGACCTTGGTCAGTTCAGACTATAGCATCCAGTTTAACAGCCATCTATGTCCAGATGCCATTAAGCTTCTTGTCTCAAGCCTCAGAACACTACCGGGCTTCTTTAAAGAGGTACACAGTCACTAAAAAGATTTTGGTTTAGTTTTCCCCTGTGATGAGACAAAGTTGATCAGGAACATGCAGTACCTAGGTCATGATGTGTATTTGGACCACAAGCAAGCCATCATTTTCTATGTCACTACAGATAGGTGATCTTGAGTCACACGTTGAAGAGAAAAAGAGAATTGGGTTGAAATGCATTTGGGAAATTACTCTAAAGGTACTGCTTACTACCACAAAACCAACATCTTTTAAATACCAATATTTTCCCAATGATGGTACATGGCTGCAAATAATAGAATCAAGCTCAACCTATCAGTCAATAAGAAGTGATTAATTGCTTACTATGTTCCAGGCACTATGCTGGATATTAGTATACGAATACCCAAATTAGGAAGACCTTGTCTTCAATGGCTTTATATTCTACAAAGGGAGATAACATGTAGAAAAACCAGTCCATAAAAACAATACAAAGATAATTTTTAAAATGGAGGATGCTAAGAATAAAAGGGATCAGGAAAGGCTCCATGAAAGGCACATGAGCAAAATTTTGAAGGAAAGACATGATTTTAAGAAGCAGAGATGAAGTAGAAGGGTATTCTGGGCATGGGACACAGCATGTGAAAAGGCAAAGAGACATTAGTGTTGTTCACAAGGAACAGTAAGAGGAAGGCCAATTCAGCTGAAAAACTGAATGAGAGAAGGGGAAGGTGGGAGACAAGACAGGGAGATTAATTAGAAAGCTATTGCAATAGTTCAGGTGAATAGCAATGAGGACCTGAATTAGAATAATGACTATATGAGCAGACAGAATGGATTTTAAAGATGTGGAGGTAGAAATGACAAGATTTGGCAAGTGATTGGATGGGAGGGGTGAGAGAGAGAGTCAAAGATGACATTGAGGTTATGAGTTGGGGTGGTTACAATGGGGTGGCTGCCCATTACAAAAATAAAAATAATTACAAAGGGAGAGGACTTGGGGAAAAGATAATGAGTTCTAAAGACTAGAACTTTTAAAATTCAGTTATACCCCATGAGTTCAAAAGTCTAAGCTGAAACACTACCACTTGTCAGAGAGGTGATGGAATGAAAATGCAGAATGAGGTATATTTTTGGAATCTGAAAATATGGGGATTTATTTTGCTGGACTATGTTTTTTGTTAAGATTATTTTTTCTTTTATTGAATAATTGGGGTGGGAAACAGAAGGAAAAAGAGATAATAAATGTTTGGAAAAATAAAAAAGGATGATTTATGTTTTCAACATGTTTAGTTTGAAATACCAATGGGACATCCACTTTGAAATAACTAGTAGCCTGCTGGTGATGTGAATCTGGATCTTAGGCACTATCCCAGAAGAATTAAAATTGCAGAAATGCTGAAATAAAAAGAGGACATTGCAAAGGGGTACAATGTGTCCAATTAGTATGAGGCACATTACTATTATTAACTTATGTATAACATGTAAAATGGAAGTGTCATGCTTGCAAACTCATAACTGCAAAACTACAGAGTTTCTATGCAAAGATGAAAAAGGTTTAATATGGGGCCCCTACATAGCTCTGGATAGAGAGCTCAGCCTAGAGACAGAAAGAATCATGGGTTCAAATCTGACCTCAGATACTTCCTAGCTGTATGACCCCGGAAAGTCATTTAACTCCAGTTGCCTACTACTAATATAGCTATTCTATCTTGGAAACAATAGTATTGATGCTAAGATGGGTAAAGGTTTTTTTTTAAAGGTTTAACAAAATTTTAATGAAAAAATTTAACAACATAATTAAAATTTTATTTTATTTAAAAAACATAAAGGACATGTTTAGCAAAATAAAAATGCAATAAAACAGGGAGAGGGATCTGTTTCTATTTGGGTTTGATATTACTATTGTAAGAGACATGTTCATGTATATCTGAGATAGGTAAAGGAGATATGTTGCTCATGTAAAGAGAGTGATGATAATAGATCACCTGAAACTTGTACTGGCATTATTGAAATATATATATATATATATGTATATATATATATATATATATATATTAAAAACACATTACCTTCTGTCTTGGAACTAATACTGGGTATTGGTTCCAAGGCAGGAGAGTGGTAAGGGCTAGGCAATGGAGGTTAAGTGACTTGCCCAGAGTCACACAGCTGGGAAGTGTCTGAGGTCAGTTTGAATCTAGGACCTTCTGTCGCTGGGCCTGACTCTCAATCCACTGAGTCATCCAGCTGCCCCCTTGATTATGTAGTTTTAGGTAAGTTCATAGACCTCTGTGTGTCTTCATTTTCTCCTCTGAAAATGGGAAAAAGAATAATTGCCCTACATACCTCTAGGGTTATGGTAAGGAAGAAAACTCTTTGCACACATTAAAATGCTAAATAAATTATGAGTCGGTGTGAATTACATTAGGAATAAGAGCAGTATGATTTCATTAGGATAGAGAACTCCCAAGTGAGGAATTTCCCTCTACCCATGCAATTCCATACCTTCTCTTCAACGTAATCATAGAAAGTTGCCTAGATCACTGGGAGGTTAAGTTACTTGCAATAGGATCCCAAAAGTCAGTTTTATGTTCCAAGGCAGAGGAGTGGTAAGGGCTAGGCAATGGAGGTTAAGTGACTTGCCCAGGGTCACATAGCTAGGAATTTCTGAGGTCAGATTTGAACCCAGGACCTCCTGTCTCTGAGCCTGACTCTCAATCCACTGAGCCACCCAACTGCCCTCCATAATTGAAATATTAAAGGAATAAGTCTCTAGCATCTTGAGTAGCTAGCTCTAAGTGACAGTTGGACTTGAATTCAGAGGACCTAGGTTCAAGTCATCCCTGACACACTCCCTGTATGACCCTGGACATGTAACTTGACATATCTGGGTGTGAGTTTTCTCACCTGTAAAATGAAGGGGTTGGACTTGTTGGAACAGATGACCTATAAGGTCTGAAACCTGTTATCTTTTAAAAACAAAGACTTAACACTAGAAAGGACCTTACAGACCATCTTGTCCAGACTTCTCATTGTAGAGATGAGGATAGAGGAAAAAATAGACCAGAATCATATTCGATAGGAAGGTGAATGAATACTTTTAACGATATAGTAAAAGAATACTCAATCCTCTTAGATCACTGATCTATTGAGATATTGAAGAACCATGATTATAATCACATTGATTTTATCAAGCACTTCTATGAAAGACCCCCTCTTGAAATAAGGGGCATATATATATATATATATATATATATATATGCACTTTGGGAGACTTTTCACTTCTCTGGGACCCTAGGTATGCTTCAGATTAGGGGGAAATTTCACTCTCTGACATTCTTTTGGGGGTGACCAGCTCCTTTGATTGGCCTCAATGTTCATAAGGCTCAAAGAAAGGAAAGACTCATGTAGAGGTTAGAGTAAACCTGGTCTCAGAGCTGAAAGGGAATAGCAACTCACTCGTGGATGTCTGTGAAATCTCGGCCATTTATAGTGCAGTCCTGGTAGGGCACCAGCGAGGGAAGTGTGGGGGTAGATCTCCCACAGTGATGATTCCCTCCAGGGCTCTTCTGGCTTTCTGAACCATGTTGTTTTTCTTGAATGTCTCGCTTCCTACTTCTCTCAGCAGGGCTGCTTCCCAAAACATCCAGGGGAAATCTGTATGTATACACTTTCCTGGCAACGCCACAGCAGGGAGGGAAAGATTTGTAGTACCTGCTATAATTATGTCTTCTAACATTCCAAGTTTGAGCTAAAATGATACAATCAGTAATTTGTTATTTAAGATTTGTGATTTCATCAATGAAAGCAGCTTCTGTTGTACTATTTCCACTGCTACCGAAAAGTGACTCAGATAGAACTTTTAGTCTTAGGTGGTAGTCTAGGCATTGAGGCAGACTTGCCTGTTGCCACTCTAGGGAAGGTAGGAGGCATAGTAGATAAAGTGCTGGGTTTGGAATCAGGAACATTTATCTTCCTGAGTTCAAATCTGACCTCAGACATGTACTAGCTGTGTGAACTTGGGCAAGTAATTTAATCCTATTTGCCTCAGTTTCCTCATCTTAAATTAAGCTGGAGAAGGAAATGGCAAAAATCACTCCAGTATCAAGAAAACCCCAAATGGGGTCATAAAAATTCAGACAGGACTGATATGACTCAACAACAAAAATAAAAATGGTCATGCCACTATTCTTGCTTTTCTGCCTCCTTCCTTCTATTCTTATGTTGACTAACTTCTATGTCATGCAGTGGGTATTTAGGAAGATCTGAAGATGTTAAGGCTTGGTCTTTTTGGACAGAGACTATGCCTTGACTTTCTTTATGTTCTAACAGAGATCAACATGTACACATAGCTAATATAATAACTGGTATAGGAAATGGGAAGAAAAGGGGAAAAGCATTTATATAACTACTCTGTGCCAGGTACTGTGCTAAGCTCCATAAAAGGATTATCTCATTTGACCCTCACAACCACTCTGGGAGGTAGTTGTTATTTTCCTAATTATATATTTGAGAAAACCAAGTCAAACAGAGGTTAAGTGACTTACCTGGAGTCACCTAACCGATACTGTCTTAAGGCTGGATTTAGATTTAAGACTTTCTGGATCTGGATCCAATGCTCTATTCACTGGACCATCTGTTGTTGAATATATAAAATGGTGTGGAATATATAAAAGCATGACTTGGTAGGTACAAAGTATCATTTGAAAAAGGAGGAAGATAATTTCTTACTGGAGCGAATTGAGGAAGATCTCCTAGAAAAGGTTTGAGCTTGAAACTGAAAAAGAGGTAGAATTTCAATGTCCAGAAGCAGGGGTAGCATTCAAGACATAGTTAAAAAGGCATAGAGGTAGAAAAGCACTGGGAATGGATTAAAGGTGTAGTAAGCAAAGAAAGATTGCAAAATGAACTGCATTTAATTGACAGGGACATGTGACAGAGAATCACATGAAAGCCTGGGTCAAGATTCTAAGGTCCCACCTGAAAAAAACAGACTTCTGGGAGAAAGCTTTGGGACTTAGCTGTGATCCATCTTTCTACAAGATTTCTGGCCCTTTGTGAGATACCAGCTTGAGAGGAGAACTTCTTGAATTGGCTGCTGGCAACTGTATAAAAGACCAAAGAAGAATCATCACTTCTCTGCTGGACCTACTTTGGACTATCTCTGGGATCTTGGCTCATTTACTGGACTCTGTTTTGTGAGGTTCTGTTTGGGGAAACTTAACTTATTTAGCCTAGATAAGTTACCATTAGGATATTATTAAGGAAATTCGTTTGGGGATAAAATTAAGAACTCTTCCTTCTCCTTTGTTACCCTTCTTCCTCTCCCATTCCCATCAATAAACTTAAAATATTTAGATGTTTCCCTCTTCTCTCTTTCCCTTAAACAATCCCATAATAACAATTGTAGTAGTTTTTTTCAGTTGTGTCAAATTCATTGAGATCCCATTTGGGATTTTCTTGGCAAAGTTACTTGAGTGGTTTGCCATTTTTTCCTCTAGCTCATTTTATGGATAAGGAATGGAGACAAACAGCATTAAGTGACTTACCCAGGGTCACACAACTGATAAGTGTTTTAAGGCTGAATTTGATTTCATGAAGATGAGTTTTTCTGATTCTATGTCCAGTGTTATATTCATTTCACCACCTAGCTATCTGGTGGTTATTATCCTGGGTAAACTATCCCTGGTTAGTTTAATTTGGATGGAGTACAGTGCACATGGCAGGGAATTATGTAAAATGAGACAGGGAAAACATAAGAAGGCATAAAATTTTGGAGGACCTTGAACATCACACGAAAAAGAAGAGACTATTTAGTGAGGGTTATTGAGTGAAGAAACCTTATATTTCCCCCTTTTCTCATGACATTTCCTCTCTAGAATCTGCTTCATCCATCAAAATGCTACTCAGTCCTCAAGATTCAGCTCAAACTCTTCTTTCATGAAGCCTTCCTTAATAAGAGGCTTGTCATTTTGGCAACTCATTATATTTAATTTAGCACTTTATCGTACCTTACTTTGTATCATTTCTGTGTTTAGCATAGTGCCTGGAGCATAGAATGTTGGAAATAGAATGAACCTTAAAGACCTTAGCAGGTTTCTTTAATAGAAAATCTCTGTAAGATCCTGTAAAATCCTGCAAATAAGAATTGCTTTGTTTTTGCCTCTCTATCTCTAAGGGCCTAGCATGGTGCTGGCCCATGGTAAACACTTCATATATGTTGACTGATTGATTCTTGGGCTAAGAGGATGCTCCTTCTCAAGCCCCCATTTTTCTGCCTGAGAATGCCTGGTCCAGCTGTAGGGCATCATTTTGCCCAGAGGGTGGCGCCTAGAAATCAGGCATCTCTCCACTCAACCCCTGCAACTCTGAGCTCTAAACTTGGGGCTCCCTGCTTTCTGCCCTGCCTCAACACAAATGTAGGTGCTTGGGGCTGAGACTGGGTGCAAAATCGAACACTTTCTCGACCAAATCCTCTCCTAGAAGGAAAAAAAAAAAGCAGGCTTTCAGAGGCAATTGTCAGTAAGCACTGAGGGTATGAACTGGCAATCTGCATCTGCTTGAACATCTGGATCCACCTGCACAGGTCAGTGTATACATGCTTATTTTCCTGTGCTCGTGTCTTTGCACATGCTGACTTGTGTGCATCTTTGTGCCTTCCTGTTTCAATACGGAACTGAGCAAGTGGATAGAGACTGGCACGTATTCCTGGCCAAGAATGTTTGTCTCATTCGAGAATGAGGCAGCACTCCTGGGAAGGCAGTCTATCGTCTGCCAGGAGAGGAAAGACTCTTCAGAGCCAGTCCTGGGACCCGGTCCTGGAGGCCTGGTCATTGGGTGTGGTCCAACAGCTCCTGCCAAATGCTACAGGTAAGAACAGAGCAGCCAGGTCCTTCGTGTTGCTTCTTCCCGCAACATTGCCTCCCGGGGCCAGCAGCTTATGCTGTTTGCAATGAAAACGGAAAAGGAAACCTTACTTCCCTAACAGGGACCTGAGATTGCAGGAAAAAAAAGTAAAGTCAGGGGCATTTGTCGTTTGTACCCTCCTTCTCTCAAAGATAAAATAAACCCCAATCACAATGCAGTACTAATGGTTTCCCAGCATCTGCTTTTAAAAAGTAGAGCCTGAAGAAGGCCTTGGGACAGGCTCGTGGGTAGGATTATTCAGTTAAGTGGGGAGTTTCTCAGAGCTCCTTAAATCAGACTGTCCAAAAGAGAACATCAGACCTGCTCCACCCTATGTAATGCCTTTTGCTCTGTAGCTTCCCAGCCTCTTGATCAAGGGGGTTTGGGAGTTGTGGCTCAAGAGAGGAAATGACCTCCATCTAACAGCTGCTGGGGCAAGAGGGTGCTGGATTCAAGATGAGAGACATGCTGCAGAGGGGCTAAGGAGAGGGCCAGTCGGAGGGCCAAGCCAGGGATAAGGGACAGCACAAAGTCCCCAGGAGATACAGGTTGCATCAAACCCGGAGCTCCATGCCTCTGCCCAGCTTCCTGAGTCCAGACCTTGTAGAGCTTCATTTAATGAACCGCTTTGATGTATGCAGGAGCTGAACCTTCTGCTGAAACTGTGGCTTTTGTGAGCAGGGTGGATTTCTGACATTTCGGAGAGCAATGAGCTTGCAGCTGCTCAGTGGATGTTTATTATGCATCATTCCCCTCAGTATGCAATGTTTATTTGCTTATTGATTCTATGCCCAAAGTAAAAACGCTACCTAAACAGTAGTATCTAAGGGTGGTGGATGTGGCTTCATTGTGCCAAAGTCAAGTGATTAGGGTTCCCTAAGATCCAGCCAATTCAAGAAAAAGACTGAGTTTAGCTTGATGGCTGGGTACAGCCACAGATCTGTAACACTTTGATAAAGCGTCAGTGCTGCCACAGAGAGAGGCAGAGCTGGACACTCAAAGGTGCTCTCTGAGAAATCACAAACAATATGGCGCATAGCACTTCTGCCCATTGGAGTACGCAATAGTGATAGAGCGAGCAGAACCTTCTTCTCATTCTTCTAAGGCTCAGCTTGAAGCCTATACCTCCAATGAAGCTCTCCATGGTTATGGGTTGACATCCCCCTCCTTTAAACTTCTGTAGAAATTCACTTTGGGTACTCATGGATCACAGCATAGGCCACCTCATACATATCATTGCTATTTGCATAGATGGAGAAAGTATTTATTAAGCAAATATAAGGAAACAAGGGAGTCCTTCCTCTCAAGGAGCTTACATTTGAACAGAGGAAGACAAAGTACAAATGGAAGCTGGAAATTGGGGTGGGAGGAAGGGGGTATATGTCTTATCTTTCCTACTAACAGATTTTCAAAAAAAGAAGAGTAGATTCTGAGAATAAGGAGTTGTCAAAAGATGGCAACTTCGTACCAGGAGTAACGCCAAATTCAAATGTTGAATTAGTTACTAGCTGGGCCACCATAGGTGACCCATTTAACCATTCTAAGACTATTCTTCTTTTGTTAAATGGAGATATCAATAACATACTTACCTCATAGGAGACAAGGATCAAATGCTACTATATATGTAAAAGCATCAACAAATACAATTTACTGTTGGGTCATTATTGTTACTATTTTTGCATAGTTTTCATATGACTGGAGTACTTTGTTACCACAGGTTCAGTGAAGGGTACTTTCTTTAATAATAGCTATGTAAATAATGGTCAAGCTCCCATTCAGGAGATTCAGTACAAACAAATTAGGTAGGAACCACATATCTGATTGTAATACATTTCATTAGGGCTCTAATAAAATAAGTAAAAAAGGGGAAATCAAGAAGCGGGTTCATTCCCTTCCTCCTATATACAAAGGTATATAGCCTCCTATAGAGTCTCATATCACTTGGAGAGTGAACAATTCCCAGAAAACCCATACCAAAGAATTATATTTGAATACTTTTTAACGGCTTCATTTCCTGAAACCAGATATCCCTCATATTTCCACCAAAGCTATTATTTGCTGCTATTGCCATCTCTGCTAACTATTGTGGGAAGTTAATATTAATCTGTACCCCTTTTTGGCCTCCCAAACAATCTTTTGATTTTAAAGCAAAAAAAAATCTTAAGACTGAAATTCTGGATTGTATCTCTCTAGGACATGGATGGAGACTTCCCTCCTTTTATATACTATTTTAGAAAGAGGTATATGGTTGCTGTGGGACATTCTAAAAGCCCTATGGTGACTCTTGGCATCTGGAAGACCCAACTCCCTCTTTTCTGGAGTGAGGTCTGAGGCACCAATCAGAGAAGCTGGGAAAAGTGATGTCATGAAGAGCATAAATTGGTGGAAGGGATAGGAAGTCACTCTCTTCCTGGGAACCATGGATGTAGGAAGCATGAGGTCTGCCTTGTGGCTGGCTCTGCCTGCTCATGGGGAAGTGGCAGAAAGAACAAGCTGGCCATATGTGTCTCACATTCTCATACTTTTCCTGAACCTCTTTTTGATATTTAATAAGTAATAATTATAAAATCAAGATGTGGCCTCCATATAGCTTTATCTACTGCAGCTTCTTCTACAAAGGGAATGTTATTGTTTTTAAAAGAAATTGTCCTGGTCATCACATATGGAGCTAATCAACATATTTTCATATCTTTGTAAGTCAGGCTTACATCTATACCCAGCTGGAACAGAAAGATTTTTCAAGAAACTGTCAAACTCTCTTTTTAATGGCTTAATTTGTTATCCAGTCTGTTCTCTCCTCTCTTCTCACCTCAGGTTTCATAGTCCTCTCTCCTATCTGGGCTGAAGCAAATGACTTCTGTTCAACTTTCCTGGTGGCTAGCTTTCCTTGAATCTTTAATGAGTCTCCAAGAGGCACTTAGGCACACCTGGGAAGGGAAAGTGGGGGAGAGAGAGCTAAAACTGGCAATCTCTGACTTACATTCTTGCTGCTCCATTGACTTTGGGGAGAGAGTTCCTCCCTACATATAAAAAATTCAATCTTTAATTTTTACCATCTCTAAAATGAACCTCCTTGTGAATCTAGGATCTGAAGATCTGGATTTCCATCCTCTAAGATTTCTTGGGATCTTGGGGAGCACCCCTTACCACAAAACATCTTTGACTTCAGTTTTATACAGTCTGGAATTCCAGAATTTGAGAATCATTCCCTTACAGTACTGCCACCTCTAGATAGCCTTAAAATATAAATAATTCTTGGAATGTATTACATTAAGTTATGAATTGTTGTGACACCTTTTAAAATTATGCAGTGTTGGGGCAGTTAAGTGTCTCAGTGGATTGAGAGTCAGGACTAGAGATGGGAGGTCCTGGGTTCAAATTTGAACTCAGACACTTCCCAGCTATGTGACCCTGGGCAAGTCACTTAACCCCCATTGCCTAGCCCTAACCGCTCTTCTGCCTTGGAACCAGTACACAGTATTGATTCTAAGACAGAAGGTAAAGGTTTTAAAAAATAAATAAAAATTAAAAAAAAAGAAAATTATGTAGTGTTTATTTCTCTAATTGACAGAAGTGTATGGTGAAGAAGTGAGAGAGAGAAAAGAAGATTTTATATAATTTTAGTACATTGCCCTTCAGTTGTTAATGTCAAAATGTTAATTCCACCCTTCCAATAGAATATAAGTTCCTATAGGACAAGGATTTTCTCACTTTGGCATTGGTATCCCCAGTGCGTGGCATAGGGACATAAAACATGAGTTTAGTGGTGGATTTAGGTAAATACAAAGGGCATTTGCTAGCCAGGGAAAAGTTTAGGGAAATTTATGTGAAGTTAATATAAAATGTACTCTTTTACCCTTGAAGTGTATTAAGGCAGGATGTCAGACAGTCGTGTGACTACCCAATGGTACCTGGAATCCTGATTTCTAGAAGGGGCTGGCCGAAGTCAAGACTTGGGACCTGGACTGTCCAATCAGAAAGCTGCAATAGGAGTGATGTGATTGGCCTTAAAAGAAATGGTACAGAGCAATAGTGTGCTCTTTTTCACTAGGGACTCTCTTCCTGGCTGGACAATGAAACTTGTTCTGCTTGAAACTCTGTTGGATGCTGAATCCAGGGAGGTGTGATGTGGGTTTGGAAACTTATTTTAGTTAGGGTGGACTGGGTTATCTCTCTCTCTCTGTCTCTCTGTCTCTCTGTCTCTCTGTCTCTCTGTCTCTCTGTCTCTCTCTCTCTCTCTATTTCTCTCTCTTTCTCTCTCTCTGACTCCCTCCCCCCACTCTCTCTTTCTCTCTCTCTTTCCCTCTCCCCCTCCCTCCCTCTCTCTTTCCCTTTCTCTCACTTTTACTAATAAATAATTATAATTTGATATATAGTCTCCAAGAAATTGTAATCATTATAAATACCACAAAGGACACTGACTACCCAGCAGAGAAGGATATAGAAAAGAAATAAAATCTTCTCATAACAAGCTTCAATTGTCCTGTTGAACATAAGCATAATGTTATGAATTCTGCCTGCTTCCTTCTCTTTCCCAAATATGTCAGGGACTATTAAAGGAAGAGAATCTACATTAAGATTAGGGTTCACCTTGGAGTATTGTACATACTGGTGCTGAAGAATCTCAGGTTTGGAGTTAAAGTACCGGGGTTCCCATGCTAGTTTTTCTACTTACTACCTGTATGAACTGGAGTAAGTCATTTAATTGAACTGGTTCTCAGTTTCCTTCTCGGTAAAATATGGAGGTTGACTTTAAGGTGTCTTCCGTATCTCTACTATAAGGAAGGAACCTTATGATAAGAGATGAGATCAGATATTAAGATTTTATCTCTAAACTTTGGGTTCTTTTTTTTTTAAATCTCTATCTTCTGTCTTAGAATCAATACTGTGTAATGGTTCTAAGGCAGAAGAGTAGTAAGGGCTAGACAATGGGGGTTAAGTGATTTGCTCAGGGTCACACAGTTGGGAAGTGCCTAAGTCCAGATTTGAACCCAGGACCTCCTGTCTCTAGACTTGATTTTCAATCCACTTAGTCACCCACTTACCCACTAAACCTTGGATTCTAAAGCCTACCTGCTGAGACCTTTGAGATCTTTGGTATACCCATCTATGTATACATCTCTGGATTCTACTAATTCCCTTTCTGAGTCATGATAGTTCTATTGCCTTTTCCCTTGGTTGTGATCTGTGTTTTCTTCTCCACCCCATCTCCCACTTCAGAATTTTATCTGGGCTCAATTTCTTCCAGGGGAGATACAAAGGAGCCTACATAGACTGGGAACAGAAAAATAGAAGACAAATATGGAAGGCTACCCATCAAATGTCCTAGTGGGTTTTAGAGTTTGTCTGGGGGAGAGAACTCCTTAGGCCACTCTTAACAGGATCTCTGATATCATTGTTCATTATATTTTAGATGAAAATAGAAGGGAAGAGAGAGAAAGAGCTCTAGGGCATGGTTTAGGAAAGAGAATAGTAATAGCTCACATTAATATAGAAGAATGTTAATAGAACAATCTCACTGAGTCTGTCATGACCTGTTTACCACCAATGGAGAAACCCTACTGAAACATCAATTGAGCATCTGGACTATAAGTCTAGACATAACTCATTCACCACAGCAATGCACCACAGGAGTTGGCCACAAAAGGTACCAACAAAAACAATGTGGGTCTGATATTGTTTTTCAGCAAGTTTAGAAAGAAGGGAGAGTTTTGTGGGGCTTACAGAGATTGTGTGATGTTTATCTTTCTATCCAATCAAGTATTCAAAGGCTAGTCTTTCTCTAAGGGGGAGGGAGGGCTAAAGAGATTGAAGAATGTCCTTTTATGTTCTAGAACTTCATGGATAATGAAGTATTCCTTCAAACAATGGAGGAGGCAAAAACAAAGAAGAAAAAAGGATTTGAAGAGATAGAGAAGAATCCTGATTTACATCAGACCCTGGAAAGAAGATGAATGTGATAGGAAAAAAGGGAATAGCTCTAAAATTCCTCCTGAAGGGGAAATGGACTTCACCCTCAGAAGAAGAAGCTGCCTTTTTTTGTATTCTAAGGAATGATGACATGTATTCCAGGTGCCATCAGAAGAGGCAGCTCAGTAAAGGCAGCCAAGTAAAACTACTAAAAGTAAATGGAATGGCACTGAAAAATCAGACAGACCTGAGTTCAAATTCTGTCTAACATACTAGCTGTGTGATACTAGGCAACTCACTTAACAATTCTGCCTCAATTTCTTCACCTGTAAAATGTGAATAATACTAGTACCTATTTTCTAGAATTGTGAGGCTAAAACAGATATTTGTAAAGCACTTTGTAAACATTAGAATTCTATATAAATACTACCTATGATTGTTGTTATTAATGGTCAGAGGAGGAACTAATGATATCTTTTACCTAGCAGCAAAGACGGTGTTGATTGTTGGCTTGATGTTGGTGAAGTCTTGGTGTACATATTCAGCATTTGATACAAAATCTCCTGATTCATCATGTCTAATGACAACTATTCACTCCTGGAGATTCCCATAGGATTAAATGATATTATTGCCAGTCAGTATCTAGAAATTGCCAAAAAGAATCATGAAATCAAAGACTTTATGTACATGGGTGGTATTTTTGCCACTTCATGTTATTAATGAAAGCAAAAGGTTTTAGAAAAAAAGACACATTTGGGAAATAATCAGGCAAGAGAATACAGATCAAAATTTCTGGACCACAACTTAATAGGTGTATGAGAATGAAACATTTTTGCCAGGGATGGAGTATACTTCATAAGTGGAACTGCTTTTCTGGACTAGATTCTGAACGACATTGGGACTAGCTTCTGAAATTCAAAGGATGGTGGCCCCCTTCCCCCCCCCCCCCCAATCTTCAAATTTGTTATAGAGAAGAAGAAGAAACGAGAGCATTATTTGGCATGCATCTTAGATATGGGAAAACAAAGGGAAGAATAAGTCGGATTCCATGGTCTATATTCTATAACCAGTATAGTGAGGATTCTCTTGAAAATGAAATTCTGAAGATACAAAGACAAATAATTTCAATGAAGAGCAAAAAGGGAGATCTGTTTAGAAAACTGGTGTGACCTCTCAGGGAACTTATGGAAACTTTGCTTTTAAGACTTATATTAGGTGATGCAAAGTGAAGAACCTGAAGAACACTGAACACAGTAACAACAATAATGTATGATGATCAGCTGTGAATGACAACTATTATCAATAAGGCAATGATCCAGGACTATGCACAGAAATTGTACCATAGAAGGAACAGATGGACTTTCAAAGTAGATTAAAACATACCATTCTTCACTTTATTTCCTTCATGAATTTTTCTCTAGTGTAAGCAATATGTATCTTGTTTCACAATATGACTAACGGGGAAATATGTATTATATGATAATATATGCATAACCTACATCATATTATTTGCCTTCTTGGGGAAGGGTAGGAGGAAGAGGAAAAAAAAGAATTGGACATATTTTTGGATATAGCTAATTTGAGAATTTGCTTCTCTTGGATAAGCATATTTATTATAATTTAGCATATAGTTATAACAAATCATGTATTATATTGCTATGTTACATATTATGTTATACATAAAAATAAATGGTAATATAAATAAAAGGAATTACATAGGAGATGGCTGAGTAGATAGAGTGCCAGGCCTGGAATCAGGAGGCCCTGGCTTCAATCTGGCTTCATACACTTCCTAACTGTGATTCTGGGCAAATCACTTGACTCCTATAGCCTAAAAAATGAATTGTTAAGAAGAAGGGCAAGATATTAGTAATGAATATGAAAAAAGTCATCAGTCTATAAGTAAAGTGCCACATTTGCCAAAGCTCAGAAAGAGGTGAGGTTGGTGAGAGCAATAAAAAGTTATCTTAAATCATATTGAAAAAGAGGAGGACATTAAAGGAAGAGGGCTTTTGGAAGGGTGGGTCATGGTCACTCATTTATTACTTTGCTTCTTTTTCCCTGGCAAGTAGACTTATTGTTGGACTAGAAATGACCAAGAAAAAAGAGCCACTAGAAAGCCTAAACTCAGTAAAGGTGTCAGTCATTCTGTAAAAAGCACTTGCTTTGTATATATATATAGAGAGGACATCTATTTGCCTTTGATGAATTAATGTCTTGAGATCCAGATAAAATACATTCTAGAGCACTTAAACAAACATCGTCATCATCAACAATAACAATAACTAACAACAATAAAAACTGAAGGATGTAATTGCAGGGTCACTGATAGTTAACTCAGAAAGATCATGAAGAAGCTTCTGTATTATTAGAGAAGAGTACATATTGCCCCAATTTAAAATAAACAAGAGAAGATGGTAGAAGTTGGAATCTTTAGGACACTGAACTTGATTTTCATTCCTGGCAAAATTCATTTTCAAATGGTTGATTACTGAACAGCTAAAGAAGAAAACAATGATGTAGCCTGCCTTCATCAATAATAAGTTATACCACACTGTCTTCATTCCCTTTTTTCTTGATAGGGTTAAAAAGCTGATAAAATAGTCAATATGGCATAGTGGAAAGACAATTAACCTTGACGATGAGAAGACTCAGGTTCAAGGTCCACTTTTGATACATACTGACTGCATGATTTTGGACAAATTACTTAACTTCTCAGTGTCACAGGCAACTCTCTCTCTAACTACATTGAAGAGAGGTTGTCAGTCTGTACTGATAGAGGACGTTTTTTATACCAATGAAATCATATGTCCAGATAAAAGGAAGCAAAACAAAAACAAGATAACAAAGTGATCCTAGACCGATATGCCAGGAGAAAACTGGAGATATAGCTTACTTAGACTTCAGTACATTAGTTGATAAATCGTCTCATGCAATTCCCATGTACAAGATAGAGAGAGGTGAGTTATATGTTTGTACATTTAGGTGCTTTCAGAATTGATTGACTGATCAGAGCCAGGGAAGTATTGAATTGCCTGAGGTCTACTTGGAAGAGGTCTTTATTGGAGAGCCTTAGGGATTTGTGCTTGGCTTTGTACTGTTTAACTTTTTTCTTTAAATCAATGACTTTAACATAACATAGTTATGAAATTTGGAAGTCACACAAAGCTAGTAGAATAACTAATATATTATATGACAGCAGTGTAATAAATGGCAAATAGCAATGACTTTAAAGTCTAAGGATGTGGGTTGAAATCTGCATCTGACTTTTAGCTGATTGAAAAAAATCACTCAAAAATCACTTGGAAAAATCACTCAGTGTCCCTGGGTTTCAGTTTCATCATGTCTAGAAAGATAGTAGCTGAATTAACTGAACCTCAAGGATACTTTCCTGCTCTACATCCAGTATGGTATGAATTATGATCTTAAAATACAATGACTGGATAGGATATTTGGCCTCATCTAATAAGATGAAATTTAATTGGGAGAAGTGTTAAGTATTATACTTGAGATAGGAGTTTCTCTGAAAAAGAGGGGCAGTGAGGGTTTTAGTGGATAGAAAACTCAATATGAATCAACAGAGATAGAGAAAGCCAATAACTTAGACTGCATTAGGAGAGGCATGGAATCCAAGACAAAAAGGAGGATGGTTTCAACAAAGTCCTGTTATGGTGGGGCTTGGCTAGGGTTATATACATTATAAGGGTGGACGCAGGTCTAATGAAGTAGCTAGGATTTCAAGGTAAGAAGTTCCTACATTGTGGTGCAGATAGAATTTCATGGAGGGAGCCAATAGAACTATTAGCCAGTATGAGTAAGGGGATACTGATGGCTATTACTCCTTCCCTCCAATTCCCTGTATTTTCCTGTTAGAGAATAACTAAAAGTTTTGCATTGGTGATCTGGTATCTGGTAGTTGATTAAAATCACCTAGCTCATAGATCTTGACACCCAGACTTTCTGGTTTTCTAATAGCCTCTGGCACTGTACTAGTCATTAGCCACCATTGTGCCATTTCTGTGAGGTAAGGGAGACAAGGAGATGTCTTGGTGCTAAACAGAACCAGATTCAAAATGGGAACCACTGGAACAGAATTATCAGTGTAGGTATCCTTGTACTGT
This sequence comes from Monodelphis domestica, assembly GCF_027887165.1. Classification (NCBI taxonomy): domain Eukaryota; kingdom Metazoa; phylum Chordata; class Mammalia; order Didelphimorphia; family Didelphidae; genus Monodelphis; species Monodelphis domestica. The sequence goes on along the minus strand of NC_077233.1, from coordinate 179,381,769 downwards.
ATTCACCACCTGGAGTCTTATAAGTTAAGCAAATCTATTCTTTCAAAGATCCCTTGTTTGTGTTGGATCAATCATTTGCATCATCAGGATATAGAGGTTTAAGAAGGCTTCCTGAGTTGTTTACCACACCTGGAAACAGCAAATCTTCAGTGTTATACTTAGTTGTGTGTACTTCATTTTAGGAAGGACATTAAAAAGAGGAAAGCACTCCAAGGAAAGCAACTAGGATAATGAAACACCTCAAGATTGTGCAATGTGAGCATCTGTTGAAGGAAGTAGGGATGTTTAGCTCAGAGAAGAAGAGAAGACTTATAGGGTACATGAAAGCTATATTATATTATCTAGAGGAATGTCACATGGAAGACCTGTTCTTTTTGGTCCCTGAATGCACAATTAGATGCTATAGATAAAAAACATAGATAGATCTAGGCTTTAAGTAATGATCATCATCTTTGGAAGAAATAATTGTATGATTGAATATGTCAAAATGCCAAAGAAGTAAGGAAAAAAATTCCTAACATTTAAAGTTTTCTATGAGTGGTATGGGTTACTGGATTTCTACAGAAGTGATTGGGTACTCGCATACTGATAGTCTTTTAGAAAAGTCTGGAAATGTTGTAGAGATTATTTTTCAGGTGTAGGTTGGACTAGATGGCTTCTTGTTTCCATTCTAACTCTGATATGTGGGATTCTGAACAGTAATGTACAAGTAAGGAAGTACTTTTATACTCCTATATTAGATAGTCCTTACAACCCCAGTGAAAAAACCTCCATCCCCATAAATAAATGGAGAATAAATCCTCATTTATATATGAATTAACTTGGGTTCAGAGAAATGAAGAGACTTCTTCCAGATCACCCAGGAAATAGTAAAACCAAGGATAAGAAACAAAGTTTTCTGATCCCTCTTCCTAAGTTACTCTTACTTTCCTATTAGAGTAATCCAAAGATAGGGGTCTCATCTTTGGCTATTCTGCCCCATCAATTTCCCCCTTGGCTCCCTAGCTGAGTTTTTTTAGAGATGCCTTCAGAGCAGTTGCTTACCATAAGAGGCAACAATCAATCATGGCAAGTTGTTTTCCTAATATTTGACTGTAAAGTCAGATACTGACTGAAGAAAGGGACTATGTTGCTCCCCCATGAACAAAAGTAGGTAAAGGATAGCTGTATGCAAGTCCAAACCTGCCTCTCAATTCCTACTCCTAAGGGGAACAGGGTTATTAATGAGGATGGTTCCCTGGGTTCTGGTTTCTATATTTCATATCTTGCTTTTTCTCTGTGTTTTGTGGAACATTCTAAATGCTGGCCTCTTGGGCATCATCATTTTCTTCAGGCTTAGCATATTTAGATACAATCTGCAGCCCTCTTCAAACTCTGACACTCAGAAGCACCAATAAATAGATGCTTTGGCAGGTGTTTTTGCTCACCCGGGTTCCCTCCACTACCAGGCGTCTGCCTATCTAATTAGTTGCGGTCAAAAGAAGCAGAGAATTTTGACAACATAGGGATGAGAAATAATAAGAAATAGATAATTTACTTGAGGCAAATTAACTCTCCAAGGGCTAAGTAAAGGAACTGCTGGCCTCAGACAACATGTGGTAGCAAGTTGCTTTCCACTATTCATTTGGGAAGTAGCAGGGGCATACTGGGAAATGAGTTGGATCACAAAGTAGGGTTAATAGGATCACAGATCTAGAGATGAAAAGGATCTTGGAAGCCATCTAGTCCAAAGACTTCATCTTAAAAATGAGCAAACTAAGATCCAAAGAGGTTACATGTACCCAAGGAAAGACTGGTAGCAAGTAGCAGGGTTAGAATTTGAACTGGGGCCAGGAGTTGAACCAATGTCATCTGATTCCAGATCTTTGTATTCTTTCCACCACACACAGAGATGGAATAGCTTGTCCAAGGTCATTCAACTTTAGAAAGTGAGAGATTCAAAAGTAAAAGTTATCTTCTGAATGCTAGTGGGAATGCTACTGGTCTTTCTTCTTATTTTATCAATTTGCCAGGGGCTAGCCTTGCCACTGAGAAAAGCTGAAATTACTGAGACATCCCAATGATGGGTGGAGAATTGGGAAGTACAAAGGCCAACTTACTGGCTGTGGGAAGTCAAAATCTTAAAAAAAAAAAAAAGAACTCTGCATAATTTACCAGAGTTTTGGGGTAGGAAGGCAGAAACACCTACCAGAATATTTTAAATTCCTGTCCCCTAAGGTTGTCACTGATCTTAGGGAAGGTCTTCAGGCCCAGGCAGCAGTTTCTTGTCATAGTGGAAGGGGATAATAGGAAGGGTCTTCCCTATGTGTGGGGTAGCCTCACTTCATTCTCTCTCCTAGCATCACTGTTATAGAGGTTGCCAGAATGGAAGTATGTCAAGAAGACGTAGGCTGCACACCTTGCCCTTAAGAGAGAAAGACTTCCTGTTCCACATGAGTGAACTTTATCTGCTCAGATAAATTATTAATTTAATTCTTTTGAAACTTGCCTGATAAAAATCTTCAGGCTGCAAGAATCATTTCTTGGGTTCACTGATCCTGCTCATATCTCTTCTCCTCCCCTCACCCTACTTTCTCCCACTTTTCCTCCACTGTTGTAGCCCATCCCTCTTTTAAAAGACTTCCTCTTGGCTGCCCTTTGGGTAAGAGTCTTAAGGTCTCTCAGATGTATTGTTTTCCTTCTCACTAACTTAGTAGTTAGTATAAATACAGTGTATTTAATGGTAGACTTGCTAAGGATATTGGTTTCTGTGCTTCTGTCCCAAATTTTCTCTATTCTTTTTTTCCACTTGAGGGTGGGTAAAGGGATGATGTAGGCACTGGGCTGAAAAAGGCCAACCCAAACCCCCAAGTGAACTTGCTACACCAAGAAGATAAGAAAGTATATCAAGACTCAATGATCTTACTTTAGTTTTGCCTGAAAGCTCAGATCAAAAAGAAAAATTCCAGAATCTCAAGACCTTGAGAATTCTTTCTAGCAGTATTTCTATTGTCCCTTCCCAACTTTCTGAATGTCCTTCTTTCTTCCCAATGCATTCTGGGAATAAATAGATAAATAAACTGGTCAATGTTGAAAAGAATTAAAATTTGTTTTTCTTATTTGGAAGATGTGTTGTGGGAAGCATGGCTCTATGGAATATGTTTGGAGCTAGAGTCAGAGGACATGGGTTCAGATCCCATTTCTGCTATGGAAACTTGGGCAAATTATTTACTCTATTAACTTATCACAGCCCTAGTTCCTCATCTGTAGAATGCAGAGTTTGGGCTAGGTCTAGGGTTCTAACCTTTTGTTTGTATCATGCCTCTGGATCCTTTTTAGAAGAATACTTTTAAATGAATAAAATAAAATACATAAGATTACAAAGGAAACAAAATATATTGAAATATCAATAAAAAATGATGGACTCCAGGTTAAGAAATCTTGGATGAGACAGTCTCTAAGGTAGGTCCCTTACAGCTCTAAATCTATGAGTCTGTGAACCTTTCTATAGCCTATCTGTAGGAAAAGAAATAAGGTTTAGTGAAAGATGAGATTTCCTATCCTTTACAAACACATGGCCTTAAGAGGAATCTGAGGGCTGAAACCTATCCAGAACATCTTGTGATTTTTGTTTTTACCCTTCTCCATGGAGTTGAGCTTTAAGGCCTACAGAGGAATGGAAGAGGGGAAACAGGAGAAAAAGATGCTTATTTAAGAGACTTCTTGGAAAATCAAGGAATCAGGTTTTGTTAAAAGAGTCAACTCAATATCTAGAATTGAACTTAACTCTGAAGGCTCAATATTATGACTATACCCAAGTTCCTATCCATTTCCAATTCTTCTCATTAGTATCAATAACAAGGTATTTATACTTATTAATAATGATAAAAATTCACATGTATGCAACTTTTTAAGGTTTACAAAATGTTTGCCTTGGAACACTTTCTATTTTGTAGACGAGGACACTGAAGTTCAGAGCTGTTCAAGTTCACAAAAAGAAAAAGTGCCAGAGCCAGCATAAAAACTCAAGTTTCAAGGTATTCTGAGTGTTAGTTCATCTGATGTTTAAGGAATGATTTACATTTTTTCAGACTATTTCCATATGTATTTACTATTAACACAGAGAATTGCAGTGCCTATGTGTCAGACCTACATTTATTTTCCCCAACCATCAAGTTTATCTCACCTATGTCTAATTTTTAATGACTCTTATTAGTTGATTGATCAACTGAGAATGCATATAATGTGCTTTGAGAACCTTAAAGTGTTATATAGATATCCATTATTATTATGCTATTATTAATTTTTTCTTTCTAGTACCATTATTTATTGCAGATATCAGTGCATAATTCTTCCCAGGGATATGTACATCATAACAGGAAATCTTAAACATATAGTTCCTTAACTTAGCCTCAAAAGCCAGTCATTTGAATTTTTCAAGTTTCTGTTCTCTTGTTTTTGTGTAGCCTGGAGATAAAGCTAGAACCTCCATGGGAGGTGTGATCTAGTTGAAAATAATGGATTTGGCATCTGAAGGATTTTAATACAATCTCTGTAAGTTACTGTGTATTCCTTTGTGGAGTGTATATATATATATATATATATATATATATATATATATATATATATATATATATATATATACCATATATGGTTTTCAATGAGGTCTAGCACCTCTCGTGTGAGGAATCCACCTTTGACTATTGGTCTTTCATCTGTGGCTTCAAGAAACTGTTGCATGCACAGTAGTTACACCCTGGTAAAAACGATCTCATAAGAAGGGCTAAAAGAGATTGAAGGTCACCTACATGCTTCAAACCCATCTTTGAGTTTGGAGGTGTCTACCCTGAGCATGTGAAGATCTGTCTGGGTAGAATGGGCAGATGAGAACAATTTGTTCCACTGGCCAATGAACACATGCTGTGGAGTGCTTAGAATTTGGCCAGACATTGAAGATTCCCAAAGGCATCCATTGAATCCCAGGCCATCATCAGTTGTTCTGACTTTTGTCTTGCCATGGGACTTTGATGACTAGAAGAGAGTGAGGCTGGTGACTTTGTGCAATTCTGCCTCATTTAAATCCAACTCATGAGCAAAGTCAAGATATTACTCCCATGATGTCATTGGTCTTTTTTGAAGCAAAATATAAGTAGCATTCCTAGACCAATTGCTTAGCATATGTAGGTTTTAAAATTAAAATACAATAACTCAAGTATTATATTTATAAGATTTATATCTTATTTTTATTTATTTTTATTTATAAATAAAATAAATAAAAAATAAAAATAAAATATATACAATATATAATTATATATTTATTTATATTTATAAAATAAAAAAAAAAACTAGAGTAAAACCTGCCTACCTAGGCTGTGAGGAAGAGAGAGAGGGAGGAGTCACAGCAAACTTAAATACAATCACAAAAAACAGGAGGATGCCAGAAAAGGGAAAAGGATTCTAGGTAATACAGAAAGGAATTTTGGGTAATATAGTTTTTAGGGGTTCAAGAATTTCGAATTATACATATATTTTATTTCCTCATATGTAAAGTGGAAGAAATAATACATGTATTAAATATTTCCTAGGGTTGTTGGGAGGATCAAGTGAGATAATGTATGCAAAATCTCATATAATCTTAACTGTTATGTGAAAGTAAACTCATTCTGGGATAGGTACTGGACTCTTGATTTCAGTAGTGTTGGGAACTCCTGGGTGAGGCAAATCCTTTTACCAGTGCAAGTGTCTCTCTTCACTGTAGCTTAAGTTGTAGAGTATTTCCTAGAAAATTAAGAATTTAAATGACTTGGGTAGGCTCACACAGCAAAATGGGTCAAAGGCAGGATTTAAAACCAGTTTTCTTTGACTTTAAGGCCACTTCTGTATTCACTAAACCACTTTATATTTCTCTATTATTATTTTTCTACTTTTTATTGTATTTTCCCTCTTGCATATAAGAAACAATTTTCAGCATTTGTTTTCTAACATTTTGTGATCCAAATTCTCTTCCTCCCTTTCTGCCCTCCTGCCTATCCAAGGCAGAAAACAATATATTACACAAGATCTATTATGCAATACACATTTCCATATTTCTCATATTGTAAAAGTATTGCTTATACAAGAAAAAAAACTCAAAGGAAATAAGTGAGAAATGATATGATTCAATCTGTATTCTGACTCCATCAGTTCCTTCTATGGTGGTAGATAGCCTTTCTCATCACAAGGCTCTTGGGATTTTCTCAGATCCTTGTATCACTGATAGTAGTTAAGTTATTCAGAGTTGATTATTTTACTATATTGATATTACTGTGTATAATTTTCACCTACTTCTCCATACTTCACTTTGCATCTGTTCATATAAGTTTTTCAAGATTTTTCTGAAATCATCCTATTTATCATTTATTATTTCACAATAGAATTCAATTACAATTATATATCACAATTTGTTTAGCTATTCCCCAACTGATGGATATTTCTTTTGTTTCCAATTACTTTCCACTATGAAAAGAACTGCTATGAATATTTTTGTACACGTAGGCCCTTCCCCTACCCCCCTTTTTTCTATCTCTTTGGAATACAGACCTAATAGAAGTATTGATGGGTCAGCAGTTTTTTGACCGTTGGGCATGGGTCCAAATTGTTCTCAGGAATGGTTTTATCAATTTGTAGTTCTTCCAATAATGTATTAATGCCCCAGTTTTCTCACATCCTCTTCAATATTTATACCTCTCTTTTTTTTGTCATATTAGCATCTGTTCTACTTGGTGAAGGTTCTATTTAGTCTTCCTGTTACTTCATTGATCCCTTTCCCGCAACCCAACTTTTCAAATCCTCTATCACCCCAATCCTCAAGCTAGGCTTCATTTGCACCTTGTAGTTGTCTTGATAAACAAAAGGGAGCAATATTAGAGAATGAGTATCATTGCAGAGTATTTCCTGGTAATATGTCATCCTTAGTCTTTACTTGGTAATTCCCATGGTTCTTGGACAAAGAAGACTAGTTGTGCTCTTCAGGTCCTATTCTTCCAGGAACATACAGAATAAATCATGCATCATGAGTATATGACTGAATTTCAAGGGAGCCAAAAATACTCAACCCTATGCCAAAACACTCAGTAAGTAGGACTAGGAGTCAAAGCACCTTACCAAACCAGAAAGTCCTCCATAACATTTGCACCAAATTATGACAGACACTTATGTAGCTCGTCTAGAATTGTTAACAGTCTCTAACTGCTGGCATTCAAGTTATATGTGTGTAATTACTTATTGCCTGTTCCCTACAGGTGTCTTTGACAGGTGCCAACATTCTTTTCACCCCTGAGTTGTTTTCCCTCTGTTCCCTCTGAGGCCCCTGCCAATGTTGCAGCTCTTGACATAGACTATCTTTCCTCTTCCTCTAATCTGTACCTTCCCACCTCCCAACCAAGATATTTGCAAACTTAAAAGATGATTTCAGTCTTCCAGGCCATGTATTTGTGACTCCAAATACTGATAAATTGAACTATAAAAAAGCACAAATCACAAAGACTCACCCATGCCCCATGGCTTGAAGGGGCCATTACAGCAGGGAGCGGGTGAGTCAGGAAAATGCCACAATAATTTATGCCAAAAAATTGCATTCCAGGAGCTTGCTATAAACCATGAGGAAAATACTGTGACACAACTGGGGCCCTAGCTTATTTTATTTTTCTCCAGACCTTGCTGCCATGATGGTTATAACAAGACTCTGCTCTCAATCCAGAGGGGCTGCTCCCAGAAACTTTTTAACCTTGAAAGATCCCACTAACATTCTATTGCTTGGTGTGTAGAAACTACTCCAAGTATGATCCAGCTGAGGTGTTGATATGTTTATGTTCATTCATCCAGGAGCTGATGACTCAATATATTCAATGGATAGGTGGATGGGACAGATCTCAGAGCCCATCTAGATCAATCCCTTCATTTTATAGATCAAGTAAATAAGACTCAAGAATATTAAAAAACTTACACAAAGCTACCAGAATCCAGAACCACTTAAAATAAGAAAGATGCCAAGAAGTATACTCAGAAACTTAACCTGTTGGATTTGAAAGGACCTTATAGACCACCTGAATTCAATTTCCACCTCTCCCCACATCTTATAAGTGAGAAAACTAAGTCTTAGAGAGGTTCAATTATTTACACAAGGCCACACAGCTTATTAGTGGCAAAACAGGAAAAAGACTTGGGTTTTCTAACTGAAGTATGAATACTTCTACATAACAGAGGATGGGGGGTGGGAACCAAATGTCTTATTTCATTGGTTTAGGAAAATCCTAGGTGCAGAGACTCCATCTGTGGATGGAGGAAAGTATTTTCTCTATAACCTATAGTTCTATCAAGTTGCCTGGAGCACTACAAGTATCAGCCAGAGTCACACAGCTGACCAGGTTAACATACTGACACATGTGTCAACCAGGAATAAGCCAGGGTCTTCCTGACTTTGAGGCCAATTCTCTTTCTGCCCTGCCAAAAGTGAGATTGAAGAAGAATAAGCCTTTCTTGAGGGTTGTGAACCCTGAGAGTTCAAGAATTACTGAGTTTAAGTGTCCCTCCCCTTCTGAAATATAATAGCCCCTCAGGAAAATCTGGCTCAACAGCAGGTCTATGATGGAGAGGCCTGGCTAATTCTGCTCACAGCAGTCCCTTAATGAAAGGCTGGGGCCGAACCAACAGGTGCCAGTTCTCAAGTGCCGCAGTAAACACAGATGCGGGAGTTCGAAAGGGCGTGTCATGGTCCCATCAAGATAATGAACAGCCTCCCAAGACAAGCAATTAAAAGTTGTGATTATAATCTACAGGCTTTCTCCTTTTGTCTCCCAATTAAAGTCTATCAGGCTAATTAAATAAACATGGTTGTGTCATGCCGTGTGGTGGCTTCATACCAAAGCAGTGAAATAATGAAGCTCAGCCAGAGAAGACAAATGACTTTGAAAAATAAGTCATTGAAGTCCCATCCACTCTTGCTGGTGAGAGGAAGTTTCTCATAGCCAGTGTGGGAGACCTTTTCAGCACCAAGAACAGCGGCTGTACCTTAGCTCTGTATCTGATGACTGTCTTTTGAGTTCTTTTCTTCTTTTATCCCCTCTTAAAGCATCCCTCTTTGGTTGTAGTTTCTTTGCCTCAAGCCTAGTGGCCTGATTCTACAGGACAAGTAAGTACAGAATAAAGTCAATTATACAAAAAAGAAGCAAAGATTAATTAAAAATGTTTAAAGGGTTTTCTTCAGTATTTCTTCACTATATTCATGTTATCAGCCATGCTGGCATTCCTGCCTGTCCCACTCCTCTTCCCTCCCTCCCTCCCCCAACTGCCTAGCAGTTATTACTGTAGAACATTTTCATATTCCTCATAAAGTAATTATGCCAAATAAATGGAAGATAATAAGCAGTAGTTCATATTGGGGATGGGGGTGGGTATATGAGTGTGTGATTAATCTAGGTGCATTCTAGTATTTCAGTTTGGCCTTAGAAGGTAGGGTGTGTTACAAATTAAGCTGGAGTTTGGGGGAGCTGGGGCATTGTGGTTTTTTTGTTCTCAGTGACTCCAATTTCCCCCCAATTACTTAATTCCTAGATTCCAATCCTCTCTGTTCTCTCTTGGTTCTCTTCCTTCCCCTACCTCAATCCCTTTCTTGGGTCACATTTTTAGTCAGCCTCTAAAAGACAGCATCTCTGAGATGAAGTGTTTCCTTTCTAAGTCACACAGCAAATAGAAAGATAATCATTAATTTAACATCCAAGGGAATATGGAGCTGTGGGATTTAAATCTGTGCTTGGGTGATGGGGGGATTATATCTTAATATCTTTAGGCAAAAGGAGTTTCAGGAAGATGGATAAAATGACCTCCAGCCTTATGGCCTTTTATTGCAGACTATAAAAGAAATGGAGGAAGAAAGGGATAAAAATGGAAGAGAGAACAAGATAAAATAGCAGTGTCTATATTAGAATGGGGGAGCTTGGGCATTACCTTAGGGCACTGGAATTTAGAGGGCACTGATAGAGATTGTACTTCTTTAAGTAAAAGCAAGACCCCACTCCAATATGAACTTAGCACAGTGTTAACAAGAATAATTTGTTAATGTTAGGAAATTACCAAATGGTATGTTTTCTTCTGAATTGAACTTACCTCAGGTGAGCCCCTTCTTTGCTCAATCTCACTCTGTCCTCTCCCCTTGATTAACATCTAGGAACAACCTTGCAGTTTTTTTGGGGGGAGATATCTTTGTCTACGAGGTATTGCTTTTGTCTCAGTGTCCAAGATCTATCCTCCTAGACTCTTTTCCTTCTAAACTGTTTTGTGTTGCTTCCTCCTTCTCCCATAACCCTTGTGGACAGATTTTCTGGTTGTTCTACTACAATATGCAAATGTGCCTGGGCAAAGGATGCAGGCAACTCAGATACATGATGGAAGCAGTGTGGTAGAGCATATGATGGTGACCAAGATGCAAGTCACTTTATCTCCCTGGGTCTCAGTTCCCTTATCTTTATAGTAAGGGGTGGGGCGGGCTAGATGATCTTCAAGGCCTCTTCAGCTCTAAAACTTCCATATTTCTATGGAGCTCCAGAAATTAGGTTGTAGGCAGATATTCTCAGTGAGGAAGGGATGGGTAAAATGTACACAAGAAATGATAGATGTTGTTCATCTCTGTGAAGATTAGAATTCTTCAATAGTTATAAAGGTTTGTTTAATGTCATAGATGGCCAATCTACTAATAATGGTGGCTTTGATCTGGTAGTTCTGGAATGCTCTTCCCAGGATCCATAGATGTCTTAATTCCAGAGTAGAATAATCAACTAAATGATCTTTGAAACTTCAGTAATCCCCAACACAAGCAGACAAGAAATACCTTGCCCTTGCTCAGGTTTTTTTGATCTATGGTATATGTATGGACAATATGAAATATTAATTAAAACAGACTACTATTCTTCACTCATTTGTCATGTTTTTAATTCAGTTTTAGAACATTTTCAAGACAAATGGCCAAAGGGTATGAATAAGCATTTCAGATGAAAAATCAAAGCTATCAATAATCTTATGAAAAATGTTCCAGATATTTCTTGATTAGAGAAATGCAAATGAAAACAACTTTGAGTCACCACTTCACACCTATCAGATTGGCCAATATGATAGTAAAGGAAAGTGATAAATATTGGAGGGCATATGGCAAAATTGGGACAGTAATGAAGTGCTGGGACTTGGGAGCTAATCCAATTATTCTGGAGAGCAAATTGGAATTATGCTCAAAGGGCAATAAAACAATGCATACTTTTTGATCCAGTAGTGCCACTACTGGTTTGTATCACAAAGAAATTAAAAAATGGAAAAGAATTACTTATAAAAAATATTTAAAGCAGCTATTTTTGAAATGGCAAAGAATAGGAAACTAAAGGAATGTCCATCAATTGGGGAATGGCTGAACAAATTGTGGTATATAATGGTGATAGAATACTATTGTGCTGTAAGGAATGATGAACAGGTTGATTTCATAAAGTTGGAAAGACCTCAGTGAACTGATGCAGAGTGAAATAAGCAGAACCAGGAAAACATTGTACACCCTAACAACAATATTGTTGAATGATCAACTCTGATAGACTTAGCTCCTATCAGTAATATAATGATCCAGGATAATTTTGAGGGACATATGACAAAGAATGTTATCTACCTTTAGAGAAAGAACTGTTGGAGTTAGAATGCATATGAAAGCATAAGATGCTTGTTCATTTGGTTATATGTTTTGGGATTTTGGTTTTCTGAGATTTTTCACTTACAAAAATGAACAATATGGAAATCTGTTTTGCATGATAATACATTTATAACCCAGTTTGAATCGCTTGTTAGGTCTAAGAGGAGGGGAGGGATGGAGAAAGGGAGACAATTTGGATCATATAACTTCAGGAAACTCATTTGGAAATTTGTTATTACATGTAATTAGTAAAGAATAAAATAAAAGTAAAAAAGTCACAGAAAGAACATTTTCAAGACTAACACAATTATTTTTGAAAGTATCAAATGTACTTGAGCTGTGGTGCTGGTAATGTTGGGTTTTCTATCAAAATAGCAAGAGGAATTAGTGGAAGTGTGGAAAGCAATGATAATCTAGTGGAAAGAACACTGGCCATCAAATCAGGGGACCTAGGTTCAAATACTTGCTCTAATACTTACCAGATGTGTAAATATCTTACATATTAGCAAGTCATTAAGATTTTTCTCATCTGTAAAATCAGGTGGTGTTGGATGTCTTAGATGGCTTTTAAGATCCCTTCTAGAACTGTATCTATAAGCCTATAATTCATATAGAAATAGCAGGAGGAATTAATCATAAATATGGAAGGCAGTAGTAGTACAGTGGAAAGATTACTGGCTCAGGAGTCAGAGGACCTGCATTACAGCCTCACCTTTGATGCATACTATCTATAAGACCTTGGGCAGATCAATTAATGTTCCTGTGCCTCAGTTTCCTTCTCTAATATGAGAAGTGTAGACTATATGTCCTCTGAGGTCCTTTTAAGGTATCGATATGTGATCAAGTAAAAGTTCATCTCTTGACTATACTAAGATCTTTTCCAACCCTGACACCTCATTGGCCAACTATTTGCTAATGCTTTTTTTTCCAGCACCCTAAGTTCTCAGTCATCTTGGACTATCTGAACCCATTCTAACTATCAGTAACCCCTAATTTGCTCCATTCCTTTTCCTGATGCTGCAGAGTACTGTGGAAGGAGAATATATAATTCAATAGCCTTGGAGGCTGATGCTATTTGATCATAATTATTAGACTACCCTCAAGGCAATTAATTCCCTTATGGCTTGGAATTTTTTTTTTCTCTTAAGATCACCAATCTTTCCTCTTCACTCTCAGTAGTTAAAGAGGGAATTATGATAGGTAGAGATAAAGATATTTAGCTGCCTTCAGATATCCAGCATGTAGACCCAAGTCCTATTGTACCTTATAGTTACTCATATTTATTAGTATCTAGCACCATGCCTTGCATTTAAATACTTCATTATTTGGCTTTTCTCCTACCTTCCTAGTCTTTCTTCCTCTCTCAAACTCCAAGATATATTCTGCAATCAAGTGATGCTGTCCTCCTTGTTGTTCCTTGTATATAATACTCAGTGACCTGACTGGACATTTTCACTGGCTATCCATCACCATTGCATCATCCCCCACCCCAATTCCTGGAATGGTTTCCTTCTCTCTGCCTCTTGGCTTCCTTGACTTCCTTCTGTAAGAATTTCCTTGTTTTCTTAATCTTCATGTTTTCCTTCTGAGACCACTCCAAATTTGTCCTTTGTATATAATTTTTATATATAATTGTTTGCATGTTGCCTTTCTAATTAGATTATGAGCTCCTTGAGGATAGAGTGTGTGTGTGTGGTTTTTTTTTGCCTTTCTTTGTATCACCAGCACTTAGCACAATGCTTGATACTTAGTAGATAATAAATGCTTGTAGACCAATTGCTTAACAACATTGTCATTTTGTTTTCCTACGACTACATGTGGATTTTTTTCACTGATGTGTTTTTTGATTTTAGAAATTCTAGACAATTACCTCATATTATTTTTCCCATAATGATGTTCAGATTTTTTTTGACTTTTTGTGTTTTTCTGGGAGTCTTATAATCCTTAAATTGTTTCTATATAGTGTTTGTTTTACTTATAAGGAAAGTTTGTTTTCTTTTAATATTATTTTCTTTTTGTTTCTTGACTTCTAAGTAGTTGTCCTCCTTTTTTGTCTTTGCATTCCCCAATCAGTTTTCTGTCTCTGTGTCTCTGTTTCTACCTGACTCTCTGTCTTTCTCTGTCTCTGTGTCTCAAATTGCCACTTGTGCATTCAAATTTTTGTATTATGCACATGATTTCTGTTGAGCTGCCCATCAATTTTGCTTTCATGATTCTTATTTCTCTTTTAAACCATTCTGGAACATCTTGTTATGGTCCATGATCCTTTGGGAATTCACAGGGCCCTCTGATTCATCAGGAAGTGATTTCACATCTATTGAACATTCAGAGCTATGAAAGACATTGTGGGACAGTGAAAAGAAAGCTGTGTCATGTTTGGAGTCAGAGAACTTGGGTCAAAGACCATCTTTGCCACTTACTTCCTGGGTGACCTCATGTGCAAAATAAGGAGTATTGTATTCCATTATCTTGAGTCTCTTTTAGCTCTAAATCTGTGAGCTGGGCTTCTATAAAGTCACTTAGCCTCCACAATGGGGATAATACCTAAATTAATTAATTAACAAAGAATTTGGAGGTAAGAGAATAAACATTCATAAAGTACCTACTATGTACTAGGTACTATGCTGAGTGTTTTAAAAAAATATTTCATCTGATCTTCCCACTTTACAACTGAGGAAACTAAGGCAAATAGAGGTTAAGTGACATGTTCAGGGTCACACAGCCAATATGTATCTGAAACTAGATTTGACTATCATTGTATCCTCGGTGCCACCTAACTGCCTACTACTACCTCAAAGAACTATTATGGATCACATGAGATAATATTTGTAGAGCTACATATCACAGTGCCTTGATCATAGAAGGCACTAAATAAAAGTTTGTTCATTTCCTCATCTGTCATTTCTCCCTACTATATTTCAGGCACTCTACTTGAACATAATTGCCTCCCTGAGAGAATTGTTATGAGAATAGATTTTTAAGAACAAAAATGCTATGCAAATATGTGTTTATACATAATATGTATACATATTCTAAAATATTTTTTCTTTTTTTTTTCCTTTTTTTTCTTACACATATTGTGGAGGAGGAGAATAGTAGGGATCTGTGATTTCATTGATTTAGGATATTGTACTATGCAAAGGACATAGGATTTGGAATCAGAGGAACAGAGAATGGGTTCCTGCACTGTTTGTCTCGTTTCCTGTGTGACTGTAGGGAGATCATTTCACTTTCTTAAGCTTCAATTTCCTGATCTGTAAAATTGAGGATTTAGACTAAATGGCCTTGAAGGTCATTATCTATTTTACAATCTGTAATCTTGGCTCACAGATTTCTTCCACTGGTGTAGATTAGCAACTCCTTTGTTCCTGAGATCTTTAAAGAGTTAACATGAAGGTGGGGGAGGCAGCTAAGTGACTCAGTGGATTGAGAGCCAGAGACAGGAGGCTCAGGGTTCAAATCTTCAAATCTGGCCTCAGATACATCCTAGCCATGTGATTCTGGGCAAGTCACTTAACCCCCATTGCCTAGTCTTTACCACTCTTCTGCCTTGAAACTAATGCTTAGTGTTGATTCTAAGACAGAAGGTGAGAATTTTTTTTTAATAGTTACCATGGGGCAATGAGAAATTTAATGATTTGCTAGTGGTCATTCATGCACATGCCAGTGGCAGGATTTGAATCTATATCTTTCTGATTCCAAGGTTGGCTTTCTGTACCCCATACCATAATGCTTCTCAATAGTAATGATCGTTAACCAAAGGCAAACTTTTACTGGAAGGAGATTGAAGCACATGGGAGACAGAAAGTATATAGGGTCTTCAGGGCTAGTTTGTCTATCTTCAGATAGATGAGGACACATTTATGTCTGTGATTATTCCAGGGTAGAGGTTCCTCAGGAATGTAAATTTGCAGGTAATATCTCCCCAAATGAAAAATACAGCGCAATGCCACATTCATCATGGAACTCATAAGAGCAGTGCCTGCAATTTGAAAATCTCTTTTCTTGACAAATGATCTATTTCATTTATTTCCCATGATCATCTTGCATTATTTCAATATTATTAATACTCTGCAAATATATTAAAAAAGTAATAAACCAGCAATTATGATGATGCTTTGGACCCCCAGCTGCAATTATTCATTACATTTCAATTATTAACACCGCATCAAATGCTTTTCGATGAAGGTTGTCCCCAAACCTGCTGAAGTTCTACTTCTCAGAGGTTTTTACTTCTTATCACTTTTCAGGCATTTCAACTACCAGATCTCAACAAGAGATTATTAAAAAATAACACAGTATCCCTTTATGTTGAATATAATAACAATGATCAGTCAGGTCAGTATATATTATTAAGTGCCTACTATGTGGCAGGCACTATGTAAAGTACTGGAGATGCAAAGACAAAGAATGAAACAATTCTTCCTCTCAAGATGCTTATGCTCTAATTGAAAAAGCCAAGTACATTTGTGTAAACATATAAAGCTTTGCTAGAAAGACGTTAAAAGTAGTTAAGTTCAAGGTAGCTTAGGAGGGAGGGTACCATCACTGTTACAGTCATCATTGCCACATTTGGTTGGAATTTTTCACACTCAAAACTATCTCAGTTGATCCTCACAACAACTTGTAGGAAGAAAGGTAGGTAGGTAGTTAAGTCAGGGATTATTCCCATTTTTCTAATGAGAAACCTAAGGACCAGAGTGATGAAGTAAGCTATCTAAAGACATACAGCCAATTAATAGTGAGGAAGGGATCAAGCCCTTTTATTTCCTTGACAAATGCTCTTTCTGGCTAGTCAGTGGATAGAGCACTGGGATTTCAGTCAGGAAAACCTGACTTCACATCCTCCCAAAGTTATTATGAGGATAGGATAATGTTTGTCAAGTGCTCTTCACAGGACCTGGCACATTATAAGGTGCATAATAAATGCTCTTTTCCTTCCTTCTCTCTTAGGCTACTTGCCAACACCCCCCAGAAGTTCTCTCATTTTTCTCATGTTAGTTAGTAGCTATAAAGAAAATGAAGAATGAGATTTTTAATTTTTTTGCTTTGTTTTACTAGCAATTTTGTTCCATCTTTATGGTGGTCATCATGGGGCTGTCTTTATTTGGCATTTAAGAATTATCTCTTTGGAGATGCTATTTGCTGGGATTAATTGGTAGAAGTTTTGAACCCTCAACATAATCACTTTCATTGGGATAGTATTATCTTCTTAACTACAAAACCTTCTTATGTAGCATTCTGTCCTTTAAAATATGCATAATAAATATTGCAAATTTGCTGACTAATGATTTAAACTCTCTCACAGTCTATAAAGCTAGTAGGAGTGAAAAAAAATAAAGGTTGAGTCAATCAAAATGAAAACTGTTCTGGATTTCCCATTGAGGGATTGTGTGCTCTTTCGATGGGGATTTTGGGAGCCCCTACAATCAGACGCATGCCATTCTTATTAGCAGCTAGAGCGAAAGGCTGAGGAATACTCTAAATCCTTTATTTTTGGCACCTTATGGCCCTACCCAAAGCAGATGTTGCTGCTACCCAATGTTGCAAAAAAGTCACAATGGGGCCGTTCCAGACCAAAGGCAATGGGGCACTGAACTAGAAGAAAAATCAGGTTGGGAAGGTAGGGTAATAAGATGGTGGGGACTAGGGAGCAGCAATAACTAGTGCTCCTGGATTCTCTAGTTAATAATCTGACTTTCTGAGAATTTGCATAGCTGGCTTTGAGGAGGGTTATTCTACTTGAATAAAAGCCTAGTGTATAGTTTGAATTAAAGTCCAAAATGTGGAATCCTTAAAATCACAGTTGGTTCTGGAAAACATTGTGTTAACCTAGTTCTCATTGATTATTCCAAAGAAGACAATTTGTTGGCACATTAATATATGCAATAAGAAAGAAGGAAACACACATCTATTAAGCATCCACTATGTGTAAGACTCTGTGCTCAATGCTTTACAAATATCTCATTTGATCCTCACAATAATTGTGCAAAAGGTAGGTGACACTATTATCCCTCTTTTATAAAACTGAGGCAGAGGTAAATAATTTACCCAGGGTCACATAGCTACTAAGTGTCTGAGGCTAGATTTGAACACAGGTATCCTTGGCTTCTATTGTACCACCTGAGTACCTCAACAAATGCCTGGAAGACAGAAATTGTGTGATACATCTGTCTAGTTACACAAGTTAAAACCGAACATAGCTTCAACCCAGGCTTACTTTCTTAGAGTTTATATGGGACAAAAGGGATATTTTAGGCAGCTAAGTGGCTCAGTGAGCTGCTAGGTGGTGTGGTAGATAGAATGCTGGGTCTGCAGTTCAAATCCAGCCTCAGACACACACTTGCTATGTGATTCTGAGAAAGTCACATTAACTTTGTCTGCCTTAATCCACTGGAGAAGGAAATGGCAAACCACTTTCTTTGCCAAGCAAACCTCAAATGGGGTCATGATGATTTGGATGACTAAACAACAATAAACAAAAAAGGGAGACGACTCCCAGGGCTATTCCAGGGGACTTGGTGATGAGTGATGGCTTCTGATTCTTATACTTGTATGGTGTTGGATAAGTTCCTTAATCTTCATGGTCCTCAGTTTCTTCATCTGTAAAATTAGTGGGGTGGGATAAACCAGAGACCATCTCAGCTCCCTTTTAGCTCTAAAGATATGATCCTATGATCTTAACAGCAGGAATTGTTCTTTGGCTATTCCAATAATCCTATTCTATGTTCATGGAGGACCTCCTGGAGATACCACAGAAGACTTCACCAGGCTTTATACTAAGCACTCACTTAGTGAGCAGTGGCATAGAATAGTGTTTGTTGAATTTTTGTGATTAATTATCTTTATGCACAAAATTTTGAGCATACCCCCACCATATTTGTATATTTACTTATATTTGAATTGTATATTATTGCATTTATATATATACATAAATATGTTTACATATATGAAATAAGAAATATTTTCAATATATAATTTCATTTTATTTGGTAATGATATAAGGGAATTTTTGGCTCAGGTTATCTGATTTACCTGTACTGTTTCTGTGGAGGGTGGAGAAGGAGGACTGGGATGCTGGTTTACGGGCAACTTGCCTATCCATCTGATGGCCTAAAGGAGAAGCATTTGTGGCTGATTGTTCATAGTTAGTAGTGGAAGGATACCAGCAGGGGCAGACAAGGGCTGCACATAGACTGAAGAGCTATGTTGCTTTCTCCAGGTCTTATATTTTCTTTGAGAGCCCCCAAAAGATTTCTTGGAGTTCAGATGCCCCATTTGGAGACCTCTGCCACAGGAGATGG
Organism: Monodelphis domestica; assembly: GCF_027887165.1. Lineage (NCBI taxonomy): Eukaryota > Metazoa > Chordata > Mammalia > Didelphimorphia > Didelphidae > Monodelphis > Monodelphis domestica. The sequence continues at coordinate 179,362,785 of NC_077233.1, read as the reverse complement.
AGGGACAGCTGTGGAGGTAAGAAGACCTGAGTGGAGGTCCTTCCTCTGACATATACCAGCTATGTGTCCATGGAGAAGTCATAATCTCTCAACTTTCTAGGTAATTCTTTAATGTTACAGACAGTTACTCTTTTATTTTACAGAAGGAAAAAAACCATTCAAGGAACATTTCATTAACAGTGACATTTATATAATACTTTAGGGTTTGCAAAGGATTTTATGCATGTTAATTAATTTGATCCCTACTAGAGCCATAAAAGATAGATGCTATAATTTTCCTCATTGACAGATGATAAAATTGAAACTCAGAGGGTAAAGTAACTTTTCCAGGGACACATAGCTATGAAGGGTTATTGGGAAGACTTGAACCCATGTCCTCCTGACTCCAAGTTAATTTATTCTCTTTGTCCCACTTTAGCATGGTGGGACACATATAGGGAAAATTGTAGTTTGGAAGGTTATATGGGTCTGAGATGAGGAGCAGCACAGCCTCTCCAACATTTCTGCTCCTACCTTTATAGAAGTCTCCAAAGCATGTCCCCTGGGGAGGACTTGATTCCTATAAAGAAACTCAGAGCACTTTCAAACTTGGCCAGAAATAGAAGCACTTGATTTCCCCAGCCTTGTCTCTTCTTTTTCTCAGAGTCCTGAGGAGGAGGAGGAGGAGGAGGAGAGCTGGAGTGGGATAAGTTATGTGTTGTGGTTTTAGGCATTAATGAATATGAGAAACTAAATTATTGAATTTTGCAATGCAAATTATATTTTGAACACAAATTCTTCATTTCTGAATGCTAAGGCCTCATAAAGAATGTCAATGGTTTATGAATTAGGCCATTAGCATGCAATTTGCGATTCAAACAGCACACCAGCTATGTGTAATAAGTAACTATATAAAGAGGAGTGTTGCTGTCTACATTTTCAAAATATTTTGCTTGATGCATCAGGAATTTCTCAAGAAGGCTGTAGTGAAGTTACTTTCAAGCTCCCTACATTTCCCCCCCAGCTCAGTCGTCATGGAGTAGTAAAATGTTAGACTTAGATTCAGGAAGGCCTGGATTCAAATCCTCCCTCAGATATTAGCTATATGGGCAAGTCATAGTGCCAGTAGCCAACCAACCTCAGTTTCCTCATTTGTAAAATGGGGACAATAATATCTGAAATACATATAGATGGTTGTGAGGATCAAATGAGATGTATTTGCAAATGTTAAAGTGCTCTGTGTGTCTATGATTATTATTCTTTTTCTCATTGTTCCTATCTTAAATTTGTCAAAGATTAGCTAAAAATGGTATTAGGACAAGTGACTATTCTACTTTTGGTTTTCTTAATGCTCGGTGGGCTATTGCACAAGTGTTATTATTATTGCTATTGTTATTGTCAAGAAGCAGCATGGTGTGACAAATAGAGATGGTCTCAAAGTCAGGAAGACCTGGGTTTTAGTCCTGTCTCTGACACATACAGGCTGTGTAAACCTGAGCAAGTCAATTTACTTCTAATTGTCCTAGGTGCCAAACTCTCCGGTACAGTGGCAGGCAAAATTCCCCAGGGAGGCTGAATCCAATTAATAATGTAATTTGTGATGTTTAACTTAATATGCCTCCCCAGCAAGGATAATTACTATCTGAATTTGATATCAATGCTTTGGCCAACTCTTTAAAACAATTTAAGTTATTGAGATGCCAATCTGCATGGGTACAGTATATCTACTCACCAGAGTGTTTCCTATACCAATGAAATAAAAGTCCAGTCTCTATCCCTCTCCCCCCTTCCCTCTCCTCCCCTCCCCTCCCCTCCCCTCTCCTCCCCTCCCCTCTCCTCTCCTCTCCTCTCCTCTCCTCTCCTCTCCTCTCCTCTCCTCTCCTCTCCTCTCCTCTCCTCTCCTCTCCTCTCCTCTCCTCTCCTCTCCTCTCCTCTCCTCTCCTCTCCTCTCCTCGTCTCTTCTTGTCTCTGTCTCTCTCTTTCTTTCTCAGCCCCCCCCTCTCAGTTTGGACAGAAATGTCTGAAGTTAATATCTTCCTATTACTTTTATATTAAAGGTTTTGTGAAATATTACACGAATGGATAAAATGATTGTTTTTTGTATTTGAATAAGAGCACTGAGATCTAAGCTCATCGTCTGTAGATTTACTGAAAGCATCTTTAAGACAACTTCAATAGGAGACAGGATGACTGGAATGTCATGTACCCCATTCTGTTCCTGTGTGTTTTTAACTTCTGCTAGGTCTTTATATTTTGTAAGTTTTTCATCCCAAGTTGCTTGGTGATTTTGAATATTCAATATGGTGATATTTGTTAGCATGTTTTAAGATTTTTATGGATGATTTCATATCTTGGTAGCTATGAGAAATAATTCTATATGAAATGATGCTCTGAAACAATTTATTTGTTGAGTTCTGAAGGATATTTAGATTTTATCTTTTGTATAGAATTTTTTCATCTGACTGTAAAGGATAGTGAATTTCTGGAGCATATTTCTAGTCACCAGATTACATCTTTTTATGATATCTATGTGTAGTGTTCAGTCATTTTTCAATTGTGTCTGATTCTTTGTGACCTTATTTATGATTTTCTTGGCAAAGGTACTGGAGTGATTTATCATTTCTTTCTCCGGCTCATTTTACAGATTAGGAAACTGAGGCAAACAGGGCTAAATGACTTGCCCTGGGTCAAACAGCTGGTATCTGCGGTCAGATTTGAACTTAGGAAAATGAGTGTTCCTGAGTCTGGATCTCATACTCTAGCCCCTGTGCCTAGCTGCCCTTCTAGATATCTATTCAATACTAAAATTTTGCAACCTGTTGTATTATTATTGTTTAATCTATAGTGATCAAAAAGTTCTGGCTTCCTAAGGATAATCTTTCTTTAATTTATAGTGGCAATAACCTGATCCTGAATTGCAACCACAAACTCTTCCTTTTCTATAAGTGTTCTGCATTTTCTGAAACTGCTATCCCAACTCACACTTACATCAAGAACCTGAGCCCCCTTTAAATGGCTACTATGTGTCCTCAGGGCTCTACAGGGAACCCCTTAGAAGTTATTTGTTGTATTTTTAATACTGTGTAGTTCATGAGCCCCAATGATGTGCTTCTTGTCATGATTGTTAGTTTATTATCAATTAGCCAGTAAATTAAGCTTTCAGAAAGGGGTATTAATTATGGTGGTATAATTAAAAAAAAGAACTATTATAAAACATCTCTCCAAAAGTCTGTGACAAACACACTCACCAGACAGAGTCCAAGGGAAAGTAGGCTTAAGTTTCGAAAGCAAATATGTAAAAAAAAGTAACTTGTAACTCCTAAGAAGTCCTTTTCTCACCTCAGTAGCCTGCTCATGAAATTCCCCTTCTTGAATTATTATATTAACTGATTTGCATGGCAACCATTTTTCAGCATTTCTTTGTCAATATATTGTTGACTGTATTTAAGTATATGTTGTCCAATGAGTGCCTGCTCTTGCATCTTAGCCTTTTTGTAGCTTTTGTCCAGAGAGAAACAACTTTGATTTAGTGGCATATGTCTGTAATAAGCTTTTGGTATTGTTTTTGAGTTGAAATATATTTGTTCTAAAATTATTTATGACAAATTTTAATCTGTTTACTGCATTATTTGACCACATCTATTAATATTTTTGGTAAGAAAGCCTTAATCCTTCTATAGCTACTTTGGATGATGAACCTTTTATCAGTATTGCATAGATTTTTATGTGGACACCTTCTAGATTTGCTGTCATCTGTTTTGCCATTCCAGAAGTACCTGCTAAGATTGGTATTGCAAAGGTATCGATTACTCTATATATTCTCTTTGACTTCAGGATACCAGGAAGTCTCTTGACACAGTCAGCTTATGCTTTCTCCTTAATAGCATTATGCTTGAGGTTTCTTGCCTAGAGAAGACTAAGATATTTATAAATACTACTTTCATTCACTGGTTCAATTAGACCTTAAAATCAAACTCAACATTCAGCTTTTGTCCTTCCTTTGCATACATTAAGAATTTTGTACTATTTGTGTCTAAATAACATTTTTATATTAGAGAATTTCCATGAGAAAGAAGTAGTTCGAATTACTTTTCGATGGAGTCATGTAACTTGAAATCATCCATGCACATTTTAATCCAACTCACACTTTGATATGAATTTTTTTGGTGTTCATTTCAGAGCTAATGATGATTGGTTTAAGGCTAGGCAAAACCCTTATGGACTTAAACTTTTTCTCTAGGAGATGTAATGTCTTATATCAGATATCTTTGACCATGTTCTGGTCATTTTTTAAACAGAGTGGTATATTTTAAAGAGAGAACAGTTTTTCATCTGGACATTGAAAACTCTAGAATTATCTGTATGCTTGGATCCATTTTTACATATCTGCAGTACTTGACTAAGCTATGAACCCAAGACCAAATTAAAGTCTTTGAAATAATCAGCAAAGTGGCAAAAATGTTACACAACTTTTTGGTCACCAAGTCAATAATTCCTGAATCAATGATGAATTGTTCTCTACCCTTCTCAAATTTTTTTGCAAACATTTTTTGATCCTCAACCAAAACATTGTTTCTTGTAAGTATAAATTTAAGCATTTTTAGTTGATTCATTCAATGCTTTTTAAATAAAATAAATAAATATGTACTTGACCCATATTTTTTTTTGGGGGGGGGTCACTAGTTTTCTGATCTTTTGGCAATAAATATGTGATGACTTCTATTGAGAAAGATGAGATTAGTCTTGTATCAGAAAGGGTGATGGTTAATCATGTATTTCTGTGGAGTGTTTGAGCCAATATTTATGGATTTTACCCAGGTCTACCACTTTCCAGTTTTGCAGAGAAGTTAGAATTTCAGCCTCCAATCTTGATGTAACCATTGACATTTATTATATTGATGGCAAAATAACTTTCCCTACATATTTGCTCCAAATTGTGCTTTCTTTGTATTGGAGTAGTTTCAACTACATAGACAATTTTCTACACTCTTCTTTACTGGAACTTCTCTTTCTCTATTTACTTTGCTTCTCAAGCATATATAGATGTTTAATTGGTTAGGTTTGTTTTTGTTATGATGCTTTGATCCTTGTAAACTCATTCTTTTGACTTTTGCCTTATTTGACTGTTAAGGAGGTCCACAATTCTGATGTATTTTTGTCTTATAGATTCCATTCTACTTATATAATTTTTGTTGCCATTAATTAGGCAACATTATTCTGTTTTGGTATAATTGATGTTAGGTGGATTTATGCTATCTAACTCAAAAAGGACTTTTTGGAATTTCAGTCTAAGTATGCATATCTCCTTTTCAAAATCATGTACTTTACTGGTGCTTTTTTTGTCAATGATTTTGTTATTAGGCATAATTTCTGGAGTTTGCATTATAATTATTAATGATCACAGAATCCTCAAGTTTTTCCTCTTCAGATTTTAGTAGCTCCTAATCTCAGAGCTCCCCTCTGAGATTATCTCTAATTTACGTTGTATATATTCTGTTTGTATATAGCTGTGCACATATTGTCTTCCTCTATAGTGAGATCCTTGAGAGTAAGAACTGTCTTTTACCATTGGGGGGGTATCTCTAGTACCTAGCACAGTAACTAGCAAATCATAGTTGCTTAATAAATGTTTATTGACAGACTGAGAAAATAGAAACCATTAGCTAGGAACTCTCTTCTATTGTCTGCATCTTGCAATCATTTAACATTCTCCATGTTTTCCTCCTTTATTTTAACAACTGATGACAAAGGGTCTCTTTTCCTTGCTAAGGCCATTCCTTCTATGTGTGCCCCTTCACCCAGCCCCTCTTGCCTTTTCCTATAGATTGGCCTCACAATCATTGTCTCTTTTTGTTTAGTTTCAATCTCTTCCCTGTCTGATGGTTTCTTTCCTGATGCTTACAAACATACATAAAAACATGTCCAGATTCTTCATATTTAAAAACTCCAAACCCAACCCAACTTATCTTTACTGGCATTCTCACCCAGACTTGAAGAAAAGTCAGTTATATTTGTTATTGCCATGTAACCTCTCACTTACTTTATAATCCTTTGCAATATCGTTTGACATTTCATTATTCAACTGAAATTGCTTTCTCCAAAGTTGCCAATGATCAATCAATAAATATTTATCAAGTGCCTAGGCTTTGGCAGAAACAATAATGGAAACAAAACAATCCTTCTCTTTCCTCAAGGAGCTTACATTCCATTGTGGGAGAAAAATAGACATGCAAATAAATGTATATTTATGATACATTATACATAATAATATACTTATTAATATTACATATAATATTATTTATAAATTTATGTTGACATACAATATAACATTGTATTATAACATGTAATAATATAATATAACAATATAATACAATAATTTACAATATATAATAAACTATAATGATATTAAAATAAATATATGATCACAAGATATAACTATATATATAGTAACATATTACATATAATTATATGAAAATAAATAGCACATAATTTTGGTTGGGAGGGCACTATCTGATGGAAAAAAGGGGTTCTAAAAGGGGAACATGAGGAAGAAGTGTATGCCAAGCCTTAGGGGCCAGGTGTACTCAATGAGTAGACTAGAGCATTGTGTGTGAGGAATAGCAAGAAGGACTTGAGAAGGATGGAAATGTATAATTAGTGGGGAAAGGCATTTTGAGCAGATTTTTGAAGGTCTTCCAAAGCCAAACAGAGAAGGGCAGCTAGGTGGACACTTCTTAGCTGTGTGACCTGGGCAAGTCTCTTAACCCCAAAAGCCTATCTACCTTGGACCTGATATTAAGTACTGACTCCAAGACAGAGGGTAAGAGTTGAAAACAGAGAAATTGATATTTTATCTTCGAGGAAATATGAGGTGCCCCTAATTGTTAGAGCAGTTTTAAACTTTGCTCACTTAAAATGGACAGACTCAAATGAATGTGAAAACACTTTGGGAAAACTAGAAGAGCCACAGTAGTAATAATGATTCCTTTTTTGGGAATTCCAGCTAGGCATTATTTTGGAACAGAGAATGAAGAGTTTGTAGAAAGAGTAGGCAAGCTGCACAATACTATTAATAGGTTACATTTTAAAATATTACAATTGTAAGTGAACACACCTTTACCACCAGCAATTCCACTCTGTTTAGCCCACATAAGTCTAAATGCATGTGTTATATTATAGCAAGGGCTCAAAGCCTTTGGTGGGCAATACTCAGGGAACGTTTCTGAGCTTACCCTAGCATATGCCTTATCTTCTCTCACTCAAGAAGAAGAGCATTTTTGGTTGAGCGGAACTGGGGAAATCCTCCACCATTTAGCTTTTTTCTCCAATTCAATTGTTTATCTCTCATTTTATTGATAAAGGAACCCAGGATTTGAGTAATGAAGGGAGTTGCACAAGGGTTATATAGACAGCAGTAGAGGCAGGGCTAGAAATGTAAGGTTTTTCACTTCTGGTTCAGTATTTTTTCAGCTATATTAGGCGGAGTCTTAAAGCTCCTTCAGTGTAAGCATTAACCCTCAAATCAGCTTTGTAAGACAAATGAAGAGCAGGTAGGTGGTTAAGTGGATGGAGAGCCAGGCCTGGAGTCAGGAACACTCATCTTTCTGAGTTCAAATCTAGCCTCAGACAATTATTAGCTTGTCACGTCACCCTGTTTGCCTCAGTTTCCTTATCTGTAAAAATGAGCTGGAGCAGGAAAACCTCTCTAGTATCTCTGCCAAGAAAACCCCAAATGAGGTCATGTGCATTGGACACAACTGAAATGAATGAACCACAAGATGAAAAAATCAGTTGTGGGTGTAGGGAAAGATTTCAGGATCTAAGATTTATTGTGGGAGAGATGGAGAGCCTAGAACTGCAGGAGACTTCTGATTCTGGAGAGGCCTTTGCCAAGGGGTCTGAGGACCACCCTTGAGGGGAAGGAAGCTTCCCTCCTGACAGGAAGAAATATTTCTTGCTAAGTAGAGATAAACTCATTTGTTCCTACAGTGTTGAGGGAGTATAACTGCTATTAATACCCCCCAAATTTCTGTTCTCTGAGTCAAATTCTTGTCTGTCCTACCCTAGTTATGGACCTAATCACAAAATTGGTTAATTATTGTGATGGTCCTGTATGCAGAATCCTGCTGAAAATTCCAATACCAGCAGATCTTGTAAGAGCCATTTATCTGCCTTTGCCCTCTACCCTAGACTTTCTCTCTGGGAGCCTGATGCAAATCAAGAAGCTCTCTGTCCTGACACGGTCCAGATTAGACCTCATCGGAAGCTCATAGAACAACAGCTGGGCATGTTTGTCTTTGAACAGGAAGGACAGTGACTTGCCATGCGAGTGCCAATTTTCTGTGAATCGTGGGGTCCTGCCCTGGGCTAGGGAGGAGCTGGGATTGAGGCATCAAAAGTCTCCCAGGCTGGTGTTTTATCTTCTGACTCTTCTCAATAGGCTTAGAAGCCTCCTTGATTTCTAGAGAGCCTTATTTTTCTTGTGAAAGAAACTGAAAAATCAGCCTCTTGCCTCATGCTGGAAACCTAAGAACCAGAGGAAATCTAGAGGCAGCTCAGAGATGCCAGTATCAATCACTTCCCATCAAGGTTCCTGAACAAAAGCATTATTTAAATGGCTGGAGGCTAAATAAAATGTAAAAAAAAAAAACCCTCAGAAAGAGGGCCCAGCATGTTAGATTAGTGAGGGTCTTCAGAAGTAAACACACTGAGAGAGTCTTCTGTGGAGTGAATGATGGCGGTAAGGAAAACAGCTCACCTTGCGTGATAAAATATTTAGGAGTTAACTTAACACCACCATGCTTTATAAAGAAGAACGCTCATGAATTTTTAAATTATTTTGTAAATCACGTTGAAGGCTGACAATGCAGATTTAACACTTTGCCTGAGATATAAATACCAAGTTATCCCCTCATTATGTTAACACAGGGAATTGTGTGAAAGTCTTTGCCTCTGATCTGTCAGGAAACTGTTATCCTGCACCTGATAAGAGCATCTCCCCTCTCCACCCCAGCCTGGTTTGAGTGAGACATTCCCTATGTTGTGAACTGGGGGGCAGGAGGGCTGCTTTAGGAAGAAGTGATCACATCTGGGGGAGAGAATGGGAAGGTGAGACTTGGATGTCTATTAACTGAATCAGCATGGGGCATGAGTGAGACGTGCTCTCCCCTCTCAGAGGAGTGGGTGGCTGATTGAAATCAGTTGTATTCCTCCTGCATCCTCCCACCCCCTTATGGATCTTTCCAAGGAGAAGACAGTTGGATAAAAGGGTTTCTTTCTCCTTTTTCTTTCATTCCTTCTCTCTCTCTCTCTCTCTCTCTCTCTCTCTCTCTCTCTCTCTCTCTCTCTCTCTCTCTCTCTCTCTCTCTCTCTCTCTCTCTCTCTCTCTCTCTCTCTCTCTCCCTCTCCCTCTCCCTCTCCCTCTCCCTCTCTCTCCCTCTCCTCTCCTTCCTTCCTTCCTTCCTTCCTTCCTTCCTTCCTTCCTTCCTTCCTTCCTTCCTTCCTTCCTTCCTTCCTTCCTTCCTTCCTTCCTTCCTTCCTTCCTTCCTTCCTTCCTTCCTTCCTCTCTCTTTTGGTTGCTAGAAATGGAAGATTATCTTCCTAAAACAAGATTTGCTTTCTTGGGCATTACCATAGTGGACCTACCTGAGCAGACTGTAGAATAAGCAATTAAACATGCTCTTCTATCACATCCCTGAAGATGTAGAGGTCCTTGAGAAGATAAAAAAAGATACCAATAAACATTTATGAAATACCTGCCATATACAGTACCCTGGTCTAGGAGTTAAGGGGAAGGTGGGAGTATAAAGATAAATAAAGCATAGTCTGTACCAGAGATTTGTTCTAGGACACGGAAACTAAAGATCTATAATCCTTCAGCATGCGGAACAACTGAGTTTAGCACCTAGTTATCAAGAGCAATTAGAACCTGGGGCATTTAGGTGTTAAAGTGGACAGAGCTCCAGGCCTGAAGAGGGGAGGTCCTGAGTTCAAATGTGGCCTCAGACACTTCCTAACTGTGTGACTCTGAGCAAGTCACTTAACCCCAATTGCCCAGCTCTTATGCTTTGGAACCAATACTTAGTATTGCTTCTAAGACATCTACTGGCCAGCCTTCCTATTTATTAATCATAGGATTAGAGGGGTGGAATGCCTCCTTGATCCCTATGCTTTGCCGCATTGGCAGCCTTCCTTGTTTGCATGCTAGTGTTTTTGTTTCCCTCCATTGAGGTGGGTATCTGTGATCTTTAATCCTGCTGGACTTAATGTCCTAAAGTCCAAAGTATCTCTCCTATCTCAAATGAATTTCTCTTTGCCCTGGCTATTTTATGGTGCACGACCCAGGGGTAAGAATTGATAATTATGGTTCTGATCCTGGCCCTCAAGGTTCTTAATGACTGGAAAGTAAAGTGGGATCATACATAGAAAAAAATGACTAACAAAAATTTCCAGGATTATGAACATAAAGGACCAGGACTCTCGGAATTTAGAGGAAGAAGAGATCAACCTTGCTTAGGGTGATCAAGGGAGGCTTCTTAAAGGATGGGGGACTTTATATGATTTATAATTTTCACTCATGACTACCATTTTATCACATCCTATGAGATCACTATTATTTTTGGAAAAACAAAGTCAGTGAGACAAGCAGCCCTAAATTAAGGAATGGGATAAACTCTCATCTACATGTGCTTGGGGTAGGTAGATAAACAGAGATAGAGATACATAAATAGACAGATGATAGAGATAAATAGATGGCAGAGATAGACAGACAGATGAATAGACAGATGATAGAGATAGTTGATAGAGATAGACACAGACAGAAAAATGATATAGACAGACAGATGATGCAGATAGATAAATAGGTGATAGAGACAGACAGGGTTTACTAAGTGGGCTTTTGCATCAAGTCATGATACAAATACAAAAAAATAAGATGGTCCTTATTCTCATGGAGTTTACATTTGAATAAGGGCAGACAAAACAAAAAGGGGAATGAAAGGGAGGGAGTAGGGAGAGGAAAATACCTTTTTGGGGTAAGGTTGCTGGAGAGAATGTGGAACAATGTGGAAAGTGAGTTGTTTCATGATTGGGATTGTTGGTTTAGCTTTTCATCATGATGAAAGGCAATGCACTAAAGTGGTCCAGGCATTGGTTTAGGAATAAATAGAACTGCTTCTAGTTCTACTCCTGTGGCTTACCAGCCGAGAAATCTTAAACAAGCCCTTTTCTCTCTTCTGGGACTCATCCACAAATTGACAGACTAGACTGGATGAATTCAAATTCTAGCTCTGATATTTGTGACTTGTTTGTCTCTGAGAAAAAGTTACTTAATGTCTTTGGGCTTCAATTTTCCTCTTCTGTAAGGTAAAAGGGACTAAATTACCTCTAGGGTCCCTTCTAGCTCCAACTCTAAGACTGTGATCCACACTTGCTAGTTTCCTCCAATCTAGCTATCATAAGCATTTATTAAATGCCTACTGTGTGACAGCTACCATATTAGGTGTTGAGGATACTATGATAAAAATGAAGGGCTGCTTACCCTCAAAGAGCTTAGTCCATTGGGAGTCATAATATGAAATATGTATGAATATAAAAATAAATATCAAGTGTTACTTCTGACTCCTATATTCAATGCTCTATAAATGTACTGTGTGACCTCAGAAAATCACTTTACCTCTTAGATATTTAATTTTTTAAATCTTTAAGATGAGGTATTTGGCATCAATGATTTCTAAAGTCCTTTATGACCCTATGATTTTGATATTTATGTTACTTAAAATAACTAAACAATAACAACAACAAAAATCACCAGGGCATAAATTAATCAAAGTTACAGTCTAATAAACTAGGAATAAAAAATGAACACCTTTGACCTCCTATGTCCTGGTAAAAGAAATTAGGATGGGTCAACATAGGAAACACATTCAACTTTCAGACAGGTTTGAGGAGGACCAGAAAAAAGGCATTAAACCCATCAAAAAAGTGGAATCTCTTGTTTCTTCATGCCATTCCAGGCTAAACCTCAACCCACACATCAATTTGTTAGATGGCAAGTCAGAGCAATAACGGAGGCAAGCTGCCATTAGCGGACAAGACAATTTCATCAAACAAAATCTCACAAATAATATATTGTTGTTTGTCATCAAGACACTTAATACACAAGAGGCCTTTCCAAAAGCTCCTCTAATCAATTTCTTCTAATTTACCAACTCTGTGGATCCATGAGAGCAATAGTAATTTCATATTTTACAGAGCCACAGAGGTTACGACAATTGATTCAGTTCTGGAAGGTATTGTAATGACTTTGAATGAACTTGAAGGATTTTGCATTTGTTTTCAGGGGCTGTTAGAGAAAGTGATTCAAACTCTGCCACACGGGCACAATTTGTAAAGGTTGTACATGAAAACGACGGGATTAGCTTTTTCACAGAGACAGCTATCTTCTTGTCATAACCTCGCTGCTCGCGAGGCAAGCTGAGCCTGACGCTGAAACACTTGACTTCCTTTTTTATCTGAATCTCTGCGGTAGCAGAAATCATTTCTAAACATCTGAAGGGAAAAAAGGCAATTATTGAAAATCCTCCTAGAATGACTTGGCTTGCTAAATTGTGTTTCTTTAACAAGCATCCCCCCAAACAAGCTGGCCAAAATAGGGAGTGGGGGAATTTTGTTTCTTGGTTTCAGTTCTGCTGAAAACTAATGTTTCCATTCACTCTGATTGCTCTGACATTGGTCCAGTCTTTGGAGATATAGTGAAATCTGAACTAACTGCAGTGTTTGAGAAATGAGGTCATAGGGTTTTAGATTTAGACTTTGGAGGGACTTTACAGGCTATCTAGTCTAACATTCACATTTCACTGAAGCAGAAACTGAGGCCCAGAGAGGTTAAATGAATTATCTTAGGTTGTAAAGGAAGTGAGAGGATAATTTGAGAATTAAATATAGATTCTCTGATTCTCCATTTAAGGCTTTTTCCACTGTACCATATGTTTTGTTTGATTTATTTATCTCATTAGCTGAGGCAGCATGAAATAATGACTAGAAAGTGACCTAGAAGTGGGATCTGGTTTCAAGTCCTGCTTGTGATATATACTGGTTGGGTGTGCCCCAAGCAAGACTTTATGTTACAAAGAAGTTCCTGCCTTGAATTAGTAAAGGCTTTCTTCACCCAAGACTTTCCTGTCCCATTGAAATCACAAGTCTAGTCCCTATGTCTATCGTAGCTGAGGTTTATGCAGAAACCCTTTGTTGAAAAAAATTATATTTAGTAAATATATTAGTATTGTTCTTCCTGCTTTATTAGGGATAGTCTGTGGAATATAGGACTTTATCTTTGCCTACTGGGAATTCTGAAGCACCTTCTACCCTTCTACCTTAGAAGTATAGCTTCTCTATTGTCTAGGAAGGTTGATGTATATTGCTGTAGATGATGTAGACAGACAGAAACAGTGTTCCACTCACTCTTCTTGTCTTCTTGTAACATGTTTTTTTATCCTAAATATCTATTTTGTAGGGAAACTTTCCAGTGAATTTAAGGATTCAGTCAATTGAAATCTTATTACAAAGAGAAAAAAAAGTTCATGTGCTCTTATATTTGTTTTTCATGACCCTGAAAAGATGTTTCCTTCCTTCCTTCCTTCCTTCCTTCCTTCCTTCCTTCCTTCCTTCCTTCCTTCCTTCCTTCCTTCCTTCCTTCCTTCCTTCCTTCCTTCTATAAAATGGGAATAATAACAGTCCTAACCTCTTAGGATTGTAGGGAGGATCAAAGTGCTTTGCAAACCTTAAAGCATATATAAATTGTATTATTAAATTATTATATCTGTTCCCTCCTTTTCATGACATACCCAAGGACAGATATCATGTCTACCTTAACTCTACTCTTCCTCAGGCTAAACATTTAAACATTTCTATCAATTTATCCTCATATATCATGGACTTGAGGTCATTTATCCTTCTGGTTTTTCTATTCTATATGTCTTCCAGAATATCAATTTCCCTCAAAAAATATGATGCCCAGAACTAAATACAACTCTTTGAATGAGGTTTTGACAAAGAACTGGAAGGCTGGTGACAACTCTGTTGATGTTCCAATTTTCTCTTGGTTATTCTGACTTTTCAGGCTATGTGACCAGCTCTTTTGAGTAGGAAATCTTAGTGCAAGATGTGAACCATCACAGCTGCCCCTGCATTTGTTGTTTCTTCCATTTTCTCCACTTTTTATTTCTTATCTACTTTTCCAAAGAAAGAAATTTCTTTCTTTGATATTAGCAGAGACCCTTTTCAAAAGTCATAGTCTCACAATAAACTTCCAGCTTTTATGGCTCAGATTCATTCATCATCTATGCATTCATTCAAGTCAACAGGCATTTATTATGTGTCTACTATGTGCTGGGCACTATGATAGGCACTTGGTACACAAATACAATGACTAAAACAATCCTTACTTGCAAGGAATTTACAGGGGAAGCTTAACAGACAAAACAGAGAAAGATCACAAGGATATGTATAATTATACTCAGAATAAATATAAAGACAAGAAATACAAAATTGTTGAATGAAAGGTGGTTTGAGAGGCAGGTGAGGAGACCAGAAAATACTTCAAGATGATGCTTGAACTGCCTCTTGAAGGAAGAAAGAATTCTTTGAGGCAGAAGTGAGAAGGTAGCACATTCCAGGTGAGGAGGAATGCCAGTACAAATTCATGGAGACAGGATATCGAGAGAGAAAACCAACTGAAGAGAGAGAGAGAGAGAGAGAGAGAGAGAGAGAGAGAGAGAGAGAGAGAGAGAGAGAGAGAGAGAGAGAGAGAGAGAGAAGTAGTGTAGTAGTGTACAATGAACCTGGAAAGTCAGATTGGGGACAGGTTGTGAAGGGTGTTAAAAGCTAAACAGAAGAGCTTGTATATGATACTGGAGGCCATAGGAGGACCCTGGAGTTGATTGAGGGGATGTCACAATCAGATTTGGGTTTTAGGAAAATCACTTTGATAGGAATATTGAATATGTATTGAGGTGGTGAGGGGCTTGAAATAGGGATAAATTAAGTAATAATCTGAGTGGGAGGTGATGAGGGACTGAACAAATGAGTAGAGAAAAAGAGAGAGATGTAAGACATTTGGTTGTAGAAATAGCAAGACTTGGCAACTGTTAGGATATGTAGGATGAGGGAGAGGGAGGAATCAAGGATAGTGTCAAAATTATTAACTAAAGGGAATGGAAGAATAGTGGTATTTTCAATAGAAATAGGGGAATTTGGGAAAGAGTTTTGGTAAAAAATAGTTTTGTTTTAGACATATTTGACATAAACAATTGGTGAGGAAGGCAGATGCTCAGATGAGAGACTGGGACCGGATATATAGATACGGAAATCATTGACATTGCATGAAATTAAACCCATAGGAACTGATAAGATCACCTAGAAAGAAACTAAAAAGAGAATAGAAGACATGAGAGAGCTTTGGGGGAATATTTACACCCAGAAGGCATTATCTGGATAAAGAACCCTCAAAGGACACTGATGAGTGCTCAGTTAGTGGGAAGACAACCAGGAGAATAATTTTACAAAAGCTCAGAAAAGAGAATATTTAGGAGAGGGTTATTAACAAGGTCAAATGTAGCAGAGAGGTTCAGAAAGATTAAAGTGAAAAAAAAAACTGTTCGATTTGATAATTCATATATAATTGACAACTTTATAGAGAGGTCTCAGTACAGTGATGAGGTGGGGACCAGACAGCAAAGAGTTGAGGAATGGGCAAGTAGAGAGGACGTGAGAAGAGTGATATAGACAGGATTTTCTATGAGTCTGACAGAAAGACAGGGGATACACAGAATGACAACTTTAGGAAATGGGAGGCTCTAAGTAAGGTGTTTTTTTTTTTTTAAGAATGGGGATTTGAGACTATTTGGACGCACTAGGGAATGAACTTGGAGGTAAGAGGAATTGAGGATTAAAGAGAGAAGGATGATTGCCAATACAATCTTTTGGAGAAGGTAGGAGAAAATGGGATAAAGAGTTCATATGGAGAGGTTTGCCTTGGCAAGAAGGACCACCTAACATGTAGTTCCTCCCCCTGAAAAACTACTCCAGGTGTGAAGTATGTTATAAGTCAGCTTCTACTCAGAATCATCACTCATGAACCTTCTTCCCCATGTTTATTTTACTAGACTACCTGGAATATATATTGGTTTGTAGTCAAAGACATGTAATTAAGCATCATAGCAAAACCTGCCTACTACTGAAAGAGAGGTGATAGACTCAAGATGCAGAATAAGCCATACATTTTTGGACATGGTCATTGTGGGAATTTGTTTTGCCTGACTATGAATATTTGTTTCAGAGGTTTTGTTTTCCCTTTTCTCAACTGCTTATGAGTGGGAGGCAGGGGGCAAAGGGATAAACTTAAAAATAAGAGAGAAAATGTTTATTGGAATATGCTTTTTAAAATGCACAGAAGAGAATGGGAGAACCAAAAGGAATTATAGACAAGCAAGACAATTTTAAAATTTATATGTTAAATTTATATGTCTAAAAAGAAAATCAAACTGTACATACGAGATATGCAATCTCATATACAATATTTTTCTATTCTATTCATATATGTACATATATACACATATGTATACATACATGTATGCATATAATACATATATATGGAAGTGTAATGCTCATTTTATTTGGTGTTTTTTAAATTTAGAATTAAAACAACCAGCAAGAGTCACAAAATGTAAACTAAATAATTTCGACTACATCAAATTAAAAAGCTTTTGTACAAACAAAACCAATATAACTAAAATCAGAAGGAAAGCAACAAATTGGGAAGCAATCTTCATAGAAACCTCTGACAAAGGTTTAATTACTCAAATTTACAGCTAAATCAATTGTACAAAAAAAATCAAGCCATTCTCCAATTGATAAATGGGCAAGTGACATGAAGAGGCAGTTCTCAGCCAAAGAAATCAAAACTATTAAGCACATGAAGAAGTGTTCTAAATCTCTTATAATCAGAGAGATGCAAATTAAAACAACTCTGAGGTATCACCTCACACCTAGCAGATTGGCTAACATAACAACTATGGAAAGTAATGAATGCTGGAGGGGATGTGGCAAAGTAGGGACATTAATTCATTGCTGGTGGAGTTGTGAACTGATCCGACCATTCTGGAGGGCAATTTGGAACTATGCCCAAAGGGCGATAAAAGACTGTCTGCCCTTTGATCCAGCCATAGCACTGCTGGGTTTGTACCCCAAAGAGATAATAAGGAAAAAGACTTGTACAAGAATATTCATAGCTGCACTCTTTGTGGTGGCCAAAAATTGGAAAATGAGGGGATGCCCTTCAATTGGGGAATGGCTGAACAAATTGTGGTATCTGTTGGTGATGGAATACTATTGTGCTCAAAGGAATAATAAAGTGGAGGAATTCCATGGAGACTGGAACAACCTCCAGGAAGTGATGCAGAGTGAGAGGAGCAGAACCAGGAGAACATTATATACAGAGATTGAGACACTGGTACAATCGAAGGTAATGGACTCCTCCACTAGGGACAATGCAATGTCCCCGAACAATCTGTAGGGATCTAAAAAACACTATCCACAAGCAGAGGATAAACTGTGGGAGTAAAAACACCAAGGAAAAGCAACTGCCTGACTACAGGGGTGGAGGTGATAGGACTGAGGAGAGACTCTAAATGAACACTCTAGTGCAAATACCAACAACATGGAAATGGGTTCGAACCAAGAATACATGTGAAACCCAGTGGAATTGTGCGCCAGCTATGGGAGAAGTGGTGGGAAGGGGGCGGGGGGAGGAAAAGATAATGATCATTGTTTCCAATGAATAATGTTTGTAAATAACCAAATAAAATAATGTTTAAAAAGTAAAAAAAAAAACAGCAGAGCAAAATGGACAAGGAAACATTCCCTCATATGCTCAGGGGGGGATACATTCTTCTACAAATTAGTAATCCACAAGTGGGACAGGGGGCAACTACTTTCTTAATTATCACTTCACAGTGAAAAGATTAAGCAGCAAACTTTTTAGTTCCAGACAAGGAAGAGTAGCCTATACCTTCAGAAACTTTGTCAGTGCCAGCAGATTGACTACTGTGGGACTGGGAGATGGAACAGCAGCTTGGGTATAGCCACATGAGGCATAGTTGAGAGTTCTCTCCATTGACCCCATCAATGTTATCCTTTGAATTTCTGCTGTGCAATTTGGGGGTATAAGAGATCAATCTATCAATCATTCAACAAGCATTTAAATGCTTACTATGTGCCAGGTACTTACTAGGCACTGGGAATATATATATCACATATATATATATATATTCTTGAATATGCATACATATATACATACATATTTACATATATAATTTACACATAAATATATGAATATATAATACATTCCAAATAAATACAACAATATCATTTTATTAAATTAAATTAAAATCTTAAAAAAGCTTTGTAAGCTGGGTGTTATTTTCCCCATTTTACAGATGAAGAAATTAAGGTAAATAAAGGTCATATGATTTGCCATGGGCCATAGCTAGTAAGTGGCTGAAAAAGCATCCCAATTAAGGGTTTCTTGACTCCAAATCTAGCACTCTATTCACTCTGCTACCTACCCATACTGCCTCACAATATAAAATATTATTTTTCAAGAGGGAAGGCAAAAGAAAGCTGCAAAAATAAAGACATCATGTAAGAAGTGGCCCTTGAGTTAGCTTTGAAAGGAACCCTAGATTTTAAGAGTTAGAGATACAGAGGGAATTAATTCCAGGTATAGAGGACATCTTGTATAAAGTCATAGAAATAGGAAATTGTTGATATTATATATGGTATGATAGGATACAGAGACTGGTTTTAGTGGTGAGAAACCATGGTGGCAATAGAGAACTTGGTGAGGGTGAATGCACAAGAATGACCAGAAGAGAGTAGAGACAGGGTCTAAGATATTGATCTGGGTCTCTGCCCCCTTGTATTTTCATTGTGGTATGTGGAAATATTAATAGATGTCTGCACTAGTATGGATCTATGTCTCATGCTTCCTCAGTACCTATTATTGGGGAATTACATAATGATGAGAAGCAGTGAAAGAATGAATCTAACATGTGAGTTACAGCAACTGAGCTTGCATCTACTTTCTGTTCTCTAGAGAATGATGTCAACAGCAATACTGAGCTTCTGTAGCAGCCAGCTAATTTGTGATGGCTAACATAGATAATTGAAACTTTAAGGTAATATGGCAATTTTGTAGGGCCTTTCTGGGGGTGAATTTCATGTCTCTTATCTTCTGTTGGATCCTCCTGTCCCCCCAAAGTTCTTATTTCCATATGCTTTTGCTTTCTGTCCATGCAAAGATCTGATAAGATGAACACACCCTGGATTCAGTGAAATATTACATTTCCCAGCTCTACCCACATCCTAAGTTAGATGTTAATGACCCATCACTCAGTTGTTCTATCCTCCCACCCCTCAAACCACCACAACCCCACTATACCATCTTATAATACCATGAATGTTTTAGACATACAATAATAAAAAGAATTTCTATTCACTGTTAAGAGAAAGATCATTTCATCACTAGGAACAGTGGGAGCTAATGCTAGAAAGATATATCCTGGTCACACCCAACTGGCTCCAAAGAGCCCTTCTGACCTTTTCCCAACATTGCTTCATAGCAGTTGCCTTGAGGAAGCTCAGGGAAGTCTGGATCTTGCTTCCAGGGGAGTTTCTGATGACCATGCCTTCCCACCTGCTCACTTATTTCATTATCTCTCCCCTCAGCACACCAGCAGGCTGCTGCCAGTGTCCGAAGCTAATGTTCCTGAACAGCCCATTCCCAGTGAACTTGAACATGCTTTCAATTATCCACTGCAGATCTGCAGCCTCTTCCCTGCTTGGAGCCCACATCAAGGGCTCATTTCTCTCCTTTAGAAGTGTCTACCAGGGGTCTGGGTGCCACTGTGAAGTGGTAATTAGGAAAGTTTGGTAATGGAAACAGAGGTTAAGGTTGGAAGGGATGGGAGACATTAGATGACTGTCATGTGATGCCTGCCAAAGTTCCTGCAACCTCATCCTCTGCTACTAAAATACAAGTAGAAAAAGTGCTGATATTTGGGATCAGGAGAGAAAGAATAATAACAAAAATACAATGTGCTTGGATTTCACTGTAACATTTTAAAAAGCTTTTTAATATACTCATCCCATTGGATTTTCAATATAATGGCACTCAGTCAATAAACATTTATCAAGGACTTATTATGTGCCAGGCACTGTACTAAATGCTGAAGATACAAAGAGAGGCAAAAAAACAAAAGAAAACTAGTCCTTACTCTCAAGGAGCTCACAGTATAATGGAGGAGACAACACACTGAATAAATTGGAGATAATCAACAGAGGGAAAGCCACAAGCACTAAGGGAGATTGAATAATACTTCATGTAGAAGGGAAGGCTTTAGCTGTGAATTGAAGGAAGCCAGGAAAGCCAGGAAGTGGAGATGAAAAGGCATTACAGACATGAATGAAAATGCCAGGAATCTGAAGATGGAATGTCTCAGGTGAGGAAGAGGGTAATGAAATCAGGTCAGGGAGGGCAAAGTATAAGAAAACTGGAAAGGTGGGGGGCATATTATCAAGGATTTTGAATGTCAAAAGAGAATTTGATATTAGATCTGAAAGAAAATCACTCTAGTTTACTGAATGGCAGAATGGCACGATCAAACTTGCACTTTAAGATCATTTTGATAGCTGAGTAGAGGATGGGCTGGAGTGAGAAGAGACTTGAGGCAGAGAGAGCCATGAGCAGAACCAATATTATTATTGTAATAGGCCAGGGGAAAAGTGATAAGGGTCTCTACCAGGGTGGTGGTAGTGTCAGAAGAGAGAAGGGAGAGAAAATAAGAGATGTTATAAAAGGAAAATCATCAGGTTGTGGTAAAAAAAATTGGTGAGAGAGAGTGAGGGGTCAAGGAGGACACCTAGTCGGTGATTTCCTGGGTAAAAGGGAGAATGGTGGATTGTACTCTAGACAGTATTGGGAAATTAGATAGAGAGGGCAGAGTTTGGGGAGGGGGAGAAATAATCAGGTCAGTTGAATTCAAGATGTTTGTGGGAATCCAATTTAATTTGTTCAATAGGTCATTGGAGATACTGTATTGCCAGTTAGCAGAAGTTAGGTCTGAATTGGTAGATTTGAGAATAAGCATAAAGATGATAAATGAATGCATGGAAGTCATCATGTGAAAAAGTTTAGAGAGAGAAGAGAAAAGGGTCTAAGGCAGAGCCCTGGTAATGCTTCCAGGTATTGGGCATGACCAATATGAGGTGATGAAGACCTGATGACCATGTCAGAGAAAAGAAGAAGGCATATGGTTCAGTTAAGAAATGCTACTTGGGGTTCAAGGTTAGGGGAGATCCACAGTGACTAGAGAATGGTCAGAGAAGGCTTTTTGTGATAGGTCAATGTGTGACGTGAAGCCTCTCAGCATCACATACTGAGGTCCTACCTGTGTCTTGGTACTGTGTGTGCTATGTCACATGCCTGTACTTCAGTGTGGGTGATGGGGCAGTGACCTAGGCACCTGAGCTGGAAAAGGATCAGGTTATTGATCCCTGGTAAAAGAGGGAAAGAGGGAGTTCCAGGAAGTGGTCTCCATTCGCTCAGATACTGTGAAAGGAAGGTGACTGAGGAAGCCATATGAAGAAGCACTCACATGGCAAATTAGAATAGATTTCTCTCTGTCTGCCTTCTCTTATTCAAGTAAATATTAATAAACTCTATGGAAATTAAGGACTAGAGTTTAATTTAGCTAAAACATAGACTCCATTGGGAGAGTTCTATAGAAGCTGGGAAGGCATGAAAAAGAGTGACCTTTTCCTATCACCAAACCCCCTGTAATGGTAGTCACAAAGAAAAGATCCATGGGATTGGGAAGAAAAGAAAAGGCAGGGGTGGGAGAATGAGGGAGAAGGGACAGAGGAAGAGGCAGTGATCCTGAGAGATCAGAGCAAAGGAAGATGGAGAAAAAATATTTTTCAATAGTAGGGAGAAGTGTGGTAGAGGCATGGAGAGAGAGAGAGAGGACTTGTAAGCCAAGATGCAAGAAAACAAGCTGGGGATCTGACCTGTCAATCAAGAAGAAGGTTCCAAACAGAATGTCCTCAGGAGAGGCAGTTAGGGGTCTGGCCAGAGAGGAGAAGAAGCAGGATCTTGAGCCTTTGATTCTGTCTCTGGCTCTGGGGGTTGAAGCTGACCAGGGGAAGAAGTTGAGAACTGTTCCTGGTTAGCTTCAGTTCATGAGTGAAGGACTTTTGTAGGGCTGGCTTGGCTTTGGGCTTTCTGATCAAGGGGAAACCTCTACTCTCTCTGAGAGTTGACTGACCAAGAGTTAGAGGAAAGCCAAGTTGAAGGAGAGACTTTTCTTGGTAGCTTTGTGAAAAGAAAGAAGATTTTAAACAGTTGTCCTCCATCCACCTCTCTGTCTCTCTGTCACAGTTTGTGACAAGACTGATTATTTCCTAACTCTCCTAAATTCTCCTTGTAGTTTAGGGAAACCATCATCCCTCTTCCCTCAGTTTCCAATCCTGTTACACAGGACTGAGAAAGAAGAGTATTTTATAGTCCACTCAGGGAGGAGGGAGGAAGCCAAAAGGCTTCCAGAAATGGGAAGTTAAGGGAGGGAATGAGGGAGGAAGAGGGAGGAGGAGGTTAGGAAATAGATTGATCCACTAGTATCAATAGGGATCAGTAAGCAAACCCCAGAGCATTCCCCTTTCGTAGTATCCCCTATGGCTCCATCTCTCTCTCTCTCTCTCTCTCTCTCTCTCTAGTACCTCTACCTCCATTGTAACTAAGTACCATCAGGTGTGTCCCCATACCAGTAGCAGTTTTCTAGTCATAAGCCAGAGCATTCAGTCATTGCAAATAAGTAATAGTATCACAACAGATTACAAGAAATAGTTTACACAGATTATCATTTCTACTTCAGAAGGAAGGTATCATAGTGTCACATATTCACTATTCAAATCTCTTGATACAGTATTTTTTCCTCGTCCATTTAACACAATCATTCTTAAATGCTGATAACCAATTATTTGTTCTTCGACTATTATTTGTCTCAAGATAAGTGGTATTATGGAGGGTTCCATAAAAAGGCAATTAGCATTGCCATCTATCTCAATGAAAGACAATAATATTAATTAATAGCCATACCAGAGAGCAACACAAGTTTTTTTTAAAAACCCTTTACAATAGAGAAATCTGCAGGGGCCAAATTTTCTCCAAGTGCATCTCTGACAGGTGCCTATTTATTTCTGTAACAAGTGGATACTGTCTGCATCTTCAGTCACAGAAGGGCAATCCTTTAATACTGTCATTGAAACGGTGGGGAAGTATCTAGACCATGAGTCAGAGGCTGGAGTGAAGGCTGAGAAAGCGAGAGAAAGTGGTGATGAACTGATATTTGAGAGGGAAAACCAGGAAGAAAATGGGGGTGCAGTGAATCCTGTGGCTACTGGGCACAGCCAAGGCCAGACCAGGGGTGCTTTGCTAGGCATGATGCTAAACACTAGAGATACAAAGAGAGGCAAAAAACAGTTCCTGATTTCGAAGATTTCATAGTCTAATGGAGGGGGGCGGACCATGCAAAAACCTATGTACAAACAAGAGATAGAAAGAGTAAATTGGGGGGGGGGTCTCAAAGGGAAGGCACTAAGATTGAGCAGAACCAGGAGAGGCTTCCAGAGGAAGGATGGATTTTAAGATTTGAAGGAAGTAAAAAATCAGAGATGAGGAGGGGATAATTTCAGGTGTAAGAAACAGTTGGTGAAAATGCCCAGTCTGAAGACAGAATGTCATGTGTGGAGAATAGAAAGTAGGCCAGAGGGACCAGAATGCAGAGTATATGGAAGGGAATGAGAGAGGTATATATAAGAACACTGGAAATATAGGAAAGAGCTTGGCTATGAACTTGAGTGAGGAGTTTGATATTGGATTTTAGAAGTAATAAGGAGCCACTCGAGTTGATTGTGATGAGGACTAGGATTTCAGGTTAGACCTGTGCTTTAGGAAGATGAGCTGAGTGGAGGATGCTCTGGAATAGGGAGAGGCTTGAGGCAAAGAAACCCCCTAGCAGACTTTTGTCCTAAGACAGATATGAGGTGATGAAGACCCGATGACCTTGTCAGATAAAAGAAGAAGGCATGTATGAGACATTGTTGTGGTTTAGTCATTTCTGAGTTATGTTCAACTCTTCATGATCCTATTTGGAATTTTCTTGGTAAAGATAGTTGAGTGACTTGTCATTTCCTTCTCTAGTTCATTTTACAGATGAGGAAACCAAGGCAAAGAAGACTAAGTGACTTGCCCAGGGTCACATTGCTAGGAAGTGGCTGAGGCTAGGTTTGAACTTATGATGATGAATCTTTCTGACTTCAGGCCCAATACTCTTTCCATTGAACCACCTAGCTGCCCAATGAGAGGTGTTACAAAATAGCAGTGATAGGACTTGGAACATGATTTGACTTGGGGGTTAGAGAGAGGGTTGGATTTACATGGCACAAAAATCTAAAAGCTGATTTATTTTTTTTTTTTATTTATTACATTGCAATTTGGACAGTTGTCACTACGTATTTGATAATGCCCTTCTATGATACCTAACCTCAGCAAATAGACCTTTCCAGGTGTGAATAAATGAGACTGGTGAGATAAAGTGTCTGACTAGGTCTCTTAACTATGCCTTTTTGATAAAAATAAGTTATGAAAATAACAGAATTTGGATCATATTTGTACAAATTTTATTGACCTCCCAAATATACACATACATATATAACTTTTAAATAATAAATATATACATAAGTATAAAAATAAACTTTAAAATAATAAAGATTATAGAACATTATCACATTTTTTTCTAAACCATGTTTTGGGGAAATCATGATTTATATTTGGGCCAATTTAATATTGATTAAACTCCAGGAAAATAGAGCAAGATTTAAAGAAATAAAATAGCCCCAATGTGGTGCCTTCTTTTTAATCTCCATTATTATCAATTTCTGCTGGATAAAAATCTTTGACATTTCCCCAGATCTACTTTTCATTTCTTACTTCATAGAGTCAGAGATAAACTAAGACTCTGCTTCCCTCAAATTTGTGTTTTGTAGGTTTTGTGAATCTACATGAAAAATTCTCTCTATGATGAATTTAAAACTCACAACATTTTTGCTTTCCTAAAGTTCACTTTTCCCTTTAATGATGAGATCAGAAAATCATTACTCTCATGGATTACTTTGATTAGAATTCTTTCTCCTCCTCTCTCCATTCTGAAAGACAAAGTTGTTTCTTTTTCTCATGAATGTATCTTTCCACTTCTGGGAACTATACTTTAATGCCATCATTCAACTAACTTATTCAGTTGGCCCTTATTAATTTACCCTCCTTTCTATCAATGGGAATTTAACATAGGATAGCTCTTTGCTAGACATGATCCTAGAAGGTTTTTATAAGTTGTGATTCTTTTACTAGTTCTTAATGTAACCAGATTCCCTTTTACCCTTTTGGCTAGTTTGATGGATACAAAAGTTGCTGAATAGTCACCCTATTCCTTTTGATTTTTACCTAAGCTCACTCATCAATAGCTGAAGCTCCAAGGGTTGTCTTCCTTGGCAGTATGGGTAGATTACACAATTGCTGGCACCAGGGAGGGGAGGTCAGGAGACAATAATTTCAGGGCATTGTAACCAATCAAGTGATAGATCTGTGATCCTCTTGATGACTGAGGACCCCCAAAGACCCCTAGGCAAGTCTATAAATAGAGTTTTAGGAGCTCATTATTCAGTTTCTCCCAAGAATATCCCAATTGGTAAATTGCTAATTAGGAAATAGTCCATCAAACTATACACCACTCCCAATTATCACATGATAGAGGTCACCTAGGCAGAAAAAGAATCCTTGCCTCCCTTTTATTATTAACCAAATTTCTTATTCCTAAGGACAAAAAAAAAAGTAAAAATCTGTAGACTGGATATTGTCTGTGATTCAAAACCCCAGCCTGACAATTTTTTTTAATATAAAGGAATTGATTTGATCCTTTCTAATACAGGGCCCCGATGTAGGAATTAATACAGTATATGAAAAATAAATTCTCACACTAAATATAGGCTAAATAAGAAAAAAGGGATACATCAGGTAAAGGCATTTCATAGACAAAGAGATTTGTTGCAACATTCATCTTTTAGCTAGGAAAATAGCTTTAAGATGCAGCTTTGCATATGTTTTATTTTTCATTGTCCTTTCTACCAAAGCATGCACATGCTCTGGGGTCCTTCAAACTTGATATAGTTCTGTATAGATCCAATGAGATAACGTGTGGAGCACTTTGCAAACCTTAAAGAGCCATATAAATGTTAGCTATTAGGAATGCTAGCTAGATAGCTTAGATCCTCAGTATATCTTAATCCAGTCTTAGATACAGTGATGAAACAACCAACTACTCAGCTTTACTGATGGATTGATATTCTGATTGATGTGACTAGTTTGTTAGCCTCCAAAAATTTCTGTGATCCTTCCTGCAAAAATGCATGCCAGCTCCAACACAGTTTTGAATTAGTCTGTGCAACAGAAGATCTGGGGTTAGTGAAAATCCCCAGGGAGCATCTATTTCATCACTCTGCTCTAGGAACAAAGACCAAACACACCCATATAAGCTTCAAACCGTTTCTGGATCATTTCTATACAACTGATCTCCAAATCCATTTCTCTAGCTCTCACTACCACTCTTGAATATTAGACACTCATCTCTGACTGTTCATTGGATATCTCTACCTGGACACCTTACACATAATAATAATAATAATAATGGCAACAACCTAAAACTTACCTTATTTTCCTTTAAAACATGATTTTCCTGGGGTCATTATTTTTAAAAGGGCATATGATACCCCTTTCTTCAAAACTTTAGTGTTAAATTTGACGCTTCCCATTCTCTTCACTCCTACCTCCTGTCATTTGTTAAATTTTCTTGTTTTCTGTCTGTAATATATGGCATCTATCTCCTTATTTCCTTTGCAAGCTACCCCTTTATAAGACTTTATGACTATTTGTCTTAACTATTACAATAATCTCCCAAATATTCTTCTACTTCCACTCTTCCCCTGCCTTACATTAATCCATCCTTTTACATTAATTGGGCAGATTTGCCTTCCTTATGCACAGGATCAGACCAGCTCCTTGATTTGTTCAAAACCCTTGGATGAGACCTTATTTTCACCTTCTGGATCTTATTAGATATTTCCAGAAGGAAGAGGGAAGAGTTGCCTATCACTTTATCAGATCCACAAATTGCCATTGAAGTTGAATTATAGACATGTCAGACTTGCTTCTGGGGTTTGGAGTTGGGATTTGTCTTAGCTACCATTTCATAGGACAAATTGTAACTATAAGGCATCAAGTGTCCAAGAAGATGGGGAAAACATAAGGAATAATTACTCACTCACCCCCCTTTCTTGAGAATCAGTGTACCCACAGAGCATGTCCTTTATATGAGGGAGCACAATACCCAAAGTACCAAGATAAATTTTCCTTCTGTGTCTTAGACTTTTATTTGGATTCATGTGTCTCTCACTTATATTAAGTAGATACTTAAGAACAATAATATTCTGTAGTCAGTCTTAATAAATACCAGTTATTGTGTTGTACCAGTATTCTAGCTACTACATTCCAGCACAGAGAGACTAGTATGATTCCCCCTGAATTGCCCAATTCCCTCAGATTCCCCCAAAGTTGCTTTCTTTTACCTATACAATCTGGCTACTCTATTATAATACTTATTGCCTTTTTGATAAAGTCCAAATTTTTGTCTGACATTCAACATCTTCTATGATCTTGTACTATTAGCAGTAGAATTATAACAAAAGGTTAAACTGAGGCAAGATACCATTTATTAGCAGGTACATATTACCTGTCAATGAGTGAGTGGGTCAGTGGCTTGCCTCCATTTATACTAAAGACCAGAAGCAGACACAGTTCTTTTTTTATAGGGTTTTGGGGAGTATAGGACAAAGAGCAGAACAGGATAGATGACATCAAGGCACTGAGAACAATATAACTAGTTACAGAGTTGAGGCACGGGGAACAACATAATTGATTAATAGGGTTTAGCAACAACCCCTCTTTTTCTTCCATGAGACTGAGAAAAACTCATTTTAGAGTCCAGAAGCAAGATTTTTGGACAGCAAACTAGACTTCCTTGAAGGATAGTTTGGTGGCTAAAGATATAGACCCAACTCCCTTTCTTTCTCACACAATTTCCAAGGCCAAGAAAAATTCCTCGAGGAAGAAAAGATCAGTGATTAGCAGGAGAGCTGAATCTCTAACTCAACCCATTATACACCAGCTTAATTCTGAACAAAGTTTAGAAACAACGAATCATGACTTAAGCAGTTATAGGACAAAATCAGGACAGGACAAAATCAATTATCCATAAATAGGATCAATAAGAAAAGATATGGAGGCCACTAGGTGGCTCAGTGGACAGAGATCCAGGCCTGGAAATGGGAGGTCCTGGGTTCAAATGTGACCTCAGACATTTCCTAGGCAAGTCATTTAAACTCCATCACTCAGCCCTCACTGCTCAGTATTCATTCTAAGACAGAAGATAAGAAAAGAAAATTATACAGGATTTTAATCTTCTCAAAACTATCTTTCCTTTGGGCCTTATTTCTCACTCATCCCTTCTAAATACTCCATACTCCAGCCAAAATGGATTACTTGCCTCTCTCATACATGTCCCATATGCTCTATTCTCTATCCCTTTGGACTCACACTTGTGCTGAGAATGTCCTTCCTTCCATATTCAGCTGTAGAAATCCTAGCCATCCTTCAAGTGTCAGTCAAATGAAATTCTTATTGCTTTCCCCATACAGAACTAGTTTTTCCTCCCTTTTCAGTCAGGTTCATAGTTTTAGACCTGAAAAGGACCTCAGAAATCATGTAGTTCAATCCTGTCATTTTACAGATGAGGGAAACTGAGGCTTAGAGCAGTTAAGTGACTTGTCCAACATCACACAGAATGTCAGTCGTGTCCTAATACTAAATTCAGTATTCATCTTATTGACATAGCATTTTGTTTTGTTTCTTTTATATAATTTATGGGATAATTAGGTCTGGACAAGACCTTAGAGCTCAAATAGTCCAATATTTTCATTTTGCAGTTCTGGAAACAGATCCTTTCTACCTCCTCTCTCTTTTTGCCCTCTTTCCTCCCCTTCCCTCCTCTTCCTTTCCCTTCTCTTTCCCTCTTTCCATCCCTTTTACTCCTCAGGCTAAATTTCAGGTCCAGGTGGAGGCATGACCAAAGACACTGGGATGACTCTGGGAAATGATGTAAAAAATGATGTAAATGATGGGGATTCAGACCTGGCTAGGACAGATACTTCTTTAAGCCCAGAAGAACAGGATAGGTTCTCCTCTTATCCTCCTTTTTTTTTCTTCTCTGGCCTCATGCTTTTAAGAATTGAGATGATGAAAAATGTGCTCTCAAATCAAGGCAACTACTTTTTCTTCTTCCTCAGAGACTCAGTCTTTGAGGAGTTGGACCCCTGGGCGCTTGACATGAGGCTGTTCCCATAGGTCCTTGATTTCATTTATTTCTGTCTTATGTTTCCTTCCCCCTAGGAGGATGGCCTTAGTAATTTCTCATCAGGCTGGAGAGCCCAGTTTCTTAAAGTTGTTTCTCTGACTACTTTCTTCATTAGAAGCACATGTTTCTAAAGGGAATGACCTGCAGCTCTCTGTGGCCTCTGACAGCCAAGTTACTAACAGAAAAACAATTGTTGAAGTGTGAGTTTACTTTAAAAATAAAATAAAAGAAAGGAATAGGGTGAAAACAACTTCTGCTGATTTCCTCCCTGCTTAGGACCACTGGGCTACAACCGATGCCTCTTGCTCCTCTGGCTGCAGTTTTGGAACTGTGGCAGAATGTTTGCTTAGACCCATAAAAGCTTGCTTCTCCCGCTTGCCCTCTAACCTCCTGGGCTCCAGAACTGCCTCTGGCTTTCAGGATGAAGGTTAGAGACCTCATAGGATTCTGGAAATTCATGTTGAGGGTCTCAGTGAAAGTATATAGGGACCCACTGGCAGCCCTTCCTTATGGCTTCCTGTTGGGATGAAAGAACATCAGGAGGTCTATAGACCCCCTCTCCTCTAGGTGGTCTGCCTCTCATCTATCTGTCTTATGCAGCCATGCTATGCAGGCGTACCTCACTTCATGTAATAAGAAGAGTTTCACAGGCTCAGGGAATTGGAAGGTACCAGAGAGATCATACAGCACAATTCTTCTATTTTTTGGGGAAAACATAAAATCCAGAGATGAAGTGACTTATCCAAAGTTTGTGAATTATTTGAAAAATGGAATCTGAAACTCAGAATGTTTGATTGAAATCTTCAGAGTGTTTTCTACTGTCTAGCCTAGAAGGTTGATTTATAAAAATTGAATTTATGCACAAGTACTATCATTAATATGATAAAGGAACTGGCTCTTTAAAAGTCTTGTGGTTAATCCTTTCCTTACATAATGTTTCTTTACTTTATTATTTATTTAAATCCAGATTTTTCACATATCAGGTTTTATTAAAGTGACATTCACCCATGTTTCTCTAAGTTGCTAATGATTATTCTGTCATCAGATGATACTTCAAGGCCACATGAAGAAATATTCTCTGCAGGTCTTGAAAAACAAATGAGGTAGCTTCATTTTTAGGTGTGATTTTAGGTAAGTCTTTTTGTTTGCTTGTTTGCTTTTCAATTGTGTCTGACTATTTGTGACACCATTTGGGGTTTTCTTGGCAAAGATATTGGGGTGGTTTGCCATTCCTTTTCTAACTCACTTTGCAGAGGAGGAAACTGAGGCAGCATTAAGTGACTTATTTAAGGTCACATAGCTACAAAGTATCTGAGGCCAAATTTGAACTCAGTAGTTGAGTCTTCCTGATTCCTGACCTGGTGCCCTATCATGTCATAGTATGATTTTTCCAAGAGGCAGAGGTCTAAACTAGGTGACTTTTGCAGATTTTCTTTGGGGGGGGGGTTATAAGGCTTTGTCCCTGACTCTTTTCCTTTTTCTCTTCTCTTTGATGACCTTATTCACTCCTATGCTTGAATGGTTAACACTTTTTGCAGATAACACTTGGTGATTAAATCTATGTATGATATCTGTATAATAGTGATGGCACTGTAAGTAGTCCATATTAACTTGTGAATGACCTATGAGGTCTCTTCTAATTCTGCATCTTTTGTCCTTTAAGTAGAATAATGAAAGAAATATGGTCATTGGTTCTATTAACACATAGAGGTAGTGTTTTGTTGGTGAAAATGAAAATAATGGAATCCATCTGATTGCCCACTCACATGTAAAATATGGTACTCATATTTTAAATAGTTGCAAAATGGATGTAACTTATATATTGCTGCCTTCTCCTTCTGTAGAAATAGTGGTGGGATGGTGGTCAAAGGGGCAGAGAGTGCCAAGAGGCAGAGTTCTAAATCAAATAAGCACTAATTTACAGGGCTGGATATCAAGTCAGAAAAGAACATATTTCAAATCCCATATTGTATTAGCTGTATTACCATAGGTAAGCCACTCTAAACTCTCTAAACCTCAGTTTCCTCATCTGTAAAATGGGAATGATAATACCTGTTGGGGTGGCTTGCCATTTCCTTCTCCAACTCATTTTGTAGAGGAGAAAACTGAGGCAGAGTTAAATGTCTTATATAAGGTCACACAGCTAGGAAGTGTCTGAGGCCAGATTTGATGCTGGGCTTGGACCTGTTTCATTGGCTATTATGAGGATCAAATTAAATCATTTGTAGACAACGTTTTGAAAACCTTAATGCTCTATAAATAAATGTCAGTAATGATGATGATGATTAACTACTTTGACTGGGATTTGAATATTCTCAGCATAGATAAAAAATGAAGAAATGGCAACTAAAGTCTGTACAGACATTTTATAGGTTGTTCCCAGAGAGTCTAACAAAAGATTTGGTGGAATAAGCTATTATTAGGCACCCAAAGGCAACAAGATTCTGCTGGAGTCAAAGGGAGAGAGAGTTTACCGCTGATTATGGGTGATCTGACTCTTGCCCGTCTTTGCCTTTTGCCTTTATTAGGCATAGAGGTGGTTTCTGCCCCTCTCCATGCCCTGGAGGCTTCCTAGGCTAAGAGAGGACACTTATCTTGTCTACTATAATCTATCTTGGCTTTGTTTGGAGACTTGGAGATTTTCCATTGCCTAGCTCTGCAGATATAGAGAGTCTAAGAAGCTCAGTTGTGACAGCCTTGCCTACAGGTGTCCTTGGATCTTTTCTGATACCTTGTGGAGTGCACATAGGACAGGGAGACAAGGAGGTGGCAGGAATAAATAGAGCTTGGACCACTGTGGGACATCTGGTTTGGTTCCCCACACCAGCTACATTTCTGGTGCTATGAAATGTTAAGGGTCAGGAAGATGGTGGGATGTTTTAGCAGACTGACTTTGAAACTGGGAAGTGTGTGCTACATTCGCTTTCTGCTAGGCAGGTAAGAAAGCCAGGGACCCTCCTGTTTAGTCAGGATGTGGGCTGACTTCACAGCCTGGCCATATTAAAGACAAGTGTCTCTTGCCTTGTAAAAGAAGAGGACTGTGGTGTGGGCTGTGTTGTGAGAGGATCAATATGAAGTTCCCAACAATGTCATTTTTATGCTCCCCTTTTGGACTATAAACCTGTTTTAAGAGGCTTAGACAAATTCAGTCTCTTTACCCCAGGGATATCTTGGGCTGAAGGATCAATAGTAAGTTTTTTTTGTTTGTTTTGTTTTGTTTTGTTTTTCTTTCCTTTGGGCAGTAGCTGAGTGATAACTGGTGAGAACCTGACATCTCTGGAATTCTTGATCACTGGAGACATTGTCAGTTTCTACTTCAGACAGGGGATGTTTGTCATATCTCATTTCCAGGCTTATACTGAAACTTCACCTGGTGGCATCAACCACTCTGGCCATTTCTGTACCCTTCTCCACTAAGCAATGTTAGAGCTGGAAAGGTTTGAGATTGTCTCATCCAACTCCTTCATTTGACAAATGCAGAAACTTTGCACCAGAGGGAGGAAGCTAGTGTGTGTCAAAACTGAAACTAAAATCCAGCCATTTCTCTTTTCATTAGTTTCAGGCAGCCAGCCCCCTGTCCTTAAGCCCACAGGTCAGAAGCAGCCACATGAATCCCATTCTGTTACAAAAGGCATTGGAAAGCTGTTCTTTCTCTAAGAGAGATGGAACACACCAGTGTTTGTATATGTGTCTATGGGGTTGGGAAGGATGGGAGGCTTCCGGTCATTTTAGCTTGGGAGAACCTAGAATTCAAACTTGTATCACCCTAAATTTTTTGTCATTGTTGTTTAAGAAATCTTATCTTTGGGGGCAGCTTGGTGACTCAGTGAATTGAGAGCCAGACCCAGACATGAGAGGTCCTGGGTTCAAATATGACCTCAGACACTTCCTAGCTGTGTGACCTTGGCCAAGTCACTTAACCCCCAATTGCCTATCCCTTACCACTCTTCTGCCTTAGAACTTGAAATCTTGTTCTTTTGATCCTTAATCCCCAATTGAAGCATATAATAATCTATAAAGAAAATAATGATAATAATATAAATAAGGAACATTTGTTTAGTATCTGATGAATTCCAAAACATTTACATGCATTAGGCTAAGTGAGCCCTCTCTCTATATATACATATATATACATATATATATACACATACATATATATGAAAATAAGAGAATAATCTGATTTACTCTATGTAGTCCCAACTTGTCAAGTGAGAAGCCTTCTTCTCTGTTTCTTCATTATCATTTGGACATGGAAGGATACTCCATTGTTTGTCAAGGACACATCTTCCCCACTTCTATTTTCAATGCAGAAAACCCACCACACCTTGGATTCCTCTTTAGAGAATGGAAGGCAGGGATGCAAGAGAATGAATGACCCATCTGATTTGGGGTCCATTTAGATGCTTGTGTTATTGCTTTCCTCCACTGGCTTCAGAGTCAAAGGACTTGGGTTCGAATCCCTGTGATGTTGAGCAAGTTACTCGGTCTCTTTAAGTGTCAGTTTCTGCACATGTAAATAAAATAAGAGGGTTGTACTAAATGGCTTCTAATATTCTTTCTAAAATTAAATCTATGAGCTATAAAATAACACATCAGCAGGATTTTCTTTTGAAGAGGAGAAAGAGAGAAGGGATGATGAGGGTTGGGAATGGTCCTATGATTTCATTGGTATATGAAACACCCAGTGAGGCAACTTCCTTTGCTTCCAGTAATTTAAAATTCTCAGCTTTATAGATTTTATAGTCAGAAGTTAATGTTTTCTTTAAGAAAATGTTTCTCCTTTCTGAAACCATTTGTAGAGTGAAAGGCAAGGGGGTTAGGTATACCAATGTAATTCCAATGTACTTTGCAACTTGTAATCATAGAGTTGTCTAGCACACTAAGAAGTGAAGTGACTTACTCAGGGTCATACAGTTGGCATGTATCTGCAGTGGGGCTTGCATCCAGATCCTTCTGATGGTGAGGCCACCACTTCATCCATTATGCCAAGGCTACTTCTATAAAGACTTTCTTTAAAATAAACAAAAACACAGGTGCAACCCCCAAACCTGTCTGAGCCAAACTATAAAGCAGTCCAATTTTAAGGAGGGCATCTTAAAGGGAGGTACTCCGAAGCTTCATTATGATTATTGTTTTTTGCTATAGGTACAAAGATATTACATAGGGCACATAAACACACACAATTGGGTTCAAATCCTGCTTCTCACTGCCTGAAACCCTGGGGGAGTCACAGCCTCTTTGGACTTTGATTTCCTTAGCTGCAAAATGAGGGGTGGGATAATTGGCCTCTGAGGTTCCTTCCAGCTGTGTGATCCCATGAACTATTCTGTCATGGAATGCCTAACAGATGGGGAGATAGGGGGATTCAGACTAGTTCATCCATGCACAGTGCCTGCCTCGTGCCCTTTGCAGCAAGGATGGCCCTTGGGCGGCAGTGGCATATGAGAGAGGTGAGGTGAAGGTCAGGTGGGACACCTGCAGAGGCAGGAGAACCTGGCTGGCCATGCTTGGGGAGGCCCACAGGAAAGACTAATTCCATTTACTGTTTTTCTCTGGGTAGCATAACCAAATATAGGGCCTGTTAGCTATGAATGCAAGCTCTGGCTTTCCCTTTCAAGTAAATTGGTGATGCTGTATTAGAAAAATTCTCCCTGCAAAATGGAAATGCGAGCAGTGCGGTGGTGCTTAAATTTTATGTGTGTGAGATTATGACTAGATACATAAAATGGGAGGAAAAGAATCTGCAACTGTCAAGAGTTCAGTACATAATTATTTCTCTCCTCTTTTTCCCCTCCTGACGCACTCCCGCCTTCCCCTCTCCAAATGGCTTCTGGATGGGGGAGACTTTTCCTTGTGAAGAAAGTTAACAATAAAACTGCTGACTGGAAGGCAAGACATAGAGGTACGGCATTAATATGACCGAACGGGAGAGGCGAGACACTAGGCTGTTCCGGCTTCTTTAGAAATGAATCAAAGAATGTCGAAAACACTGCAGCCCATTTAAAAATAGGACTTCTCCCAATAACCAAATAGAGTGTCATTTTGGATGCAGTAGGCAGTCAGCCACAGATTTCCTTTTCTCTTTCCTCTCCCTCCCAATCTGAACTGCCTCTGAGGCCAAAACCCTCCCTGTAAGATTGTACAGACAGGGGTGACTGAGCTCTGGGGGCTGAGATGTGCAGAAGAGGGGGGAAAGATCTATATGCCCAATGCGCAAGCACATACAGACATACACACAGAGACATAAAAACACAAATAGGGCAGAGGAGACAAAGAGAAACCCACAGAGAGAAGGAGAATAGAATGAGCCCATGAAAAATCTATAATCTAGAATGAAACTGTTGAAGGAGGGTGGGGGACAGGAAATGGGCATGATTTAAGAAACCGTCATAACTTTTGTGTTGTGACATCCCCTAGGGGAAAGGAAAGAAATATTCACACCTGTACTTTGGGTGTCAGTGGGTTTAAGATGGTGCTTGAACTAAAGCTTAAAGAGGAAAGGTTCAGGTCACTAGATGTTGTAGGACACTAAAGGCCATTAGAATCAGGTTCCAGAGCTATAGGTAGGTCAGGGGATTGCCTACTGATGAGAATTAAGGAGTACTCAGAAGGTCACTACTGTCTGCTGCCTATTCTGGCTGATGCTTAAAAGCCCTTTTATAGGAGAGAGAGGCTTACACTGCAGATAATCCTAGAAGAGTGGAAAGAGCGACCAAATCATTCTCTCCCCTCCCTCCCTTCCTTCCTCCCTTCCTTCCTCCCTTCCTTCCTCCCTTCCTCCCTCCCTTCCTTCCATCCTTCCTTCCTCCCTTCCTCTCTCCCTTCCTTCCTTCCTTCCTTCCTTCCTTCCTTCCTTCCTTCCTTCCTTCCTTCCTTCCTTCCTTCCTTCCTTCCTTCCTTCCTTCCTTCCTTCCTTCCTTCCTTCCTTTCTCCCTCCCTCCTTAGAGAGGGGAGGGGACTATCCAGAGTGCTCTGCTTCCCTCCAGCTCTGCTGCCTGTGAGCCACCCACCTTACCCCCTGTGTGCTCTCATTGGACTGCTGGGCAGAGGGATGTGAAAGGATGTCATCAGTGGAGAGGGGGAGGGGAGCAACTTCACCCAAGTCCCTCTGCCTTTCTAGTAATGAACTCTGTGAGGGGTGAGGGGAGGGTGGCCATACACCCACAGAGAGTGCTCTGTGTACCATATTTGGCACCGATGCCATAGGTTTGCCATCCCTGACCTAGAATCTAAGTGAGTTTCTCAGGGCATTGAGAACTTGAGTAATTTCTCTATGGTCATACAATTAGTATATATCAGAGACAAGACTTGAATTTGGGTCTTCTTCACTCCAAGGCTGATTGTTTACTATCATTTGTTAGAAATTTGCCTATTTATACATTTGTTATTCAATTGTTTCAGCTGTGTCCAACTCTTTGTGACCCTATTTAGGATTTTCTTGGCAGAGATACTGGAGTAGTTTGCCATTTCCTTCTTCAGCTCATTTCACAGATGAGGAACTGAGGCACACAGGGTTAAGTTATTTTCCAAATTATTATTGGGATCTTAAATGTCCGAAGCAAGATTTGAACTCAATGGAGTCAGTTCCTGACTCCATTACAGCACTCTATTCATTGTGCCACCTAGCTGCCCCATTTATACACTTAACATTATAATATTGTTAGTTATTGATATTTCATTAACTTTTGGAGTTTGGAGGGGCTACCTGGAAGGGCAGCTTCTCAAAGAACAGACATGACTTTTTGTCAATAGCAAGTACAGTTCTCTTTTACCTCAGTTGGCCATGTCCCTGAAGGGGCAATATCAAAATACTTGGAACAGATCTGTCCAGAGCTTTAAAATTCAGAGGATATAGTTTTATTTTAGATATCATTTATATAGCATTTACTATAAACCAGGAACTGTCCTAGATTTCACAATTATTGTCCCATCTGATCCCTACAACAATCCTGGGAGGTAGGTGCTATTATTGCCCCATTTTATAGTTGAGGAAACTGATGCAGACAGAGTTTAAGTGACTTGCCCAGTGCTATGCTGCTAATGGGCATTTGAAACCAGATCTGAACCTTCATCTTTCTGATTCTAAGACCATTGCTCTATCCCCCTTTTATAAAGAAGTGTGAAACTGCTGAAAATACTATGAAATTTTCAGAATGTGATTCAGCTCATTTCCCTTCTCCTGTTCAATTCTGGGCTCATTTTAATCAACCAACAAGTATTTGTTAAGTTCTTATTATGTTCCAGGCATTGTGCTAAGTACTGGGGATTCAAAGAAGGAACAAAAAGAGAACTTGTTCTCATGGGCTTATTTCAATTGGGGGGAGAATGAGAAACAATATAGAAGGTTGTTTTAAAAACTTATAACTGTACTGAGTTTTGGTACACAGTGCATAAACTGTCCAAGATAAATATTCTCCATTAACTCAATAGACTGCCCAACTAATTGCATGTTGTTGGTTGGTCTATACAGTAGGCTTTGCTTATCTATTTGTTTTTTTTCTTGGATAGATTGTTAGGCCTGTTTTCACTTAGTCATGGACTTCACTTTGGAAAGCAATCTGTAGCATTCTGGGAATTGATGCAATTAGCACAGTATCATTCACAAATTGGAGTAGCTGGAGCACTTCACCACTTTTTTTTAATATAGGTAATTCCTCTTCAATTTGAATTCTTCATGAGACATTTTTCATGACAGACATTTTGGTGATTATACGTGACCATTTTTGCAATTCACTTGATAATGATAGAGAGAGATATGGTCATTGAATAAAGTTAAATATACTTGTACCTGCTGAGGAACCATATCTTCACATATGAACAAGGGAAACCTTATTTGAAGGGAATGTTCATGGTTGCATTTTGTTCTACTGAGTCAAATGCTTTTTAAAATAATAAACAAAAATTTAATATAGTAGAATTCTAGATTTTCTAAGCCTCTCAGTCATTTGGGTTACTGTGATATTGTCTGCCACAGAGAATTGACAACAAAAATCAGTTTGTTTCCTTTCTCTCTATATATTATATTGCAAATAGTATATTATATATTTATCAAAGATATGTATAAAGAACTCTAATCATGTATATGCATAAAACTAAGATTTTTCAGGAAAAGTCTATGTGCATTTTAGTTATGTGTGATGTATAGTGAGCCCTCTGTTTTTTAAGGTGGTTTGTGCATCATTGAGTTTTAGACTAAGAAATGTTCTTTGTTGCCAGTTGTTGCCAGATACTAACAATAGATGACATTTATGTCATGCTTTAAGGTTTGGAAATTGGTTTGTATACATTATCTTGTCTCCTCCTGAATAACAATCCTGCATATATTAATAATATGTGCATTTTCATCCCCATTGTTATAGTTGGACAACCTGAGACTCAGAGACGTTGAGGGACTTTCTCAAAGTCACACAGTGAGCCAAGAGTTGAAGCCAAGTCTTCAGGTTCCAAATCTAGCACTCTTTACTCTATCCTGAACTGCCTGTCTCCATTGGTTGCAGCAAATATATTTGAAATAGAATTCAAACTAAGATCCCTTTGTGTGCCCAATCTAGTACTCTCTTGACTATTTCACCCAAAGCTAACTATAGGATTGAGGCTGGAATTGAGGTGGTGCTTAGTCTTGCTTAAGGGCTTGAGGTTTTCTTACTTTGAGTTGTCTTAGTAATAAAAAGTGACTGGATTCCCAAGGATAGTAATTTGATTTAAATACACTAAGAAGTATAGTGACCAGACTAGGAGAAATGAAAGAGATATATTTTTTGCACTGCCTACATCTAGAATACTGAGTTCAGTTCTGGGTGTCATATTTTAGGAGGATTATGGCATCAAAGAACCTAGTTTTAGAACTAGAATGCAATTCAAAAGTCATCAAGTACTCCTATCCCACACCTCCCCGAAGATGAGGATAATAAGGCTCAGAGACATTAAGTGCCTTACCAAAGGTCACACAGGAAGCAAGCATCAGAACCC
Organism: Monodelphis domestica; assembly: GCF_027887165.1. Classification (NCBI taxonomy): domain Eukaryota; kingdom Metazoa; phylum Chordata; class Mammalia; order Didelphimorphia; family Didelphidae; genus Monodelphis; species Monodelphis domestica. The sequence continues at coordinate 179,323,201 of NC_077233.1, read as the reverse complement.
AGATTTCAACTGTGGTCTCCAAATTCAGTGAATGTTCTGTCCATCATACTATCAGCTAGGCTGTGTCCATTAAAAGAACCATAAAATGATAATCAGATTTGGAAACATATCTTAGGGCCAGGAGAAAGAATTAAAAATATTTGACCTGGAAAAGAGAAGATTTAGGGGAGTCATATGTTTGTCAAGTGTAAGAACAGCTGCCTTGTGAAAGAGGGAACAAACATCTTTTTTTGTGTGCACCTCCAAAGAATAGGAGGAGAAATGGGTAGAAATCATAGGGAGGCAAATTTCAAGTCAAATAACAAAAATATTTCTAACAATCAGAATTGTCCAAGAATATGCTAGACTATTTTATTTGGTAGAGTGTTTAGGCAGATGCTAAGTGACCACTTGTTGGGAGTGTTGCAGAGAGGATTAATGCACTGAGGAGAAGGTTGGACTAGAATAGGAATTCTTAACAGTTTTGTGCTATGGACACTTTTAGCTATCTGGTAAAGCTGTGGGACCACTTCTTAGAATAATATTTTAAAATAATTGAAAGAAACACTGTTTCAAGTAGAGATGAATGAAAATAAAGATGTATTTTCTCTCAAGTTTGAAGATTCACCCTCTGAAATCCACAAACCCTTTGGAGGATCATGCACTCTAGGTTAAGAACCCCTGGACATTAGATGTCAGACATTAGAGACCTAGATGGTCTCTAATATCCTCTCTGGTTCTGTGTTCTATGACTCTATAAGGCCATTACCATGACAGGTCCAAGGGGGAGAGAAATTAACACACAGGTGGAGACATAGGCATCTTTCATATCATGGGATAATAAGTTCAGATCTCTAGAACTGGAAGGGATTTCAGAAGCTGTCTAGTCCAATTCTCTCATGTATCATATCAAGTTGTGTCAGTAGTGCCATGTCCTTTCATGTAAAGACAGTCTTGTAGGAGGAACTTCAGTTAGACTAGGGGAAGAATTTCCATGTGTGTATGTATATAGCTATATCTATACATCTCTGGATCCTTCTCTATCTCTATCTATATACATGCAGTAAGATAAGGGATCATAGGCAGTGGTGAATTTCCCCTCCTGGGCATCACCATAGAAATGATCAGAGAGAATAAGGGTTAAAACACATTGGCTATGCCCAATTATCTAAAGGTCATTCATCAATTAGAAGACTGGACAAGAGAGTGTCCTTAGTGCAGAATGAACAGACCTCAGAATCATGAGACCTATTTCTATCTCTAGCTCTAGCCCTGATTTATTTTGTAATCTCAGGCTTAATTACTCTGAGTCTTAATAGTCTCATCTATAAAATAAGAAGGTTAGATTAGGATGATCCTCAAAGTCTCTCCCAGATCTCTGGACAGTATCACCCTTACTCCCACCAATATCCTACCTCCGGGAGCTTTAATCTAGTTTTCTCACTAGCACCTGGACTTTATTCTTGGTGTGAGTAGCCTCATCTAGGTTGATGCAGCTGCTAGCGCCTCTAAGAGCCAAATTCAGTGTTGCTAAGCCCATTTTCAGGGACATTTTTATGGAACTCTGAGCATAAAAAATCTTCCACCTGAAGCATGACTACTGCTGGAGGCATGTGAGGGGACTTGGCAGAGAGCAAGGGAGGGGCCGCCTGTGGGGCCTGATCAGTATTGATTCGGTGTCAGGATCTCTTCCAGATAGACTAAAGATTTGATGCCTTTCCTGAGCACTGGTTTTCAGGGAATGTTAATTTGTGTTGAAACTCTCCCTGATGCTAGTTGAAGGTTGCTGTGTTCAGACATAGTATAAAGAGGTGGTACATTTCCACAGCTCACTCAGAGAAAGTAGTTCTGACTTGGGAGTTGAGATGCTCACGTCAGAAGTAGCACTGCAATTCCTAATCAGAGGAAAGCTTTGGCTCAGTGGTGACTGCAGTGTCCTAGTGTTCTGGGCTTGACTTACCCTACCCTCCCTTTTCCCTAGGAACACCAGCTGGTCTCTTTGAGAGTTCTGCTGCAAATGAACAATAAATCATTCTATTATTTGTGAGTGCTGGTTTTGATAACCACCATTAAAAAACCCTTCCTTTCCCCCTGCCTCTTTCTTTTTATTCCACATTGTCTCTTTCTCTACAACAAAAAATGCAACTAGTACATCACATCGAAGCCTGGAAACATTATCTCTGGACAAGACTGTTACAGCCCGACAATGGTGGCTTTCACAAAAGGGCAACTAGATTCTCCATTTGGAATATTCACTTCTGATCAGTAATACAACAATAATCTCCACTTTGATTATGTGCTACAGTGACAATTCCAGTTCATATCAGAATTGTATTTTGCTGACAAGATACTCAATCAAATCAAATGACAGCTTCTGGATTTGTTGGGACTTTGGATCATTATTAATCTTCCAATTTTACATAGAGATGATTCAGATGGTAAGAGTCCCTAGTATTAGGGTCCTACAATCTCTCACTAAATGACTTCCCAAATAGGCACAATTGCAAAAAAATAGAGGAAGGTTCAGAAGGTGTGTCAAGAACATAACTTTTCACTGATTTTTCAAGTCACTGTTGTGAGATTCTTCTGAGTTCAATACCCTGGACAGCTCATAGGAATGGCTCAGCATTGTGTTTCTCTGGGGATACTTAAAACACAAGGTATCACAAAGATACATAAGGAAAGCCACCCAAGAAAAATAGATCCAAGAAGCTACATTGCTCTAAAACTAAGAGGGCAGTATTACTCACCATCTCTCTCATTTTAAGACCAACAACTCTGCAATAGCTATAGAAGGGGTCAAGCTTAACAAACAGCATCCCAATTCTGCTTTTATCTGCTACCCACAGGCAACCTAGAAATAGGAGAGAAGCAGATACAGATTTTAGGGCTATTGCCTGCAGCTGCTCTTCACCACCCACACAGCTCAACTGCTCTGGTTTCCCTGGTGTGGTAACAATGTCACCATTTAAGTTGTCATCCTTCCTCCTCCCTACTAGAGAAGAGGGATTACCTTTATCCTCTGCATAGCCTTGGAAATGGAGAAACTTAGAGGCAAAAAAGTATTTCCTGTCTGAGTTCTTAAAATACCCTTAGAGTAATAGGACAAAGTCTCAGAGCAAACCCTGCCTGTCCTACAGTGGGAAAATTACTGACTCTCCAATGAAAGGAATCTGGTTTGTATTCCTCCTCTGAAATTTACTACCCCTGTGACCATGGACAGGTCATTTAACTTCCTTGAACTTCAGTTTCATCATTTGTATAACAAGGGTTAGATGGCCTTTGAGGTCTCTTACAGTTCTAATTCTGTTATCTATGATAATCTTTCCAAAAGAACTCATCACAGACTCAATCCTTACTAAAACACAGCCTTATGGGGATGGGGTATAGCAAGTGTTGCTTCAAGAGAAGAAGCTGGAAGAAAGGGAAGCATAAAGACAATTGGTTTCCTGAAACTTAGAACCTTCCTATAATAGGAATTCCTCTTTTGGAAACTTAAATATTTTATAGTATCATTCCCACAGCCCAAAGGTTCAAGTGGTTCTTACTCTTTGAGTGAAAATTCCAGTTTCCCCCAAACAAAAAAATTCAGCCAATCTAATTGAAGCTGGGGTGTTCAGGAACAGTTTCTTACTCCTTAAATAACCCTAGAAACCTTGTGATATGCCCTGTTTGCTTTCATAGGAATGGTACAATGTGTGTGACCAGTCTACCGGGGCTTTGTTGATTTCCTCTTATTTAGGGTTAAATCAGGCAGCTACTTACAGGTTTGCAACTATTTTTTGGGTATGATTCTGCATCTCTGAATCTCTAATAAAGGCTGACACTGTCTTGTCTTATCTCACAGACTCTGTTGCTGCCTGTAGGCCTTAGAACTGTTCACCCCTCCCAACTGCTCCCTTTCCGCTCCCAAGACTTAAGTGCCCTTGCTTCCTTAGTATGGTAACAATAAGGATGCTAGAGAAGTAAGGCTAGTTAGGCTTCCTATTGCAGAGCTCCTTATTTATCCTGAAGTTGTAGAACTGCAGCTGATTTAGAGGACTCCTTGGATGAAGGTGAAGTTACTGATCTAAGGGAACCCAACCTGCTCTCTATGAAAAGACCACCTTACGGTTGGGGAAGACTCTGGAGAAGGGACTTCATATTGCCTGATAAAAAGTGGAATTTCCTGAGGAATCTCTGTTGGCACAACTTACCTTCCTGGGAGATACAAGTCTACCAACAAGCCTATCTATTAAATTGTTTACTTTATGAATTGAAGGGAGTAGGGAGTGGGGAGAGCACTGGCATCTAGGGAAAGATCAAGAAAGGTTTCATGTAGAAGGTAGCATTTGAGTTGAGCTTTCTAAGGGGTTCTAAAAAACTGGAGATGAAGAAAAAGTCTATTCCAGACTTAGAAGAAAGACCAGTACAAAGGCAGAGGTATGGAAAGTAAATTGTTGATGGGTGTGAATATCAGCAGCTGGTCCAGTTTGGCTGGCAAGATCCTACCTACTGTTACGAATGAGCCTGGCTCCCTACTTTGCTACCTGTCAGCTCCTCTTATTTTGAACTGGATAAGCAATCATACTTCTGCCTATTGCTTGACTCCTTCAACCCCAGTATCCACCTATTACCTCTTCTCTACCGTTTGGTTAGGGCAATCCATTGAGGAACCATGGCCCATGACTTGTCTGGTTGTAGCTCAAGATTATCCATATCTCAGTCCAGATTTATCCAATATCATCCCCTTAATCCTCCTTACCAAGGCCTAATCTAATCAGGCACAATGCCCAAGTCCTAGCACCTAAACTTTGATGGCAATTCCATAGACTCATTTCAATCACCTACATGCTCTTCTTTGACAGGCAAGTATCAAAGCTCATCTAGATTCTTACCTAACAAGTTCAGATTTTTACCTATTACCTTCTTGCAACTTAAGGTAAAGGTTTTAAGCTTTTTTGTGTCATGGACACCTTTGGCATTCTGGTTCAAACTATGGACTACTCAGAAAAGTTTTTTTAAACTTTATAATGGAAGGGAATGCAAATTTTAAATTATAGACTAATGAAAATAAAGAGGTATTTTCCCTATAAAAATTCATGTAGCAATGGGGGGTATATGGACACAATGTTAAGAAACCCTACCTTAATACTCAAGAACATATTAACACAAGGTATTTTGAAGGACATGCTGTGATCCAATTTTAATTGCATGATGACTCAACCATCTCCTTCCACTTTTCCTTCCCTTCTTACAGAATTTCTATGATTTTTCCTTCCTAAATCTTCCCATGAGCAAGTGGGCAAAAAGTAGCAAAACTCCTACATTTTGACCTACTATCATACCTTGGAGAATAAGTAAGAACTTATGCATAAGTTAGTGACTCATTTTTGGTGGAATTATTGATCTTTGATACTGCTGCATGTTCTGCAAGGAGGCATTTTTCCAAAGTCAGTCATGTTAGAACATCAGGAAATGTAAGTCTATGAAATGAGCTTTGAAACTCATTAAAAAAGCATTTTTAAACTTGATGGGAATCTTAGAGATCATTTTTCCAATTCTTGAATTTTACACATGAAAAAACTGAAGTATAGAGGGATATAATACATTTAGGTGAGGATCAATGCAATGATAGTAGAACAGGGATGTTTCTGTGAAGGGAACATATTCCAAACCATAATGAAATGAAATAGATTATACAGTTGGAAGACACAATATAATAATGAGAGGGGACTGCATGTATGCAAACACTTGCTAAAGGCCTTTCTTTTTTAAGAGAAGAAAAATTTGGAAAATTTTGACTTAAGCTTTCCATATTAACAACTTCATTCTTCAAAAGATGGAAGAACTGATGAACAGAAATATGTATTTAGGGTCTGATTCTAATCATTGTGTAGATACTGATTGCCAAAGTAGAAATGATGGGAATCTTGGGAAGAAGTAACCATATTATCTTTGAGTTTGAGATAGATAAGAAAGGAAACTCTAAGGTACAATCTAGCTTGTACCTTAAACTTTAGGATAGGAGATTTGTAAAAGTTCAAGGATAGGGTAGGTAAGAATCCAGAGGCTAAGATTTTACAAAGAAGTTGGCTTAAAGGGGAATCGGAGACTCTTAACCATTAAATTTGGATGTGTAAAAGGGAGGGGAGTTTGGGGATATGAAGGGATGAATTGTATTGGGCCAGTGGCAGGAGGTCACTGTGGGTTGAAAAGTTAACAGATACTCTGACCAGGACAGAGCCTGGTCTGAGATCATATACAGACTACTCAGTAAAATGGGAAAGTAGGTTTAATTAAAGATAATAGACTAGAAGAGTATGGGATAACCCTAAAGCTAATTTTCTAACCAATACCCAAGGAATTCCTACTCTAATCCTTTCCTCACTGCCTAAATATCCCGGTCCCTGTTCTTGATAAGCTACAACTAAACCCTTATCAGGAGATAAGCGTGACTACATGGAAATAATTACTGACAGATTTTAAAATGATATCTACAAAAATGGCACCAGTTAACTGATGGTGGATGTAAGAGAGTGCTATGAAAGTAGAAAAATGATGTCAGGAATGCTAAAAGCCTAGTAAGATGAGGTTTATAATTGATACTGATGCAATGTCCTTACTCCAACCCCACTTTTTTTTTTTGTGATTACTGAGTGAGGTAGAGGAGGAGTGACCAAGTTTATCTGCTGATTGAGAGACAAAGAATGAATGAATAAAAATGTGTTTTTTTTTGTGTCAAACATTGTGTTAAGCACTGGGTTTACAAACATAAGCAAATAAGAAAGTCCCTGCCCCAAAAGCCTTACATGCTTTAAAAAAAATTCTTCCCTTCCATCTTAGAATCAATACTTTGTATTGATTCCAAGGCAGAAGAAAACTAAGGGCTAGGCTTAATGGGGCTTAAGTGACTTGCCCAGTGTCACACAGCTAGGATGTGTCAGAGGCCATAACCCAGGACCTCCTGTCTCTAGGCTTGACTCTCAGTCCATTAAATCACCTAGCTATCTCTGAGTCTTACATTCTAATTAGGGAAAACAAGACATATATGGGAGTTGTAGCCAGGAATGAATGTTTTTGAGGGGGAAATTAGAGTGAATGGCTGGTGTTTGCCAGGAAGGGTGGTATTTGATTTGATTACTATTGTCAGGGCTACAATTAGAAAGGACAAGAACATGGTATCATGGAATAAAGATTGGAAATAGGTCACCTTGTATGGTCTCAGGATCACCATGTCATACATTCATTGATTTGTTATTTGTTAATTCATGGTGGACCTAGATTCATCAAGGCATTTGATAGTCTCCCAGCTAGATGGTGCAGTATTTAGAGTCAGGGCAACAAATATTTTTTAAACAACCTGCTATGTGCCAGGTTTTGTTAAGTGGTCAAACATTGTATCTGGAGTCAGGGAACCTTGAGTTTAAATCTGGAGTCAGACCCTTACTAGCTCTATGGGTTGTTGTGAAGCTAAAATGAGATATTATTTGTAAGGTTTTTTGCAAACCTTAAAGTGCTTTGTAAATACTAGCTATTATTGTTATCATTATTACTGATAAGATGAAGACATAGTTTGCATGATAGTGGAGCTAGGTAGATTTAGAAGTAATTGAATGATTGAACCCAAGGAGTGCTGAAGGTGAGGCTCTGAGGGCATCATAAAGCTCTATCCTTAGTTCTACTTTCTTTAACAATCAGATCCTTAATTTAGATGAAGGTATATGGATATAAGGCTTAACAAAATTTGGATGATCTGAAATTGGGGAAGGGGATTGGTTAGCTAATGTATTAATAGCAGAACAGGATTCAAAAGGTTTTGGCAAGGAGATGGAGCCAAGATGGTGGAGAAGAGGCATTGAAAGTTCGAATCTTCCTGAGAATCCTCTCCAACCAACCTTAAAATAATGCTTCAAAAGGAATTCTTGAGTGACAGAACCAATAAGGAGATAGAGTGAAATAATTTTCCTGCAAAAAAACATCTTGAAAGGTAGTCAAAGAGGATCTGGCTCACTAGGGTGAGAAGGAAGTACAACCTACAGCTGCACCATGGAGTACCAATGCAAACCAATAGCAAGTCCTCCACCCCACTAGGTTTTGAACCTGGGCATAAGCCAACTTTAATACCTTGAGACCCTCCCTAAGCCAATATTAGTGCATCCTCATGCCAACCCTTTGAAGTTCTAAGCTCTAGTGAAGCCAAGGCAGTCTACAGTGTGTCTGGCCTGTATAAGCACAGAGTTAGGGCTAGAACCCCAGGAAAAAAGGTAGCTCACAATGCCTTGAGCCCTGCAAGCCATTATCAATCTCTGGGTAAGACTGAATCAGCAGAAGGAGATAGCTTTCAGAGCTCCCAGCCCATAGGCTATCCCATCATCTTGGAAGAATTAAAACTTGCAGAAACCCAGAACTAGAACTGAGCTTAATAGCAAGGAAAAACTGAATTTTAAGAGAATGCTCTACCCCACCCCACTTGGTAGGAACAGAGCCTACATTTTAGATAAAAATAAAAGTTGAGAAAAAAGAAGAAAAAAAAGGAAGCTAGGAAAATGAACACACACACACACACACACACACACACACACACACACACACACACACACAGAAACTCTAACCAGAGAAAATTATTATGATTACAAAGAGAGTAAGACACAGACTCAGAAGGAGATAGTGAGATCAAAGCAACTACACACAAAACTTCAAAGAAAAATGTGAATTGGTCTTAGATTCTGGTAGAGCTCAAAGAGGATTTCAAAAACCAAAAAGTTTTAGCAGGAGAAACTAAAGGCTCAGTGGATAGAGCACTCGGCCTGGAGAGAGGAGGTCCTAGGTCCAAATCTGACCTCAGACATTTCCTAACTATGTGATTCAGGACAAGTCATTTAATCTCCATTGCCTATCCCTTCCCACTCTCCTGCCTTGCAACCAATACTTAGTATTGATTCTAAGATGGAAGGTAAGAGTTAAAAAAATAAGGTTTTGGCAAGCCCCCCCAAAAGAGCAGAACATAATAAGACAAAAATTTAATAAAGATAAATATAAAGTTCTAAAATAAACTGCACAAGTACTGTATGGGGAAATATGACTAGACAACAATTCATGTACAAAAGACCTTGTAGTTTTAGTGGAATGTAAACTTAAAATAAGTCATCAGTGTAACATAGCTAACTAGTTATTGAATTGCACTTGGATAAGAATAGTGTCCATAACAAAAGATTCTCTTCCTGAGATTTTTTTCTCTGTCCCGAGTACACCTGAAGTACTTTATTCTTTTCTAAAGTGCCATATTTTATAAAGGATTTTAACAAGTTAGAGTGAGTCCAGGGGAGGGTGACCAGGATAATGAGAATATTGAAAATAGATCATGTGAGGACTGATCAAAGGAAATTTATCATGGAGAAAGACTTGAGGGGAATATGGTAACTTTCTTCAGATATTTGAAGGGCTATCATGCGAAAGAGGAACTGGACCTGTTTTTTCCTGGTTTCCGAACACAGAATTAGATGCCATGAATAGAGTGAAAGTCTCAGACAAACAGATTCAAACTTGATAGAAAGAAAAGCTTCATGATAATTCAAAAATGGAAATGACTGAAATGTTAGGTAGTGAGCAACACATGAGCAACATATGCTGGAGGTCATAAAATGAAGAAGTATTGACCATTTGTCAGGGATGGGTTAGAGAGAATCCCTATTCAGGTATGTGTTGGCATAAGTGGCATAGACCTCTGAGGTCCCATTAAACTCTGAGATTCTATGATTCTAGAGGATGTTATTTGCATAAAGTTATGACTCTTGCTTTATTCAGAAAGGCACCTTAGGGGCAGTTGTATTGTGGGTCACATTCAGAAAATGAGTCAAGGCTGACAGGAAGTACCTTCATCCTATCACCCCCCATCTCAATTTTTCCTCCCTGTGTTGGCAGGGATGCTCCTCTGAGGGACATGCCTCTGTTCCAAAGAGGAAGCTGAATCCAGATTCCAATTAAATTTGCAAAATGAATGAGCCACTTTCCTCCTAGAGTCCCTGGGAGATTTCTATATAAGCTCTATTTGGGAGCCACCCCTGAGCCCATCAGGGAGGCCTCCTCAGGTTTCCTGCCAGACCCTAGAAACTTTAAAGCAAATGTAACTTGAGGAAAACCGCTCTTACCACTTAGTAATTAGGCCTTGATTGTTGTTTATATGAGTCCTCTACTGTAACTCAAATGCCTTAGGCTGGTGCTAGTGCTGGGGAAAACACAATTTTCTCGAAACTAATTTAGTTTTAAGAGGAAAATGAAAGTTTAAAGTAGTTTAATGTTTCGGTAAAACCATAATGGCTGAGGAAGATTGGACTATGTGAGCCAATAAAGAACACTAATTCTGATAATAACTCAAGTCTTAACTCTCCCCACATCGTACCCAAATTCTCTTGGTGACACACGGTAGAGGAGCTCTTTATAGAATTAGTTGATGGTAAACAATAACTCTTAAAAAATGCTTTCAAGTCTGAGTTTAGTAGAGAAGCAACACTTTGACCATAGAGATGGCATGCTTTGTTCCATTTTCATTCTCCTGTATTTATTTTAGAAAATAACAACAGTAGGATGCATTGTGGGAAGATGGCAGAATAGGAGATGAAGCTTCCTTGCAATACTAATACCCCCCAGAAACAATAAAAAATAACTCCACAGAATCAATGCTAAAAGCATCAAAAACAGACAAGAGTCTGGCAACCTCACCTTGTTTGCTAAACCCTAGAGCTTTCATACCCAAGGATACCACTAGAATATGTAGGTGGAGGGCTCTGGGAGCAGCTGTGTTTGCTGTGGCCTCAGCTCTGGGCAACTGCCACTGGCCCACAGGTGAGGATTTGAAGGGATGGACACCACAGAGTTTAATGTACCAGGCCTTAAACTTGGACCTCACTGCTAACAAATGAGGGACTTTGGAGGTCTGAGGAATGTGGACTAGACATGTACTCTATCCCAGGCTATGGCAATAGGAGAGGAAGAGTGAGGAAGTAGCACACGGTGAGTGTGGCTACTGAGGGACTAGAGCCCCTTTAGCTATGATCACTCCAATGAGAGTGGCATCCTAGGCTGCTACTCCAGGGGGTGGTGAACTATAGTCTTGCAGTTATAGTGACAAAATTGCCCATGGGCTCCAGTTGGAGCACCTGAGGCCAATCACAGACTGGGGTTTGAGTAGAGGATCAGGAATTCATCTGACTCTAGACTATAAGAACTGGAATAACCAAATAGGACCTAGGAAAAAATGAACACACTCCAAAAAATCCTGAAACCTGAGGTCACATATCCTAACCTGCGACTCCATCAAAAAGTCATGATTAAATCTATTGACCTGACCACTAAAACTAAAAAAATAAAAATGATCAAGCAAAGGAGAAATAACCCAATTATTGATAGCTATTATGGAGACAGAAAAGACCTCAGTACAAAGTTAGAGGATAGTGAAATAAAAGTACTTCAAAAACAGCAAATAAATTCAATAAATGGCCACAATCTCAAAAATAATTTTGGATGAACTTTAAAAAGACCTCAAAAAGCAAATGAGAGAGGTTAAGGAAAAATTAGAAAAAATAAACCAATGTAAGAAAACCAACCAAATTATGAAAGAAATAACACCCAAATGGAAAATGAGACCCTCAAATTCCTAGAAGAAAATAATGTTTTAAGAATGAGAATTAGGGGGCAGCTGGGCAGCTCAGTAGATTGAGAATCAGGTCTAGAGATGGGAGGTCCTAGGTTCAAATCTGACCTTAGACACTTCCTAGCTGTTGTAATAATGAAAGTAAAATTATTAAATGTAATATTAATTTTAAAAAAGTATGGTTACTGTTTATAAAATTAACTCTTAAGTCAGGAGTCTGTCAGTAGCTCTTAACAATTAAGTTTTTACTAAAAATGGAGATATAGGAAAAAGGGAAATATAGGAAAGGAATAGAAAATATCACCTATCTAAAATAATACCCTGAGCTAAATCAGGAACCTACCAAGCCACCAAAGTCTGTTAAAAAACCCCGAGCACCCAGCAGGCACCAGAGCTCCCATTCTGGACTATCTTCCACAACCATGCCAATCCAGAGAGAGAGCTCCCCTTATGCATCATACCTTGTTACTTCTGTCCCCTTCCATCACATAAAGGCTGCATGCAAAATGGGATGTGGGGTAGGACAAACTTGGGGAGTGGTTTCTATCTACACACTATGTGATCCTGGACAAATCACTTAACCACCATTGCCTAGCCCTTACCACTCTTCTACCTTCGAACTAATACACAGTATTGATTCTAAGATGGAAGGTAAGGGTTTTAAAAAAGAGAACTGGACAAGGGGAAAGTAATGATTTCCTAAGACTACAAGAAATAATAAAGCAAAATCAAAAGAATGAAATAATAGAAAACTATGAAATATCACAAAACAACTGACCTGGAAAATAGATCAAGGAAAGACAACATAAGAATAGTTGGACCCCTGGAAAGTTATGAAGCAAAACAAGATTATAGACATATATTTAAGAAATTGTCAAGGAAAACTGCATAGAAATTCTAGAATTAGAGGGTAAAATAGAAATTGAAAGAATCCACTGATCACTACCTCAAAGAACCCAAAGATGGAAATGCAAAGGAACATCATTACTAAGTTCTTTAGTTCCCAGGTTAAAGAGAAAATACTACATGAAACAAGAAAAAAGTCAAATACTATGGAACTACAGTCAGAATAACAAAAGACTTAACAGTCTTAACATTAAAAGAATGCAGGACATGGAACATAGCATTTCATAGAGCAAAAGAACTGGGCTTACAGCCAAGAATAATATATCCAGCAAAGCTGAGTATAAGGTAAAAAAGTGGGTATTTAATGAACTAAAGGAGTTTCAACTATTCCTGGGGGGGGGACCTAGAACTCAGCAGAAAATTTTATTTAGGAGAAACATACAAAGATAATGAACCCTAAAAGGTCAAAGAGTTTGATTGTATATGGAAAATGTCATCTATGACCCCTGGGAATGACAATTTTGCTTGGGTATTCTGAGGGGATGTGTATTAATGGAAGATTTGAGGTTGAGATCAATGTAATAAAATGAGCTTAAATAGTAGTAGAATAGATCAGGAGGAAGTAGGATGGAAGGGCAATAGACAACCAAGGGTATATCCATAAGATACATAAATACAAACTCAAGATGATATCTCTTCTGTTAGAATCTCCCTTAGAGTCTTTAGGGATGATACACAAACCTAGAATCTTCAGGGCTATGATACACAAATCTGTTCTAGGTTCATTTCTAGGTCACTCAGGCTTATTCAAGGTACTTAGGCCTATTCAACGTACTATGATTCCTTTACCTAGGGGTCCAATAACTTAGGAGCCTATCAATAAGGGAGGGACTTAGCATCACCTTGGGGGACTGAGGGAATAGGGAAAGGAAGGGTGAGTTAAGAGAAAGGAGAGCAAGGGCATAAGTAAGGTGAGGGAAAGGAAGGCTACATGGAGGGGAGTATATATCAAAAGGTAGGGGGATAACGTGAGGGGATAAAGGAGGAACTCTTAGGACAAGATAGAGGAAGGATTTTTTAGAACTGAACTCATATCAAGAAGTAAGAGGACCCAATGCCAAGATAAATTCAAAATGGGTAAGTGACAAATATAAACAGTGAAATCATAAGTAATTTAGGTGATCATAGAATAATATAACTGTCAGATCTGTGAGAAAGGAAGGAATTTAAGAGCAAGCAAGAGATAGAGAACATTACAAAATGTAAAATAAATTACTTTGAATATATCAAATTAAAAAGTTTTTGTACAAACAAAACCAATACAGCCAAAATTAGAAGGAAAGGTTTAATTTCCCAAATATATAAGGAACTAAGTTATATTTACAAAAAATCAAGCCATTCCCCAATTGATAAATGACCAAAGGACATAAATAGGCAGTTCTCACTTGATGAAATCAAAACTATCAATAAGCACATGAAAAAGTGTTCTAAGTCCCTCTTGATTAGAGAAATGCAAATTACAACACCTCTGAGGTACCACCTTGCACCTAGCAGATTGGCCAATATGGCAGCAAAGGAAAGTGATAAATGTTGGAGGGGATGTGGCAAAATTGGGACACTAATACATTCCTTGTTGAGTTGTGAATTTGTCCAACAATTCTGGAGGGCAGTTTGGAACTATGTTCAAAAGGCTTTAAAAGATTGCCTGACCTTTGATCCAGTCATACCACTGCTGGGTTTGTAATCCAAAGAGATAATAAGGAAAAATACTTGTACAAAAATATTTATAGCCATTTTTTTGTAGTGGCAAAAAATTGGAAAATGAGGGGGTGCCCATTGATTAGGGAGTGCTTGAACAAATTGTGGTATTTGATGGTGATGGAATATTATTGTGCTGAAAGGAATAATGAACTGGAGGAATTCCATGTGAACTGGAAAGACCTCCAGAAATTATTGCAGAGTTATAGGAGCAAAACCAGGAGAACAGTGTACACAGAGGCTGATACTTTATGGCACAATTGAATGTAATAGACTTTTCTACTAGCAGTAATACAATGAATGTCCTTATGAGAGAGTACGCTATTTACATCTAGAGAAAGAATTGTGGGGCAGAAATGCAAAAGAAAAGCATATGATTGATCACATGATTTGATAATGTTAAAAGATCACTCTATTGTAGATATGAATAACATGGAAATAGGTTTTGAACAATGATACATGTATAACTCAGTGGACTTGTTTGTCAGCTCTGAGAGGGGAGGATGGAAGAGGAGGGGAAAAATCATGAATCATGGAACCATGGAAAAATATTCTAAATTTAAAAAAAATTTAAATTAGGAGGGCACAGTTGAGAGGACAAGGAAAGGATTTTTGAAAAGGTGGTTAGAATAAGAATTAAAAGGTAAGGGAGAGGATAGAAGGGAGGGACCTTTGAAAGTGTGGGGCAATTTGGAACTAGGAAGACAAGAGGAGAGGATAAGGGAGGATTTTTGGGAAGGGGTATGAATTGGAGAGGTATTGGTCAAAAGAGATTGGACATCTGAGGAAAGATAGAGTGGAAAGAAAGAAAGAGGTAGGGGAGAGAAAGCGAGGAGGAACAAACTAGGTGGAAATGCATAGCTATGACATTGAGTATAAATGGAATTAATTCACCCACGGGAAGAAAATAAATAGCAGAAAGGATAAAAAAACCAGAACTTGACAAAGTACTGTTTACAAGAAACACACTGAAAATGAAAGATGCACATAGAGTGAATTTGAGGGACTAGATAAGAACATACTATGCCAGTGATGATGAACCTTTTAGAGATGCAGTGTCTTGTCCTCCTACCCCCCAATCCAAGTGCCATGTCTTCCCCCCTAAAGACTACATCTTATTCCCCTTTCTTATTCCCCTTCCCCCACTTCATGCTGGGTTTGCCCCTCCTTACCCCACATAGGAAGGAAGAAAGTTCTTCCATTAGGCTGTTGGCCAGAGGGCTGGGTGATTATCCTCAGCAAGTGTAGAGAAGAGGGTAGTGTCCTGAGTGCTCTGCTTTACTCCTGCTCTGCCACATATGAACCACCCACCTTATCCAGTACATGCTCCCACTGGGTTGTTGGGCAGAAGGGTGAGTGATGTGAAAAAAATGTCATCAGGCATGGTGGAGAGGGGGTGAAGGGAGTAGCTTTGCCCAAGTCCCTCTGCCTTTCTGGTAATGAATGCTTGGGATGTGAAGTGTGAAGAAAGGGTAGCTACATGCCCACAGAGAGTGATCTGCATGCCATTTTTGGCACCTATGTCATAGACTCACCATCACTGTACTATACCACAGCTGATTCAGAGAACGCAGAGGTAGTGTGCATGATTTGTGATAGAGTTGGGGTAAAAAGGACATAATTGGATAGGCTGTGCAAGTGCTCTGGGGTGTTGGGGGGGCTGTGGATAATTAAACATTACCCTTGTTGGACCTGTATAAACCAAGTGTGATCAGATTTTTAAAATAAACATTAAAGGAGAACTATATGGAAGTAGGTATAAAATAATAATAATCTGGAACTTTAATTTTCACTTTTCAGAATTAGATAAATCTAACTAATAATAAATAAGAAAGAAGATAAGGAGGTGAATAAAACCTCAGATGAGTTAACTATGATTGATATCTGAAGAGCCCATACACACTATGAGGCTAGTAGTAGACTTAGGTCTGAGTGTACACATAATCCACACATAGTTTCCAGTGGGACAACAATGGTTTAGAGAGCATAAATATTCTGTAAAAATCTTACTTCAATACTCATCATACTATGGAAATATGCTGCATTCCTGAGGGGCGATAGTATTGAAATAAAAGTTCCACTGGGACTGAACAAGTTGGAAAGATTTGGTTTTAGAAAGAGTCTGGTCATGGCAATAGATAATTCCTACTGACCAAGGATCAATCTAGTTAAATATGGCCCTTGTAATATGTAAACTAAGAACCAGATGAGTTAAGTTGATCAAATTAAATGCTGATAGGAATATGGAGGCCTAACTCAACATTGATAGAGCAGATGTGAATTGTTTTTTAGAAAACAAAATGAAAATGTACATAAAGAGCTGTCAGGCTGTTCATGCTCATTGATCTAGGTATCGCATTACTAGTATTAGACCCTAAAGGCATTATTGAGAGGGTAAAAATCTGTGTATATATAAAAATATTCCTTGAAACTTTGTAATGACAAAATAACTGGAAATAACACAAATGTAATGAGTGGGAGAAATAGTTGAATAGATTGGGATATTTGATTGTAATGGATTGTATCATGTTATTGGAAATGACAAATATTAGAAATATAAAGAAAGTAATGGAAATATATGAAGAGATGGAAAAGAAGAAAATAAAATAAAAATAATACATATTATGATTACATTAAAAAATAACAGCCACAAAATCAAGAGAAAAATGTTGTATTGTGAGCTCCTTGAGGATAGTTATTGTCTTTTATATCTTTTTGTATCCCCATTTATTAGCACAGTGCCTGGCACATGGTATTTGCTTAATTGATGTTTACAACTGATTTATTGCATTTTAGAAATATCAATTTGGCAGCAGTATAGAGAAGAATACATAAGAATGAAAAGTCAAGGATGAATCCTAGAATGACTTGAAAAATGGTGGTGAACTCAAAAGAAATAGGTATTTGGGAGTTTAGGAGGAAAGATGTGATGATTCACTAAAGACATTATGACATTTAAAAAATCCTTAACCCTGGTCCTACTCACTACTGTTCTATATTAATGACTTTACCTTCTTGTTTTATTTACATAATATAGGAAAGAACTTTGTTTTTTCCTAGCACCACTGACTCATTTGCTCACTTTTAAGGATGTAGGGGTGAATAAGACACTGCTATAAAATGATAGACTGTTAGAGCTAGAAGGAAGAATTTAGTTCATCTAATTCAACCCTAACCCCTCATTTACAGAAGAAAAAACTGAAGTGATTTCTTCAATACCCATTTTAAGGCTCACTTCATCCATGAAGCTCCTACTGATGTTTCATTCTCTGTGGCTCTATTTTTCTTTGTCAGTGCAACATGATTCCACATCCCCTTGAATTTTCCTTTATTAACTGGAGATCCCAAAGAGCTTTGAGATCATCACAGAGAACACAAACTGGGATAAGTCTATAGAAAGCCTCATATATCCTCAGCATATTGTTTGTTCATATGCTTGTTTTTATGAAATCCCCAAACTTGACTGGTTTTTATCACCACTTACCCATTCCCCCCCCCCAAAAAAAAGATATCAAGAATAGTTTCTAGTCAGCAGAGGGATCTAGCTTATTGCTGGCTAATTGAGGATTTATTTATTCTACTGGATTTACTTAAATGGAGACAAACCTATAACAGGTTTTGTTGTTCTATAGATCTCTTCTCTTTACTCCCTCTCATTTCTGAACAACAAAAAACAGAAGCAAGTAAGAAATATAGAGCCCTCTTTATGGAACTGAATTCAAGTCAACAAATACTTATTAAATGCTTGTTATCTGTATGTCAAGGCAATAGGCATTTGGAAAGCAAAGATGAAAAAAAAATTGCCCTTGAGTCAGTGGTAAGGAATTTACTAAGGAGGAGATAAGATCTGTGAGAGTGCATAAACACACACACACACACACACACACATACACACACATACACAGATACCAAAAACTATAAGGACAAAGAAGGGATCCAGATAAGGTGCTTCAGGAAAATCTGAGGAAGAATGAGAAACATTTAGGACTTGGTTTCTGATCCTTTCTCTGCCACTTACTGCTATTATGTATATAACCTTGAGCAAATTATTTAATCTTCTTGGATCTTAGTTTCCTCAACTGTAAAAAAATGTTTTTTTTTTTTAAAGATGATCTATGAAGTTCCTTCTAGATTTAGCTCTAGGTCTATGATTTTCACTTGAGGGGATCAGGAAATTCTTCATGGCATCTGAGTTATAACTTTAACAAGTGAAGTATTTCAGTTGGTGGAGATAAGAAATCCATTTCAGGCATATTAAATATGAAAAATAGGATTTTGACAAATACACAGAGGCAGAAAAAGACAGGATGAGGTTGGAGAATAACTTTAGAATATTAACCTTGCAGTGAGGGAAACCAAAGTTCAAGATTCATCTCAATTATTTACTAGTAGTTTCAGAGGATCAAAGATTGGAAAGGATCTCAGAAGTCATCTAATTCGATTCCCTCATTTTACAGATGAGGAAACTGAGGGTCAAGGGAGTTAAGTGACAGTCCAAGGTTATACAGATAGTAAACAATAGAATTGGGATTGGAAATTTTGTGGTCTTGCTCAAATCCAGGATTGTACCATAATGACCCTGAGAAAGTTATGTAACCTTTTTAAAGCTCTTTTTTTTTAACTTCTGGAAAATGGAAATATTAAATCTCTGTAACATCTTCCTTCTAGGACTGTTAATATCAGTTGAGTAATATGTGAGAGATTTTAAAAAATTTTATGCATTCTACAACCATCAATTTTAATTATTATTAGTCCAGTTTAGCTGGACTGTAGAGAATATATAAAAAAGGCTCCAGCAAAATTGTAAAGAGTTTTTAAATATCAAGTGGAGTTAGTATTTTTATTGTGGAAGTAATAGGGAGCCACTGATGATTTTTTGGCAGGTTGTGAGAAAGACTGATCTGAAGGGCATCTAGGTGGTACAGTGGATAGAGCATTGGACCTAGAGTCAGGAAGGTCTGAGTTAAAATTTTATCTTAGACACTTACTTTCTATGTGACCCTGGGCAAATCATTTGGACCTGAAAGGGAAGATATGGAAGTCAGAGGAGCCAGTTTGGAGGCTAATATGATAGTCCACCTGAGAGGTGATGAAGGAATAAACTAGGATAATGGCAATGCAAGAAGAGAGGAAGGGAGAGTTTTGACAGATGTCAGAGGCAGAATCAACAGACTACCAACAGCTCCTTTGAATTTCTCCAAAACCACAGTGCTCAAGCCTCAAGTGAATAGCACACACTGTCTCCTCTATAAGAGCTCAACGTGGGCCTGCGTGGGCTATCTAGACTGTTCTCCAAGCATTTATTATTTAGCTAATCCTGCACCCTACTTTCTACTGGCATGCAAAGAAGAGAACTCCCACTGAGAATATTTATGATCTTCTCTCTGATCTTTCTGAGGCCAACCATTTCTAAGTTGACATCAAATTATGACAATTTCTTCCCATGAGGATAATAAAAATCATTTTTTCATATTAACAACAATTCAAAAGTGACTGAGCCACTCAAAAGTAGCTTTGAGTTCGACCCAGAAGAAAAAAAAAAACCTTGCCTTTGGATTGAGACCAAATATGGAACATTTTTTTGCAGCAAAGAATTTTTTCTTTTCCTTGTCAGAAGGCCCTGTGCTACTCCAAAAAAAGGGATTAACCCAGAAAGCATTTGGTAGCTTACCTTTGATAGCCTGACTTTTCTTCAGCTCCTTCCACCACCTCAGCACTTCTTTGTAAAAGGAGCCAATTCAGTCTTGAGAGGCTGCAGAGAGAAAGAATGCATATATATCTATCAATATTCATATAACACACAAGGTAACTTTTCAAAGCCATGCTCAGTGTTTCAGCTGGGTTATACCCATTAAAATCAATGGGTTTTGCTTGGCTTAATCCTTGGCCATTCCATGGTGGGTGTGCAAGGCAGGGTCAGCGTAGTCCATCTGAATTCAGATAGCACATGTTCTAATGAAATGTGGAGAATGCTGGTTCAAACATAAGATAAGGAGCCTTGAACACTGGGGATAGGGAGTGGAAGTGAAACTAAATCTAAATGGAATCTCTAAAGTTAGGAGAGAGGTGAGAAGAAGCAAAGATTTGGAAGTGGGGGGTTGAATGTGGGAATTGAGAGAAAGAATTTTAAGGGGGGAAATAATGGGGACAGGATAGAATGAGATGGGATTCTGAGAGGGGGTAGGCTAAGGACTGAGTATCAGTGGAAATGTTCAGCAGTGGGGGATCAGATAGAGGATTGAAACTAGGGAAGAAAGAGAAAAACTTTCATTTTGGATCAATTTATCAAAAAGCATTTATTAAGTATTTATTATGTACCAGGCACTTTGAAAAACACTGAGAAAACAAAGAAAAACAAAAGTAGTTCCACCTCTCTAGAAGTTAGCATTCTAATGGGAAAGATATGTACATAGCAGATATATACTAACTAATTAAAGGGGACCACTGGAAATGGAAGAGATCTGAAAGGGCATATGGTAGATGGAGACATTTAAGCAGTATCAAAGGAAGCCAGGGATTCTAAAAGAAGGAGATGAAAAAAGAGTACTTTAGGCATAGAGGCTAGTCAGTGAAAAGGCATGGGGTTGGGAGATGTAGGATCATGTGCACCAAAGAATAATTAATTCAATATGGCTGAACTGCGGAGTTCATGGAGAGGAATATTCATTTACTCATATGAGAAATATGGACTACCTCTTGTGAGCAAATGCCTTTGAAGGCAATACAAAGATAAAACAGAAAGTTCTTAGATGTATATACAAGTAAGAATTCAGTTCAATGACCATTTATTAAGTATCTACAATGTGCCAGGTGCTATGCTAGGCCCTGGGAATGTAAAAAGGGAAAAAGAAAACAATCTTTTCCCCTCATGGAGCTTATACTCCGGTAAAAAGGAAAATTCTTTGATCAGGCTTTTGCTCTGATTAAAGAGGCAAAATATTTTTCTCAAGAGAAAAGAGAATGAAAAGAGTTTATTAAAAACACATCAAAGCAGCAACATCTTGAGAGGCTTATCACTGGGGATCATCCTTGATTTCAAGATGGAGCCAGTTTTTTTTTTTATAATTTTCATAATGAGATAAAGACAACTGAGATAGGACCACTTAGATGATCACTTTCAGCTTTAACATTCTATGATGCTAGATAGGCTATCTGGCTAATGTAGAAATATGTTTATATAATGTTATATGTATAATTAGTATTTTTTTTTTGCCTTCATAACAAGAAGGGGAGGGCCTGGAGGGAGGGAGAGAATTCAGAAGTGAAAATAAAAGTGAAAAAAGTAAGCATTCCTACCATGTGGAATAAGCACTGATTCTAGAATCAGAGGATCAGGATTAAAATCTCACTTTGTTGTTGATTTCCTATGTGACCTTGCATAAATTACTTAATGCCCCTGGGTCTTAGTACCCTAATGTATAAATGAGGGAATTGGATTAGGTGGTCTCTGAATTCTCCAACTCTACTCCTATGATCTCCCTACTTGTTTTCCTCAAAAATCTGTCCCCAGAAGAGGACAGATAAATGCAAACAGATCTAGGGTTGTTCTCAACTGAGGATAACCCCAACTGATTGATAGTTCAAACTGTTTGGGGTTTAAAATTTTTTTAAGTCTTTAGGCTCTAACTTATGTAATTATCTCAGCAATACGATTAATAAATTAGGAAAAAAATTACCTCTAAATCACTGCTAACATTGCTAGATTATTTTGATTTAACAATGCCCATTGTTTTTAGAATCTCCTGAAACTCCCCTGAATAAAGACTAGAGGGCATTGTGTACCTTATAACCAAGCCTAGACTTCTTCCTGGTAGCTCTTTTCTATTTTTCAAAGAAAATGCCTGCTCATTGATGAGGTAACCAGTGGGTCCCTTTCTGTTCAACAGTGATAAAATGAAGGCAAGCCCCTGTGGAGCCAAGGGAGAAAACAAGGGCCCAGAACTTGTCTAAATGTTGTCCTGATTTTCACGCTGATAGAACTTCGACAATTCACCTGCATAGTAGTGGCTGCTGGTTTTGGAAAGTGGACTGGATTCCGGCAAGGGCTGACGGTGTGATGGAAAAACCAATGAATCAGAAGACAATAGACCTGGATAACTGTGTCTGCTTCACCCCATATAAGCTGTTGTGACCATGGGAAAGCCACTTCTCTCTGGGTTTCAGTTGCCTCATTTGGAAAATAACAGTGTTGGACTAGATGATATATAAAGACCTTTTTAGTTCTGACAATCTGTGTTGCTAAGGTGATATAGTACAGAAAAACAACAAGAAAACTCCCTTTTTTTTCAGGCCCAGTCCTTCTCAGTCCACTAATTTGTCTATGCTTTAACCATACCCACTCCCATGTGCCTTGTCCCTTCTCTGAAGATAGTGTAAAAGTTGTCATCTTATTTTACTATTTTCTAAATTTATTAAATTTTTTTTCACATTTCTTCCTAAGATAGAGACAGGAACTGTACCTGTGATTCATGTACATTGAGATTTGCAAAGTATTTTATAGGTACTATCTCATTTGATCCTCATAATAACTCTGAGAAGAAGGCATTGTTATTATCCAAGTTTGAGGAAATGGAAGCAGCCAGAGGTAAAGTGACTTGACCAAAATCATACAGTAAGTAACTGAGGCTGTAATTGGGTTCAATTCTTTTTTGTCTCCAGGTTCAGCTTTGGATCTGTGCTATCTAGCTGCCTCATTCCAATCTGAAACCCTGGGTAACCCTGGGTTTTCTTGCTTCTTGGGAACTCTACTGGTGACCTTAACTGTGAAAAAACCTAATCATATCTGTCTAAGAGAGACGCTTTCTTTCCATACTTAAAAGACTTGGAGCAATTTAGATCTCAGAGGTCCCCAAAGATGCTCTAATTACTTCAGAGGTCCCTGAGTAAGCTTAGGGTAACCCTCACCCAAGTCCTTGGCTAGCCACTGATAAGGACTCTTTCTTTCTGCCACGATCTGAAGAATAACATGACTGAGCTATTCTGGCTACAGTCCTGATTGTTGTCTCTTTCCTAATCTTCCCCATCCCAATTTTGGAAATGTCATTCTTAAATCCAGGTTAAGGGCTTGGGTAGCCCAAGTTGGAGGTGTCATTCATGTACCCCATTTGGGATTCTCAGGTTTTCCTATTCCCTTTCATTAGTTGTTACTGCTTAACCCTCTATCTTCCCTCTGATGTCTCCAGTTAAGACGGGCTAAATGAAAAGGCTCATTTCTTCCAGAATAGAATAATGGTTTTGTCTGATTTTTTTGGCAACCCTGTAAGTCCCAGTAATGACTCACTAAGTGGCACAGTGGATATTGTTCCTGGAAGACTTATCTTCCTGAGTTCGAATTTGGGCTCAGACACTGGCTGTGGGATAAGAACTTGCCAGTCTACCTCAGTTTCTTCATCTATAAAATAACCTGTAGAAGGAAATGGTAAATCATTCTAGTTTATCTGCCAGGAAAACCCCAAATGGGATGGATCATGGAGAATTGGACACAATTGAAAATAACTGAAAAACAATAACAACAAAATGATAACTCCCTGTTAAATTTTAAGAAGATTGTTAGTCACTTCCTGCGATTCTCTATTACTTTCATCCTGAATGAACTATTCATCAAAAGAGAAATTGGAAAAATCATTAGGAAGAAAATACTATATTGGGAGATTTACAGGAATAGATCAGGAACCAGTAGCCAAGCCAACCAGTATGATGCTAAAATGGATACCTTGGTTTGTTACTAGAGTCAGGGACAGCACCTGTGATATCAATGGGAATATCCATATGTACCCTGACACTTCCCAGATGCAGGTTGGAAACATCTACCAATGTTCGTCAGTGCCTTCTTTAAGACATATTCTTAGAGAGTTGCCTAGAATGATGTTGTCAAAATCAAGTAGAAATGAATCCCTGATGACCACATATGGGCTTAGAAAATCATAAATTATAATAGTTTCTGTGTTGTGTTGTATTTTAATTTATTTTGTTAAACACTTCTCAATTGTATTTTCACCTTGTTTGGACCATGCTTGGGAGTTATGCAATACCTCAATCATTTCTCTGCTTTAGATAGTGGAACTCTGAAAAGTTAAATGACTTTGTCAGGATCACATAGTATGTATCAGAGATGGGACTTGAACTCAGGTCTTCTTGATGCTGAGATTATCTCTCTTTTTTGTCTATGATACACTGCTTAATCAGTGACTAAAGAGTACAAATATCTGGAGGAAGGAGAATACAGTAACATCCCTTAAGCTGTCAGGTTGATAGTGGTTACTTAGACCAGCCTGATTTAAAAAATCCCAAATAAAATTTGTTTACAAAATATGCATTTGCCCTGGATCCCTCAATACTTTCTCTATTATTGAACATCTACTTCTATCTCAGAAGAAAAAGAGGGGCAGTTAGGTGACACAGTAGATAGAATGTTCATCTTGGGATCAGGAAGACCTTAGTTCAAGTCTCAGCCACTTACTAGTTGTGTGATCCTTAACCCTGTTTAACCTTAAAAAAAAAAGAAAAGAAAAAGAGGAAAGGAAAAAGCTTAGGAGACAATGTGATACAGTAGAACAGGGGCTAGATTTGGAATCAGAACACCGGATTTCAAATCTTGACTCTCATAGTAGATATGTGGCCATAAGCATTTATCCTTTTTTTTAATTTAAAATTTCTAGATTACATGTAAATACAAATAATCAACAACTTTAGCAAAGTTGTAGGATACAAAATAAACCCGCATAAGTCATCAGCATTTCTATATATTTCCAACACAGCTCAACAGAAAGAACTAGAAAGAGAAATCCCATTCAAAATCACCTTAGACAAAATAAAATACTTAGGAATCTATCTCCCGAAACAAACACAGGAACTATATGAACACAACTACAAAACACTCTCCACACAACTAAAACTAGACTTGAACAATTGGAAAAACATTAACTGCTCATGGATAGGACGAGTCAATATAATAAAAATGACCATCCTATCCAAACTTATCTATATATTTAGTGCCATACTCATTGAACTTCCAAAATTTGTTTTTACTGATTTAGAAAAATCCATAACAAAGTTCATTTGGAAGAACAAATGATCAAGGATATCCAGGGAAATAATGAAAAAAAAATACAAACAAAGGAGGCCTTGCAGTCCCAGATCTCAGATTATATTATAAAGCAGAGGTCATCAAAACAATTTGGTACTGGCTAAGAGACAGAAAGGAGGATTAATGGAATAGACTCTGGGTAAGTGACCTCAGCAAGACAGTCTATGTCAAACCCAAAGATCCCAGCTTTTGGGACAAAAATCCACTATTTCATAAAAACTGCTGGGAAAATTGGAGGACAGTGTGGGAAAGATTAGGTTTAGATCAACACCTCACACCCTACATCAAGACAAATTCAAAATGGGTGAATGACTTGAACATAAAGAAGGAAACTATAAGTAAATTAGGCAAACACAGAATAGTATACATGTCAGACCTTTGGGAAGGGAAATATTTTAAAACCAAGCAAGACTTAGAAAGAGTCACAAAATGCAAAATAAATAATTTGGACTACATCAAATTAAAAAGCTTTTGTACAAACAAAACCAATGTAACCAAAATCAGAAGGAAAGCAACATTGGGAAACAATCCTTATAAAAACCTCAGACAAAGGTTTAATTACTCAAATTTACAAAGAGCTAAATCAATTGTACAAAAAATCAAGCCATTCTCCAATTGATAAATGGGCAAGGGACATGAATAGGCAGTTTTCAGATAAAGAAATCAAAACTATTAATAAGCACATGAGAAAATGTTCTCAATCTCTTATGATCAGAGGGATGCAAATCAAAACAACTCTGAGATATCACCTCACACCTAGCAGATTGGCTAACATGACAGCAAAGGAAAGTAATGAATTCTGGAGGGGATGCGGCAAAGTAAGGACACTAATTCACTGCTGGTGGGGTTGTGAACTGATCCAACCATTATGGAGGGCAATTTGGAACTATGCCCAAATGGCGATAAAAAACTCTCTGCCCTTTGATCCAGCCATAGTACTGCTGGGTTTGTACCCCAAAGAGATAATAAGGAAAAAGATTTGTACAAGAATATTCATAGCAGCGCTCTTTGTGGTGGCCAAAAATTGGAACATGAACAGATGCCTTTCAATTGGGGAATGGCTGAACAAATTGTGGTATATGTTGGTGATGGAATACTATTGTGTTCAAAGGAATAATAAAGTGGAGGAATTCCATGGAGACTGGAATTGATGCAGAGTGAGAGGAGCAGAACCAGGAAAACATTGTACACAGAGACTAATACACTGTGGTACAATCGAATGTAATGGACTTCTCCATTAGTGTCAATGCAATGTCCCTGAACAATCTGCAGGGATCTAAGAGAAAAAACACTATCCACAAGCAGAGGACAAAATGAGGGAGTAAAAACACCGATGAAAAGCAACTGCTTGACTACAGGGGTGGAGGGGATATGACTGAGGAGAGACTCTAAATGAACACTCTGGTGCAAACACCAACAACATGGAAATGGGTTCAAATCAAGAACACTTGTGATACCCAGTGGAATCACATGTTGGCTATGGGATAGGTGGGGGGTTGGGGTGGGGGAGAAAATGATCTTTGTCTCCAATGAATAATGCTCAGAAATGACCAAATAAAATAATGTTTAAAAAAAGATTGAAAGATTATTAGATGATTATTAAAGATTATTAAAAAGATTGAAAGATTATTAGAAATTAAGGATAAAGAAATACAAAATAAGAAAGCATGTGCAACCTACTTGCTACATCTTGCCTGCTAGGTAGAGAAACGCGTGTGCTTAGAAGCGGAAGCAGAGAGACCCAAGTAGGCGGTACAGTCAGTTTAAATACAAATTTTGTTCTCCGCCCAGGTGGGTATCTCAGGTGAGATTATAGGGCATTCTGGGAAGTGC
Source organism: Monodelphis domestica (assembly GCF_027887165.1). Classification (NCBI taxonomy): domain Eukaryota; kingdom Metazoa; phylum Chordata; class Mammalia; order Didelphimorphia; family Didelphidae; genus Monodelphis; species Monodelphis domestica. Next base: position 179,296,067 of record NC_077233.1, on the reverse strand, counting down.
CAAGGACTTCTGGGGATTGAAGTCTGGGGTTCAAATCACCATTTTTACAATACTATTATGCTGTAATAAATGATGAAAATGGGAAACTCAGAGAAATGTGGTTTTCCTTGTTCCATAGTGACCTCTTTTGGGGTTTTCTTGGCAAAGATACAAGAGTGCTTTGCCATTTCCTTCTCCAGTTCATTTTGTAGATGAGGAAACTGAGGCAAACCAAATTAAATGATTTACCCAGGGCCTCACAGCTAGTAAGTATCTGACAACAGAGCTGGATGTCTTCCTCTTGCCAATGGTTATCTCTTCCAAAGCTTCTCACCACCCAAAGGACCCAGGACCTCCAGGCTTCTCAATCGAGGTCTAGACAACATCACTTTTGAAATCAATATTTGGTTTCTTAGGATGAGGCAAAGAAACAAATCATCTGAAGAAACTCTAAATCCTGGCTTAAATAGGACATATGTGAAGCAAAGAGGTTGTGTATTAGATGGAGTATTGGACTAATAGTCAGAAAGATCTGAGTTTGAATCCTGCAACAGTTCTTTTAACAGCAGGTAGCTAGGTGACTGGGGGGAGGTGGGATAGTACAGTCAGAAATATCCTAGTTTGAATTTAACCTCTGTCACTTAACCAAGTCACTTAACCTCTATTTGCCTTAATCCACTGGAGAATGAAATGGCAAAACACTCCAATGTTTTAGCCAAGAAAATTCCATGAACAGTTTGGTCCATGGGGTCACAAAGAGTGGAATATGAGTGAGCAGCAATAGCAACAACATAATTATTTACTAGCTATGTGACCTTCTGCAAATCACTTAACTTCTTTATCTCAGTTTTCTCAGACTACCTAAAAGGGTTGTTGTGAGTATCAAATGAGGTAACATGCAAAGTTCTCTGCAAATCTTAAACCCTAGTTATTATGATGTGCTTGGCATTTTGCCAATCCTGCTGAGGTGGGAGCAGGGTGAGGTCCTCACAGGGGAGCTGTTTGCCATACAGAGTCCAAAGAAGAAACATTGAGGATGGAATCATTCCGTTTTTAAATGTCTTAAGCCCTTCCTGCTCAGTGGCCAGTAAGGGGAACTTTGTCATCTCAAAACGTGAATTCTTAAGTCTTAGGACATAGATTATCTGAATTGACACATGTGATTGTCAAGAATCAGGGATGGCAGATTTGTACATGGTCCCCTGTTACATAGGGGAAAGATTAGTGTGGTAGCGGGAGAAATATATTGGGAAATGGATTGTGAATTTTTAAAATAGGAATCAATTAGAAAACAAACACAAATAAACAAACAAACAAAAAAAAAACCCCAAAAGAAATAAGGGGCATTTAAAATTGCCCACATCTAAACCCAAGGATTTGGTCTTATTGGGCAGAAATGCTTTTGTAAAAAAAAATGAACATTGATTTGGATCTTGAGGGGACCTCATAAGCCATCTAGTCCAATATCCTCATTTTTTACAGATGGGACCTAGAGAGGTTAAATAACTTGATGAAAGACACACATGAAGTAAGGATTTCAACCCAGGTCCTCAAATTCCAGATTCTGCACACTTTTCTCTCAACTACACTATTTTCCTTTTAAGGGGACAACTAATGGCAATATTTGTCCATTAATACTATCTAGCAGTAGAAACAGGAGTCTTTTTGCCAAAGTTTAATATGACAAGCTAATTGAACTGTCCAACTGCATACATGTTGGCCAGCAAGCACTCTATGAATAAATGGGGTCTTTGAGTTCCCTGGCATTGAAACAAGAGCCATTCCTCCTGTTAAAACATAATAAATGGAAAGCAAATTAAAGACCATTCTTTTCCCCATTTGCATAACTCTTATAAACAGGTACCCTCTGGAGTGCTATGGTGATTGGGCAACTGAGAGAGTTACTGAGATCCATCTTAATAGATTAGTGGTCATTAATGCTGGTAGTTGGTTTTGTAGATTTAAACCAAATCATTAATTTTAAAAGTTACTTCTTTTCCCCAAAGACCGAAGGAACATTCCAAATCCCCAGAACCTTTTTCTTCCTTCCTTCCTTCCTTCCTTCCTTCCTTCCTTCCTTCCTTCCTTCCTTCCTTCCTTCCTTCCTTCCTTCCTTCCTTCCTTCCTTCCTTCCTTCCTTCCTTCCTTCCTTCCTTCCTTCCTTCCTTCCTTCCCTCCTTCCCTCCTTTCTTTCTTTCTTCCTTCCTTCCTTCCTTCCTTCCTTCCTTCCTTCCTTCCTTCCTTCCTTTCTTCCTTTCTTTCTTTCTTTCTTTCTTTCTTTCTTTCTTTCTTTCTTTCTTTCTTTCTTTCTTTCTTTCTTTCTTTCTTTCTTTCTTTCTTTCTTTCTTTCTTTCTTTCTTTCTTTCTTTCTTTCTTTCTTTCTTTCTTTCTTTCTTTCTTTCTTTCTTTCTTTCTTTCTTTCTTTCTTTCTTTCTTTCTTTCTTTCTTTCTTTCTTTCTTTCTTTCTCTCTTTCTTTCTCTCTTTCTCTCTTTCTCTCTCTCTCTCTCTCTTTCTCTCTTTCTCTCTCTCTCTTTCTCTCTCTCTCTCTCTTTCTTTCTTTCTTTCTCTCTTTCTTTCTTTCTCTCTTTCTTTCTTTCTCTCTTTCTCTCTCTCTTTCTTTCTTTCTTTCTTTCTTTCTTTCTTTCTTTCTTTTTCTCTTTCTTTCTTTCTTTCTTTCTTTCTTTCTCTCTTTCTCTCTTTCTCTCTTTCTTTCTCTATTTCTCTTTCTCTCTCTCTTTCTCTCTCTCTTTCTTTCTTTCTTTCTCTCTCTCTCTCTTTCTTTCTTTCTTTCTCTCTCTCTTTCTTTCTCTCTTTCTCTCTTTCTCTTTCTCTCTCTCTCTTTCTCTCTCTCTTTCTTTCTTTCTCTCTCTCTCTCCCTTTCTCTCTCTCTTTCTTTTTTCTTTCTTTCTTTCTTTCTTTCTTTCTTTCTTTCTTTCTTTCTTTCTTTCTTTCTTTCTTTCTTTCTTTCTTTCTTTCTTTCTTTCTTTCTTTCTTTCTTTCTTTCTTTCTTTCTTTCTTTCTTTCTTTCTTTCTTTCTTTCTTTCTTTCTTTCTTTCTTTCTTTCTTTCTTTCTTTCTTTCTTTCTTTCTTTCTTTCTTTCTTTCTTTCTTTCTTTCTTCTTCCTTTTACTTCCATCTTAAAATCAATACTATGTATTAGTTCTAAGGCAGAAGAGTGATAAGGGCTAGGCAATGAGGGTTAAGTGACTTCTCCAGGGTCACATAGCTAGGAAGTGTCTGAGGCCATATTTGAACCTAGCCTCCCATTTCTTGGCCTGTATTTCAATCCATTGGGTCACCTATCTACCCCCTCTTTCTTTGCTTATGTAGCTTCTTCTTAGGAGTTTAAGGGGAGTATTTTTTTTTTGCTACAGTCAAGAAAGGAATGAGGGTGGAAGGGTAGGGATCGATAATGGGTATAATGGCTTAAGAGGTAAGAGACCAGAGTTTGACTCTCTCACTAACTGACCATGGAGCATTGTGCAGGTTACTTCATCTCCCTGGGCCTTGGCTTCCTTATTTGTAAAATAAGTACTTTGGACTGGGTGATGAGAATGATAATAAAAACAATAGTTATCAACTATATAGTGTTGGTTTTTAAATTAGAACTAGAAGGGATATTAGAAATCATATAGTTTAACCTCTAATTTTACAGATGAGGAGACAAGTTTAGAAATTATTAGGCCAATGTCACACAGGTAGTAAATAGCAGACATTTGAATCCATGTTCTCTAGCTCCAAATCTCCAACATTCTTTCCATTGTGCCTTCCCAATGTACTTTGTGTATCCATGGAGTATCATTTAGTCCTTATAATTATCTCTCTAATCTGGCACTACTGCTTTTATTATCTCCATTTTACAGTTGAGTATGTTGTTACTGTTAAGTCATTTTTCAGTTATGTTCAATTCTCAGTGACTCTACTGGGGTTTTCCTGGTAGAGATACTGGAGTGGTTTGCCACTTTCTTCCTCAGCTCATTTTACAGATGAGTAACTGAGGTTAACAGTGATAAGTGACTTGCCCAAGGTCACACAGCTAGTATCTGAGGTCAGATTTGAACTCATGAAGTTGTCTTTCTGTCTTCAAATACAGCACTCTATCCACTATGCCAACTAGCTTTTGCAGATGAGAATTCTGAGATTCACAAGTGAAGTGCCTTGTCTATCTCTATATAGCTGGTAAAGTTCAGAGGCAGGTTTCAGTTGGTCAACAAGCATTTTTTAAGTGCTGACTGAATCAGATATTGTGCTAAGTCCTTGTGGACACAAAGAAATGGAAAAAATAAAACATGTTCCAGACCTCCCCAAGGAATTTACATTCTAATGAGGGAGACAGCATGCAAAAGCTATGTATATATACAAGATAAAAACATATTAGAGGGAAAATAATCTCAGTGGAAGCACTATCCAACTAGATTTCCCTTACCTTTCCTCACACATTTTCTCCTGATTCCAAGTCCAGTGCTTTCTCAATTCTTTCCTTTTCCTTCTGTTTTTATTTATATGGATCCTCAAGGGCCCTAAAAAAGCCAGTTAAAGCTCAAAGGTACAGTGAAGTTCTAGGTTCAAATAAGAGTCAACCCCATGGTCTCACTAGAAGCACATAATGGGACCAAAAGGCTTTCCCAGAGGCTTTTCCTATGAGAGTTTCCCAAACAAGACCAGGGAAATGCTTCTCCTGGGAGCCATGTGAAGGAGGGACTCTTTCTAAGGTTTTTCTTTTTGCCAAGGTCCTGATGAACCCAAGTGGGCAGATTCTACACAGTTTGTTTTAAAGGTCTCCCTTCCTTATTCATGTTTCCCTTCCTCTTCTTTTCTTTAGGTCTCCAGGACAAGGTAAAACCATTTAGCTTTCCTTAAGATTTTAGCACTTCCAGCTATCTCTATATATTTCAGACAAGTGCTTAGAGAGAGCAAGACTTGAATCAAATGCAAGATTCCAAGCTCTTTGATGGATGAGGGAGATATTTTAGGGATTAGGTAGGGCTTTGTAACATCCATCCAATGACCCTTTAATCAATTGATACTTTCAAGAGCAACCTTACTCTTTTCTCTCTCACTCTTACTTGGTTTCTCTTTTTATTTTCTTAAAAAAGTAATTTATTTGCTATATTAAAATACTCAATTAACTTCCTCCCACTCTTACCCCATTAGAAAAGGTATCATTAGACAAAAAGATATAAGTATGTATCAAACTATGTCTTACTTATTTCTATTTATCAGTTTTCTCCTCGACTTTTTAGGGTCCCTTGAAATCCTAAGAACCTTGGTAGGACCCTGGTCTGGAGGTGGTAAAAGTGCCCTCTTTTTTTCCCAAGTGGTTCAGGGATGGTGCTTTTTTCACATGCACTGAAGACCTCACGATTTTCTGAGCCTTTAGTCAGAAGTTGAGATGTCACAGATGACTATCCGGAATCTATAATCCTCTAATGGAGCTGGGATACAGGCCTTTGCATCCATCCATTCTCTCTGACTCTCAGATATTATCCTTTGCCATTTCAGTTATATATATATATATATATATGTATGTATGTATATATGTATACTTTCTCTTTTAGGATGTTTGAATATGGGAAATTTTGAACCTAACCAGCTTGCCTTTGGCTTTCTGAATGCCCTTGAACTACAGCAAATAAACAATGACTTCCCATTCCCTTATTAGATAAATTCTGTGAGGGTAGGAATCATAACTCAGTTAAAGCTTTTATCTCTTTTGGCAATTAACTGAGTGCTTGGGATAGTGATCTCATGACTGATGAGTATAGAAACCCCTACAAGTGTGGCCTGGTGGCCTACCCCTGTCCCCAGTCCAGCTCTCTGTTCTACCATATTGGTGCAGGGCTCATCTACTCAGCTCAGAAACTCATGGGCTTTAGTTCTCCTATAGCTCAGAACTAACCAACCTCAGTTTCCCTAAGCAGTAGAGATTATAAAGTTATTCTGCTAGACTGAATTTGAATTCAAAGAAGTTCCACACCTTGTATATAATTTAAATTAAAAGATATCTTTTAAAGTATTTATGTTCAAGGCATATTAATAAATATAGAGGAAACTAAGATAGATATATAACCTCTTCTCTTAAGAAATTGAACATTTAAAATAGGGTGGTGGTTATCAAGAAATACAGCTAGGTACAATGTAAAGGGGGTTAGATTTAGAGCCAGAAAACTGGAATGGGAATATCAGTTCTACCATTAAAATTTATATAATGTTGCGTAAATTGACTGGAGTCTCCTTTCTTAAATAAAAACAGTATTATCAGAAGTACATTACAGGGGGCAGTTGGGTAACTCAGTGGATTGAGAGTCAGGCCTAGAGATGGGAGGTCCTGGGTTCAAATTTGACCTCAGACCCTTCCCAGCTGTGTGACCCTGGGCAAGTCACCTAACCCCCATTGCCTAGCCCATACCACTCTTCTGCCTTGGAACCAATACATAGTATTGATTCCAAGATGGAAGTTAAGGGTTATAAAAAAAAGAAGCATATTACAGCCCTTTTATATAGAAGAGGTAATAGATGAGAAGTTTGAAGGAAACTGCATCTCAAGCCTGGCATAGAGTCATGATATCTTAGTGAAGAGAAAATTGTCCAGAGAAATACTAGTGCTCTGTCTCTGTTAGAAGCAGAGTAGCTTACCACCTTAATTGGCACTAAGCCCTCCAGACTCCAGATATTGTTTTGGGACCTGCCAAGTTACCCTAAAGACCTTTGGACCTTGCTATACCTTGTAGACATATCCTCTGAACTGCCAAGTTCTTCTGTCTTCCTTGAAGATGAATCTTCTTAACTGTGATGTCTCTCCTAATGTGAGATTTAGGTAGCTAAATAGCACAGGAGATAAGATAAGACAAGGTCTGGAATCAGGAAGATTTAAATTTCAATCTTTCCTTAGATATTTACTGTGTGGCCCTGAACAATTCACTTAACCTATCTGCTTCAATTTCCTCATTTTTTTTAATACTACTAATATTTTTTTTCACAATGATTAATACCCAGATATACTTTGAGAGTTATTTTTTAGACTATCCCATTGAGGGTGGAATTTGATTTTAAGTTCTTTTTTTCCGAGTGTCACTATTTTATTTTACCTATTACATGTAACAACAATTCTCAACATACATTTTCTGAAATCATGAGATCCAAATTGTCTCCCCCACTTCCTTTCTCTCTCCCTCACCTTCTTGAAATTGTAAACAATTTGATCAGATTCATATCGGTATTATCATGCAAAACATACTTCCATATTGGTCATTGTTGAAAGAGAATACTCATATAAGACCAAACCCCTTCAGATGAAAACACAAATAAACTAATGTGAAAAATAGTATGCATTTGATTTGTATGGCACTGAACAAATAAATAATTTAGGTAGAATTTTCATTTTTATTATATTAGTTTGGCTTACCCATAAGCAGTTAATGTTTTCAATTATTTAGATATGACTTTATTTGAGTGAAAAATGTTCTGTAATTGTGTTCATGTAATTCCTATGTTTGTCTTTGCAAGTAGATTCCCAGGTATTTTATATTGTTTAGAATTCTCTTAAATGGAATTTTTCTTTCTATATCTTGCTGTTGGACTTTGTGAGTAATATATAGAAATGCTGATTATTTATGTGGGTTCATTTTGTATCCTGCTAAATTTATGAATTATCTCAACTAGTTTTCTAGTTAATGCTCTAGGATTCTCTAAGTATACCATCATATCAATTGCAAAGAGTGATAGTTTTGTTTTTTCAATGCCTACATTAATTCCTTCACTTTCTTTTTTTGCTCTTACCATTAAAGCTTGCATTTCTAGTATAATATTAAATAATACTGGTGATAATGGTTATCCTTGCTTCACCCCTTATCTTACTGGGAAGGCTTCTAACTTATCACCATTGTAAATTATACTTGCTGATGATTTTAGATAGATACTTCTTATCATTTTAAGGAAAAGCCATTTATTCCTATGTGTTCTAGTGTTTTTAATAGAAATTTTGTTTACTGTATTTATCTTATTTATTAGTTCAATGGTTCTTTATTTTCAATTTTATTAATTTCTCTTTCAGTTTTTAGGATTCTAATTTAGTATTTTTAATTTTTTCTTTTTCTAAAATTTTTAGTTGTATGCCCAGTTCATTGATCTTGTTTTTTCTCTATTTTTTATTGATCTAAGCATTCAGAGATATAAAATTTCCCCTTTCCCCTTCTTACTTCTTTGCTTGTACCCATAAATTTTGATATGTTGTTTCCTTGTTTTCTTTAATTAAATAATTGACTATTTCTATAATTTGTTCTTTGACCCACTCCTTTTTGAGAATTAGATTATTTGGTTTCCAATTAGTTTTTTATGTCTTTCTATATGGACCCTTATTGATTATAATTTTTATTGCAATATGATCTAAAAAAAGGTACATTTATTATTTCTGGGGGGTTTTGTGTGTGTTTGGTTGTGAAGGCCCTAATACATGGTAAGCTTTTCTGTAGGTTCATGTATTGCTAAAAACTGTATATTCCTTTCTATTACTATTAAACTTTCTCCAGAGAGAGATCTATTATTCTACTTTTCTAAAATTTCATTCACTTCATATTTCTTGTGTGTGTTTTTTTTTTTTTTTTTGGTTGGTTTATCTAGTTCTGAGAGGAGAAAGTTGAGGTCATCCACTAGTATAGTTTTGCTGTTTATTTCATCTTAAAGCTCATTTAAATTATCATTAAAAATTTTGGAGGCCATTCTATTTGGTGCATATATATTTAGTACTCATATTTTCATTGTCTATGGTACCTTTTATCAAGATATGATTTCTTTCCTTAAATCTTTTAATTATATCTATTTTTGCTTTAGCTTTCTCTGAGATCATGATTGTTACTCCTGCTTTTTTAATTTCAGCTGAAGCATAATAAATTCTGCTCCTAGGTCTTACCTTTACTCTGTGTGTGTCTTATTTCCATATAATTAAGCAAAATTGTTCTTAATAATTACCTTAATTTCCTGTTCATTAGAGGTGAGGTTGCTCTTTCCATCTTTGATACTGTTAATTTGGTTTTCTTCTTCTTTTTTAATTAGATTAACCAGTAATTTACCTATTTTATTTGTTTTTTTCAAAGTACCAGTTCCTAGTCTTATTTATTAGTTCAATAGTTCTTTTGCTTTCAATTTTTATTAATTTCTCCTTTGATTTTTATTATATATATATATATGTATATATATATATATATATATATATATATATATATATATAGTTTGTCACTGTTCCCTCTAAGTATACTTCTTCCAAATACCCTGATGATAACAATTTTTAAGAGTTACCAATATCAACTTTTTATAGTAATATGAATAATTTTAACTTATTGGGTCCCTTAAAAAGGTTTTGGTGCCCCCCCCTTTCTTAATTACTTTTTGATGATTCTCTTGAGTTCTGTGCTTGGGCACCAAATTTTCTATTTACTTCAGCTCTTTTTGTCATGAATGCTTGGACTTCTTCTATTTCATTAAATGACCATGTTGCCCCCTGCAACAATATAGCCAGTTTTGCTGGGTAGTTGATTCTTGATTATAGACCCAGTTCCCTTGCTTTCTGAAATATTATATTCCATGCCTTCTGGTCCTTCTGTGTGAATGCAATCATGTCCTGTGTTATCCTAACTGTGGCTCCATAATATCTGAATGACTTCTTCTTAGCAGCTTGTAATATTTTCTCCTTGGTCTGGTAGTTTTTGAATTTGGCTATAACATTCCTTGGTATTGTCAACTGGGAAGCAAATGCAGGAGGTGATCTGTGGATTCTTTCAATCTCTACTTTTCCCTCTTGTTTGAGAATGTTAGGGTAGTTTTCTTGGATAATTCGTTGTAGAATGATGTCCAGGCTAAATTTTTTGTCATGATCTTCTGGTAGAAAAATAATTCTTAAATTGTCTCTCCTGGATCTATTTTTCCAGTCTGTGGTTTTGTCAATGAGCTGTTTCATATTTTCTTCAATTTTTTTCATTCTTTTGATTTTGTTTTATAGACTCTTGCTGCCTTGTAAAGTCATTTGCTTCTAATTGTTTGATTTTAATTTTTAAAGACTGAATTTCATCCCTAGATTTTTGGTCATCCTTTCACCTTCTTTGCTTCATTTTCAAGGTGGTCAATTCTGGCTTTCAAGACACTATTTTCTTGTTTTAGTTCATGTGTGTCTGCTTCCAGATGACTTATTTTGTTTTTTAAGTTCTTTCTCCCATTGTCTTCAGCTTCTCTTAATTGCTTTTTGAATTGTGTTTTGAGTTCTTCCAAAGTCTGTGTCCATTTTTCTGGAGTTTCTGTTTTGGCTTGGTGTTCCTTAATCTTCCTCTGTTCTATTTGCTCTTTGTTCATTAACTGGTTAGAAGCTGTCGATTGTAATTTCCTTTTTCTTTTTCTGTTGTTTACTTATATTTTTTCCATTCCCCCCCCCCCCCCATTGGCTGTAGTCTTGCTCCTGTTTAGTTGCTGGATCTGTGGGTTTGGGCTTATTCTGTCCTGAAGGGACTTCTTCTCTGCTCTTCTGATTGACTAGATCAGGCAGATGGAGTATTAATAAGCCCTGAGGTCAGATCTTCCCTAGCTGGCAGCAGAAGCTGAACCAGAAGGTGAAGGTGTGGATGCTAAAGGGAGCTGTGCTACCCACCCTGTTATCAAGGTATTCTGTAGTAGTTGCAGTCTTTGCTCTGGGAGCTTAGTAAGCAAGGTTCTCAGTGAAGTCATTGGGGAAGGGGTGTTGGAGATTGAGATTCCCAGTCCTCTGAAGGCTTCTTATCTGCCCTACTGATAATATTAAGCCAGGGTGGAGTTTATCTGCAGAGCTGGATGTGCCCTGAGGTGAAAACCTTGAGGGGGTAGAGATATACTTCTCCTCTAGCTGCCTCCTTGCCTTCTGTGGTCAGCACCTGAGCCTGGCACAGCTATGCTATCAAGGCACTCCCTATTGGCTAAAGCCCTCACCCCAAGATTTCAGCAACCACCAGAGACTTAGTATAGTAGGTGGGGGAGGGGTCCTAGGACCTTCCTTTTTCCTTTTCCTTAAATCTGAGAGTTCAAGTATTCAGGCTTTTGTTTTTTTTAAGGTGTGACTCCCCCCAGCTCTGTCCTATTGTTAGATTCGGTTTTCTGTCTCCTTGAAATACTTTATTTTTGAATGATGTGGAAGGGTTTTCCCAGAGGTCTGGACTTTTTGCTGTGTCTAAGTGGCCATCTTGACTCCACCATCTTTGCCTCCATAAGAATTTAATATGGTTTGGTTTGTTGTTGTTGTTTCCTCATTTTTCCAACCTTTCCCTCAACTTTTATTTTTATCTTAAAGGTAGTCTTTGTTCTCAGGGTAGAGAGGGCATTCTCTTAAACTTTAGCTTTTTACTGTTACTCTCAGCTCTGGTTCTGGGTTTCTGTAAGTTTTAGTTCTTCAAAGGTGGTATGATGGTCTGAAAGCCACTACAGTTTCCCCCAGGAACTACTAATGGCTTTCAGGGATTAGATCACTGTGACCTACCTTGTTCTGGGGTTTAGGGCCTTATACTGGGCTGAAGCAAGGGCTCTGGGCCTCACTCTTAGCTTACACTGGCCAGAAACATCACAGACTGATTGCTTTGTGCTGGGGCTTGGAGTCTCACTGTAGCCTTGGGCAAGGGCTCCATGCCTCATTCTTGGTCTATACCAGTCAGGTATCCTGCAGACTCTCTTGTGTTAGGCTTGAGGTCTTAGTATAGGCTTGTGCCAGGGCTTAGAACTTCAAGGGGTGGGCATGGAGTCGTCTGCTTTGGATTAGACAGGGCCTTGGGGTCTTGGATTTGGCTTGGGCCCAGGTTCAGAACCTGGAGCAGTAAAGGTGGGTTGGGGGGGGGGCTCACTGTTGGCTTGTACCCATACTCCTTGGTGTGGTCTTGCTGTAGGTTGCACCTCCATTTCATCTGAACCAGACCTTCTTTGCCTACCTCCCAAGTTGTTTTCTGCAGGAAAATTGCTTTATTCCATCCCTTTGTTGGTTCTGTTCCTCTAGTATTTGTCTTGAAGGGTTATTTTAAGGTTATTTGGAGAGGATTCTCAGAGAGGTTCAAGCTTTCCTTGCCTCTACTTTGCCACCTTGGCTTAACCTATAGGACTGCTACAAGTACCCGCATCTTTAAAACGGACATAGTAATAACATATTCTTCCAAGAGTTGTTGTAATGGTGAGATAATATTTGTAAAGCACTTAATGCAACGTTTGGCATATAGTAGGTATAATAAATGTTTGCCACTTCCCTCTCCTTAAAATCAGGGATTATCTTTTCTCTTTCTATCCTGAGTTCTTGGCATCTAATAATTACTTAATAATGTTCATTCATACTTCAAGAAGTTAGTCCTATGGGGCAGCTAGGGATCTCAGGAGATGGAAAGCTAGAGCCAGAGACAAGAGGTCCTAGGTTCAAATTTGGCCTCCTAGCTGTGTCCTTGGGCAAATTGTTTAATCCCAATTGCCTATCCCTTACTGCTCTTCTGTTTTAGAACTGATACTTAGTCTCATGATTGTATTGATTCTAAGACAAAAGGTAAGTGTTAAAGAAAAGAAGTTAGTGCTGCCTAGAGGCTCACCTCTTTCTAGAATTCAAAATCCTAGAACTCTCAAATATGGGATTTGAGATAGGAAGTGCCCAGAAGCACCACCCAGCAGGCTGGATACTAGAACTCGGGGGTCCATGGGCTCTTCTCTTAGCCCATGTAGGTGAGGACACATGCAAACTTTAGGCATATAATGAGGTCACAAGAAAATTTTGTCCACCTTTCCCACCTCTAGGGTCAAAGTATGAGCTGAGGTCTAGTGCTCTGCTCTGCCATATGCAAAACTTAAAAGGGAAAAGGGCAACTCTACAATTTATCTGGGTTCAACACTTGCCTCTTGACCCTTGCTGTGTGATGATAGAGCATTTACTCTGTATTTCTCAATCAACTCTGAAAGACTTTTCTAAGGCAAAGCTAGGTTGTGATCTAAATTGATAGAGAGATTTTTCATTCAAGGAGTTCATCATACTAATACAAGCAGAGATTCTTTAAAAAAAAACTTACTCTCTGTCATAGAATTGATCTTCAATATCAGTTCCAAAGGGGAAGAATGGTAAGGGCTAGGCAATTGGAGTTATGTGACTTATCAAGCTCACAGAACTAGGAAGTGCCTGAGGCCAGAGTCCAGCCCAGGAGCTCCCCTCTGTAGACCTGGCTTTGTATCCACTGAACCACCAACTTCCCCCAAATCATAGATTCTTTATGTATTTCATATTTTCATTAACAAAGAGACTGATTTTGGATTGGAAAGGGAAGAAAATGTTTAATATAGTTGAAATCCAAGAGAATAAAAAAGTATCTATGTGCCCTTGTTAAATCCTAGCTAAATGGCTCAGATGAACTATATCCCACGATACTGAAAGTTTGGTAATAGTGATTAGTGAGAGCCCATCTGTGATCATTGAATGAGTGTGGTTTGAGACTTTGGATTCCAGAACAGCAACTTTCCTAACTTTCTAAACATGGAAGAGAATGGAGTCTGTAAACTAAAAGACCATGATTTTGACTTCAGTTCTTGGTAAAGATCCCAGAAGGTAATATTAATGGAATGGTTCCTGAACATCTGGAAAAGGAAGCAATGGTTAATAAGAGTCACCCTGACTTGAATAGCAACAGATTATATACACCAGACTAACCATGTTTCATTTTTTGACAGAATTACTAGACTATTAGCTCAGAGTAATTTTCTGTAGATAACTATTTTACCTAAAATTTAACAAGCACTTGACAAAGTCTCTTCTGTTACCCACATGAATAAGATGAAGAAAGGTTGGCCAGACAATAGGGGATTGAGGTCTGATTGAATGGTTTTACCAGAAACTTGTCATTTATCTTTTAATGTCACCATTGAAGGAAGTCTGTATTGGAGTTCTTTAAGGATCTATACTTGACCTATGTGGTTGATTATTTTTGACTGGTGACTTAGATGGAGACATAGGTATTGAATTTAACAAATTTGAAGATGACATAGGAACTAGGAGGGATAGACAATTGATTCAAGGATAAGATCAACTTTCAAAAAGTTCTTAATAGTCTTTATGGTTGGGTTGGTTTCAATAAGAAATTTAATAGGGATACATGTAAAGCCTTAGAACTGGAATCTAAAAATCAATTTCATGAGGAAAAAAATTGGGGAAGTGTGGTTAGAAAACAGTTTATCTGGAAAAGATCTGAGGTTTTCAGTGGACTGTAAGCTAAATATGAGTTGATAGCATGATGATATAACCAATAAAAGTCAGTGACAACTCAGAATGGATTAAAATAGAATATAATGTATGGAATCAGGGAAATGCTGAGTCTTGTATTCTTCTGTGGTCCAACTACATTTAGAGAGTATTGTTAAGATCTCAGTACAACATTTCAGAAAGGATATTGATGATCTGGAGAAAGTGTAATGGAAGGAAACCAAGATTATGAAGAAATTTGATAGTAGGCCATCAATTGAAATTACTGGTTACATTTGCTTGGAGAAAGATGACTTGGGCAGAATATGCTATCTGTGTTCAAATATGTTTCATGTGGAAGACAGCTTAAACTTGTCCTATATGAACCCCAGAGAAACAATGAATAGATGTTAACAAAAAAATACATTCAGCCTTGATGTAAGGGGAAACTTTTAGTTCTCACTGTTTAATGAGATGAGAATGCTCATAATTTGCATTATCCCTCTCAATAAGATTTTACAAAAATGTTTGTTTTCTAAACTGTTTTTGCCCTTGACTGCAGTGTCCCTCTGCTTGTCAAGGAGATCAAATGTTTGCTGGCTAAGGCAATTTTTTAACTCTTTTGGTCACCTTGTTCTTATAATTATTGTCTGTTTTTATAAATTTCACATTTTTCAATAGCTTGTTTAAATAAGTGAGGTTGGAGGTGTTTAATTGCATGCCATATCTTCTTTTCATTTTTATCCTTTCTTCTAATTTGTTATTGATTCTGATTTTTTTTTCTCTACAAGTCCATTGATTAACAGCATACAGAAAGATAATTCCCAAGTCATTCCTGCATTGGTAATAAGGATCAGAGAAGATTAGGATTTGGAAGAGACCTTATGATTGATTGAGACCATCCTTTTATTTTATAGAAAAGGAAACTGAGCTTCAGAAAATTTAAATGATTTAGGAAGTAGTAGAGATGGGATTTGAACTTGGGTCTTTTGACTCCAAGTTCATTGCTTTTCTCACAACATTAAACTAAGTCTTCTAGATACCCTTCCTTCCTTCCTTCCTTCCTTCCTTCCTTCCTTCCTTCCTTCCTTCCTTCCTTCCTTCCTTCCTTCCTTCCTTCCTTCCTTCCTTCCTTCCTTCCTTCCTTCCTTCCTTCCTTCCTTTCTTCCTTCCTTCCTTCCTTCCTTCCTTCCTTCCTTCCTTCCTTCCTTCCTTCCTTCCTTCCTTCCTTCCTTCCTTCCTTCCTTCCTTCCTTCCTTCCTTCTCATTACATCAAGCCTTACAATACTACACAGGCTCCCAAGTAAAATGCTCAGTCACTCAGAAGAATTTTCCCTAACTTGCTCCAAAGGGAAAAGCAAAAGATTAAGAATGTCTATTTTCCATATATATATGTATATATATGTATGTATGCATGTATGTATGTATGTATTTGAACAGACAGTCCACAGAGTTGGTCCATCATGATATGTTCCTTAGAAAGACACTGTGGATGGACGAATGGTGACTGTAAATGAATAAGAGAAAGAGATATAGCTATATATCATTTGGAAGATTATGCAGTGCTTTTAATGATGCCCAAATTCTTCTTGAACAAAGGCTTATGGTGGCACAGTGGACAGAAAACTGGCCTGGAGTCAACAAGTTCTGAGTCCATGGTCTCAGACACTTACTAGCCATGTGACACAAAGCAAGTCTTCCTCTGTAAGCCTAAGTTTCTCCAACTGTAAAAGGAGAATAATAGCACCTATCTTGCAGTGTTGTTATGAGAATCAAATATTAGTAAAAAGTGCTTATTACAGTGCCTAGCTTATGGCTATTTATTGCCTTCCTTTTCTTTTTACCCCTTACCCTCTTAATGATCCTGAAATTCTCCCTGAAACAATGATACAATATTCTTTAAATAATTCTAAGTAGCTCTGAAACACAGAATTCTGCAGTCTCTGAAGAATTAAAGATGTGGGTCACTCAAAGGTTAAGGGACAGATGTAGGTATTAGCATGATGAAGAATACTACCAATGAAGAATTGTACAAAAAAAAGCAATATAAAGGATGCCAGAAAGAGATATGAATAGAATTAGAAGTGGATTGATCATGAGAATGTAAACTCCTTGAGGGTGGGGACAATCTTACTTGTATGCTTGGTGCTTTGCACAGTGCCTGACACATGGTGAGTGCTTAACAAATCTCTCTGCCTGTCTGTCTATCTGTCTCTGTCTCTCTCTCTGTCTTTCTCTGTCTCACTTTCTCTGTCTCTCTGTCTCTGTCTCTCTCTGTCTGTCTCTGTCTCTCTGTCTATCTCTGTCTCTCTGTCTCTGTCTCTGTCTCTCTCTGTCTCTCTGTCTCTCTGTCTCTGTCTGTCTGTCTGTCTCTCTCCCTGCTCTCTCCTCCCTAAGGTGTTTGTGCTACCCAAGTAGGTTATTTGGGTCCATATAGTCTTATCTAGTTGTGGCTCACAAGAGGACATTTATAAATATCTTGATATTCTCCTTTATCCATCCTTTCTCCAAGCAGACTGTATTCTGCCAAGCAGGGAGCAAGAGACTGGTCATTCTGCTCTCTTTAGATCAGGCTAGAATTATAACTGTCCATTGCTCTAAATATTGTTAGTTTAGAGGAAATTGTTTTTAGGTTCAAATGCTCCAAAATCTATCTAAGGACTTAAATCCCTTCCTACCAAATACTAGTTACACAAAGACCATAACATATAAGGAATAGAAAATAAACTCATTTGCCCAAGTAAGCAACAAATAGAAATCAGAGAAATTATATAGATCACAATATACAGAGTGAATAAGCTCTCTTACTGGGAATGAGACTCTTTGCTTCAGGTGAGAGACAGAGTCTCCAATATTATCCAAGGGGAAATCCCTCAAATCTCTATGAAGGCCAGCTGGGAATAGAGATATGCTTGAGCCTCCAGTTTCTTTACATGTTCGTTTCTTCCTAGAATCTTACTTTCTATCCAAGGACCTCTCCTTGAAGGAAACCTAGATCTACCAGTTCCTTTCTCAGTCAGAAGCTTAGAGAACAGTATGTCTCCTCACCCAACTCTCAGCAATTTCATCCTTCGTGCAGGCATAGGAACCTCCACCAATGAGAAGAATCTTATGAAATTGCCAGGTTTGAACCTCAGCTTACTTCCCCTTCCTTTTTTTCTGCATTCCTTCTCTTTCTTTCTTCTTTCTCTCTTTTCTGATAGAGACAATAAAAGATGGTCTATGCAAATTCCATGTACTCCATTAGTAACCATGTAGTATAATGTGAAGAGATTAAGAAGGAGGCTCTCAGCACATTGGAAAATCACAATTTCTAAAGAAAAGCATAGATGATTTAAATGTTAATAGAGAAATATATGGGTGGGGGTGAGCAGGATGCAGAGTATTGTCATTAAGGAATTGTGCAAAAGAAGCAGTGTAAAGAATGAGGGAGATACTGTATGATTGGTAAAGGAAATGAGTTGGCATATAACAGTACATTTCTAGGAATGACATATATTTTGACATTTATGTAAAAATTTTTGATAAATTAAATTTTTATTTTATTTTATTTTTTAAAATTTGACAGTGATCTCTACATATTTTATTTTTTCAATTTTATTTTATTTTTCAAATTTAAGTGAATTTATTTAATCAATTTAGAACATTATTCCTTGGTTACAAGAATTATATTATTTCCCTCCATCCCCTTCTCCTCCCCTTCCCGAAACCAATGTGCAATTTAATTGGGTATTACTTGTGTCCTTGATCAAAACCTATTTCCATGCTGTTGGTGTTTGCATTGGGATGTTCATTTAGAGTCTACATTCCCAGCCATATCCCCTCAACTCATGTATTGAAGCAGTTCTTTTTCTTCAGGGATTTCTACTCCCAGTTTTTCCTCTGAATGTGATAGTGTTTTTTCTTGTAGATCCCTCCGGGTTGTTCAGGATCACTGCATTGCCACTATTGAGGAGTCCATTACATTCAATTGTACCACAGTGTATCAGTCTCTGTGTACAATGTTTTCCTGGTTCTGCTCCTCATTCTGCATCAATTTCTGAAAGTTGTTCCTGTTCACATGGAAATCCTCCAGTTTATTATTCCTTTGAGCACAATAGTATTCCATCACCAACATATACCACAATTTGTTCAGCCATTCCCCTATTGAAGGGCATCCCTTCATTTTCCAATTTTTTGCCACCACAAAGTTGCTGATGCAACTATGCTGCCCAGTCTCTGCTCCTTCTCTAACTCCTTTCCCACTGCCTGTGTTCGATGCTCTGAGCCTGGCACAGCTTTGCCCTCAAGGTACTCCCTCCAGACCAGTGCTTTTACCTGCCCAGCAGTTCCAGCTGCTGCTGGAGGCTTAGCACTCTGGGTGGGTGGGTAGGGGTACAGGGACCTTCCTTTTCCTGTCCCCTTAAACCCGAGTGTTCTCGAATTTAGGCTTTTTGAGGGGCATACCTTTTAAATTGAGTCCAGCAGGAGAGTTTCTTGGCTCTGACTTGTTGTTAGGTTTTATTTTCAGTCCCCTAGGAGCATTTAGCTTGTAATTGGTAAGGAAGGCTTTTTAGAGGTCCGCACTTTTGCTGCCTCTATGCCACCATCTTTCCAAACATCTAAATTTTTATTTTTAATTAATTTTATTAATAATTGATTCATTTAGAGTATTTTCCCAAGGTAACATGATTAATTTTCTTTCCCTCCTCTCTTTTCTCCCCCCCCCCCGAGCTGACAAGCAATTCCAATGGGTTATACATGTATCATTGTTCAAAACCTATTTCCATATTATTAATATTTGCACTAGAGTAATCATTTAAAGTCAAAATCCCCAATCATATCCCCGTCATACCATATGATCAAGCATATGTCTTTCTTCTGTGTTTCTGCTCCCACAGTTCTTTCTCTGGATGTGGATAGCTTCTTTCTCATAAATTCCTCAGAATTGTCCTGGATCATTGCATTGCTGCTAGTAGAGAAGTCCATTACATTCAATTGTGCCATAGTTATCAGTCTCTGTGTACAATGTTTTCCCAGTTCTGTTCCTTTTGCTCTGCATCAATTCTTGGAGGTCTTTCCAGTTCACATGAAATTCCTCTAGTTCATCACCAGGAATGACATATTCACAAGAAGTGGGATAAGGAATTCCATTTAATATATAAATGTATTTTTTTGTCCTTTGTTTTTGAAAAAGACTAATAACTTCACAATGTTGCAGTGAGGGTATGATATGTTCAGTTTGGGCAGATTAAACCAATTTGAGTTTGGAGCACACTACCACATATCAGATACATGATCCATTTAAACATTTAGAATGGAAGTGGTTCTAGATTTTTTCTGCTTTTCTCAGAATACATAGCTCTAAAAAAGCAAGGTGGATCAATCATATAGCAAGAATGAGAGATGTGAAATAGGTAGCTTGAGAGGACATTCTGGAGGATTTACAGAAAAACAGAAATAATTTTAAAGGATGAGAAAGTTTTGGATGAGTTGTGGTCTGTACTATTTGAAGAATTACTTATACTAATAAAATAACACAGCTATCAAAATAAGGAAGAAAAGGTTTCCTAATAATGAGAGCTATTCAAGAATGGAGGTCTTTTCAGCAAGGTTATATGACCTGTCAAGATTCTAATTCTGCAAAGTCTAAACAATTTCTGTTAGATTAAAAGTTTGTTATTCTATAATGATCAAATGAGATAGTATGTATAAAGCTTTTTGCAAACCCTAAAATACTCTATAAAAGTTAAGAATTATTGTTATTGTTGTTATTACTATGAGCCTGATATTTGAATTCTTGTTTTAACTACAAATTTAATATTGTCTACTACATTGGAAAGGTAGCACAGTGTAGTGAATAGTGATGGATTTGTAGTCAGAAAGGCCTGGGTTTGAATCCTGCCCCTAATATTTATTAACTATGTGGCCATGGACAAGTCATGTAACCTCTCTGAAACTTATTTTCTTCGCATATAAGACTATAAAGGAAATACCTGTAATGCTTGTTTCATAGAACTGATATGAAGGTCAAATAAGACACACAATAAGATAATGTATTTAAAGCATATTGCAAACTTTAAAATTCTGTATAAACATTTTTCTTCTTCTTTATCATCATCATCATCTCCTCCCCTTTTTTAATCTTTCTTCTCCTTTTCTACTGTGGTTTACCCCAATATTATTTTGATGCATCATCACAATTTTGCAGAGAGCCATTTTAGGACTGGTTTTGAGCTAATAGTCAGAAAAGAGTCATCTAAATTATCCAGTTTGGTGTTTTTCCACATCAGAATTACAAAGTTAATTGCTAAGTAATTTCTTGGGTGACTCTCCTCTTTTCTGTAATGAAACATGAAAGAACTTCTAGCTTCATTGCTTTTGTCCAGGTGTGAATCTTTGCTCACCGTTGGCCAATATCCCTCCCTCTTTTCTTCCACATGGTTCACATTGAGGTCTTTCCTGCCAGTTCACTGAGCAATCTCATAAGGGTCTTATGTTCCCTAACTTCCTCACCCTGTTTACCTATTGCATATGTTGCAATTAGGAAAGTGGTTTCTGAAGGCAGTTAGAAAGGCACTGATCCTCATCTCACCTTGGCAAGACCAATGGAAAATATGTAGTGCTGTAAACTTCCACCATGAACAAAGATAAATATGATACAAATAAAATAAAAATAGACAAAAAGTCTATGACAAACTGGATAGATCTATATCTCTGGATGCTGATTTATTGGAGAAGAAGGAAATAACACCTCCACAAGGGTTTGGAATTTATTTAAGAATTCCCTTTTCCCCTTCTTGCCTAGGACCTTTCCTTATAATAATACTTACTTTTGGGATTTGGGATTATTTAATCTGTACTCCTTTTTTTTTTCAGAATATACACAACATTTATTAATTAAGTTCACCACCTTATATGGGCACAGTTCATGATGCCCCAAAATAATTAAAATACTAATTTCAAAGAGCACTGAAAACAGTTCACTATAACAGATATAATAATGATGAAAAAGTTCAAAATATTAATCTGTACTCCTAAAGCATTCCATCTCTGGAAGAAGAAAGGGCTGGTGAGAAGAACCTCTCTGTTGGTTGTTGCTATATTGTCCCATTTCACCTCCATAGACATTTTGAATTTTCCAAATCTGATTTTGATTGGGTTCTGTAAATTACCTATGAGGATTAGAACTCCTTTGGGGTTCAAGGGATGGGAGATTAAAGAACAAGTTTTTAGATTCTAGGGTTCAACATAGAATTTGTTATGTCTTTTCTCTCAGTTATGACTCCCTTGTTCTCATATTCTCAGGTCATTCTGTTTTGGGACCCCCAGCACTCAGATTTCTGAGCACTTTCACAAAAGCTATAGAGCTCCATTCTTTCCAGAGTTATTTGGTCATGATTTTCCTCTGATCTTAGACAAGTTCAATATTCCCTCTTGCTATCATTGAGCTGACTGATATATTGAAGACGAATGTCTTGATGACTGGCAATGACAGGGATGACATGAGACAAATGACATGTTCATTTTGAACTTCACCATCTTTCTTCTTGCTTTTGTAAAAGTCAGTTCTGATTTGTGTCTTCTTCTTGTTCTTTGAATTCTCTCTTCTTTTATTAACCCATCCGCCTCCAAATCCTCCCATGTGCCATCTCTTTCTATAGGAAGATAGGAAGGCCAATTTGTTCTATCAATTTCCATACCCCTCAACTGCCAGATCTATATTATCATCTTCTTTGTCAAGGTCCCTTTTTCAGACTTATCTCCTCAGAAAATCTTCCATTGATGGTCCTCCTACCTTACTCCCAAAGATTCTCTTCTCACAATAGCATTTATAAATTCTACAATAATCTAGCATTGGATTATATACTGTTTTCTATTTTTTCTATGTGTGTTAGTTTTCTTTACCCTTCCCTAGATTGCAATCTTCATGAGGAACTATTGCTTATGATTTACATTGTGATTTATGACTAGAAACATATTCATAGACATGGTCGCATTTAATTCTGGTTAACTGAAAATTTTCTTAATGCCATTAAGAAATATGAGATATCCAGAGATGGAAGGTGATAGTCTTAGTGTACTCTACTATGATTAGACTGCACCTAGATAACTGTACTCAGTTCTAAGAATAAAAAAGAATGTTTTAAGAATGATACTAACAAGCTTGAAAGCATCTAGAGGAGGGCAAGCATAATACTTAAGTATACTGAGATGATGCTTTACAAGGATGGATTAAAATAAATAGGGATGTTTAGCTACAGAAGAGAAGATTTTGGGAGGAGGCAGTATTTTTCTTTAAGTATCTGAAAGTCTATTATGTCAAAGAGGGATTAGAATTGATGTTTTCAGAGAGCAAGATTAGGAGCTGCCCCATTGAGGGAAGTTGCAAAGAGGGATAGTTAGACTCATGATATGGAAAAATTTCCTGACAACTGGGCTGCCCCAAAGTGGTATGACCAGTAAGAGGAAGTAAGAGGGAGATTTTTGAGCAGATATTGGATAGGAAGAGCATTTCTGACTCAGATTCTGTGATTTTTGTAACTCATACTATTCCTATTCTATCACACAAATAATAGCACCTTGCACAAAGTAGGTGTATAGAATTCAAGCATAACATATTCCTTATTTTTAAAATTTTTCTGTGGAAAGTATCTTAGCCCTAACACATATTGAGACATTTTCTAAAATGTGCTGTTCCCATCTCCCGGGCAAGCTAAATTCTTCAGCCAAATGGCTGAGTGAAAATCCTGCAGTATATGAGGACATCAATGATTTTCAGCAATTAGCAGACAACTTGGCCACATTCTTCCAATATAATGGGAGTCAAATATCCATTCCATTTTTGACACATGTAAAGTAACATAATTTCAGCTTGATGTAGTAGACAAATAAAAGAACAAATATCTACAAATAAATCCAAAGCATATCAGAAGGAGATATATATCAACTTCAAAGCTCTTTAACCACATGCCCAACTTCTCTTCTAAAATCTTGCTTGGGATAGATATTCCTTTCCTTTCTGCCCATTTGTTTCATGTCTTTCTTTTCTGGTGCCTTAAACAGTACTTAGCACATAGTAGGTGCTTTAAAATTGTTTGCAGATTTTGATTTTCAAAGAATGATACATTGGATGTGCAGATGCTTGTCAAAGGAGAATTTAGGAAGAAGAAAAGAATGGCGGCTGTTGGTTGCCCTAACTGAAGCAGCTATGTGTTGGCCTGAAAAAAACAAACATGATATCTATTGTCTTACTGGGGCATGTATC
The DNA here is from genome assembly GCF_027887165.1 of Monodelphis domestica. Lineage (NCBI taxonomy): Eukaryota > Metazoa > Chordata > Mammalia > Didelphimorphia > Didelphidae > Monodelphis > Monodelphis domestica. The sequence continues at coordinate 179,272,638 of NC_077233.1, read as the reverse complement.
CAGGACATCAAAGATGCTCCCAAGACTTGTCACTTCTGATAATTAACATGGACACAAATGATGATGCCAGATGGAACTTATATAGCATCGCAAAAGATTACAAAGTCTTGGCAAGGATATGAACTCTGGAGGGACACAGGTGGTGTTTTTATCATTTGTATTAAGAAATGGATATGGAAAAGAAAGACTATTTTGGGTAAGAAGATGGTTCTTGGAGTAGCATTTAGATTTCTACAAGACAGTTTTTATTCTAGAGATAGAATATACCTAACAAAGATTGGCAAGAATGTATTTTCCTGTATTCTACAAATCTAATTGAAAAATGACTTAAAAGGAGCAGCTAGTTGGTGCAGTGGACAGAGAGTACTATGTCTGGAGTCAGGGGATCTGGGTTCAAGTCTGGCCTATATATATTTTTGGAAAAGATGGAAGTATGTGGGCCAACAACAGAACACTTGGACTTGGAATTAGTTGAATGTCTAGACTCAAAGAATGGTCATTAATGGTTCAATATCAATTTAGGAGGAGGTATTCAGTCAGAGAAACTATGTTTGGTTCTGTATTTAATATTCTTAACCAACGTCTTGGATAATGACAAAGAAATCTTATTACATTTCAGATCACAGAAAGCTGGGAAGGATAACTAAGACACTGAATGATAGTCTGGATCCAAACAAGTCTTGACAGACTAGAACATTGGGTTGAATTGAATTAGATGAAATTTAATAGTGATAAAAGTAAAGTCTCTTGGATTTTAAAAATTGACTTTACTAGGACAAGATGAGAGAGGCATTATTAGATAGGAATGTGACTGAAAAAGTCCTTTTCTTAGAAAAAAGTCAGACTACAAACTCAATCTGGGTCAGTGATGCGATTTGACAGTCTAAAAAGCTCTTATAGACCTGGGCTTCCTGAAGAGAATTATAATTTTCAGGAATAAGCAGGTTATATTCTCATTGTACACTATTCTGGTCAGACCATCAAATCTGCAAAATTGTATTCCATTCTGTACTCTTTAGATTAGGAAGGATTCTGATAAGTTGGAGAATGTTTGGAGGATAGCAAGAATGGTGAATGCCTGTAATTTCGTGCTATTTAAGGATTACTTGAAGAAATTAAGGATATTTATCCTGGAGAGATGATTTAGGAATGGGGCATGATAGTTGTCATCAAGGATTTAAATGACTGTCACAAAAAAGAGGAATTGTTTGTCTTTGGTCCTAAAGTCCTCTCCTAGAAAGAACTAGGGGCAAAGGCGTGAATTTAAAAATCATGAGTACAATCCCAAAGTGGAAGAGTACACCTTGGGAAGTCACAGGTTCATAGATCTAGGAGGGACCTCAAAGGATATCTAGTCCAAACTCCTCATTTTACAAATGAGGAAACAGAGGCCAGGAAGGCTAATTGATTTACTCAAGATCACATAGAGAGGGGATTTGAACATATGTCCTCTGACTGTAGATTCAGAAATTTTCCACTATACTTCTCTGCCAACTTCATTAAGTGCTCTTCTCAGTTGAGATCCTCAAAGATTGGTTGACTCTTTACTAAGTCTAGTGTAGTGGTAACTCTTTTGAGGGGTAGAGGTTGGCCTATGGTCAGTGAGGTTCCTTCCAATTCTGAAATGCTGATTCTGTAAGGCAAAGATCTTTTTTATAAGACAAACAGCCTTCAAAGGATCTGAACAAACAGTTCTCCAAAGAAGAATCAGTCACAAACTATTTGAAACAATGTTCCAACCATTTGAAACAATGTCCCAAATCACTAAATATAAGAAAATGCACACCAAAATAACCCTGACCCTGGCAGGGATATTGGAGAGACTGGGAAAATGTAAGTGTTAGACAGGTTGTGAGAAGACAAGTATGCTGCATACTATTTGTGGAGGTGATAACTATTCTGAAAATCTATTTAGAATTGTGTAAAAAAGTACCTAAAATATTTATATTCATTCACCCAGAGGTTCTACTGATCAGCCTGTACTCCAAGGAAGTCATAGATAAAAAGAAACACTACATATATACGAAGTATGTATAAAAGAACTTTTCCTATGTAGGAAAAAGTTAGGAATAAAGTGAATGTTCATCAATTGGGGAATAACTAAACAAATTGTGGGAAGTGAATGTAATGAAATATTACTGTGCTAAAAGAAATTACACTTATAAAGAATTCAGAGAAGCATGGAAGATATACATCAATTGATGCAGAATGAATCAATCATCACCAAGAAAACAATATGAACAATGACTTCAAAAATGTTGTTAATTGGAAAGAATAACTATTATAAATATTGTAAAACTACAATGAACAATCTTGGCCCCAAAGAAGAGATATGAGGAGACACCTATCCCAAACTTGTGTAGAAGTGGGGGGATTCATGGATGTGAAACACTGCATATATTGCCAATTATTTTCAATAAATTGATTGATTTTGCTGTATTTTTTCTTTCTTCTTTTTCTTTAAAAACAATTCTTTGTTACAAGAGAGGGCTCTCTAGGAGAATGAAGAAGGATATAGATACCAATTTAGCTGAGTTAAAAATGAAATATATTAATAAAATGTATTTTAAAAACTACAATAGACACATTTAGCTGGGATAAGAACTAAATATACTAATACAATTTAAAAATAGTAGAACACTCTCTCCTTGACCTAGGTGATGGATAGTCCAGTCTAGTGGCAGCAAAATAGATATATGTTGACACCTAAATGAAGCCATTAATAAAGAGTAGGCAATATAGTCAGTAAAAGAATAGAATGACAATTTTTGATATCTTTATAAATTAATATTTTAATGGCACAAATTCTACTGTACCTGCGTTTGCTTTCTCCTCCTCCTCCTCCTCCTCCTCCTTCTCCTTCTCCTTCTCCTTCTCCTTCTCCTTCTCCTTCTCCTTCTCCTTCTCCTTCTCCTTCTCCTTCTCCTTTTCCTTCTTCTCCTTCTCCTTCTCCTTCTCCTTCTCCTTCTCCTTCTCCTTCTCCTTCTCCTTCTCCTTCTCCTTCTCCTTCTCCTTCTCCTTCTCCTTCTCCTTCTCCTTCTCCTTCTCCTTCTCCTTCTCCTTCTCCTCCTCCTCCTTTCCTCCTTACTTGGATTATGATGTAGGCTCAAATCTTATAGTCAAGCTATAGAAGGCACACATTTTATGCAGAGTCAGTAAAAGAGTTTGAGTCTCACATAGTGGGTCTGTACACTATACACACATAGGCATGCACACATATTTTCTTTAAGACTCATGTAATTTAATCAGTTGGGGGGCTCCCAATGAACTATTTTCTCTGCAGAGGTGGATTGGTACCTTCTCTGCAATTTATCATCCTAGAGAGTTACCTTAGATATTGAGTGATTATATAATTGTCCCAATCACACAGTCAGTTTATAGCAATGACAAGATTTGAATCCAGGTTTTTCTGAGCCCAAGGCCAACTCTCAATCTATTATCTCAACCAGCTTTCAACCAGGTATTAATATATATATTTTCTAATTCAGACTCGAAAGCAAGGGTTCTTTAGAAGTCTGGTTAAGCCTACTGTTCCCTTCTCATAAAAATACACAAATAAAATACATAGACTTAGAAAAAGAATGAATTATATGTGGAAATAATGTCAAAATATTATAAAATAAAGAAGTTCTAAGACTCCAGGTTAAGAGCCCATTTTTTTTTTAGCATATCTGAAATCCCTGATACCTGGGAGGTTGAGGCTTGTGGATCTCTTGATTTCTGAGTTACAGTGGGCTAAAGAAATGGGTAATCTACACTTAGCTCAGCATCAATATGGTGAGGCTTCTGAATCAGGAGCCTGCCAGGTTGACTCAGAATGGGTGAATCTGCCCAAATCAGAAAGAGAGCAGTTTAAAACTTCTGTGCCAATCAAAAGTGGGATTGAACTGTTGAAGAAAGCTGTACTTCTTTTAAGTGCAAGTTAGGGCGATTCAGTGGGGAAAAAAAAGAAGAAAAAAGTTTCCTCTTTCTTGTATATCCTAAAAACAACTGAGATCTTTCTTAGGTCTCTAACTCAGCCTACTGATCTTTGGCATCAGACCTTCCTGATGTTCAACTTTCAACTCTTATTCTGTGGCTGAAGATCTTAGGAAGCAGAGGCTATGCATTTTCATGCTGTGTGAATATAGGGTTTTCTATGATTAAATTTAACATCATAAAAGGGGAGCAATCAAAAGAACACTTGACTGAGAGCCAGGAAACCTGAGTTCTTATGTTGATTCTGATATTCACAGGTCAAGTCACCTTGAACAAGTGATTTCCCCTTTCCAAGACTCAGTTTTCTCTTCTCTAATATGAAGAGATTAGATTGAATGATTTCTAAGGTCATTCTACCTTTAACATTTGATGATTCTGTGATTTTGTAATTTTATAAAAGCTAGCAAGTAGCAGGGAATACTTGAAAGCTACTGATTAGTCTTAAAAAATAATGGCTAATGCCATATGGAAGCAATCCACAATGCCTCCAAGGAGGCTTCTCTCAGGCTCCTTGTCTCCCTATCTATGAGCATGAGGGCTAAGGACAGCATTAAATCAAGCTTCCCTTTCCTCCCTTCTCCCTATTTCTTTATGGTAACTCATTAAGATGTATTTCCCATGACTGATTGAGAGAAGGAAAGAAATACCTACAGATATGAATTAAATATACTACATTAGCCACCATGTAAATTTCACCTGAATCTTTTATGTTGCACAATATAATGTAATGTAAGGGCATCTTGGGGAATTGTGAAGAGGAGACTGAGCCCTTCATGAATAATTTGAATCCAGTCCAGGTCACTTGTAACCAGAAGATGTGAACTCTACATTGCTGCTCAGAAGTATGAATGAAAGAATGTATTTCACTCATAGTGCTTATTTCTCTGGAGTGCAAAATGACTAAGGATAGATAATATAGTGTGGTGGTTTGGAGGAAAGGGACTTAGCTCTCTTGCCAGTTTATGATGGTCATATGGGCTTTTTAATATCCCTTCTCAGAGACTCAATTTTCTCACCCTTAAAATGGGAATAATATATGATTGAATAAAGTAATTACCTTCATAAGAATTAAGCTCATTAGAAGTTCCCCAAACCGATTACAGAACATTAGAGTAAGTGTTGGGCATACAAATAGAAAATATTTTAAAAAGACTATACTCTAAACGAGCTTTAAATAAAAAGAAGAAAAAAAATATATATTTATAACATATATAAACATAATATATATAAACAATATATATATAGTAAAGATTAAAATTTGGGGATACTGAGGCAGGTAGAAATTAGTTTCTCTCTGCAAGGAGTATTATATTTTTAGAGGTTTATTGAAGATTAAGGATTAAAGAAAATACAGGATAAGAAAGCAGGTGTCTAGGCCCAGGGACCTAGACAACCTCACCTACATTATGAAAAGAGCACGTCTGCTTGCAAGTGGAAACAGGAAAGGGGCTGCAAAAGCCTTTCCAATCAGGTTAAATACCCCTTCTTGATCTCGGCCCAGGTGAGAATTACAAAGCATTTTGGGGAAGTGGAGCAAGGATTTCTGGGGATTGAAGTCCTGGATTCAAGTCCATTTTTACAATATAAGATTTACTTGGGATGGAAAAAAGTCCAATTTTCCTTAGGATATGTTGGTAGAACCGATCTTAATACTTGTCTAGGATTACTTTGAGTATTAAGTGAGATTCTAGCTATGAATGACTTGAAAAACATATAGAAGACAATATAGATGGAAGGCTTACTCATTAGTTTGGACAAGAGAATAATCCCCAATTTAAACAGGATAATATAGACAAAGTTTCCTATTTAGCAAAAACCAATTATTTATTCCTCCTTTTTATACTTTAAGTATTATAGTTAGTCATTTAGGTACTGTGTAGACATAGTATAGAATATTTTATAATTGGTTTGGGAAGATTCTGAAAGAGAAATGAGAGGAATCAATATGAAAAGACTGCCATCTGCCTCCAAGGAATTTGGAATGCTGCCCCTCCTCCTATTCTTTCCAAGAGAGAATTTAAGCTCCTTAAGGGCAGGAACTCTCAGTTTTGCTTTGTATCTCTAGTGGCTCTTAGAGTGCTTGGCACATAGTGGATTGATTCCTCACAAAAACATTCTAGTTTTTGTTATTGATCTATCTTGAATCTATTGTCTATGAAGTATAGTAAATCTTAACTCAGCCAATTTGCATTTTTGACTTTTGCTGTCTTTGAGGAAAGGAGCCCCATTAATGGATTTTTTTGTAGTATAAAATAAGAGTTATAAAAGTTGCCTTTATCCATCTTAAAACTGCCTCCTTCAAGCTTTAATGCAATCTCCTGGGAGTTTTGGGAACAAGTCCATGTTCTCCTCCTGTCCTTACCCCATTTGTATATTTTGCAATTTCAACCTTAATTTTCCAGCATTATTAATCATAATAGTTATCATTTTCAACATCACTGACAGTGACATTTTGTGGGCACAGAGAAGTCTGGACTAGAAATATTCCTTCCAGGAAGCAACCAAATCAGTGTTCCAGGTGACAGTCTCCACAGGAGATAGTTATTCTCTTCTGAATCTCTCATTAGAACTCAAGATTGCAGATTTAGACTTCACATTGTGCACTTTGTTTTGAAGGGCAGCCTGGGACCCTGGCAAGACTGTTAGGAAAGCCAAGTTTGAGTCCTGGCTCAGCAACCAGACTAATTAGGTGGTTCTGATGTCATTTCACATCTGGGCCTCAGTTATCTCATGTGTAATATGAAGGGCTAATCTCTAAGATCCTTTCTATTTCTAATATTCCAAGACTCCACAATTTTAAGAAATTTGGGAGTATTGTTGTCTCTTCAACCACCATATAACAATGTTACTTAGGATCACAGATTTAGGAGTAGAAGGGACCTCAGAGGCTATCTAGTTCACTCCTCCCCCCTACTTTATAGTTGAAGAAAATGAGACCTAGATAGGTGAAATTGATGTGGGCAAGGTGATTGGGTTTCCTTCTGAGTCCAGAAATGATGGGGGTCATGCTAATTGGGGCTCATCCAAGGAATTGATTGATGACTTAAACTGATTCCAATAGAGTGCTAGTATAGTAAGTTTACTAATTAAGGTAAGAGAGGAAGGTAAGGAGGTATAGTAAGTAAAGATAGAGACTAAGAGAGTAAAAGGTGAGAGGGAGAGGGAGAAAAAGATGGATAGGTGTTCTCAGGAATGCTTTTTAGCTTGACTAGTTACTAAGGAAGGGATCATTTGTTTGGGCAGTTGTTGCCCCATGTCTCCAGGGAAATGATGTCACTTTACCCAGGGTATACTTTGAGCTGCATGGCTTTACCCAAAATTCATTCTGTTTGACCACTCAGGAACAAACTGCAATATAAATAGGATGCACAGACTCCAAAGAAAGGTAGTGATTATGGAAACTGAGCATTTTTTGAATATAGTTCTGTGTGACTGGGAAAATGAACCATTTGCATTTGCTCTCCAGAGACCCCAACCAATGACCTAGGTCAATGATGGTGAACCTTTTAGAGATGGAGTACCAGGCCCTCCCCCCATCCTCCCACTAAGTGCTATGCCCCTTCTCCCACCAAGTGCCAGGCACATCTAGCCCTCCCCCTTAGCCTACACAGGGGAGGGTGGAGGTGCAGGTGAAGTGAGGAATGTCATCAGCACATATAGAGAGGGGAAGGGGAGTGACCTGAGCACTCCACTCCCTCCAGCTCTGGCACCTGTGAGTTGTCTGCCTTACTCCCTGTGTGCTCCCATTGGGCTACTGAGCAGAGTGGTGGGTGATATGAAAAAAATGTCATCAGGCATGGTTGAGAGAGAGAAGGGAGAAGCTCTTCCTGAGTCCCTCTACCTTTCTATAATGGAATTAAACATGAACCTCAGACTAGTGGTAGAGTAGGGTCTGTGATTATTAACAGTGGAGAAGATCTACATAACCCCATATCATCAAGTTTACCGATTCAAGAAATAAATCTAAAGCTTAGTAATGTCAAACTACCTGAAACTGATTTGAGAAACACAGAAGCTGGTGACAAAGACAGATCAAAACACAAAGCCAGAGTTACCAACATCTGACAAAAGTTTACATGGCATTGAGCAGAATCCAAAGAACATGGTGATTGGATTCAGTGATTCAGATTCAGACACTGGATCTGAAGGAATACCAGAGGGCGTGATAATAATGGATGAAGATGATTTAGAACAAATGCCTTATCAGTTTTATAAGCTTTATGAAGAGGTAGACGATGAAGGGAATGTGTGGGACACAGGTGAAAAAGATAGAATACTTGGAGCTAGTGCAAACAAACTCTTACCAAGACACTGAGGAGGAATTATTCTTTGGGCACAGAATGAGTTGTATACCATTAGAAGAAATTTATGCAAGCTTAGGGGTTGATAATGAAGATGACTTTATAGATAAGTTGAATTACATGGCTTATGCAGATAGATTCTGAATGGGAAGGATAATATCAAGAAACATGTTGAGAACTGGAGGAGGAGATATAGATACAAAATTTCTTTTCTATTCTCTAACTGCAAACACATAACAAGTACCATTCAAGCTGCAACAGTGAAACCAAGATTAGTTATAGTTCCGTAGGGCATCATACTACTCAAAAGCCTTATGTGAATGAAGACTAGTCTTGGGGTAGCATAGGATACAAGTTATTCCAACAAGAAAAATCCTAAACTTGTAGCAAAATTTCAACTTCATAACTAGGACAGACACATACATCTAGAATGCTAGAGAAGCATGGATTCACATTGGTTGAATCTGTTGTAACATGACTTTAACAGCAAGTTATAGATGAGAACTGAAAAAGGTTATCCATATCTCTCAACCATCATCCTAAAACACTCTCTACCGGGGGAAGGAAGAGAGAGAAGGTATGCCATGAAGATATTATCTCATAATTTCAGATATCTCACATGTCATCAGCGATGCTACATATACAGATGACATCTGGAAGGAAAAAAAAGTTCTAGTCATGAAGAGCAACATGAAAAGCCCCAAAAGAAAGCAATATCAGTCCCTGTGAATGACAGCCTATTGACAGCACATAAGAATACTTGCCACCAAACTACCGTAGAGAGAGCCCTGCATATATTGCAATGATTAAAGGATAGCATCTCTAAAGCTGAAGTATATAGTATAGTCTCTGAAGGAATGCAGCCAGTTACAGCCAAAAGGGAACATTAGCAGCCATAGCAACAAAGCCTCAATGTAAAATATAAAATAGACTTTGCCTGAAACAGTAACAAAATGAAAAGAACTATCTCCAAAATCTACATACAGTAACCATCCAAGAAACAATAGCAGTAACCTATTTCTTAACAAGATTAACAAGATAAACCTCCTTGATAAAAACAAACAAAAAAAATTTGAAATCATTATTCTTACCAAAGTCTTGAAAACTATGCATAATGCTTACCCCAATGCATGAAGAAAAACACAAGTTAAACTTTCCTGCAAGCACGAACATGAACAAATGCAAAACCTTACCCCCATGCATGAAAAAAATCACTTATAATCCTTATGTGCAGACATGAAGAAAAAACAATAAATTCTGACAAGCACTCATGAAGAGATTCCACCTTACTTCCATGCAAAAGTAGCTTTTCACTCTTACACTCACACATGAAAATCTCACTTTCATTCATGCTTGTGTGTTCTGCGTTCTGTGACAAGGAAATCACTTTAAAAGACTGATATATATTAATTTAAGGTCGCCAAGGAATTCAGCTATGTAATTCCTAAATGAAAACTCAAGTCAGCAGTTAACCTTTTATGGAGTTTTTAAATTACAAACAGGAGGAAGAAAGGTATGAGAGAGAGAGAGAGAGAGAGAGAGAGAGAGAGAGAAAGAGAGAGAGAGAAAGAGAGAGAGAGAGAGAAAGGGGAGAGAAGGGAATAGGGCTTAAATACCCCCTCTGTTTAGGCTGGGCCAAAAGGCCCAAGCCCTTAGATAGCTGAGGCAAAGAAAAGAGATCAGTCCCTATCACTCACATGACCAAAATGGAGAAACAGTCTCAGGGGCCTCCACCTCCAGCCTCCTTCAGAGCAAGCCCTCCTCTCAGACCTCTCCAGGAGCTCTCCCTCCAGGACCTCTCTCCTCTCAGACTCCTTCAGAGCAAAACTTCTCAGAGCACAACCTCTCAGAGCAAAACCTCTTGAACCTCCCCAGTCCTCAGACCCCACTATCTTTAAGGAAACCATCTAAGTTCCCTCCCCTCAGTTCTCACATCTACCAATCGCTGTCCATGTCTTCCCTGTGCCAATGGTGGCTCTAGCTTAAGCTCTAGCTTAAGGACTGCCCAGAGGTCTGCCCCTTTGCACATGTCTGTTGAAAGTCATATTCTCAAATAATTAAATCTTGATCTTTGCTGCAGCCCTTCCTAAATCCTTTTACTCTGAGTAGGGTGGAGATTGTAGTTTCAAGACCTGGTTCTGTCATTCCAAATATCTCTATTGTATCAATTCTAAAATCAATCATGACTCAAAGAACTTCCTGTTCTATGCTTAAGCATAGGTCAAAGCCCTTTCCATTGTTTAGCAAAAGGTTTCTGTCCTAAAGTAGTCTTAGGTAGGGAGGAGAAGGATCCTCCCATGCCAAGGGTTTTCACATTCCAATAGAGTTCTTACTATCAGTAGGAAATTTTTTCCAAGTATGAAATTTCCCAATGGTGAAATTTCCAACATTCATAAGTCTAAGAAATTTTAAGGTTTACAGTTCCTGATTGTACCAGTGGATCGTGATTGGAAGACCACGTCTTCAATCAAGACTGGACAATGGCAACTGGCATGCAGACCAGACAAAGGACCAGAGAGGAAAGAAGAATTTCTACATGCAACATGAATGGACATGGAAGGACTTTGAAACTTTGAAATCTTGGAATTTTTGGCCATGTGGATATGTAAGGGTGCATCGTACATGTGAATATCATATATTTGCATGCACATCCTACATAGCAAAGTAAGATATCCCATGGATTGGGTAAGTATACAACGTGCATAGTTACATGACAACAAGACACACTGATGAGAAATTTCTGTGGAAAATTCAAACAGATAAAGTTTTTCTTTTCTGCATGAGTTTGCACAGAAATCTACAAGGATGTACATATGTAAATTTGCTTAGATCCTATGTACATATGTAATTACTAAATTAACTAACAAGCTAACTTTTTTAGAGTAAGTTATTAATATTCTAACTACTAACAATAGTGATAGCCTAGTGAATTTGTCCAAGGCTTAAGAAAGTAGAGACATAGAAGTTCTGTAGTATAGAAGTTACATTACATTATGATTATAGGTTAGCATTTGTTAGTGATGGGAAATTTTACTTAGTGACTGAATTTAGAGACATTAGGAAATAGGACATTTGCATCTTCAATATGTTATTGACATTGTTGAGATGATTTGAATGTTGTTACTTGATTTGTTGTGATGTAAACAAAAAAAACTATGTTCATGTAAATCCCCTAACTAACCAAGATGCAAGAAAACAAGCTGGGGACCTGACCTGTCAATCAAGGAGAAGGTTCCAAACAGAATGTTCCCAGGAGGAGAGGCAGTTGAGCTGGCCAGGAGAAAAAGAGAAACTTCTGACTTTGGACTTGGTTTCTCTCTGGGGTTGAAGCTAAGAAAGGAGGCAAGCCTAATTGTAGGGGCAAAAAGCTGAACTGATCTTGTTAACTTTCTGTCTCAGACTGAAGGACCCTTGGGGTGGAGGGTGGGGCTTCAGAAATTAGGCTGAGAGATCCTTGGTGGCTTTGTGAAGAAGAAAGAAGATTTTTAAACAGTTACCCTCCATCTCTCTGTCTTAGAGTCACAGTTGTGATTGAACTACTTTCTCAAACCCTCAAATTCTCCCTCTTTAAAGATTAGGGAAACCCTCATCCCTCTTACCTCAGTTTCCCATCCTGTTATCACAATAAGCCCCTTACCTGAGGAAAAAACAACCTAGAGTATTTTATAGTCCACTCAGGGGGGAGAGAGGAAGCCAAAAAGCTTCCAGAAGGGCGGTTAAGGGAGGGAGTGAGGGAGGAAGAAGGAGGAGGAGGTTAGGAAATGTATTGATCTACTAGTCATCAGTAGGGATCCATAGGCAAACCCCAGAGCATTCCCCTGTAGCAGTATCCCCTGTGGCTCCATCTCTCCCTATCTCTGTAGTACCTCTACCTCCATTGTAACTAAGTACCATCAGGTGTTCCCCCATACTTAGTAGCAGCACTCTAGTCATAAGCCAGAGCATATCAGTCACTGCAGCAACAAGAAATAGTGTCACACAGATTCATATTTCTATTTCACTAGTAACAAACTTGGTAGTGGTGGTGGGAGGGTGTGAGATGCTATATGCCCATAGAGAGCAATCTGAGTGCCATCTTTGGCACCCATGCCATAGGTTCACCATCACTGACCTAGGTTATATCTAAAGATTTATGTGAGGAGTTTTCTCATATTTGTGATTCTAAAAAACCCATATGTCCTATATTAAAAGAAACCCCATTTTAATAAATTAGGTATTGTTTCTATGTTCTTTTGTTTGGATACAGCTATTTGGCAAGGTTTGTGGAACTCTTCAGTCCACATCAAAATTATATGCTAGGATCACACTAGTAGCAAAAATCATTTGGGATTTGACAATATGGTCATTGACTCTACAGCAGGAATTCTCAATCTGGGGTCCATGAACTTATTTTAAAAAATATTTTGATACCTATATTCAATAAAATTAATTTCTTTATACTCTTATATATTTTATTTTACCCATTTAACACAAAACCCCCCTTTTCATAAGGCAGTGATAGCAAACCTTTCAGAGACCAAGTGCCCAAACTATAACCTTCACACTGCAGGTCAGCCCCCTCTGGCACATATGCCATAGATTCACTAACACTGTCATTAGGAATCCATAGGCTTCACCAGAAGGCAGTTAAATGGCATAGTGGATATAATGATGGGCCTAGAGTCAGGAAGATCTGAGTTCAAATCCAACCTTAGCAACTTACTAGGTCTATGACTCTGGGCAAGTCACTTAACCCTATTTGCCTTTGTTCCTCATCTGTCAAATAGGCTTGAGAAGGAATTGTCAAACCATTCCAGTATCTCTGACAAGAAAATCCCAATGGAGTCATAAAGGGTCAAACCAGATTGGAAAGTGATTAAACAAAAAATAGGAAGGTTTTAACAGACTGTCAAAAGGGTTCATGACACAAAAAAGATTAAGGAGCCTTATCTGAAAACCAATGTTCCTTCCAATGTATCACTGTTTTCCTACTTACTTAATATAATATATTCTCACAAATAGAGTAAATTAAGTTAAACTAAAAGATAAAGAAGACAATACCTTGAGTGTGTTTCTGTGTGTGGGTATGTGTGTGTGAAAGAGAGTGAAAGAGAAATAGTATAAAAGAGAGAGAGAATGAGAAAGAGAGGAGAAATGCAGGTGACTGATGACTATTGAGAGAGGGTGAAAGGGGGAAGGAGAAAATGAAGTCAATGGTGAATAGAGGTGAAAAGAAGAAATAGTAGTCTTAGTCCTAGGGACTGTTTCCCTTCTACCCACACTTCTGCCCTTTGTCAGTGCAGTGGACTTGCTCCTTCTAGAAAATCCTCTTTGTAGGGAACCAGTGTCCCTTGAAGATAAAATGGGGAGATGGGAGCTGAGCTTATTATCCCAAGGTGACTCTAGGGGACTCTGAGTTTCTTTTTGTTTGGTCCTGGGAGAGAAATAAAAACATTGTTTACCAAAATCTAATGAAGTCTAGGCCCCAGGAGACTGCCTGGTAGACTAGTGGTAGCCAGGAAATGTCTTTCATAGGTGCCTTAGGGGATGTCTACCCAAGTTTCTCTAGGTGCTTTCCAGACCCACCACCCAGTTTGGAATTTTAAGTTCTTTTCATTAAATCCAGAGCTATGCAGACTTAGACTGTGGGAGTTGCTGGTTGTGTGTGTGTGTGTGTGTGTGTGTGTGTGTGTGTGTGTGTGTGTGTGTGTGTGTGTGTGTGTGTGTGTATTTTTAACACCACTTTGGTTTGCAAAATGTGTTGTCGATATCCCCTTTAATTAATGCCAGTCTTAATGTAAAGTTACATTAATAGGCTATTGTATCTTTGAGCCCCAGGCAATGTACCCCTCAGCAGAGGCTATTTATAACCAAAGTATTTTAAACAGCATCTCCTTCTACCCCTCCCTTCTTAAAAAAAATCAATTTATACTAAATGTTGTTGCAAAATCAGATTTATCACCCAAGGGATTAAGAAAAACGAAGGGCCAATTTAATGACAGGGTTTAGTTCATTATTTATCTTCCAGCATGTAAATTATAGATTGTCATGAATTTTTCATTCTTTGGGTGCCCACTACCTAATTCAGGCAAAAAAAACCCCACAATCCTGCGTTACAAGCAAGTGCCTCAGCTCTGGGCGCAGGAGCCATCTCCTCTGCCTTCTGACACGAGATAATCTGTCAAAATGAAAAATTAATGGGCATTCCCTTAATTCATCATCTCCTGCCTCTATTCTATTAATGGCTTTCCCCCCTTTCTGTCCCCCCTTTCCCCTGTTGGCTCCCCCTCCTACCCCACAATGCCCCAGCTCTGCTCACTCATACAGCTGCACAGAATTAGAAGAATTTGGGGAGGGGGAGGTTGTAGGGGGAGGAAAAGAAAAAGAGAAATAGATCAGCTGACTGCTTGGTCTTGTGGCATGCCCAGTGGTTTAGCTGATAGATGGATGGCATGTTTTATTTATTAAATGCATCCAGGAGTCCATGCAGGCTCTAAAATGACTTTGTGTAAATGATAATAAATAAGTTTCCTAGACTTTGTTTTTGGTGTTACACAAGACATCCTATTTCAAAAATGCTACTCAACCAACCATTCAAATGTGGCAGTGGAAATAAGGTTGGAGGATGGGACTAGTGGTGACTGTCACCATCTAGATTTCATTTTAATTTTAATTGAGCAATCTGAGATTGTTTAATTTTAGAACTGGAAAAGAACAACAAATGCAACTCCAATTTTTCAGATAAGGAAACTGATGCCCAGAGAGGAAATGATTTGCTTAAGTAAGGTATTAGGGTCCCGTAACTTCTGACTTCCAAGTGCCAATGACACTCTGATGCAAGAAAATCAGGAGAAGTTTAGGAAGCCTTGTTGAGAGCATAGCTATTGTTGACATTATGACAGATAGTAACCACCGCCCAGCCCTTTGGTATTATCAGTGTCTAAGACCTCAGGCAACTTGTAATACAGCCCTAGCTTCCTCCATACACAGTGGAGTGTAAACACAGACTCTAAGGGAAAGCTAGACTTCCCAGAGTTAGATCCTTCTTCAGTAAGAGATCTAATCTGACTGGTTTGCTTTCCCTCTTATCAATTCAATTAAACAAACACCAAGTATTTAATAGGAGCTATCCAAAGTTAATATAGAACTGGTCTAGATGCCAAAAAGACATATATTAAAACCCTGCCTCTGATATTAATTGACAGTGTGACCCTGAACGAGTTTTAATACCTCAATGTTTATTTTGGCCACTCTAATACTATGTTACAGAGGTATCAACTTGCTTTTGTTGTGGGAGAGCTTTAAGGTTAAACCCTGGATCTGGACAGGTTGCCCTTTGAAAGAATGCAAGATTCCAAAAGTTAGCTTAAAAATAAAAAGAGACATTTATTAATTTGGAAACACTGTTGAATGGTCAGGAGACAGATGCAAGAGTGGACACTGCTTCTTTGAGGAAATTGGCTCTGTACTTCTTATATCTTTTAGACAACAGGGGCAACATGACCAGAGATGAGATGGGATGATGTTACTATGTAAGCAGAAGTGGGGTGATGTTTGTCACCTGACCAGGGATGGAGTGATGATTTGTGTCCCAAAGACACAAGGGGTGACCTGTAATAGTTCAGGGGACTAGTAGATGTCCTAGATACAGCTTGATGCTATCAGAGTATAACTGGGAGATGTATATCTGTGTCCTAGGGGAGAATCCAAGGGGAATATTTCTCTCAGGGATCTTTCCTTATCATGGGTCAATGATGTTCAGGGTCACCTTTTCCTTAGCACTACAAGAATGAAAGGAAGGAAAGGAATTTTCCTGCATCCCCTTTGACCTGGAACATTTCTGGAGTTTGGGGTATTCAGAGGAAACCTGGGGTCCCATGCTACTTTGACAGCGGGAGATATCTCATCTGGGGAAATCCTTAAACTAATGAAATTATGAGACCTGCCCATATGTCTGCCCCAGTTTAATCAGGAGATACTGTTCCAGATGCTGGGACTAGAAATGAAAAAGTCCCTTCCCTCAAGGAGCATCCATTCTAGCCACACCATAACTATAAAAATAGTTTAAGAACCATTAAGTTAAAGTATTTTTTGCTTGAGTTAATATAAGAAATAGTATTAGTTTAAGTATCATTTTGTATGTATTAGTGTAAGAAATTGAATACTTAGGCAACAATAATGGCAGTATGATTCATCCAATGGGTAGGTGTCCCTCTCTTTCTCTATTGCCAGAAGATGCCTTTAGATCTTTAGAGGGGTTGACTAAAAGCTATTGACAGCATATATTGCCTTCCTGCTCTGATAACTCAATTGATCTGCTTATGGTAATGTAGTTATAAGTGTAGTGATCCAGCAAGAACTCAGGTCTCTTCTTCATAGTCTACTCAATGGCCTCTATATACTTAATGCTATTGTTTTTAGCAGTCATAGCTGTAAACATATGCTTGATGCTAGAGTAGGGTTTTGATGAACTTAGAACAGATGTTAACCCTGTGTGTGTGTGTGTGTGTGTGTGTGTGTGTGTGTGTGTGTGTGTGTGAAGATCTCCTTTGCTTTAGGGGGAAATTTGTGAACCCCTTTTCAGCATCATCTTTTTCCTTTCTTCTTTTTTTACCCTTTCATTTTTATTGGTTTGTTTTGGTTATATATTGTAAACATTTACAAATTATTCCTGCTTTGTGAGTGATCTTTTGTAACAGAATAAAACAGTAATAACACAGTGACCTCATCTGAAGGTCCATGTAACATTTCATACCCATCACATTTCACATCTCTTCTTAAAAGTTAACAGAAATCTATTTCCTCCCTCTCTCACCTCACAACCCACTGAAAAAATGAGAAACAGGAAAGCAAATTTCTTGCAACAAATGTGAGTAGTCAAAAAAAACCCAAAAAGACATATGACTCATTCTACATCCTAAGTCCATGATCTCCTTGTAAAGGTGCTTCCTCATAGATCTTTTGGAATCATGAATGGTCATTAAATTGATCATTATTATTAGTTTTGAAAGTTTGGTTTTACAGTACTGTCATATGAATTGTTCTGATTCTGCTCATTTATATTCTTCATCAGTTTATAAAAGTCCTCAAAATTGTACATTTCTATAATTTTGATATTATGGTGAAAATCATTTTGGTTCTGCTCACTACATTCTGCATCCATTCATATATCTTTCCATGCATTTTAAAAATCACTATTTGCTCATTTCTTATAGAACAATAGTATTAGAACCATATTACACAACTTATCCATTCCCCAGTTAGCTTCTAATTGTTTTTTTTTTGCCACCCCAAAAAGTAAATAATTCCATACAAATAGGACTTTTCCCTTTTAGCATAATATTTTAAATATATGTACTATTGATGTTGGGAACAAGAACAAACCATTGATTGACTAAGAAATGTAATTTACACCAACTTGGATTTATTGAGTTTGTCAGCAGAGGAGTTTCACTCAAAGAGGCACAGCTTCCCTGAAACAGTTTCTAAAGTTCACATAGGTTTCAGGGAATGAGGAAGATGGTAGGGGACAGGCAAAAGTTGATTGGTCAAGTTCTCTGTTCCTGGGGCTTAAAGTGAGTCTGGAATAATAACCCTTTTACCCAGCTTGACACTTTGGGGCTTCTCAGAAGTGTTTGTCTGACAGGATACTATGGCACATCTTAATTTGGGGTTACTTGCATTGCAAGTACTAATAGGAGAGTACAGACATATATGTGTTAACATAATGGAGTGATTCTTAAAATGGAGTAGCTCTGGATCCATAATACATACACGTATATGTAGATGCATTCAAATATAGATATATACATATGCATGCATATATACTTACCAGGTATGTTACAAACCATTACTTTAGAATCAGCTTATTGACCTGTTGTTTAAGAATATAGCTCTAAAGTGCTTCTATTTTGGATTTTAGGACAACATTCAGGATTCTCACAGAGATGCATGCCTACTCCCTCCCCCTACTTCATCATAGATCATACATCATCATCATCATAGAGCCATAGAGCTCAATTGGACCTTAAAAAATCACCCAATACTGCTACCTCATTTTACGGATAAGGGCGTTGAGCCCTAGAGAGTCCAAGCCACTTGCCCCTGTTTTATAAAAGCTGGGTTCTGGAAGAGTTGTGAAACTGTGCTTTGTAGAGTATTATAAACAAAAAAGCAACACTCTCCATAGTATCATCTTATAACCCTCAGGCCAGCAGGTATTCATTTAAAAGTCTATAATGATGGCTACAAATACACTTGAAAATGGGTTAAGAGCACAGGGATTGAATTATGATTTCCTTGTAGTGGGATGATGGGAACAGGTGTGGTGAATCATTCCCTTATTACTAGTGCCTGAATATTTTATTTCTTATGCTAATACATGTTAAATGATAACTATTTAATGGGAGTTAATTGGTAATGGAATAATATGCCTCTGTGGCCTCTCCAGAAGTGACAAAATGAACCTGACTTTTAATGAACAATAAATCAAAGGAGTGAGACAGGGAGTGGAGGACAATTAGAGAATGAGATGTTTTGAGTTCAGTGGAGGCTGGACACCAGGAGATGCTTTTCAAGAAACAAAGAGGTCATAGGAGAATAGATTAAGAGCTGCAAGAGATCTTTTATACCATCTCTTCCAAACTCCATACTTTATAACTGAGGAAACTGGGACCCAGAGACGTTCAGTGACTTGTCTCAAATCATACAGCAGGTAAAATGCCAAATGCTGGATGGAGAATTTGGCTCCCTGACTGACTTTTCTTCTGTGCCTATACTTACATTGACCTGTTTTATATGGGTCCCAAGTGGAGGCTTACATAATGGTAAAGGAGGTGCTAGTTGTATTAAGACAAAGTGTTCATCAAAGAAATAGAAAGTGATGATATTATGTCAAAAGAACAATGACAACAGTCCCCTTAGAATCACCTCTGAGCACTTCTATATTCTCTCTGGTATCCTCACACTATACGTTGCAGGACTTTGACAAGTGTACATGTTGGCACAAGAAGTCCAGATTCTCAGAGCTTTTAGAACCAAACTCATAATTGATCAACAGAAGCAAACAAGCAACCAACCAATGTGCAGTACTCAGACTTCCTTTTGACCCAGTGGAATGAGTAAAACTAGTTTCTAGGTGTAGGTCAATTATATGGGTGAAAATCCTTTTCCAGTCATCGATCACAGCTCATATGTTCTTCTTAAACTCATTTCTTCTTACAAATTCCCCATTTCCCTAGATGTCTTCACCAACTTTTAAGTTATTCAGGTTCACAACTTTGGAAAAATGCTTAACCCCTCCACCCCCATATATAATCAGTTGCCAAGTTCAGTTGAACTGATTTCAGTGTCTTACATATATCCCCCTTCTTCCACTTATGAAGACTCTTCAATTTCATACTCATCAGCTTTCACTTGAACTATTTTGGTAGTCTTCTAATTGCTCTTCCTAGATCCAATCTGTCCTTTCTCCAATCTGTACTCCACATAGTTACCAATTTGATATTCCAGAGACACATCTGACTATCTCATCTGATTCTTCAGACATTCTTAATGACTCCCTATTGGCTCTAAGATTAAAATATGAAATCCATAGCTTGGTATTTAAAGACTTACACAATCTATTGGCTACCACATACTCTTCTTATTTCATGTTATTCCACTTAACACTCTCCATTCTAGTCAAACTGGCTTATTAGTTCTCCCTAATACATAGTATTCCACATTCCAGCTCTATAATTTTACACAAATGATCTTCCACATTTGAATGCATTCCCTTCTTACATCCAACTATTGGCATTCCTTGCTTCTCTCAAAGCATGCCTTAGATAATACCCTTTATATAAGAGCTTACTTTCTTTCCTACTCCATCATTTATTCCAGTGCTGGCCAAGTATTGACACATGTGCTCACTGGCAGAGGGGGAGCTGCATTGTTCCCCCTTTCCCCAGGGCCAAAGGACATTTTTTGTATTATCTCCCCTCTGTCCAGCTGCCCCAAACAAGCACTACCTTCCTCCACTCTCTGGGATAATGTGGGGATCTCAAAGGAAGCTTGAAGTTGCAGTTTGGGCATATGAACTCAAAAATGTTTGTCAACACTCATTTATTCAAATACTCTTCCTTTTGAAATTATTTTGAATTTTTTTGTATAGACTTCATATTGTCTTACTTTTGTATGTGTTGTATCCTCTTCCCCCAGAAGAATGAAAGTTCCTTGGAAGAGGTTGTTTTATATTTATCTTTGCATCCCCAGACTTAGCAAGACCTCAACATAGTAAATAGTTATAAAATGTTGAATTTATTTAGTGGTTGTTAGAACTTATGGAGAGGGAATGTCGACTCATTGTGGAGAAAGCATTTGATTCATCAGAACCCTGAGTACTACCTTTGTTGTCAAGAAAGTGAAGAGGTAAACACTCTTGTCCTAGAATATCACCAATAATTAGTATGTGAATTTTCATGAAATGCTGGTTGGCTAATTACCAAGATACTACTTAGTTAGAAGTATTCTTCCTTGATTGATTCTCCTTCACATTTCCATGGTAACTATAGAATTCTGAATCTTCTTTTCTCAAGATACCTACAACCCTTGACTCTCCTACCTTCCTTCTTCCTTCTCAGCAAATGACCTTCCTTCTATTTTCTGAAAAAAAATCTGTCTTTTCTGTTCTAAATTTCAAGATTCCTTTATATAATCTCCCCATTCTTTTTTTGTGCTCCAATATTTGAGCATAGATAATTCTCTTTCTTATGCTAACCTCTCTTTGCCTGTGTCTTTGATTTTATTCTCTCCAATATCCCCTAGAAGTATGTGCCCTTGATCATTATATTTCTGCTTCATTTACATTTTTTATTTATCTCTTGACTCCTACCATGCTTCCTATAAATATGACCAGGTCTCACTTATTCTTTAAAAAAACCCCAACAAAACCCCCAAACTTCACTTGAACTTGTCATCACCTCAAGTAATCATTTGATATCTATTTTTCCTTCTTCAGGCAATTTTTCATGCTTTTTCAGCTCTTAATTCCTCATCTCCCACTCATTTTTTAGTCCTTTTCAGAAACTTTGTTTCTGATCTCACTACTTGACTAATACTGGTCTCTCCAAGGTTACTAACAATTTCTTACTTGCTATATCAATTGGCTTTCTCCATCCTTATCTTATTTGATCACTGTAGATTTTAATACTAGAGACCACTTTTTCTTCCTAGATACTATCTCCTCCCTTGGTTTCTATATGACAATAGTCTCTCATAGTTCTATATTTCTAGTTATTATTTCCCAATTCCCTGGATCATCATCCATCTTCCTTCTAGTAACCATGAGAGTCCATCAAACTTTTACCTTGTACTCTTCTTTCTTCTCTCTTTTTTCTTCCCTCTTCTTTATCTTTTCCTCTGACTCTGTCTCTCTGTCTTTTCTTAACAACAACTTTTATGGGTTCAGTTATCTCTATGAAGATGACTCCTGATTCTGTAAAAAATCCAAAATTTTCTTCTAAAGTCTAATCCCACATTACTAATTGCCCATTGGACATTCCCATTTGCCTATCTTATTGGCACCTTGAATTCAGCATGTCCCACATTAAGTTTATGGTCTTCTCACCCCTGCCAGCCTAACCATACTAATGTAACTAGTCTTAGAGGTTATTTCTATTGGGGTCACCATTTTTATTCAAGTCATTTAGGTTGATAATCATAGTGTCATCCTTGATTTCTCCTTCTCCCTTCTTCTGCATATCTAATTAGTGTATAAGTCTGGTCAAATCTACTTCATTATATCTCTCACATTCATTTCTTTCAGTCCACTTACCTGGCTACAACCCTAGTTCAGACCCTCATCCTCTCTTGTGTAGACTACTGCAATAGCCTTCTAGTGGTTCTCCTTGCTCTTTGTCTCTCCACTCTTCAATCTATCTTCTACACAGCTTTCAGAATAATCTTCCTTAAGCACCCATCTATTCATTCATTAGCTTTCCCCAAAATGTTCAACTTCCTTTTACTCTAGGTTAAATATGAACTCCTCTTTAAGCCCTTCACAATTTAGGTCCAGCCTAAAATAAAGTCTAGCTTTATTTCATATTCCTTTTCTTTATGCACTCTATGTTTCAGCCAAATGGTCATACTAGCTGTTTCCCATACTTGACATTTCCTCTCCCATCCCCTTTTACAGATCTTACCCTGAGTCTCAAATAAACTTATTTTCACCTTCGTCCCTTAGAATCCTTAAATTCCTTCAAGGTTCAGCTAAGATGCTATTCTCTTTGCAAAGCTTTTTCTGATTTTCTCCACTTCCTTTCTCCCCAAAAAGGTGTTAGGACTTTCTCTTTCCAAAAATTATTATTATTTTTGAAAAGCTACTTATATAGTGTATCCTATAGTTGACTGTAAGTTCCTTGAGTGCAGAGACTATTTTTTTTAAACCTTACTCTATAGTGACTTAAACATAGTGGTATTTATTAAGTAAATATTGAATTGATCTTATTGAATTGAATTGGTCTGATGAGGATCTAGTTTGGAGTTTTTTAAAGGATTAAGCAAAAATCATTGAAAATAGAAACATGTGAGTTTTCCAAGATCATGGTGAGGAGCTGACCAGCTGATTAGCTATTCGGTGGGACCAGAATTATAACAATGGACAACATCACCAAGGCTTCAGTGGGCAATCTGATTCCCATGGCATGGCAAATCAATAACCAAAGAAAAGAGACAAACATGAATCTTGACAACTTTTGTTTTTCCAGTACCCAAACAACCAGAAAGTCAAAATAATCAGAAATCTCTTCTTAAAACATTATTTTTGTGAGTAGGTTCATATTCAGGATTTACTTTTTTAAAACAAACAATGCTCAGTGAATGTTCTGTTAGTATAGATTCAGACTAATCTTATGTACCTTCTTTATCTATAGAATTGAACAATATAAATGCAAGTTCATACTGATAACTCAGAAGCACTGTCAGGTTCTGAGATGCTTTCTGAATGACAAGTTATATTGAATTTAGGAGTTTTTTGGTAACATTTTATGATATTCTTTATAAAGTGATAAGTGTCTTAGAATGTATATAACAACTATCTTTAGTCAAGGTACTCAATTCTCCAGTCTAGATTTTTTTTTAAAATGGATTTTAATATATAGTTGAAGAAAATCTAAGTAAGAAACTTCTATCTACCTGCTGAGGCTCATAAGTTTTCTCTTCTTTCTTTTCTTCTGCTTCCTCTTCTTCCTCTTCTTCTTTTTTTTCCTACTTTTCTCTTCATCCCCCACCTCTGTTCCCAGGTCTGGTATTAAATGCTTCACCTATTTCAAATTATTATGCTGATACCCCTGCTGAGGTCAAAGTTTAAAGTATAATGTAGCGCTTACACGAGATTGCAGTGATTGATGTGAGCCATCAGGCACTTACCTTGAACAGGGTATTATTCAGCTGCCTCCCTTGGAAGATTAAAAGTAAGGAAAGAAAGGAGTTGCTGCACTGGTTAAATGAAGGGTGGTTGGTCTCAATGGCCACAGTTGCAAAGGAATTACTGTAAAAAATAGCAGCCGATATTGAACTTGCCCGCAACATCTCCCACTCCTTCTAATGCATGTCCTCCAGGCAGCAATCCACTCCTCACCTCAATAACCCTGCTACACCAGCTGGTTTCAAATATTAGCAATTTTCAGAATCACCTTTGAAAACTGCTTTCCATAGCTAGGGCCAAAACCTGTGATGGTCTGATGAGGCTTCTCCAATATGAGAAGATTACCTCTGTGGGGTTTGTTGGAGGTGGAACGTGCAGTGCTTTTGAGGGCTTTTGAAATCAGTGTTGCATGATAGAACTGGACTGAGAATCTCTGAATAAGGATATGAGTGAGGAGGCCACAATCGAAATCCTTTGCTCCAGCCCCTCCTTCCCTATTCCTCATAAGATTAAATAAGGTAAATTTTGTTCTCAGTCAAAAAATTTAAAATATTGTATTTTTCATGATCTCAGATGTCTGCCTGAAACAAAGATGGAAACAATAGATTATCTTTTAATGACTAAATATTCTTCCATGGATGGCTACCAGAAGAATTAAAATTTAGGGTCACCCAAATAGTGGTCAAGCAGTGCAAGGTGGACATAAGCAAGCTACAACACATTAGCAATTGAGAGTGATATAAGAGCAGAATATAATAGAATAGAGCAGAATAGAAAGACTTGAGGCCAGAAAAGAAGGTATGATAATCATGGAAGGGATAACTGAGGGAGAACCAATATGTTGCAAATGTATCTGGCAATGTCAAGAAAACTAGGGATGGAGGAGCACAAATAAAGTAGATGGATATTCTATGGAGTATTTATAGGAATACATGGACAAGAGTACCATAGAATAAGAAGGCAAATTTGGGATGTGATTTGTATCATTTGAGAGAATAGCCACATCAGTGAGAAAATTGATCCACTCAGAACTGCAGTTCTTAATTAATCCTTTTTATATCATAGATTGGAGTCACCTACTTGCCCCACCGTGACTTTTGGATAGTAGGAGATCAATAAATATTTGCCAATACTTACACCCATACTTACAATATAATACAATACACCCATATTTAAGGATTAAGTATTCAGGAGGAAGGCCTTTAACAGACATGTGCAGAATCAGCTGACAGACCCCTGGACTGTCCTAAGTCAAGCTAGGCTACCATTGGTACAAATGAGACGCAGGAAAATGATGTAAAATCATCCCTATATTTCGCGTCACTTCCTTTCTTCGGTCTCTTTCCCCAGAGATGTGGTTCTGGCTGGTAGCGTGCTAAGCATTCCGACATCTTGGTGTGGTGGCAGCTATTTGTCTAGGTTTTGGCGGTGAGTTTGCCCTTGAGCTAATTCAGGTTCAGGCATCTTAGCTGAGCCCTCTTGGAGTTCGGGCTGATTTCTTCCTCCTTTACTCTCCAAACTTTATCTTCCTAGAAGCCTCTAATCTTCCTCCTGGCACAGGCCAGGCAGGAGAAATCCTATACCTTCTCCCTCTCCCTTCTCCTTAATTTCTTTTCTCTATATTAATTAAAATCACCATAAATTTGATCAACTGTCTTGGGTATTTTATTTGGGATATCCCATGGTGACCAATAATTAATATAGTTTAGGTCACAGTGCTAAAATTATCCTTTACAAGACTCTAGGCAGGGTGTTCTATCCACTCTGCTATCTACCTGCCCCTCTAGGTCACTTTTTTTAACCCTTACCTTCTGTCTTAGGATCAATTCTATATATTAGTTCCAAGGCAGAAGAGTGGTAAGGGCTGGGGAATGGGGAAGTGACTTGCTCAGGATCACAGAACTAGGAAGTGTCTGAGACCACAATTGAACCCAGGACCTCCCATGTGTAGGCCATCTAGCAACTCCTTTTTAAGCCTATACGTTTCAGAGAATATAAGAACCTTTCCTGGGTAGGGGGAATTTCCTCACTTAAGAGGAAAAAAGAATTCACAGATCCAGTTTCTATCCCTATATATGTATATATTGTCTTCTGCAGAAAGAAGAGATGACCGGGAATTTTTTTTTTGTCTTTATATTCCTAGTACTTGACGTGGGCTGAAATGTTTCTGACACATAGTAAATGCTTAATAAATGATGATTGATTGGATCACATTGACATTTCTGTGAATCTCAAAGAAATATGAGCTTCTTGGGCTGGTCTTGCAGGTTTTTCTTTCTTGTCTGGTGAATTGTTTTGATTCCCTGGGCTCTCTGATTAAAGAGCTCCAAGATCAGTGGTTGGAGCTTATCTATTTGTATTTCAAGGGGACAGGAATCCTAGGTTGAGGACTTACTTATCTTGTCCATCAGTGAACAGTGGGAACAAACCAGGAATATTACTTGACCTTCTTAGTCAGAGAGGAAATAAGCCTGTGATGAAATTTGGCACCTGTTCTGCTAAACAGGCCAAGACTTGCCAGCCTGCAGCTTTTCCTTTCATTATCATTAAAAGCAGTAGCAAATCATAAAGGAAGTGTTTCATGAAAGACCTTTTTTCACCCCATTCAAGACAGGCTCAATGTTTGAAAATTGCTCTGGGCCTGAAAGTAACAAATTCCTTCTTCCTGTTGGAGTTATGATCTGGTCCAATCATTCTTAGAGAACAATTTGGAATTGTGCCCAAAGGGTTATAAAACTGTGCATACCCTTTGTTACAGCAATACCACTGCTAGGTCTGTATCCCAAAGAGATCAATGAGAAAGAAAAAGGACCAAATGAATTAAAATGTTTATAGCACCTCTTTTGTGGTGTCAAAGAATTGGAAATTGAGTTGTTATCCATAAAATGGAGATTGGCTGAACAAATTGTGGTATAATTGTGATGGAATACTATTGTGCTATAAAAATTATGAAGGGTTTGGTTTCAGAAAAAACTGGGAAGACGTATAAACTGATACAAAGTGAAGTAGGTAGAACAGGAGAACATTGTACACATTGTAAGCATTGGAGCAATCTTGTAACAATAAACAGCTATGAAAGACATAGCTCAAAATTTAAAAACCAACATTTATGTTAAAAAAATACCTTCTTCTCTCCTCTCTATCCTATCATAGTACTATAGTTATTGAGGCTCTAAACTCCACTTTGTAAATGGAGACAACATGTACCGACTTACAATTTTTTGCAATCTCTTGATATTTGCCATTTTCTTATATTCATGGATATTTCTCTACATACCATCTTCTCCCTCATGCTTAAATAATTCTTAGGAATTAAATTAGGGGCCTTTAAAAATTTCATTAACTCTCTGAGTTGCCATTAATATGTGATTGCTTCAATACTCATAGTCCTAAAGAGTCACCAAAACTTTCAATAAGGTTCCAAAGGAGAATGTTGTGCAGCTCTAAGAAGGACAACCCTCTGCAAAAGAAAAATAGAGCCTTAATGCAGATATGTATTGCCGAGTAATGCTGCATTCTCACTTAAGAGCTCAGTCAATCTATGTGAGAGTTAAAAAGAAACCAACAACAAAAATAATATGAACAACTTAAGTTTTATAATAAATTATCTTTATGGATGATTCCTTTGCTTTGCATGCTAGAATATTCACGAGAAATTAATGAGATTGTTGAATGGCTACTATGAAGATTTATGTGCTGATCTAGGGAGGTTTTCTTTTTTTAAAGTAATAATAAGGATTAAAAAAAAAACCAGGAATAAGCATGGAAAGTTAATTTGAAATAAATATTTAATCAGGTTTCATCTATTTGAGGCAAATATCTCCTTTGTTAAGAAGCCTTTACAAAGGAAGAGCCTGGAGACAACATTTTGTAAAAGTATTCTCAAAGTCAAAGTAATTCTGACAGAAATCAAACCAGAAATAATTTCTCCCTGAAGGAATTCTGTTTTAGTTTAATGATGTCTGGAGTGTTTCCATTTAAATGGCGTAATGGGGGGTTTTAATTATGATTCACACTGTCCAGTTTACCCGGGATACTTATATTTTTTCCCATAAGCTTAGAAACTCATTTGTCAAGCCCACACTGGAGTGGAGAAAACAGCCATTAAGTAGAAACCATTAGGAACCTGATGTGCTCATGTCTTTCAGAATAGGGTTTCTGTCCATTGGACTCTGAATATTGGCTCAAAGTTGGTGCTTTCTCTGAACTGCTCTTTTGGATTGATGAGGAGGATTGTTGTGGTCAGGGCCATCTAGTTTCTAGACCTACTATGTGATTTCAGGAACATGGAGAATAACAATAGTATTAGTGATAAATGGCATTTATATAGGATTTAAAGGTTTGTAAAATGTTTTACACATATTATCTCATTTTATTCTCAAAAAAATTCTAAATGGTAGGTAATGGATAGAGTATTGGTCCTAGAGTCAGGAAGACTCATCTTCCTGAATTCAAATCTGGTCTCAGACACTTACTACATATGTGACCCTGTGCAAATCACTTAATCCCGGTGGTCTCAGTTTCCTAATCTACAAAAGGAGTTGGAGAAGTAGATGGCAAACCACTCCAGTAACTCTGTCAAGAAAACCCCCAGTGGGGTCACAAAGAGTCAGATATGACTGACAATGATGGAAAACAATTGAATAAGAACAAGAACAGTGGTGATATTATTATCTTGATGGTACAAATGAGGAAATTAAGGTAAACAGAGGTTAAATTACTTGCTCAGGGTCACTTAACTAACAACTATCTGAGATTGAATTTGAACTTGCCTTTCTTACTCCAGATCCTAATCCCTATCCCTTTATGCCACTCAGTTGCCCTGCCATCAGAATTCTTTCTCACTTACTCTATTGCCAGAAATTTCATTAATAGGAGACAAATATTTTTGTTTTCCCATTAGACATCAGGCTTGTTTTTATTTGATAGTGAGAGGGAAGAAACACAATGGCATAGTCACATAAAAGTACAAATAATCTATCAAATACTATCTTCATAGTATTGATGGAATCATGAAGAGTCAAACATGACTAAAAACAATTGAACAACAAAAATATTCTCAGGCAGTCTGAATGTCCAGAAAAATGTAGTGGCAGGGTGGTAAGGCTAGATAGAATCCTTATAGATAATCTAGTGCATCCATTCTCTTTATAGTTGAGGAAATTTGGGACCAGAGTGATTTGCTTAAGGAAACTTTTACCCACTCTGAGCAACCAACCATTTCAGGAAATATTTATGCATAATGAACTCTTTGGGACCCCTTAATTAGTTCCTTAGGATCAACAAAGTGGTTCAGTTTATAGAATCCTGGACCTGGAGTCAGAAAGACTTGAGTTCAAATCTGGCCTCAGACACTTACTAGTTGTGTGACCCTGGGTATTATCTTTACCAAGAAAACCCTCAAAAAGGGTAATAAAGAATCAAACATGACTGAAAAATGACAAAACTACAAAACAACATATAAGTAATAAACACCAAGACTGGGATTTGAATCTAACTCCTTAAACACCAAATCCTGCACTCTTTCCTCTATACTATATGTGTGATGAGCTGCTTCAAAGAGACTTACTTAAATTTAGAGCCTTAACTAGCTATATTGGTGCCCAGAGCATGACTTAGTCTGTGCTAGCAGCACAAATAAACTTTGTAATTCATAAAATAATTAATACAAATTAAATTGAATGGTATTTAATTACAATAATGACTTCTTATTGCTAAAGGAGTGCATATACTATATTTTGCACCCTTTAAATTCCAGTACCTTGTGGCAAATCTCTGATCACCTCTACCTTATTTATAGTTTTTTAAAAATGTAATTTGGAAGGGAGGAAGTAGCCCCCAATTGGTTAGGATACTGTTCAAGTTACTTTACCTCAGTTTCCTCAGCTGGAATTTCTTTTCTAATGAAGAATAATGATTCCTGATCATGACACGGATAGTGTGAAGATTAAATTGTGCTAGCTAGAGTATGAAGGTGATTTGGGGCATAGTAAATGTTATGTCTTATCTTTCTAGGAGATGTTGATTTGTCAGGTGCTCTGGTGATCTGGATGAGGCTATTAGGGTCCCCTACAAGGATTGCAGTTATATGTATCCTAACAATATAGTTCAGAGGGACAGGGAAATGACTGGGTGCATTCTACATCAGGTAATACAATGGGACCCTGAGCACCCACTTGCAAAAAACAAATTTCCATTCTACTCATAGCCTTGCCTTACCTACCTCCTTTCTCTTCTCCCTTCCCCCTTCCTTCTCTTCCTTTCCACGACACTCTCTTCCTTTCCTTTCCCTTTATCTTCTCCTTTCCCTCCTTCCTTCCCTTTGATTCTTCTTTTTCTTCCTTTGTTTTTCCTTTTCTTTCCTTTTCTCCCTCCCTCCCTCTCTCCCTCCCTCCCTCCCTTCCCCTTCCTTCCTTCCTTCCTTCCTTCCTTCTTTCCTTCCTTCCTTCCTTCCTTCCTTCCTTCCTTCCTTCCTTCCTTCCTTCCTTCCTTCCTTCCTTCCTTCCTTCCTTCCTTCCTTCCTTCCTTCCTTCCTTCCTTCCTTCCTTCCTTCCTTCCTTCCTTCCTTCCTTCCTTCCTTCCTTCCTTCCTCCCTCCCTCCCTTTCTCCCTTCTTTTCCTTCCTTCCTTCTTTTCTTTCTCTATCTTCTCCCTTATTCCATCCCTCTCTCTATGTTCTGATCTCCCTCACTGTTTCCTTGCCTCCTTCCTTCTTTTTCTCCCTTCTTCCCTTTCTCCATACTCTACAAAAAATATAGCCATCTATCCTTAATAATGTACATTATAAAATGACTTTTGTATTCATCATCTCCTGGGATACTCACTGTCAACCCTTCAGGTATCATATATGTATTCTATAAATGAGGAAAGTGAGTCTTGGTGAGGTTAAATGACTTCTTCAAGATGAAAAATCTAGTTACTGATGGAGAACAATAAAACTAAGTTGCCTAGTTCAGTGCTTCTCTCACTCCTCAGGAGGCATAAGTTGACTAATATCAAACAATACAGGGTCAAAGAGAAAGCTAAAAATAAAATTTGGAACCCAGGAAGTACAGAGGGCCTTGATAATTAAAAATCAATTTGAAGAATTTAGTAATTTCTTGATATTAGAAGTTGATTTGCCTCCTAGAATATGAGGTGTAGAAGAGAAAAAAATTGGTTTGAGGTTAGGGGATCTGCAAAACACATATTTATATATAACAGCAGACTAGAACATTGGGATAGATTCAGTGACATGAAATTTCATGGAAGTAAATGCAAAATTTTACAGGGGTGCAAAAAAATAAATTTCATGAGTATAAGATGGAGTTATATAGCAATTCACAAAAACCACAGGGTTTTTAATGGACTACAGTATGAATCAAGTTCAATATGAGTGCGTTATGGCAGCTAGACAATCTTTGATTTTGAGGCTGTCTTAAGTAGAATAGTATCTTGAATGTGAGGTGATTTATATTGTCTCTATTTTGTCTTTGTCTGACCACATCTGGAATATTATGTTGAATTATGGGTGCCATGTTTGATGGAAAAACAGGAAATAAACTAGTGAACATTAAGGAAAAAGTACAAAGGATAGAAAAAGCACTTTAGATGGTTCAATAAAATAACCAATTGAAGGAACTAGGGCCCTTTACTTTGGATGGCAGAACCATGAATATTGGGTACAAGGTATATGAAGCAACTTTAGGTTTGGTTTAAGAAAAGACTTCCTAATATGTTGTTGTCCAGAGGAGAAATGAACTTTCTTAGGAATGTATAAGTTCTTCCTCACTTGTGATGCTTTAACCAAAAGGCTCAATTACCCCTTGTTTAGTGTGTTGCATATGATCATCTTTTTGAGATATGGATTGGATTTGATGACATCTGGTTTCTCTTTCAACTCTGAGATTCAAGGTTGTATTAATTCAGTGCTGTGTGATTTTGGGCAAGTGACTCACTTCTTTGGTCCCTGGTTTCCTCATTTGTAAAACATGGATATTGCACTAAGTAATTTCTAAGACCCCATCCACATCTAAATTTGATCAACTTATAAACTATGACAACCACATTTAAAGTCCCATGGATGCCAGTCCCATGGATACTGTTCCTCTATCAAGCTTGTTATCATTGAAAAGGCAATGGGATTGTCATGGCTTTCCTTCTTAGAAGGTGTCTATTTATTTATTTTTTACAGCAAATTCTTAGTAAGTTGAAGGTAACAAAATATAACTCCAATCCAAGCACATGAATGCACTCTCATTTTCTAGCAGACATAAATACTAAGGAGCAACTTGTCACTTTAAAAGGGTAAACAGAAAAATCATATAAATTAAGTGGCATTTAAGAAGTTCAAGGTTTATATCACTGCCACCAGGGAAATCAGAGAGAGGAAAAAATGATTCTTTAAAGCATCAGTGTAATCAGGTTCAGCTGGGAGTGGGGAGGGTGATGGGGGAGATGCTTTTGAACAGTTGTCCATGTAATTTACAAGCATAATTTTAGAGAGTGTCATGAGAGATGAATGTTTGCCTTTCCCTTTGAGTTCCAAGTTGTGAATTCATGTTTAACCAGGTATCTAAAAATTAGTTTTCATGAACCCTTATCTTCTTCTGGTCCTACTCATAGATAGGTGGGGGATGCTCTTCATTTGTGATTTGATTTGAGAAATACCACCTAAAGGTCCTCTTCTCCCCATAACATCTCCCTGATTATCATGTAATTTGGGCCTTAAACTTTTGTGTTAGTAGTCATACAAATTAAATGTTATTAAATTTAAAATGTTATCTCTATTATAAGACTCTTGTTAAAATGTAAATCTGGTATTTGAAAGATCAGTGAATCTAGCCCTTTCCTATTAACACAAGAGCAACTGTCAATGAATTTGTAGAAATAAGTAAGTCAGTCAACAAATATTTATTAAGTACTCACTGTGTGCCAGGCACTGTGTCCTAAGGGATAAAAAAGAAAGGCATAAATTCTCTGCCCTCAAGGAACTCACATTCTATTGAAGGACATAATCATGCAAGTAACTATATGCATATAAGATATATATTGTGTAAATGGAAGTAAACCTCAGAGAAAAGGCACTAAAGCATAGGGTTGGGGTGGGTATGGGAAGGACCTTCTTTAGAAGGGGGGTTTGAGTTTAGGCTTGAAGGAAGCCAGGGAAGCTAAGAGGCAAAGGTGAAAGGAGGAGCATTCCAGGCAGGAAAGGCAACTAGTGTAAAGACCTGGAACTGGGACACAGGACTTAATCTATGTGGAACAGTAGAAAGGACAGGGTATTTGAATGATGATGATGATGATGATGATGATGATGATGATGATGATGATGATAACTGACATTTATTTAGTAGCTACTATGTATAGTAACTATAAGCTATCACATAGGGAAACATTACAAGTAGGGGCCTCAGTAGATGGAACATAGAATTGAGAAGTTTTGATGGTACCATGGCAGGACAGTCTTGATGTAATGATAAATGAGTTAAAAAAACATTTATTAAGTATATTAAGCATATACATTTTCGTGCAGTCATTGTGGCCCCGAATAACAAAAAAAAAAAACTAGTATAAAGTATTAAAATGCTCCAAATCACTTCTTATTAGAGAAATACAAATTAAAACAACTCCAAGATACTACTTCACACCCACTATCAGAATGCCTAATATGACAAAAAAGGAAAATTATAAATGTTGGAAGGGATGTGAGTAAATTGGGACTCTAACTATGAACTGATACAATCATTTTGGAGAACAATATGGAACCTTGCACAAAAGGCCATAAAACTATGCATACACTTTGACCCAACAGTACTACTTTTGGGTCTATATACCAAAGAGATCAGAGATGGGGGAAAATGATATACATGTAAAACAATATTTAAGCAGCTCTTTTTGTAGAGGCAAAGTGCTGGGGGCCATCAAGCCATAATGTTTTGACATGGTCACTTATGTTTTCACAAAGTTGCCCCTTGGAAAGATGAGACACCCACTTAGCCCCCCCTTTATGTGACTTCTTCAACTAACTTCCCTTACTATTGGAATTGCTATGATTATTGTTCTCTCCCTAGCTTCAGGAAAACTATGAGAGCAAAATACTTGCAGGATTAATACTAATGCTCCACATTATCTTCCCAGAATACCACCAAAAGATCATACTTACAAAATCAAACCTAAAAGACTATCTATCATAGGCTGACTTCTGCTTATGCATATAACTTCTAACAAAGCTGTGCTAATAAATTCCCCACTCCCACATATAGAACAAATTCTTCTAAACCACTACATCAACCAACCGAGGGAGAGGCTAGTACATCATGCCTCAGTGACTTGATTTACCAACTAAAATCTATCTTGGAAACTCCCCATGAAAAATAAGACCCTTTGATCCCTCAACTTGGCTGCAATGTTTTTTGATTGTCTTCTAGAACTTCTTATTGATTATGTATTTTTATTAAAAGTAACAAATGATTTTCTTTGATTGTATGCAATTCTAAGAACCTCACAGGTTAATGAAAAAAATGACCTCTAGCTATACCGCCTTGATGAAATCACCTATCTTTTGCAAAAGCTTTGTGTATGCTGTCAAAATCAATAGTAACAATATAACTATATAGAATGATCACAGAATGTTAATCAATATTTTTTAAAAAGTTAATGTATTACCTATCCAATTATATGCTTTGAACATGTATGTTGAATAATGTAGCTCTGTGTCAAGAAAATATTTTTCATTGGGGAATAAAAATAAAAGCCAACTCTGGGCCTGGTAAAGCAGTTCCATGCAAAGCTTGGCCCCAGGGTGGCAGACATAGGTGTCTTCCATCACTCATTTAAGCCTTCATCATCACACCTAGCTGAGGACCCTTGAAGTCGTGAGCAAGTCTGACCCTGAACTCGTGGCAGCAAAAAACGAAAAACATAGGCATTGCACATTGATTGGGGAATAGCTGAACAAGCTGTGGTATATGATTGTAATGGAATACTATTGTGCCTTAAGAAATGATGAATAAGATGATTCAGAAAAACCTTGAAAGACTTATAAGAACTGATGCAAAATGAAGTGAGAAGCACCAGAATTACACTGTATACAATAACAGATATAGTGTATAATGATCAACTGTGAAGGACTAAACTAGTGTAAGCAAAACAGGATCCCAAGTTAACTCCAAGGGACTTATGATAAAAAATGCTATCCACAGTCAAAAAAGGAACTGATGAAATCTGATTGCAAATCAAAGTACTCTATCTTTCAATTAATTTCTTTTTTGAGGTTATTATTGTATGTGTAATATGTGTCTTCTGTCTTGGCATGGGGAATATGGAAATATGCATTGTATGACAGCACTGGTATCAATTATATCAAACTATTTTCTGCCTCATGGAGGGGAAGAGAAAGAGATCTGAATCTCAAAAACGTCAGAAAACAGTTGTCAGAAATTGTTTCTACGTTTAATTGGAAAAAAATAGTATGAGAGTATTTTTGACCTGGTAGAGGGTGAAGGCAGAATAAGTAGGTAGAAGATAAAAGACTATGCTTCATTCATAACTTTGCCCTCAATCAGGACTTAACAACTTTTAGCAGTTGAGTGACTCTACAAAACACTGCAAGATTTTTCAGTAATCTGATGGACAGAAGAGTCCAGGGTTGTAAACTCTATATTCTGGTATTTTTCTTCTTCCGTTTCTGCTTATAATCCAGTTTTGTGATATCTGGGTATCATTTAACAAAAAGATATATGAGTATATATAAAACTATGTCTTATGTATTTCTATTTATCAGTTCTTTCTCTGGAGGCGGACCTATACAAGTCATTTTTCAAACACTATTTCTGTTGCTGTTTTTAATGTTCTCTTGGTTCTGCTCATTTTACTCCTTGTAATTTTATGTCAAATCTTTCTATGTTTTTCTAAAATTAACATGCTCATCATTTCTTATGGCACAGTAGTATTCCATAACAATCATATGCCACAACTTCTTTAGCCTCTCCCCACTTAATGGACATCTCTTCAAAATTTCCAGTTCTTTGCCATCACAAAGAGAGTTGCTATAAACATTTTAGAACATATAGATTCTTTTCCTTTTCATTTGAACACCTTAGGAAATAAAACTAATAATAGTATTGCTGTGTCAAAAAGTATACACAGATTTATAACTCTTTGTAATTCTAGATTTCTCTCCAAAATGTTTGGCTAAGTTCACAATTCCAACAACATGTTTTTAGTGTCCCTGTTTTTCCACATCTCCTCCAACATTGGGCATTTTGCCCTTTTAACTAATCTGATAGATGTGAAATGATACCTCAGAGTTGTTTTGAATTTGCATTTCTCTAATTAATAATGATTCATAGCATTTGAGAAATACAGCTATTTCAGTTTTTTTTACTGTTGCTATTGTTCTTGAAGGGTAAGGACAGCTTTGGAAGGTATATCATTATCTCTATTTCCATCATTGTGATTAATGACTAACTTCCATGGTTGAGGACAAAAGGGTGAGTATAGAAGAATATCTGTCCTATTATCCAAAAAATACAAAATGGAAGGTAAAAGTCAATGACTATTCAATTCAATTAAACAAATATTTATTGAATTTCAACTTCTTTTAATGTTTAATGTTGAGGATATAAAGACAAATGAAAACCATTCTTTTATTCAAGTGTCTTAATTTTACTAACTGTACTAAAGATACTCAAATAAGCATAAGGAAATTTTAGATGGAGAACATATAAACTAATAGAGGAGAACATTGAATTATAAAACAAGCAGTACCTGAGCTGAACCTTGAAAGAAGACAAAGATTCTGATAATAGAGATGAAGGGCCTTTATTCCCAGCATGGATTTCTCATTTGGTCCCTCAATTTCCAAATAATTATGGCGGAATGTTCTATTTGTGGATTGCCTATAAGCACATTACTTCTTGTTATTTCTGCAAATTATTCATTTGGTTAGTATATAAGACTATTTAATCTCAACTTTTCCTGAAAGCACAGGAAGATAGAACACAGGGCCATTGATTTCCATCTAGAAGGGACTTTGGAGGCCATTGAATCCAACTCCTTCATTTTGAAGATGAGGAATCTAAAATGGAGAGGTTAAGTGATTTGCTGAGGGTCATAGAGTTATTAAGTGCCTCAGCCTGGACTTGAACCAAGGTTTTCCTGAATTCCAGCCCAGTATTCTATTCATTATATTACCTGGCTGCTTCAAAGACTAGTTCACCTGAGGGAACAGAAAGATAGTACTTGCTACCAATATGGCAAAATGGCACATCTCCTCCACTATTCTTCTGGAAGGAAGCAGATACAAACAGGGAAAAGAGATTTGGAATCTTTGGGCAAGTTATTGAGGACTAGGCCTAAAATAGGCTAGTCCAACAGATTTATGGTTTAAAACACAAAATGTCCTTACAGATAATAAAATTCAACTAAAACCAATTATACTAATTAGGCATTAAATAAACATACCTCAAAAGTTTGAAGGATATGAAATACCATTTCCTGCCCCCTAGCCACCAAATTTTGAACTTGGGAATGAATGTTTCAAGCAAACAGAGTTCAGGAATAACCTCTGACAACAATTTTCCTTATAGACAGTCTTTTATAGCTTAAGCATTATATAGCTGAAATGTCCTTCCTGTGCCAAAGAGTATTTGGTTTTAAAGAAACTTGAGAAAGCTTTTATGAAATAATTCAAAGTAAAGAGAGTAGAAAAAGAACAATTTATAGTCTAACAATAACACTGTGAAAATGAATAAGCTGAAAGACTTGTAAACTCTAAGCAACCATGATTCCAGACTATAGGTAAAGAATGGTACCCATATCCTGACAAAGAGATAATAGGTTAAATATATAGAATGAGACACATCTTGGACATGGCCAATGTAAATTTTTGTTTTGCTTGACTATATGTTACAATTCTTTTATTTTTATTTTTCTTATCTAATGAGGATAGGAGGTGGATATGAAAGGGGGAGAAAAATTCTAGTTAATTCTTTTAAAAAAGAAAAGACAGATCAGTTTACATGCTGTTACAAAGGAACTTCCTGGTGTATAAAATACTGGGTTGTAGCTTGGAAAAGAAAGAAGAAAGGAACAAGAGAAATAGGGATGAAAATGAAAGGAATGAAAAGAGGTTCTTGCCTGGCCAGCAGAGCTACAACATAACCTTAATCTCAGAAACACAAGATATGGCAGCCTGGTCACTTCACTCCAACAGTAGCTGGCTGTGTCCCACTCACTCTCTATATAAAAATAGCATATTTCTCAGCACAATAGTATTCTTATAAACTGGTTTATATACGATTGACTGCAGGACTGGTTATGCTGATAGGAGGGAGAACAAGAGTAGGAGTGGCATAAATAAACTGGATTTTTCTACTTGAAAAGTAGAAAACCTGGAAATGTGTGTGTGCACACGTGTGTTGACATATACATGTGTATGCACATGTGAGTGAGAGACAGTCAAAAGATAGACTATATAGTATTAACAGTAATGTAACACATCAAATTATTATGTTTGATTTTTAAACTTGGTCCCATAAACCATTCTCAGTATACCTCTTTGTTAGTTGTCCTAATGGAGAACAGTGTTTACTTGTCTCCTTTTGGGAATGCCAACCTTAAATTTAGGTCCTAGAATAGGTTATGTGCAATGATTTTATAGGTGATCATAAGGGCTGTTCTACCTCAAGTAGAACTTAATTAATGAAATCCCACTATTAGAGTTTTACTCTTTTTCCTTAAGGTTTTCACTTCCATGAAAATGTAAATCGTCTAGATGCCTGGGTAACAAATAATAATGATTTGCTTCTGAAGAGGTCAATGAGTTTTTGATACTTCCCTGGAAGAGGTTTTGATAGAGAAAGAATGGCAAGGGGTGCATAGAAAGTATGAGATATGAGAGCTTGAAATATGGAGCAAAGGGGTCCAATATAGAAAAAGAAAAGTCAGACTTCAGTGATTTCACAATTTCACCTCAGGCCAATGCTCTCTCCTCCTCACTTTTGGGAGAAATCAATTTGTGATAGAGAGAAAATACCCTCTTAAAAATTATGAAGGATGCCAAAGCTCACTGCTGATATCAGGCTCAAAATAGTAATGTATTTCTGATTAAAGCTTGAGCCAAATTGTCAAATAATTGGGGATTTTTTAGCATATTTCTTAAATTCATTTAAAAGGTAACCTTAGTAAACAAAGATAACATTGCCCACACTTTGAGTCATGTTCCCAAAACCAGGGAGATGGATTTGCTCTGAGCTCTTCCCACTCTTTTACTGAGATCCTCTTGTGACAGAGGGAACACATTTCTGAGCATCCTGGCCTATTTTAAGGGCACAGATTGCATCTATCAATGGCCCCTGTGAATGCTGAATGTACAGCTTTGGCCTCACCTCACTGCTATTGATTGCAGGGAATGAATTTCAGACTGTGTCTATATGCAGAGCCAGGTCTTGGCAAAACTGTGAGGTAGATACTGTCTTTGGACCTCAAATTTCCTCTTTTCCAACTTTCTGTAATGGCATCTCTTAAGTGGCAATGGGTACTACCACTCTTCTCATTCTCTAACACTTGAGAAAATCCCAAACCTTTGATAACCACAATGTACAGAATTAGCAAAAACAGGTATTTGTATTTCTTTGGGGGTGTATTTTAATACCGATATTTATTTGAAGAATGAAATATATTTCTACTTGTTAATATAATATGGGGCATGTAGTGACAGTACTTTTGTGGTATTCCCCAAATTTACTGCTACTAAGCTTTTTTGGTGTATAAATCTGACTCCAGGATTAGCCTTAGTTGAATGGATAAGAAAGGATGACTTGGATGTCCTCATTCTTCCTCTTTCTGCCCCTACAAAGCAAAAAGGACTTGAAACAAATGCCAATTTTGGTGAAATTCATAACTTACTAGACTTGTTTTCAGGTACATCTTGGTCCAAAGTCATTCTCTGATACATGCTAGCTTTGTGGCCAAGAGCAAGTTATATAGCCTCAGTTTCCTTAACTCTAAAATAAGAATAAAAATATTGATAATATTTACCTCACTAGATTGCTATAAGAAGATAATATATGGAAAGAACCTTGTAAAATAACCTATGTGTAAAATGTTATTGTTATTATTATTATTATTAAAATTATGGCAAAGCTCTTTTTATCTGGGGCATGAGAAACTTTCTTATATAGAAAGAGCACATAATTTTTACTTCATAATTTTAATGAAATGAAAATGATTTATTTCTCCTCTTAGAAACAATTTATAAATAGGCCAAATTAATTTTCCTTTCTGCTAATACCATCCAGCCCTTGTGAAATCTAATTGTGAGATGAGAAAGTTGCCCGCCCTCTTGGTTTTCATTGCTTCTAGGTCCAGACACCATACTTCCCTCATTTCCATTTTAGTTGCATTATACTTGAGCTACAGGTGAACTCATAAAGTGGCCCATAAAGAAGCCCTTCAAAGTTCCTGCGAGCTCTTTTCAGTTTCTAAAGAGTCCAGACGATGAAAAATCAGCAAAGAGTTCTGAGCCTTCAGGGGACAGCACTAATAGAACCAAGTGATCAACTACCTCAGTACCTTGGACAGCAGAGAAATTAGAGGTAGCATGGATACAGAATTCTGATAAGGAGCCTCACTGCTCTCCCTTTATTGAAACTCAGTTGGAGAAATGAGACCCCAAGAGAAATGGGAAGACTGAGGGGACATCTTGAGCAGTCTGCCTGGGGCAAAGGCAGCCTAGAGGAGTGAGTGCAGCATTATTTCTAGGATTCACTGAGGGGGATCTTGAACACATTAGTGATCATAGGTTGATAGGATTTAGAGTTGGAAGGGACCTTAGCTGTAATTTAAATCAACCCTTTAATTTTGAAAGAAAGTTAAATGAATCCCAGAGAGGCAAAGTACTTTGCTTAAGGTCACATAGCAAGTTAATGGCAGGGTCAGGATTGGAACTTCAGTCTCCTGACCTCTAATTCTATTCCTTTTCCAACTTGGCTATGTATCAAAGACAACAGCCTGTTTCACAATTTTGTTGCATAGAGGCTCTGGATATGTGACATTATCTCCTTTTCTACTTTCTGGTACATTTTTCACGGATTGCCAACACATGCCTTAACATCTCCAGGGAGGAACCTATTTAGGCAGGGTATCTGCCCCAATTTCCAGATGAAATGAACTCAAGTAGGTTCAGCACTCTGCAATTGTGTATAGAAAATCACTCAAAACTCTAAAATCCAAGAAAGTACCTCTGCAGAGATGAAGCGAAAAAGACTGAGAAGGGAATTAATTTGGTTC
Source organism: Monodelphis domestica (assembly GCF_027887165.1). Lineage (NCBI taxonomy): Eukaryota > Metazoa > Chordata > Mammalia > Didelphimorphia > Didelphidae > Monodelphis > Monodelphis domestica. Next base: position 179,231,701 of record NC_077233.1, on the reverse strand, counting down.
GTTTTCATTCTGAATATCTTAAAGGATCATAAATTTAGATTTGGAAGGGTCCTCAGAGATCATTGAGTCAAACCCTTTTGTTTTAAAGATGAGAAAACAGAATCTGAGAGGGATCAATTGACTAATTCAAGGTCACATAGAAATTAAGAGAGAGAGGTGGGATTTGGATTCATGTCCTTTGATTCTTATTTTAGTACTCTTTCTGTCCATCATTTTAATAATACTGGGCATCAAAAGAGGCAAAGGGTCCATAAGTCATCAGCTGTTGCCTGGAAAGATCATATATGTAAGTCATAGTTACACCTAAAAACTAGGACCTCAGATAATTGTCCTATCCCTAGGTGGTGGGGCAGGGATGGAAAGGAAGCATTCTTAAAGAGACTTGCTCAACTTCTAATCAGAAATTGAGTCAGCTGGAGAGCTGAATACTTCCTAGTTTCAACTGCCCCCATGTCTGTGTCATTTCAGCTAAGATGAGTTTTTAGCTGCAAATCTTTGGTATCTCATTTGGAGCTCAATTCCTTTGAAATTTCCCTTTGTAAAGTGACTCAGCAGGCCTGGAGAGCAAGGAGGAAACTGTCTCCTGTTCTCTCACAAGTTGTCTGGTGACATCCTTCTTTCCCCTGCAGGGATGGGCTCCCACTGGGGATGAAAGGGCACCTTTACTATGATTTGTCACCTTGAACATGTCAATGTTCCTTCATGTAGTTTCTTCATTTGTCACTAACGGAACTAGTAGTCACTGTAGTTAAAGTAGTTGCAAAATTTGGGTCCAGATGGAGAATCCTTGGTTTAGGTTATAGTATTCCCAGAAAGAAAGGGGTCAGTCCTCCTGTTCACTGTCTTAGGTATAGCTAGATACATAAAGTTACTTTCCAAAATGATAATGTTTACCTGGACTGGTACTTGTGATTTCATTGGCATAGGGAACTCTTGGCATGAAAACTCATTCTACCCAAACTGAGTGACACTCCAAATTTTGTCTCAGACAATTTCCGGGGGCAATTAGAGCTTAAATTATTTCACCAGGATCACATAGCCCCTATGCATTGAAAGCAGGACTTTAACTTATGTCTTTGGTGACTCTAGGGACAGCTTTCTAGCCACACCTACTTCCAAAGATTCTATGATGAAATATAGCCTGATTAGACCCCAAATTAAAGGCTTACTGCTGTCAGGCTAACTCCATTTCTAACACTTAGGGATGAGTCATGACTATGAAAGAGGGAAGAAAACAGATGTATTTTGGTTTGCTTCAGAATGCTAATAGCATAAAATCACAGATCATGACCTGGAATGTTCTACAGATGCTATTTATTTTAATCCCTTCATTTTAGAGATAAGGAAACTGTATACAGGGCAATTAAATTACTTGTTTAAGGTCACAAAGGCAATGAACATTAGAGGTAGGATTTGAACTTAGAACTTCTAAGTACTCTTTCCATTGTACCTTGCTGCTTCTTTCAGGAGTCTACTTAAAAGAAAAAAAGAAGTAAACCTGAGCTTAGCACCTAATTAGCAAGAATAATTAATTGAAACAAGAAGGTACCAGCTGGTGCATACAGACATACTTTCTTTCCTGATGATGGCATCCCAGGTGAGTTCTGTGGCCTATTCCAACCCACATAGTCTTGTTCCCTCTGGCTGATAGGTAACATGTAATTGGTTAACAGTGTCCTGGTATATCCCATCACAAAAATGACATTTTCCCTTCAATATTTGAGGGGCCATTTCTTTCAATGATTGCCCTGGACACATTTTGTACTATTTGTGCCATGGGAGATTGTTATGTATGATTCTTCCCAACACTGTTGGAAGGAAGAGACGATTTCTCCCTCTTTGAGATTTTTGGTCTTTTCCTTTTTCTTTTCTCCTCTGGTACCTGTCACTGACAATGTCCTTATGCTAAAAATGCATGCATTCTTTTACTCCAGTAGGAGGGAATCTCAAGTACAAACAGTATGTAGAATCAATATATTATGGGAACACAATGTCATGCTACTCAGTTCAGATTGACACAGCTTAAAATAGTATTTGATTTCATCTGGGACCTTCCTATTTCATTTCTTGCTTGCCTTATAAACTCTAGAACCTAGTTTTTTTAGTCACTTTTTTCTTGCTAACTTAACCTTGTTTGCTCTCAGACATCTAAGGTCAAGGTTATTTGTCATGATGGTGTGTGTATGGAGCATTGAACATAGCATCTAGATGAACTTGGTGAAAATTCTGTCTTGGATAATGGCTACATAACTTCACCTCTCTCAGCCTCAGTTTCTTTGTCTGTAAAATGGATATAATAGTTTTTGTAACAGAGGGTTTTAATGACACAATGGATTTAAATGCTTTGCAAGGCTCAAAACACTATATGAATATGAGTTTCTTTTTTATTATCTGGGCATATCTAATGGATAGAGCATTGGGATTGGAATCAAGAAAACTCATTTTAGTGAGTTTAAATTTGGTCACACACACTTTTCAGCTGTATAACCCTGGGCAAGCCACTTAACCCTGTTTATCTCAGAGAAGGAAATGGCAAATCAATCTGGTATCTTTGCTCCCCAAACCCAAAATGGAGTCACAAAGAATCAGATACAACCCAACAACAACAATAATTTTATTATCATTACTACTTATTATCATTTCTCTGGTGTCTTGCTAGGAATTTGGTGGATGCTAAACTGTTAAAGTCTACAATAATGAATCATTGTTTCTAATATTACATTGCACAATTTGCAATAGTCAAGAAGTCAAGACTTTGTGAGGACAATCAATCTTTTTTTTTTTGATGATAACAACATAGTCCTGACTCACCATTATAAAGCTCTCTATTTCAAAAAAGAAATCTATATGACTTAGCTGTTGACATTTTTCTGAACAAAAGTTGAGCTTGTGACCTTGTTGACCATGGCGACCTTTTTAATTCTACTCTTGGATATTAGTTGGTTCATGGATTCCATCCAGAGATTAACCATCATTTTATATGTGACTATTCAAATGACATATACCTATAATTAGCTTTTACTATTAATTGGGGAAGAGATGCCTGCTTATTTAAAAAAAAATGAATGTTTTAACCCATTTAGTATGTACTCAGATTATATCTATCAATAATCTTTCTTTTATGAGTATTGTTAATATTATTTTTCTGATCTTTTTAAAAAACTCTTACCTTCTGTTTTGCAATCAGTACTATGTTCTTTTTCCAAGGCAGAAGAGTGGTAAGGGCTAGGCAATGGGGGTTAAGTGACTTGCCCAGGGTCACATAGCTAGGAAGTGTCTGAGACCAGATCTGAACCCAGGACATCTCATCTGTGGGCCTGACTTTCAATCCACTGAGCTACCTAGCTGCCCCCATTTTCTCATCTTTTTTAATTGACTTAAGAAAGAAAATTTCCTACCATTATACTTTTATGGTTAATGGTTTTGGGACAATATGCATGTGAATAACAACTGTTCCTGCTAACAGAATAAAAGTATTGGGATGTAGGCTCATCTTCTCTTGTCTTTATACAGTTTTCTTTGAGACAACACAAGCAAAAGACTAGATTATGGGGATGATACGTACCTTATCCTATTCCCACATGACTCGGTTTTTTCACTGGTCTCTATATTTTAAAGCTTTTCATTCAATTAATTTGGAGATTATCAACACATAGTATGGTGATCTCTACTAACAGACTTTGCTCTTTTAATATTTGTGGATTAATTTTATGGCTAGGTAAAAATTCTGTTTTTGATAAAAGCTCACTTCTCTTTTTTTAATTGTAAGTTATTCATTTAGTCAATTTAGAACATTATTCCTTGTTTACAAAAATCATATTCTTTCCCTCCCTTCCCTCCCTCCAACCCTTCCTGTAGCTGACATGCAGTTCCACTGGGTATTACATGTGTCCTTGATCAAAACCTATTTCCATGTTGTTGGTGTTTGCATTAGGATGTTCATTTAGCATCTTCATCCACAATCATATCCCCTTAACCCATGTAATCAAGCAGTTGTTTTTCTTCTGTGTTTCTACTCCTACAGTTTTTCCTCTGAATGCGGATTCTCATAGATCCCTCCAAGTTATTCAGGATCACTGCATTGCCACTAATAGGGAAGTCCATTACATTCTATTGTACCACAGTATATCGATCTCTGTGTACAATGTTCTCCTGGTTCTGCTCCTTTTGCTCTGCATCACTTTCTGGAAGTTGTTCCAGTTTCCATGTAATTCCTCCATTTTATTATTCATTTGAGCACAATATTATTCCATCACCAACATATACAACAATTTGTTCATCCATTCCCCAATTGAAGGGCATTCCCTCATTTTCCAATTTTTTTGCCACCACAAAGAATGCAGCTATGAATATTCTTGTACAGGTTTTTTTTTCCTTATTAGCTCTTTGGGGTACAAACCCAGCAGTGTTATGCCTGGATCAAAGGTCAGACAGTATTTTAGTGCCCTTTGCGCACAGTTCTAAATTGCCCTCCAGAATGGTTGGGTCAATTCACAACTCCACCAGCAGTGCATTAATGTCCCAACTTTGCCACATCCCCTCCAGCATTCATTACTTCCTGTTGTTGGCATGTTAGCCAATCTGCTAGGTGTGAGGTGATACCTCAGAGTTGTTTTGATTTGCATCTATCTGATTATAAGAGATTTAGAATACTTTTCATGTGCTTATTAATAGTTTTGATTTCTTTAACTGAAAATTGCCTATTTGTGTCCCTTGCCCATTTATCAATTGGAGAATGGTTTGATTTTTTGTACAATTGATTTAGTTCTTTGAAAAAATTTGAGTAATTAGACCTTTTTCCAGAGGTTTTTGTTATGAAGATTGTTTCCCAATTTGTTGCTTCCCTTCTAATTTTGGTTGCATTGGTTTTGTTTGTATAATTTTTTTTTAATTTGATGTAATAAAAATTATTTATTTTGGACTTCCGGTCAAGATGGCAGCTTAGAGGCAGCAAAAGTTCAGACCTCTGAAAATCCTTCCTTACCAATCACAAACTGAATGCTCCTAGGGGACTGAAATTCAAACTTAATAACCGGACAGAGCGGGGAACCCTCCTCCTGGACTCGGATCAAAAGGTACGCCCTCCAAAAGCTGGAATTCTAGATCACTCGGGTCTAAGGGGAAGGCAGAAGAAAGGTCCCAGGACCCCTCCCCCCCAACCCAGAGAGCTGAGCCCACAGAAGCAGCGGGAACATCAGGGCCAGCAAAAGGGCCTCAGGGCAGGCTGTTCTGAAGGGCACACCTTGAAAGCAACCTGAGCCAGTCTTGGGGGCATCCAACACAGACAGCAGGGAAACAGAGAGAGATGGGGGGGCTCTGTCTGAGTCTCACTGGAGGTTTTTGCTTCTGGGCACATCCAGACCAACCCAGCTGAACCTAATCCCATAAGGAGCCCTCAGAGCTCAGGGAGGCCAGGACCCCACCCCACTTAGAGTGCAGGGTCTTCTGAAAGGACAGAAACCTCAGGGACTGCAAAGGGGTTGCTCCAAAGGGTGTACCTTAAAAGTAACTTGGGCCAGTCTTGGGGCATACAACACAGATGGCAGTGGAGGTTTTTGCTTTGGGGCACATCCAGACCAACCCAGCTGAACCTAATCCCATCAGGAGCCCTCAGAGCTCAGGGAGGCCAGGACCCTTTCCCCCTTAGAGTGCAGGGTTTTCTGAAAGGACAGAAACCTTGGGGCCTGCAAAGGCACTGAGGTACCTTGTGGACATTGTTGTGCCAGGCTCAGAACATGGAAGTAAGGCAGCGGAAAAGCAACTGGAGGGAACTGAGAGCAGTAACACCTGAAACACTGGCAGGCAGGGGAAAGCAGACCCTGGGCTTCCCTGGGAAGACAGTGCAGCTGCGGAGAATGGACAATTTGCCTGGGGCTAAAGCCTCTGACCATCAGACAGATACACAAAGCCAGTCTTCCTCACTCAGAGATGGCAAGCAGTACAGAAGTGCAAAAGCCTCCAAACACCAAGAAAAGCAAGAAGAAGGTGGTGACTTTGGACACATTTTATGGAGCAAAAATTCAAAATACAAAGGAAATAGAAGAGGAAACACAAACAAATGATCCAAAACCTTCCAAAGGAAATGGAAATTCTCCACAAACTCCTGAAGAATTTAAATTGGAAATTATCAAAAAGATGGAAGCCTTCTGGCAGGAAAAGTGGGAAACAATGCAAAAGGAACTCAGCAATATGACAGACCAAAATATGCAAATGCAGAAACAGCTCGAAGCCTAAAAAAACAGGTCAGACCAAACTGAAAAGGAAAACCAGTCTTTAAAGGTCAGAAGCAGGCAACTGGAAGACAAAAATCTTGCAAACAAGAAAGAATTAATAAAGCAAAGTCAAAAGACTAAAGAATTAGAAGACAACATAAAATATCTCACTGAGAAGGTGACAGACGAAGGAGAGACAACCTGAGAATCATTGGTCTGCCCGAAAAACCAGAGATGAACAGTAATCTTGATATCATAATACATGATATCATCAAAGAAAACTGGCCAGAGATTCTAGAAAAAGGGGACAAAATTTTTATTGAAAGAGTTCACAGAACACCCTCTACACTAAACCCCCAAAAGACAACTCCCAGGAATGTAATTGCCAAATTCCAAAGCTTCCAAGCAAAAGAAAAAATCTTACAAGAAGCCAGAAAAAAGACAATTTAAATATAAAGGAATACCAATCAGGGCCACAAAGGATCTAGCAATTTCCACTCTGAACGACCACAAGGCATGGGACATGATATTCAGAAAAGCAAGAGAGCTGGGTCTTCAACCAAAAATCAGCTATCCATCAAAACTGATCATATACTCCCAGGGGAAAGTATGGGCACTTAAAAAATACAAGATTTCCAAACGTTTGTAAAGAAAAGACCAGAGCTCTGTGGAAAGTTTGATATTCAAACACAAAGACCAAGAGAAACAGGAAAAGGTAAATATGAAGGAAAGGGAAAAGGAGAAAAATGTTATCTTTTTCTTTTATTCAAACTCTCTTCTATAAGGACTACATTTATATCAATTTATATATATTAAAATGTGGGGAAAATGTAATGTGTAACCCTCAAAAATTATATGCATCATTAGAGTAGTAAGAAGAATCACACATAGGAAAAGTTTGGGGCATCAAGAATATATGGAGAAAGGGGGGGATAGAAATAAAAAAGGAGGGGGAAATTGTTGATGGTACTAAGATATACTCCAAGAAGTAGGAAAAAACCTAAATAGAATAATCTTTCTCACACAAAAATACACATGGGAAGGGGAGGGGAAGAATTCTCCTATAAGATGGAGAGGAAGAGAGCTTTTACTTAAACCTTACTCTCAGTGAAATCAACTCTGAGAGGGAAGAGCATCCAGATCCATTGGGATCTTGAATTTTATCTTATCCAATGGTGTAAGGGAGAAGGGAAAAACCAAGGGGGTTAGGAGGGGAGGGAACAAAAAGAGGGAGGGAAGGAGAGGGGTGAGGCGGAGGAAACAAAAAGGGAGGGGCTAGAAAAGGAAACATATCAAGGGAGGGGACAAGGGATACTGATCTAAAGTAAATCACTGGTTTAAAGGGTTATAGCTAAAGAAGAAAGATCAGAATTAGGGGAGGATATCAAAATGCTAGGGAGTCCACAAGTGACAATCATAACTTTGAATGTGAATGGGATGAACTCACCCATAAAACGTAGACAAATAGAAGAATGGATTAAAATCCGAAACCCTAACATATGTTGTCTTCAAAAAACACACATGAGGTGGGTAGATACTCACAAGGTCAGAATTAAAGGATGGAGTAAGACCTTCTGGGCCTCAACTGATAGAAAGAAGGCAGGAGTTGTAATCATAATATCTGACAAAGCCAAAGCAAAAATAGACCTATTTAAAAGGGATAGGGAAGGTAAATATATTTTGTTAAAAGGGACTTAAGTTAATGAGGAAATATCACTAATCAACGTGTATGCACCACATAGTATAGTACCCAAATTTCTAATGGAGAAATTAGGAAAATTGATGGAAGAAATAGACATTAAAACCATATTAGTGGGAGACTTGAACCAACCATTATCAAATTTAGATAAATCAAATAAAAAATAAATAAGAAAGAGGTAAAAGAAGTGAATGAAATCTTGGAAAAAATTAGTTAATAGACATATGGAGAAAAATAAATAGGGACAAAAAGGAATACACCTTCTTCTCAGCACTACATGGCACATTCACAAAGATTGACCATATACTAGGTCACAGAAACATGGCATACAAATGCAGAAAAGCAGCAATAATAAATGCAGCCTTTTCAGATCATAAGGCAATAAAAATAATGATCAGTAAGGGTACATTTGCAGTAAGGGTACATTGCATCCATTTGCTCTCTGTTCATTGCCTGTATAGAAGCTATGGATTGTAATTCCTTTTTTCTTTTTTCTGTTGTTTGCTCATATTTACCCCTTCTTTACTTCCTGTAGTTGCCTGCACTTTTGCTCCTCTCATTTTGTGTTGGATCTCTGGTTTGGGGCTTTTTTGTCAGTCTTCACCCTTGGAGCTTAGTCAGCAAATCACTCAGAGCAGTCTGTGGGGCAAGGGTGTTGGATCTTGTGCTTCCCTGCCCTCTGAAGGCTTTGAAGGGATTAAACCCAGCTGAGTTGCAGAGCTGGATGTGCCCTGAGGCCAAAACCTCAGGAAGGGAGGGCAATATGGAGTGTCTCTGCTGCTGCAATTAGGCTGCCTGCTCTGGGATTCTTCTCCAAGTGCTTCCCAACTGCTTATGTTCAACACTCTGAGCCTGGAACAGTTTTGCCCACAAGGTACTCCCTCCATACCAGCACCCTTGCCCACTCAGAGGTTCCAGCTACCACTGGAGGCATGGAGTTCTAGGTGGGGGAGGGGCCTGGGACCTTCCTTCTTCCTTCCCCTTCAACCCAATTGTTCTCTAATTCAGGCTTTTGGGGTGCATACCTTTTAAGTTGAGTCCAGCAAGAGGATTCCTTGTCTCTCTCCTGTTGTTAGGTTTGCTTTTTAGTCCCTTAGGAACATTTAGTTTGTAATCAGTAAGGAAGGGTTTTCAGAGGTCTGAACTTTCGCTGCCTCTATGCTGTCATCTTGACTCTGCCTCCTGGGTAATAGCTCACTTCTAGTATATGTAAATCTTGAAATCTCTCAGACTTGTGAATGTTAAAAATTTCCCAATCAGGGAATTCCTAATTGGAACAAATTCCCTACTGAGAAACATTCCCCATTTTGATGTGAGAACTCGCCAGGATCAGAAATGGGAGGACCTCTACTCCAACCATACTTAAGACTGCTTTAGGGGAAAAAAACTCCTTGCTAAACAATGAAAGTACTTGGATCCATGCTTATGGTGGGGCAAGGAGTTTTTTGAGCCAGGCCTATTTTTAGAATTGATACAATGAGATGCTAGGTACCTAAAAGGGTCGGGCAGGTTTTGTCTTAATGAGATTAGTTGACTCAGCTGTGTTTTCACTGGTTCGGACTTACGGAGGAGATTTGTCGACTTAGCAGGAATTCAGATGGGCAGTCCTTTGGAAAGCGTCTACAGTGATTGGTAGATGTAGGGACTTAGGGGAGGTGACATGGGAGAAAAACCCCTATATAAGAAAAAGCAGAATATCTTGAGGAGGATATATATCCTTTTGGAGAAATCCTTTTGGAGGATCTCTGATGAGGACCGCTTGGGAAGAATCTCTTGAGAGAGGCCTTTTGGAACAATCTCTGGCTGGAAGGCTTTCTGGTGAAGTCAGCTGAGATGGAGCTGGACTGATGTCACTAGAATTCTTGTTTAGTCAAACTTTGTGGTGAGTGTTAAAAAACTGACTGATTTCTCTCTTAAGACTCAGGTCTAGGCCATATTGGCTTGAGGCCCTTCATACTTATTCCTTTCTTACTCTCTCTCTCTTTCTTTGATTACTCATTGTATTGTTAATTAAAATCTCTATAAAACCCAATTGACTTGGGTATTTGAATAATTGGGAATATTTCCCTGGCGACCACCTTATATTGGATTTAAAAACCAAGACACTGTAGTGAAACATATTTCTGCAGTCAAATTCACTCACCCTCTCTTATATCTATCACAATTTATATCTTCCACCATTTTAACTCACTACAGTTTAAGACCTCAACCATTTTAAATCTCACATATACTATATGCATTGATTTCTCAAGGATATTTTGGGATCTATATTTGTGTATTCATGATATGAGGACTTAATACTTGCAAGCAAAAAAAGACTACAGCAAGTTATCACAAGGATTATTCACTATGACCACATGGGATTTATGCCAGGAATGCAAGGATGGTTTAATATTAGGAAAACCATCCACATAACTGACCATATGAACAACCAAATCAACATAAATCACATGATTATCTCAATAGATGCAGAAAAATCTTTGGCAAAATACAGCACTCATTCCTGTTGAAAACATTAGAAAGAATAGAAATAGAAGGATCTTTCCTAAAAATAACAAAAAGCATATATTTAAAACCATCAGCAAGCATCATCTGCAATGGGGATAAATTAGAAGCCTTCACAATAAGATCAGGAGTGAAGCAGGGATGTCCATTATCACCCCTATTATTTGATATTGTACTAGAAACACTAGCAGTAGCAATTAGAGAAGAAAAAGAAATTGAAGGTATTAAAGTAGGCAATGAGGAAACTAAACTCTCACTCTTTGCAGATGATATGATGGTCTACTTAAAGAATCCTAGAGAATCAAGTAAAAAGCTAGTGGAAATTATTAACAACTTTAGCAAAGTTTTAGGGTATAAAATGAGTGATAGTACATTTTTGATGTATAATTCAAACTACCAGTTATGTTAGGACAGATGGTCTTATATATAAAAACTGTTAAAAAGAGTAATGTGTAATAAGCCTGAAAAGGTAGACTGTTGCCCTACTGTAGAGAAGTTTATATTTTATTCTAGAGACAAAAGGGAGCTACTGGAGTTTCTTGAACAGAAGATGACACCATCAATGACCACTATTCATTGATATCAATTCAATAACTATGTGGAAAATGGATTGGAGAGGACAAAAATAAGATGTGGAGATCAATTAAGGAGCTAGATCAAAATATCCTTTCTCTCTGAGCCTAGTACCTTATTACCAAATTATGAGAAGTTAAAATTATGCCTCTGGGCTCTGTCGAAGGAATTTTCCTAAACTCTTCTCTTCTCCCTCCAGTTTTCCAAGTATCTATCTCTCTTCAACTGTCATTTTTCTCTAATTTGCTTAGTTTTACCCTGTTGAATTTCTTTCATGCCCTCAATTTTTTTTCATGACTACAGCTATATGAGGGTGGGGATGGTGGTGGGTGGTATGGGAGGGTACCAAAGACAAACTTGGACAATTTCACAGTGTTTTCCAGGACAACTGACTGGTTCAGGGCAAGAAGTGGTACACAGTGAATTAAAACATGCTGATCCTTGTCCTTGGGGAGCTGACATTCTTATAGAATTAATCTTTTCACTTAGCCAGAGTCTTACCTAGAAGAGTTAAAGGTAGATCGCATGATAGGGAGCATTTTAGAGTGTAAATTCAATGGACACAGATTAAAACCCTTCCTTTTATGCTTCTTCCCCATATATGACCTTGGGTAAATCACTAACTTTCCCTGAGTCTCAGTTTTCTCATCTATAAAAATGAAGGATTTGGATTAGATCCCATTTAACTCTTAATTCTCTGTTGGTAACACCATTGAATGAGGAATTGGATTCATTGAGGATCTGAGCCAGTGACTTTCAGCAGGAATGGTCCTTTCATTCTTGTATAATAGATGTTTATACTTTCTTTCCAGGTTACCAGGAGCTCAACATCAGACAGGTCAAAGTTGCAGGGGTTAAGTTGAGTGTGAAACAGCAATTCAAATTGGACTACCTCACTCTCCCTTAATCCTTTTGACTCACCTTCTTATTGACTCTACTCTCATTTGAATACTTTTGTTTTCCTCATTGAAGCACCAAATCATACCTGTCATCTAAAGAGAAATTAGTAGGTGGAAAGTGGGCTCTGACTGGGCCTGAAATAAATCCAGTTCCCACTAAAATATTAAAAGTGTCTGTCTTCAAATCTCGCTTTAACTTGTAACCTTTATTAATAGCAATTTTCTCATCATATGCAGATATCCAAAGTCCTTCCAAAATGTTTTTCTGACTTTTTCATCCTCCCTGTTGGATCTATTAAAACAAGATAAATAGGCTATTCTCAATCACTCCCTAGGACATTCCCAGGATCTATGGAGTTAGACCATGTGTCCTCCACAGAATTGCTCAACTGTAAAACTATCAGAAAATCCTCCTCCTTCACTCTCCCCCTTATCCAAAGAGAGAATTCAAGAGCATTGATGCTGATCTGATTGAAGTTATGGGATGACTGGCACATCCTATATTTATACTAAGAGCATTGACCCCTTGGTTCCAATATCTATTTTTCTTATCAACCAAATAATGGATTGCTAATTGGATGGGATATACTTTTCAAGTAGATCCTGTTGGGATCTTGGAATCCAAGTATCTCAAATCCCTACCTAGAATCCAGAGGATCTGAGTTCTATTACTATGCCTTCCTTCCTGGGAAAACACAGAAATTTAGTTTCCTCCCATCAAAACAAACAAACAAACAGACAGACAACCCTACTTCCATTTTCTTCCTCCAAAGAGTACCCAGGAGCACACCAGAATTTTACAGAGCTGTAAAGGTACCTTAGTGATCATCTGGTACAATCTTCTCAATTCACAAGTAAGGAAACTGAGACATATAGGGTTCATGGTTAGACAGTGGTAGAGCTGGGACTAGAATTTGGATTTTCTGATTCTCATTCCAGTACTTTTTCCACTAACCCTCACATCATTCCTTGTTGCCATCTGTAGAGACTTGACATTTTCTAAATTTTGGAAGAGAACCAGAAAATTAGGCCAATAATTTCTCTGCATTCCTTTGGGAAATGAAGTCTTTTTGTGATGTATATTAGCCAATCAACAGTCAACTGTGCATTTATTAAGCACTTATTGAGTGCTAGGTATTGTGCTAGGCAGTGGAAATTCAAATGCAAATTCAGAGAAAGAAGTCTCAGAACTCAAGGTGCTTATTTTGTAATTGAGAAAGACAATATAAAAAGAAGAAGCTGAAAAGGTAGAGGAGTCATATTAGGGTGCATAAAGAGTGTGGCCTGGAGTGGAAGGAAACAAGGCTGGCCTAGGAGCTCTCTTTAAATGGAGATGCTGGAAAGGGTGAGAAACCTCAAACAGGAAGCAAACTTTCATTGTGTGAATTCCAGTGCTTGAGAGTGGCTTCAGGATAAACTAGTGGGGCATAGTAGAAGTGGTCCAGAATACAGCCTAGTGAAAAGTAGATATAAGTCTCTATAGAGGGTATACTAATGCTAGTTTTGGGTTTGTTTGCAATAAGGAAGATTTGTCAGAAACTTCAAGACAGAAAATCAAAGACAGGCAGGGCTGTGATCTCATGTGTATATATGGTTTCCCTGAATATAATACAAGTTCCTTGAGGACAGGAAGTGAAGATTTTTGTCTTTGAATTCCCAGTATCTAGCATAGTGCCTGGCATGTTTTTGTTGTTCAGTTGTTTTAGTCATGTCTGACTCTTTGTGACCCAAGAACTTTGATATTGATTGTAAAACATGAGAGATACTAGCAGAGGACTGTAAAGCATGATGTGCCCACATCAAAGAAGGGGTTGTGCTGTATGAGCAAATCAGAATTGCAGTACCTCAAAAGAAATGTGAGATCTTCAAATTTACAGACATCCCCATTCCAAATATGCATATGAGCTATTTGTGCCTATTATGGTAGAGCCTTTTGAGCTCATATTGATCTGGTCAACCACATTTGGACACAATGTACATTGATGCTAACATGGTGATGTCATTTTAATTCCCTTCAAGTACCAAGGGCAACAACCAACCAGTTTTGGCAAAGATACTGGAGTGGAGACTTCCAGGCTAAGATGGCTGCAGTGCAAAAGGAACATCACAACTCTTCCTCATACCAATCACAACAAAGCATGTCAAAAGGACAAAAATCAAAATCATACAAGTAAAGGGGCTCTACTGTAGGGTGCAGTCTTGAAGGTAGGAAGGGTTTGGGTATTTCCATGCTATAAGAGGTAAAATTACACCTACCAAAGTGTGAGCTAACCACCATCTCCCTCCCCCCCCACACACCACCTACCTTGCCAGAGTTAGCAGAGCAAAGGCCTGGACAATTTCTAAATTCTTGGGTACTGAGGGCATCACAGTTTTATCCCTGAGGGCAGTGCAAAGCTTTGGCATTGAGACTTGGGACCCCTGGCACATGGGAGTGGAGATAGCTCAGAGACAGGCTGCCCACAGCAGAGGCTTCAGAGACTAAAACAATAACCTCAGGGAAAAATCATTCTGTAGCTTGTTATGCTGAGAACTGCCTGCCCTCTTCACTCATACTTCTGGCTGAGAAGACACAGCAATGGCCATGAACACCCAATAACTCCAATCCACAAATACCAAAAAAAGTAAGATACAACAGAGAAAGCCTCTGCCATTGGATAATTTCTAGGAGGAGAAAAGAGGGAGAGTACATAGATGATAGCAAAGATTGATGAACAAGCAAACACATCCAAACTTTCAAAAAAATGGAAATTGGTCACAAGTTCTCAAGTAAGTGAAATTGGAGGTCAAGAACCAAGTAAGAAAGATGGAAGAACAATGGGAAGAAAAGTGGGAGAAAGAGATACAAGTAATTCAAAAGGAAAATAACAGTTTAAAGGACAGAATCTCACATTTGGAAAAAGAGATATAGAAATCACATGAAATAATAAGCAAATTGGAGACCAGAATTGACCTTCTGGAAACCATGAAAAGCAGGTTAGACCAAATCGCAAAAGAAAATCAAAAGATTATATCTAAAAACCAGTCTTTAAAAACTAAAACTGGGCAAGTAGAAGCTAATCATTTCACAAGACAGCAATAATTAATAAAGCAAAGTCAAAAGAATGACAAAATAGAAAGAAACATGAAATAGCTCACTGAAAAGATGACAGACCTGGAAAACAGGTCCAGGAGAGAAAATTTGGGAATCATAGGTCTACTTGAAAAACCAGAAGCATTGACATCATATTACAAGAAATTATCCAAGAAAATTGCCTTGCTATTTTTGAACAAGAGGTCAAAATAAACATTGAAAGAGTCCATTGTCACCTTCTATATTAAATCCTCAAAAGACAACCCCCATAAATGTAATTGCCAAATTCAAGAGTTTCCAAGCTAAGGAGAAAATATTGCAAGAAGCCAGAAAGAGACAATTCAGATATCAAGGAACCCCAGACAGGATTACACAGGATCAAGCAGCTTCCATGCTAAATGACTGCAAGGCTTGCAATATGATATTCAGAAAGAAAAGAGAATTGGGTCTACAACCAAGGATTACCTACCCATCAAAACTGACTATATATTTCCAGGGAAAATTATGGAAATTTAACAGAATAGAAGATTTCCAAGTATTTATAAAGAAAAGAACAGAACTAAATGGAAAACTTGATGTTCATATATGAAATTCAAGAGAAGCATAAAAGGTAAATAAGAAAAAGAGGGAAAATTGCTTTTAAGGGCTTCACAAAGGTCAAATTATTTATATTCCCATATGGAAAAATGATATTTGTAACTATCAAAAACTGTTTTCACTATCATAGTAGTTAGAAGAATTATTCATAGGTAGAGGTTGGGATACTAAGTGGTTTAAGATGATATGTAAAAAATATGGGGGGATAGAAGATGGCACCAAGAGAAACTTGAAGGAAGAAGAAAACTAGGATAGATTATGTCACATAAAGAGGCACGTGGGAGGGGGAAGGAAAGAATACTATTATAAGAAGGAGAGTAAGAGAGTGCTAATAGGTAATACTTAAACCTTACTCTCAGTGGAATCAATTCTGATAGGGAAGAGTATCTAGATCCATTGGGATATAGAATTCTATCTTACCCTACAGGGAAGTTGAGAGGGAAAAACCAAATAAAGGAGTGGGGTGGGGAGTACTAAAAGGGAGATAAAGGGGGGGGGGAGAATTTAATAGACCCTAAAGAAAAATAAGAAGGGAGAGGTGGGGAGGGAAGTAAAATAAAGGTGGGTATTAGGGGGACTGATTAAAAGCAAAACACTGGTGTAGAATGAAATAGTAAAAGAAGAAAGGGCATAACTAGGAGAAGAAATCAAAATGATGGGAAATACACAGGTAGCAATCATAACTCTGAATGTGAATGGGATGAACTCACCCATAAAACAGAAGCAAATAGCAGAGTGGATTAGAAACCAAAATCCTACCATATGTTGTCTACAAGAAACACACATGAGGCAGGTAGACACACATGGGGTAAAGGTAAAAGGCTGGAGCGAAATCTATTGGGCATCAACTGAGGGAAAATAAAAGGCAGGAGTCACAATCATGATATCTGTCAAATCCAAAGTAAAAATAGATCTGATTTAAAGAAATAGGGTAGGTAATTACATTCTGATAAAAGGCAGTATAGACAATGAGGAGATACCAGTTCTCAACATGTATGCACCAAATGGTATAGCATCCAGATTTTGAAAGGAGAAATTATTGGAGCCTAAGGAGGAAATAGATAGAAAATAGATAGTAAATAGATAATAAAACTATGCTAGTGGGAGACCTGAAACTTCCTCTACCAGATCTAGATAAATCAAACCAAAAAATAAATAAGAAAGAGGTAGGAGATAGGAATGAAATCTTAGAAAAATTAGAGTTAATAGATATATGGAAAAATATATAGGGACAAAAAGGAATGTGCCTTCTTTTCAGTAGCACATGGTACATTCACAAAGACTGATCACATACTAGGGTATAAAAACATAATAAAAATGACAATCCTACCAAAATTAATTTACTTATTCAGTGCCATATTATCAAACTACCAACAAACTTTTACTGAGTTAGAAAAAAACATAACAAAGTTCATTTGTGTAATGTGTGAAGGAGAGATGGGGAAAAAGTCTGCAGCAAAGATTGGAAAAGCAAGGACTCCATATCCTGTCAATCAAGATGGACCATTGAAAAAGGAGGACACAAACTGAAAAACTGAGTCTCTTTGCCTTGGAACAGAAAAGAGGAAGGACAAAAGTCCTGCTCTCTGGTTTCTCTCTGTGAATTTCTACAGTGAACTTGAATCTTCAAGACCTGTTGACCATTCTCCCATATCTGAACTATATTCCACAATCCTACAACTTAGGAATTGGTTTGTATTAGGGAAACCCCAAACCCTCTTTCCATTCAACTTATTTTCCTTTCCCCTTATTTTAAACACCTTACTTAATCTTAGAGTAGAGAAAGACTGATTTATCTAATATACAAAAAGACTCACTGAGCTGATTTCAGTGAGACCAACAGAAGAATCAACTAGGTAGGGGAAGAGAAGATGGAGGAGGGGCAAGGAAGGAGGAAAAGGGAGGGGAAGGGAGGAGGGAGGAGACTTGCAGATCTGATCTTAAAATCATCATCTCTCATTTAAATAATCCCCTAATACAATTTGGAACCCTGAACAGACTGTACTCACATCTTTTACAGAGGAAGCCAAAAAAAGAATAGGCAAGATGTTTAAACAAATAATATGTGGGATGATAGTGTTGGCAATAATTGCAGGATATTAGATATATAATATCTTGTATAGTACCATGACAACTATAATTTTAGAATCCATGGGGTATATACCACTTACATATTAAACATGCCATTTCAGAAAGACACTATCTTATGGCAAGTACTAACACAGGTTTACATTGTTACAATGGCTGCAATACAAACGCTTACCTACCTGAAGAACATTTTGGCCTCTGCTTATGCAGATTGTTCAGGGACATTACACCACCACTAATGGAAAAGTCCATTATGTTTGATTACACCACAGTGTATTAGTCTCTGTGTACAATGTTCCCCTGGTTCTGCTCCTCTCGCTCTGCATCACTTCCTGGAGGTTGTTCCAGTCTCCATGGAATTCCTCTACTTTATTATTCCTTTGAGCACAATAGTATTCCATCACCAACATATGCCACAATTTGTTCAGCCATTCACCAATTGATGGGCATCCCCTCATTTTCCAATTTTTGGCCACCACAAAGAGTGCAGCTATGAATATTCTTGTACAAGTCTTTTTCCTTATTATCTCTTTGGGGTACAAACCCAGCAGTGCTATAGCTGGATCAAAGGGCAGACAGTCTTTTATCACCCTTTGGGCATAGTTCCAAATTGCCCTCCAGAATGGCTGGATCAATTCACAACTCCACCAGCAATGAATTAATGTCCCTACTTTGCCACATCCTCTCCAGCATTCACTGCTTTCCTCTGCTGTCATGTTAGCCAATCTGCTAGGTGTGAGGTAATACCTCAGAGTTGTTTTGATTTGCATCTCTCTGATTATAAGAGATTTAGGACACTTCTTCATGTGCTTATTAATAGTTTTGATTTCTTTATCTGAAAACTGCCTATCCATATCCCTTGCCCATTTATCAATTGGAGAATGGCTTGGTTTTGTGTACAATTGATTTAGCTCTTTATAAATTTGGGTAATTAAACCTTTGTCAGAGGTTTCTATGAAGATTTTTTTCCCAATTTGTTGTTTCCCTTCTGATTTTAGTTACATTGGTTTTGTTTGTACAAAAGCCTTTTAATTTGATGTAGTCGAAATTATTTTTAAATTTATTTTATATTTTGTGATTCTTTCTATGTCTTGCTTGGTTTTAAAGTCTGTCCCCTCCCAAAGGTCTGACATGTATACTATTCTGTGTTTACCCAATTTACTTATGGTTTCCTTCTTTATGTTTAAGTCATTCACCAATTTTGAATTTATCTTGGTGTAGGGTGTGAAGTGTTGATCAATTCCTAATCTCTCCCACACTGTCTTCCAATTTTCCAGCAGTTTTTATCGAATAGTGGATTTTTGTCCCCAAAGCTGGGATCTTTGGGTTTATCGTATACTGTCTTGCTGAGGTTGCTTGCCCCCAGTCTGTTCCACTGATCCTCCTTTCTTTCTCTTAGCCAGTACCAAATTGTTTTGATGACTGCTGCTTTGTAATATAGTTTGAGGTCTGGGACTACAAGGCCCCCCTCATTTGTGGTTTTTTTTTTTCATTATTTCTCTGGATATCCTTGATCCTTTGTTATGCCAAATGAACTTTGTTATGGTTTTTTCTAAATCAGTGAAGAAGTATTTTGGTAGTTCAATGGGTATGGCACTAAATAGATAAATAAGTTTGGGTAGGATGGTCATTTTTATTATATTGGCTCATCCTATCCATGAGCAGTTAATGTTTTTCCAATTGCTCAAGTCTAGTTTTAGTTGTGTGGAAAGTGTTTTGTAGTTGTGTTCATATAGTTCCTGTGTTTGTCATGGGAGATAGATTCCTAGGTATTTTATTTTGTCTAAGGTGATTTTGAATGAGATTTCTCTTTCTAGTTTTTGCTCCTGAGCTGTGTTGGAGATACATAGAAATGCTGATGACTTATGTGGGTTTATTTTGTATCCTACAACTTTGCTAAAGTTGTTGATTATTTCAATTAGCTTTTTGGTTGAATCTCTTGGATTCTTTAAGTAGACCATCATGTCATCTGCAAAGAGCGATAGATTAGTCTGCTCCTTGCCTATTTTGATGCCTTCAATTTCTTTTTCTTCTCTAATTGCTACTGCTAGTGTTTCTAGTACAATGTCAAATAGTAGAGGTGATAATGGGCATCCTTGTTTCACTCCTGATCTTATTGGGAATGCATCTAGTTTATCCCCATTGGAGATGATATTAGCTGATGGTTTTAGATATATACTGTTTATTATTTTTAGGAATGACCCTTCTATTCCTATGCTTTCTAGTGTTTTTAATAGGAATGGGTATTGTATTTTATCAAAGGCTTTTTCTGCATCTATTGAGATAATTATGTGGTTCTTGTTGGTTTGCTTGTTGATGTGGTCAATTATGTGGATGTTTTTTCTAATATTGAACCAGCCCTGCATCCCTGGTATAAATCCTACTTGATCATGGTGGATGACCCTTCTGATCACTTGCTGGAGTCTTTTTGCTAGTATCCTATTTAAGATTTTTGCATCTATATTCATTAGGGAGATTGGTCTATAGTTTTCTTTCTCTGTTTTTGACCTGCCTGGTTTTGGAATCAGTACCATGTTTGTGTCATAAAAGGAGTTTGGTAGAACTCCCTCTTTGCTTATTATGTCAAATAGTTTGTATAGTATTGGGATTAACTGTTCTCTGAATGTTTGATGGAATTCACTTGTGAATCCATCGGGCCCTGGGGATTTTTTCTTAGGGAGTTCTTTGATGGCCTGTTGGATTTCATTTTCTGATATGGGATTATTTAAGAATTCTATTTCTTCTTCTGTTAGTCTAGGCAGTTTGTATTTTTGTATATATTCATCCATATCAATTAAATTGTTGTATTTATTGCCATATAATTGGGCAAAGTAATTTTTAATGATTGCCTTAATTTCCTCTTCATCAGAGGTGATGTCCCCCTTTTCATCTTTGATGCTGTTAATTTGCTTTTCTTCTTTCCTTTTTTTAATTAGATTGACCAGTACTTTGTCTATTTTGTTTGTTTTTCCAAAGTACCAGTTTCTTGTCATATTTATTAAATCAATAGTTCTATCACTTTTGATTTTATTAATTTCTCCCTTAATTTTTAGGATTTCTAGTTTGGTTTTCTGCTGGTGGTTTTAAATTTGATTGCTTTTGAGTTTTTTTATTTGCATTTCCAATTGATTGATCTCTCCTCTCCCTAGTTTGTTAATATATGCACTCAAGGATATGAATTTACCTCTGATTACTGCTTTGGCTGCATCCCAAAAGGTTTGAAAGGATGTCTCGCCATTGCCATTTTCCTCGGTGAAATTATTAATTGTTTCTATGATTTCTTCTCTAACTAAACGATTTTGGAGTATCATATTGTTTAATTTCCAATTAGTTTTTGATTTGGTTTTCCACATACCATTACTGATTGTTATTTTTATTGCCTTGTGATCTGAAAAGGCTGCATTTATTATTTCTGCTTTTCTGCATTTGTATGCCATGTTTCTGTGACCTAGTGTATGGTCAATCTTTGTGAATGTGCCATGTGGTGCTGAGAAGGTGTATTCCTTTTTGTCCCTATTTTTCTCTATATGTCTATTAATTCTAATTTTTCTAAGATTTCATTCACTTCTTTTACCTCTTTCTTATTTATTTTTTGATTTGATTTATCTAAATTTGATAATGGTTGGTTCAAGTCTCCCAATAATATGGTTTTACTGTCTATTTCTTCCTTCAATTCGCCTAGTTTCTCCATTAGAAATTTGGGTACTATATTATTTGGTGCATATATGTTGATTAGTGATATTTCCTCATTATCTAAAGTCCCTTTTAACAGAATATAATTACCTTCCCTATCCCTTTTAATCAGGTCTATTTTTGCTTTGGCTTTATCAGATATCATGATTGCAACTCCTGCCTTCTTTCTGTCAGTTGAGGCCCAGAAGGTCTTACTCCATCCTTTAATTCTGACCTTTTGGGTGTCTACTCACCTCATGTGTGTTTCTTGGAGACAATATATGGTAGGGTTTTGGATTCTAATCCATTCTGCTATTCATCTACATTTTATGGGTGAGTCCATCCCATTCACATTCAAAGTTATGATTGTCAATTGTGGACTCCCTGGCATTTTGATATCTTTCCCTAATTCTAACCTTTCTTCTTCAGCTCTCACTTTTTAATCCAGTGATTTATTTTAAATCAGTCCCCCTTGTCCCCTCCCTTGATATATATCCCTTTCTAGCCCCTCCCTTTTTGTTTCCTCTCCCACCCCCCTCTTCTTCTCTCCCTTTTTTATGTTCCCTCCCCCCCTTCCTCCCTTGGTTTTCCCTTCTCCCTACCCTTGTTGGGTAAGATAGAATTCAAGATCCCAATGGATCTGGATGTTCTTCCCTCTCAGAACTGATTTCCCTGAGAGTAAGGTTTAAGTAAAAACTCTCTTCCTCTCCTTCTTATAGGAGTTTTCTTCCCCTCCCCTTCCCATGTGAATCTTTGTGTGAGAAAGATTATTCTATTTGATCTTTCTTTTCCCCCTATTTACATATTACATTTTCCCCACATATTAATATACATAGATTGATATAAATATAGTCCTTATAGAAGAGAGTTTGAATAAAAGAAAAAGATAACATTTTTCTCCTTTTCCCTTTCCTTCATATTTACCTTTTCAGGTATTCCATGCTCTTTGTTTTTTGATATCGAACTTTCCACAGAGCTCTGGTCTTTTCTTTGCAAAAACTTGAAAATCTTCTATTTTGTTGAATGCCCATAGTTTCCCTTGGAAGTATATAGTCAGTTTTGATGGGTAGCTGATTCTTGGTTGAAGTCCCAGATCTCTTGCCTTTCTGAAAATCATGTTCTTATGGTCATTCAGAGTGGAACTTTCAAGGTCTTGTGTGACCCTGATTGGCATTCCTTTATATCTAAATTGTCTTTTTTTTGGCTTCTTGTAAGATTTTTTCTTTTGCTTGAATGCTTTGGAATTTGGCCATTACATTCCTGGGAGTTGTCTTTTGGGGGTTTAGTGTAGAGGGTGTTCTGTGTACTCTTTCAGTGCCTGTATTGCCCCCTTGTTCTAGAATCTCTGGTCAATTTTCTTTGATTATATCTTGTATCACCATGTCGAGTTTGCTGTTTATTTCTGGCTTTTCTGGTAGTCCAATTATTCTTAAATTGTCTCTTCTCCCTCTATTTTCCAAGTCTATGACCTTGTTGGTGAGATATTTTATGTTCTCTTCTAATTTCTTGGTCTTTTGGCTTTGCTTTATTAATTCTTGCTCTTTTATATGCATGTTGTCTTCCAGTCGGCTGATTCTGACCTTTAAAGCCTGGTTTTCCTTTTCAGTTTGGTCAAACTGGTTTTGTAGATGCGTGAATTTCTTTTGCATTATTTCCCACTCTTCCTTCCAGAAGGCTTCCATCTTTTTGATCATTTCCGATTCAAATTCTTCATGGGTTTGTGGAGAATTTCCATTTCCTTTGGAAGGTTTCAGAGCATTTGCTTGTGTTTCCTCTTCTAGCTCCTCTGTATTTTGTATTTTTGCTCCATAAAGTGTCCAAAGTCGCCCCCTTCTTCTTGTTTTTCTTGGAGTTTTGGGGCTTTTCTGTGCTGTTCACCATCTCTATCTGAATGGGGAGGTCTAGCTTTTCTTATCTCTGTCCGGTGTTTAGAGACTTTAGCCCTAGGTGAATTGTCTGTTCATGGGCATTACTGCTCTCAGTTCCCTCCCGATGCTTCTTCGTTGCCTTACTTCCACTCTCTGAGCCTGGCTTGGCACTGTCCACGAGGTATCTCAGAGCCTTTGTGGGCCAGAAGGGCCTGCACTCTGAGGAGGGGGGGAGCATGGCTTCCCGGAGTTCCGAGGGCTCCTGATAGGATTAACTTCAGCTGGGTTGGACTGAGTGTGTCTTAACGCAGGGACCTTCCCTGGGACTCGGACGGAAGGATCCAGCCAGGGGGCTATAGGCTCCCCTCTGTCTCTCTCTGTTTTCCTGCTGTCTGGGTGCCCCCACAACTGGCTTGTTTTCAGGATGCGGCCTTCAGAATAGCCATCCCTGAGGTCTTTTTGCTGGATCTTAGGTTCCCGCTGCTGCCTTGGACTCAGTGCTCTCAGTTGGGGGGATGGGTCCTGGGACCTTCCTTATACCTACCCCTTAGATCCGAGTGATCTCGGGTTCTGGCTTTTGGGGGGGCCATACCTTTTGAACCAGGTCCAGGAGGAGGGTTCCCAGGATCTATCCTGTTGTTTGCTTTGAATTTTGGTGTCCTAGGAGCATACAGTTTGAGATCTGTTAGGAAAGGTTTCTGGAGATCTGAACTTTAGCTCTCTCTAAGCCATCATCTTGACCGGAATTGTCCAAGAATTGGATTCTATAAAGAAAAGATTCCCAAAGTTTATATCTGAGTTCCAAAAGATCAAGAATATCAAGGGAAATAGTAAAAAAAAATGTGAAGGATGGGGACCTATAAGTACTAGGTCTTAAACATACTATAAAGATGTACTTTAACATACTACACTTAAAAATACTATAACGACCTAGAAGTACTAGGTCTTAAACATACTATAAAGCAGTTGTCATTACAACAATATTGTACTGGTTAAGAGACAGAAGGAAGGATCAGTGGAATAGGCTTGGGGTAAATGACCTCAGTAAGACAGTGTATGATAAACCCAAAGATCCCAGGTTTGAGGACAAAACCCAGTATTTGACAAAAACTGCTGGGAAAATTTAAAAACAGTATGGGAGAGGTTAGGTTTAGATCAACATCTCACACCCTACACCAAGATAAACTCAGAATGGGTGAATGATTTAAATATAAAGAAGGAAATTATAAGTAAATTAGGTAACCACAGAATAGTATACCTGTCAGATTTATGGGAAAGGAAAGATTTTAAGACTAAACAAAAGATAGAGAATATTACAAAATATAAAATTAATAAATTTGATTACATTAAATTAAAAAGGGTTTGTACAAACAAAACTACTGCAGAATTAGAAGGGAAGTAATAAATTGGGAAAAAAATCTAACAAATACCTCTGACAAAGGTCTAATTACTCAAATTTACAAAGAGCTAAATTAATTGTACAAAAAATCAAGCCATTCCCCAATTAATAAATGGGCAAGGCACAGGAATAGGCAATTTTCATATAAAGAAATCAAAACTATCAATAAGCACATGAAAAAGTATTCTAAAGCTCTTATAATCAGAGAAATGCAAATCAAAACAACTTTGAGGTACCATTTCACTCCTAATATATTGGCTAATATGACAGCAAAGGAAAGTAATAAATGTTGGAGGGGATGTGGCAAAATTGGGACACTAATGCATTGCTGGTGGAGTTGTGAATTGATCCAACCATTCTGGAAGACAATTTGGAATTATGCCCAAAGGGCTTTAAAAGACTGCCTGCCCTTTGATCCAACCATACCACTACTGGGTTTGTACCCCCAAAGAGATAATAAGGAAAAAAGACTTGTACAAAGATATTCATAGTTGTGCTCTTTATGGTGGCAAAAAATTGGAAAATGAGGGCATTCCCTCCAATTGGGGAATGACTGAAAAATTGTGGTATCTGTTGGTGATAGAATATTATTGTGCTAAAAGGAATCATGAACTGGAGGAGTTCCATGTGAACTGGAACAACCTCCAGGAATTGATGCAGAGTGAAAGGAGCAGAATCAGGAGAACATTATACACAGAGACCAAAACACTGTGGCACAATCGAACGTAATAGACTTCTCTCCTAGCAGTAATGCAATGATCCAGGACAATTCTAAGGGACTTATGAGAAAGAATGTTATCCACATTCAGAAAAAGAACTGTGGGAGTAGAAACACAGAATAAAAACATTGCTTGATCATATGGTTTGATGGGGATATGATTAGGGATATAGACTAAATGATCACTCTAGTGCAAATATTAATAATATGGAAATAGGTCTTGATCAATGACACATGTAAAACCCAGTGGAAATATTTTTGGCTATGGGGAGGGGGATGAGGGGAGGGAAAGAAAATGAATTATGTGACCATGGAAAAATAGTATAAATAAATAAACTTAATTTAATAAATAAAATTAAATAACAACAACAACAACAAAAGATCCTTGCATGGTTTGCCATTTCCTTCTCTAGCTCATTTTTCAGATGATTAAACTGAGGCAAACAGGTTTAAGTGATTTTCCCAGGGTCACACAGCTTGTAAATGTCTGAGGATAGATTTGATTTCAGGTCTTACTGATTCCAGGTCCACTGCTCTAGCCATTATGTTGACTAGATTCTTATATAGCTGATATATAGCAAGCCCTTAATAAATGTTTGTTTATTGTTTGAATACTTTGTATAGAATCATAGAATTTAAGAGCTGAAGGAAACTTCAGAAGTCATCTAGTACAACACATATATCTGAAAGAAGATCCCTCTCACAAATTCCTGACAAAGCTATGCTTAAAGATATCCAATGATAGGAAGGATAAGGATAGCTTGAATACCATTCACAGAATCTCAATATGAAAAGAATCTTAGAAGTCTTTCTTGTCTAACTCATTCCTTGATAAGAATCTCCTTAAAAGCATATCCAATAAGTGATTTTCTAGTTTGCTTGAAGACCTCTAGCAAAGAGGAACTCACTATTCTTGAAGTAGTCCATCTCATGTTAATGATTAATTCCATGATGCTAATCCAGGATTTCAATGATTGAACTAGAGTAATAATCTTTGTTTTTAAATTGTGATTCCTCAGCCTTTGTCTTAATATTAAATTATCCCACTTTAAAAGTTGGAAGGGAGCTCAGAAATATTATACCTCAGACTCTTCCAAACTGTGAGACCTTGGGCAAATCACTTAACCTCAAATTGCCTAGAACTTACCATTTTCTATCTTAGAATGACTGGAAAGGGTTTTAAAAAATGAATGTAAGGAAATTGTGGAGGCTTGTGCTAGTTAGAATAAAAACAACAAAAAAAGAAATGATTCTTTTCCTGGAAGATATGCGTAATAAAGACAGGGATGGCAAATAGGGGCAGATGAGCATTTTTTACCTAGCTGTTTATTCCCCCAAGTTCATTTTTGTACTAATCAGAGAGCCTCATAAAATTGAGGGGAGCCTCTTCATCCCAACCTGAATACAACTATTATGGATTTGTGTTGAATGAATACATGAAATAAGCTTTTGGGATAACAGAAAGACAAGTAATGACTTAATAGGAGTATAAGGGAATTTTCTAACACCAAGTCAGAAAGTTAGTCAGGATTAGCAATCTCAAATAGGCACCAGGAATGAAGAGGCCAAATTCCAGTGTTTTTTGTTGGTGTCTTGGCTGAGTATAACTCCTTGATTATGCAATAAAACAGCTTTAGGTTTCCCTAAACCAAAAGGTATTTACTAACAATACATTCCAGAGAGAAGATAACTGGTTATAAAATAGGAGAGATAATGATCTTTGTTCAGTAAAGATGGGAGAAGTAGAGGCAGGGCACTGAGGAGATCAGCCATGATGTCATCAGAGGTTTGAGATGCCTACCTACTCATGGGAACCCTTAACATACATTTCCTTTTCTGGACACCATCCATGTGTGTGCCACAGCTACATAAATTCCTTGTATGGAGGATCTTTCATGAATATTATCTGCCTCTATATATGTAACTGAGACATATCCCTTGGTGTTGCATCCTGCCTATGTATCTCTCTTCCACTAGAAGTATGGCTTCCTATCAGAGATCACACTATCTGAATGCATAGGGGAATCTTTTCTTGTCACTTAAGTTGTAATCTTATTTGATTAGTCATCTGTTTTGAAGTAATATGTCTTGTGCTTGGCTACTAAAAGCAAACTTATCTGAAGGGGAGGGGAGTGACTCAAGCTAGGTTATTGAAGCACAGAATATTTTGAATTGGGTATAATTTCCTAGGGACCTCCATGTGTAAGGTAGAGCCCTGGATTTGACAAGTATACTGAGACAAAATCTCAGTATTTTGTAACTTTTCCCCATGTTTTTCTTTAGTGCCAGCCTATATCACACCCATTTGTCCTAGTTTTGCCCTCCAGGGTCAATCAGAGCAAGTATGTTCCCTCTTACTCATTATAGCTGTTCAGATAATTGAAAATAGCAATTTTGTCACTTGTAAGTTTTCTTGTCTCTAGGCTAAATATTCCCATCTCTCAACTGATTCTTATGGTATAGTTTTCACTCCCTGGACTACAGCATCCTCTCTACTCTATCCAGGGTAAAATGTCAGTGTTTTCCCCAAAACATAGTCCCAGTAATAAGACACAATCTTTCTAATGTGGTTTGAGCAGGAAAGACAATAGCAAACAATTACTTTCCTGATTCTGGATGCTAGACTTCTATTAACACAATCTAAAAGCAAATTTATTTGACCATAACCTCCTATTCTTCTATCTTACCCTGTGCATAACCAAGCCATTTCACCTTTTGGGGCCTCAGTTTCCTCATCTGTAAAATTAGAGAGATTAAATGATCTCTGAGCTCCCTTCAAGCCCTGAAACCCATCCTTCCTCCTAACTTCCCCCTTTCTGTTTAAGTCCTCCTCCTCCTTCAGTTAACCAGTTTTAGAGTTATTGTTGATTCTTTACTCTTCCTTACCCGAGATAGAAAGTTAGTTTCCAAGTCTTAAAGATTCTATCTCCTCATATTTCTCACATCCATTTCTTCTCTGCTCATAGCCATTGCCCTACTTTTCTCTTGAATACGATAGCTTCCTATTTGTTCTATTTTCTTTTAGTTTCTCTCCTCTTCAATCCATACCCTTTGAGGTGCTAAATTGATGCCCTAAAAACACAGGTGTGGCTGTCATTTCCCTTGCTCAAGAAACTTTAGTGCATCCCTAGTGCTTACAAGATAAAAATACAAATGGATCTGGTTGGCATTTAAAACCTTTCATTATCTGTCCTCAACCTATTTTCCAGACTGATAACAAATTATTCATCCTCATTTCCTCTTTGTTCTAGACAAACCGATCTAAATGAAATTCCTTATACATGAAATTCCATGGCATGAAGAGAGAAATGAGCAGAAACAAAAGAACATTAAGTATAGCAATGGAAATATTGTTTGAAGAATGATTTGTGTACATCTACCTCCAAAGAAAGAACTGAAACAGAAATAAGTAAGACATAGTTTTACATAGACATATATCTTTTTGTCAAAATGATGTCTTCTCTAAAGGGGGAGGGGAGGAAGGGAGAAAGTTAACTGGGTATTTTAGTGTAATAATCAAATAAATTAATTAAATTAAAAAAAATATACCACCTATCTCTGTGCCTTTGGATTCTTTCTCTCCTCTCTGCCCTTAGAATAATTAGATCTTTTCTAGGATCAACACAAATATTATCTCCCCATAAGGTCTTTCCTAGTCTCTTTAGCTTGTGTTCTCACTCCACTTTAATAAAAAGTACTTTTTATATATTTACATATATATTTATATATATTTATATATTTGTGTATTTATATACCTATGCCCATGATGGCACAGTCTCTGACAGAGTGAGAGCTCCTTGAATGAAGGGTCTGTTTCTGTTTTATTTTTGTATCCCTAGTGCTAGCTTGGCACCTAGCAGACAGTTTAATAGTCACGTAATAAATGGTTGTTGAATTGAACTGGATATTGGCTATTTGGGACTGTTACATTATTGGTGACTCATTCATTGAGCTTGTGGTTCATTAAAACCTTGAGCTCTCTCATATGAATGGCTCTGTAGCCACTTGAAACTGTCTTTTTTGTTTTGTTATAAAGTTGAAAATTTGAAATCAAGTATAAGACTTTATTAATCTCAATTAAATTTCATTTGATTAGATTTTGCTTATTTTCATGGTTGAAGAGGTCTAATGTTGCACAAGGCACCGGGACATTCTTGAGGCCTGAGGGTACCATGAAAGGATCTCATGGGTATAAACTGATAAAAGTGGTGTTTATGGAAAATTAGTTTGGAAGTTGAGTGCAAGATGTATTGGAGTGAAGGAGAGGCATCAATCAGAGAAGTCACCTAGAAAGTTGTTGAAGATATTTGGGCATGAGGTTATAAGGGTATACATTAGAATTGTGAGATTGGGAACAAAAAAAGGCGAGGATGAGTCTTTTTAAAGGGAAAATTGAAAAATAAAACAGAAACTGACTAGATGAACGAGGTAAGGGAAAGGCAGAAGTTAAAGATGACTCATGTTTCAAGACTGGGTGTTTAGATGAATGATGGTGCTATCATTAACAAAATAGTTATATTAAGGAAAAAGCCAGTTTGGGGGTAGAAACTTAATTTTTAACAGGTTAAATTTAGGTTAGGTGTGTTATTAACTATGACTAGCCAGGAGATAACTAGAAAATGGAACAGGAACTTGGAAGAGTGGACAGTACTGGAGATATCAATTTGGGAATCCTTCACATCAGAGTGATAGTTCTCATCCCAAGAATGAATGGGGGGGCCTGAAGGATAACAAAGAGAGCAAAGAGAATTAGATCAAGAAATGAGCCTTATGGAACAGCCATAAAGGGTGGGAGGCAGAAGTAGAGTCAGAGAATAAAGTGAAATGGAAGAAGAATCAGATATTGTAGTATCATGGATAATGAGAGATTTTCAAGGAGGAGATGGCCAAATGTGTCACTGCTCTAGAAAAATCCAGGAGAGTGAGAATGGAGAAAATAATGAATAATCTGGCAAAAAAGCAGTTGTATTAGGTGGTATTATAGAAAGGATACTGGACTTAGAATCAGGAAGTCCTGGGTTCAAATCCTGCCCACACAGTCACTTAATGTCTGATATGAGGCTAGTCATTTAACCTCTCTGTGCCTCTTTTCCCCTTAACTATAAAATAAGGGCATTGGACTCAATGACATCTAAGGTCATTTCCAATTTCAATTATATGATATGATTATAGTTTAAATATGGTGATTTGGTAGGGCTTTGAGTCAGATTATAAGAAATTAATAGGAGACCACTAATGCAGCAGAAATGGCAGCAATATATGTGGGCAATTATTCATGCTATTTATTTGTGAAAGGAAGAAGGGGGAAAAGAGAGCTAGAGAAGACTGCAGGATTTATCAAGTAAAGGTATTTTTTGTGTGAGATGAGGGAGAATTGAGGATGTTTGAAGACTTTTTGGTGAGGCTGAAAACTGTGGGGGTATTCTCGATTGGGAAATGATGAACAAATTGTGTGATAAGAATATAATGGAATTGGGGAATGTGGAGTATTCAGGGAAGACTAGCACCTCTTGTGTGAGGGTTTGCAGAGCCTCTTTCTTGGCTGCTCATCCACCTTTGGTCTAATCTTTTCACCTGAGGTAATTCTCACCTGTGGCTCCAAGAAGCTGTATCATGTATAGTAATCACACCCTGATTAAGTTGTCTTAGCAGATGGACTAAACCAGGTTGAAGGTACCATCTAGGCTTCAAATCTATCAATTACTTAGGGGGCTGTCTATTCCAAGCATGTGAAGACTTCCCCCTTCAGAACTGGCAGATGAGAACAGTGTGTTTGAGTACTCAGGAAGGTTACTGAAGTAGATGGTGTGGAACATTTAGAGCTTGATCAGACATCAAAGATGCCAAGGTCATCCACTGAATCCTGGGCCATTGCTAGTCATCCTGACTTTTGTCTTGCCACTGGATTTTGATGAGTTGAACAGAGAGTAAGGCTGATAACTTCATGCAATTCTGTATCACTTAAATTCAATTCTCGAGTAAGTCAAGATATCACCCTTTATTATGATGTCATTGGTCCTCTTTGAAATGAAAGAAGAACAGCATTATACTGGGGAAAAAATGACAAAGGAGTGGTTATAGATATATTTGGGAAGACATGTAAACTGATGAAAAGTAAAATGAGAAGAACCCAAAGAACAATCTATGCAACAAGAATAACAACAATAATATGGAGAAGACTTAGGAGCTCAGGTTAATGCAATAACCATATATAATTATAGAGGACTAATGAAACAAGATACACGTTTCTTGACAAAGGTAATAGACTGAAGATGCAAAATGAGATAGTTTTGAACAAAGGCAATGTAGGTATTTGTTTTTGCTTGATTTTGCATATTTATTACAAAGTTTTTCTTTTTGTATTTTCATTTTCAGTTAGTGGGAGAACAAAAGGGAAAACAAATGAGAAAAAATGAAGCTTGTTAATTGAAAAGATTCAATTTCATTAAAAAAAAGTCAGCCTGAGAAAGACTGAAGAGACTGGAGGGAGTAAGGCATAAACATGAAAATAATGACCTGGAGGAGAAAGGAGATAAGACTAAAATACTATGAAGGGGTTAACTTTATTATTATTATTATTATTATTATTATTATTATTATTATTACTACTAGTACTACTACTACTACGACTTATGGAGGGATTAACTTTAGAGGGGGCAATGAGAACACTTTTTCCTCTGAGGCAAAAGGCACAGATACACTGAAATAGGAACCTGGGAAAAGGCAGGTGTTTGCCTCAAGATGGCCTAAATCTTCTCAGAACAGTAGGCAGAGAGGTTATTGGTTAGAAGTAAGGTTGTGCTATAGAGGTGGGACTATGAGCTTGAGGAAGAAAGAGGGGAATGTCCCAGACAGCTGCTGTGGGGAGTTTTCTAGGGAAATGAGAAAGGAATAAAAGGATTGAAGTCCAGGTGGAATTGGAGTGCATGAATCTGTAGTGGGCAGGAATGAGCAAAGCTCACTGGTGAAGCCCATTCGGTAGAGCTGGAGGGATTCTCATCGCCTCTCTTGATGAGATCTGAGGCTTCACCTGTCAGATGGTGAAGACTCATTAAGACTGGCCTGTGTGCTTGGAGGAGAGTGCTCCATATGGCTGTTCAGACCTGCTTACTCACTGTGCTTGGATGGGCAGGTTGAAGAAAAGGAGAAAATGTAATAATGACTTTTTGGTTCCTAAAGGCAAATGCATGCAGGTGCAAACAAGACTCTTGCAATAGTGAAAAACTGCCCCCTCCTGCTCTCGCCTCCCCACCCCCAAACCCCAGTGGTTTTAGGTTTGGATCTACACTCCAGATATTATTGATTCTGTAATTGGAAGCCCGCAGGTACAAGCCCTCATTAAAGCAAAGGTAGATGAATCATTTTTTTAACAACACCTCCTTGAATTCAGCAGCTTTGCATGTGCCCTGGTTTCGGTGGATGCTCTGTAATTCAGGAAAGCTGTCAGTGGAGTTACCCCAGTCCTCTGACCATATGTTTTCATGAAAAATTACCAGGCACTGGGCAATGCTGGCCTCAATTTTGGAAGCAGGGGAGGTTCCTTTTGCTTACTCATCTTTTTTTAGCCAATTGAAGAAGATACAGAAGATTTACTCTGTCTTGTATATTACAATTTTTTAAAATTAATATTTTCTGCTTCTTAAATAGTTATAGTTACCCCATATGACAAATGGGACTTTTATTTAGGGAGGAAAAAAGACAGCAAAACTGATTGATTAACTGAAAAAATCCAATTGAAAAAGTACAATTATAAAGATCAAATTAGATGATGAATGCCCAGGTTGTATGAGACTTAAACCACTGTATTCATATCAGTTGTTGACAATATCAAGAATGTAAGGAGGACCTTTTTCTTTTTGTCTTTGTGTCCCCAATGCCTTGGATAAAGTAGTTTATACACAGGTGTGTATAAAGTGTGGGCTGTTTGCGCTTGCATATCAAACTCTTAATACATGTTTTTTTGAATGAAATTAAACTGAAGAGAAAACTGGTCTTCTTTGTGAGTTTGACACTGCCTATAATAATTTTCCAATCAGGCAGCACTGAGTTGTTTCTGTTTGTCTTAATTAATGCTGACCTGGGAACAGGAAGACTGAGAATTTTGGATCAATTGAACATTATCACAGAGTGTGGGGAACAACACGCCATCCAAAGAAATGGGTTTGGAGCCTGATGCTGCTATTTTAATAAACTGTGTTCTGGTGAGAAAATAATTTAGTCATCTCTGGATTTCAATTGTTTTTCAGTTGTGTTTGACTCCATTTGAGGTCATTTTGGCAAAGATACTGGAATGGTTTTCCATTTCCTTCTTCAGCTCATTTTTTACAGATGAGGAAACTGAGGCAAACAGGGTTAAGTGACTTGCCTAGGATCATTAAGATAGGAAGTGTGTGAGACCACATTTGAACTCAGGAAGTTAACTTCCTGACTCCAGACCTAGCACTATCTCTACCTACCTGTCTAATGAACTCTAAAGATCCTTCTAGTTCTTAGACCCATGAACTAAAAATATTATACCCACAAGAAGGCAGTAGATGGAAGTGAGGAGATCATCAAGTCCCTATTTTAAAGGCAAGAGATAGTGGAGTACTCAAATCCCTTGAAGTTGAGGCCAGATTTTGGATATAGGTCATTGCCAATCTTGTTTATTTTCTCCAATTTGGTTTGAAGGGCGTTAAGGCTATATTTTTACTGGAGAGAGAGGCTAAGGCCTAGAGATTGGTGGAATGGTGGGAAAGAGGAAATCACACCTAGAAAGACTTGAAGAATGTCTGCAATTCCCTGAAGCCCATGCCCTATATGAATGAATGAAAGAGAAAGTTTTACTTATTTTAAAAATAAATTTATTAATATGTATTTCTTATCTTCGAGGTACTGTGCTAAGTCCTGAGCACACAAATGCAAGTCGTTTGTCCTTGATTTCAAGGAGTTTATATTTTTGTGAGTTTAGGAAAGACATATAAGGTCATGATGGTGAGGGAAAAGAATTTTTGTCTGGGAAGTACCAGTGCTAGAGTGTAGCACAATAAAACAGTGGATCAGCATACCTTTTCCAGATGCAAAGTTAGGCTGACTTAATATCACTTCTTTGAATAAGAGATGGAAAGATGTAGGAGGTACCGAATTGTGACAGAGTAGAAGATAGTGGCTAAGATAAAGAATCATTGTCCCAGGGAATTCAAGGCTGGAAAATGATATTCTCAAATAGTAGGTGCCCTCTAAAGAACTGGAGAAATATAAGGCAACAATCCTGGTAAGATATAAATGAAACTCCGCAAGTTTTTTTTTTTTTCTTGCTAGAAAAATTGGAGACTAAGCATCATTCAATGAGTGGTAGCCTCATCTCTATACTAGACAAGGCCATGGAATGGCCTGTGTAAAGGATGGTTTCAATTTATACCTTTTGGGCACCACTAGAGAAGGAGTCAAATAAAATTTGGTTCAAATCATTTTCTAAGGAAAGATGACAATATTTTAGCTAAAAAGCTGTCCAGCTATAGTCACAGCAAGATTCTGTATGGAATAACTGACAGTTAGAAATTGCCAATACAAAGTAATTAATACAGAATAATGATGACTGATAAGAGATTAAGATCTAAAATGTGTTATTAAATGACAATATCATTTTCTTGTCTTCTTCTGTTAACTATGCTGACAGGGAGAGTGTTGACATGATAATTCTATAAAATTCTCTGACACTTTGTGTTAACTCTCCTCCATTAGCCTAGATTGATAATTGGCAAGAGCAGACACAGAGAAATAGGGAATTCATGAAACATGGAGAATAGCTTCCAAATGGAACATGGTAATTTGTAATTCCTCTAGGGCCTGCCTCCTGTTCTAGTGAAAGGCTTGAGTCACAAGATATTCCCATTACCAAATCTTCCC
Source organism: Monodelphis domestica (assembly GCF_027887165.1). NCBI lineage: Eukaryota > Metazoa > Chordata > Mammalia > Didelphimorphia > Didelphidae > Monodelphis > Monodelphis domestica. Next base: position 179,196,510 of record NC_077233.1, on the reverse strand, counting down.
ATTTTTTCTTCTAAAATGGGAACATTTCCTTTGACAATATGGTTGTTCATCTTATAGACTTTATCTGGTACCTTCCATGTGTCACCTTTCTTCCTCCTCTCCATTCAGATAAATCTTTTATCACGATCTTTCATAAATCTTTTCCTAACTCATCTAGACCATCCATCTATCCATCCAATCATCCATCCCATAAGCAATGAGCACTATGCTAGGAGTTGGAGACAACACATAAAACAGTCTCTGCACTTACAAAATTTATTATTTTGAGAGGAATCAACATCTATTTTGGTATGTAAATGCAAAATACAATCCATACAAAGTAAATATTAATTGTCTCTCTTCCAAACGTAGTCTTAAAGTAAAAATCAGAATAGAACACTTGTATTCTGTTGTTTTTATGTGCCTCACTCTCTAGCTAAACTGTGAGCTACTTTAGGATAGAAGCCATATTTTACATGAAAAAATATTTAGAAAAATTAAATAAAAATAATATAATTAAGTATATTTATTAATACATTTTATTATATATTATATAAATATATTATTTAAATATAAATAAAATAATTTAATGTGAAATTTTGGTTCTCAAATCTGCCAGATCAGTTTTACTGAATTTTAACATTAATCTGTTTCCAAACTATTTCAAACTTGGAAAGATGTCCAAAGTGGCTTTGTCTCACATGTCCTCCAACATGACTCTCTTCTCCAAGAAGATTTCAGGTGATATTTATAGGAATCCAGAACAAGGAAAAGACATGTTATAATATAGTTTGGGATCAACATTACAAGATGTTTACTATTCAATTCCTTTTTTTGGTCACTTCCTCATAAGAATTCATTCCTTGGCTTGCAGGGTTCAAATTTCAAAGATAGTACGGATGTAGAATTGAGAAGATTGTTTCTCCTAACTTTTAACCACACATTCCTCATCCCACACAATTGGCCTTGAGCTTTTTTATACTTGATTTTCTCCACAGAGGATATTGCATTCTTGTTTCTTTTTTCCATCCTTGTTGTTCTGCTCTCTCTTTTCTCAAAGACCTCTCCTGATGCTCCCAATTATCAGGCTCCTCTGTTGATGCAACTGCTTTGTATTTAACTTTTTATTATATCTTTCTATGTATTTATTTAATATTTACATGAACTTAAATAGGTTTTAAAATAGTTTTATATTATTTATATGTATTTATTAACTTAATCTGGACATAGGGTATCCCAAAGTCTTTGTGCAGTTTTAAGTTTTAATAGCTTAAGAATGTGCCAAGGATGTCCCAACATACAGGGATGTGATTTGTTTACTCCCTCTTCCACCTCCCTTTCTCCCAATCAGATATTAATAAGCTCGTTGAAGGAACTGTTTCATTAAAATCTTTGAAACTCTAGTGCCTGGCACTTAGGCAGTGTTAGATAAATGTTGAATTAAATTGAATCGACCTTCTCCTGTTTCATAATTTAGAAGGCCAGCCCTGGCCATTGATTATAGCCTTGCACTGTTATCATTGCTGAGAAATGTAATAATAATGAAAGGCAGTGTTGTTGAGTGGTGAGAGAGCTGACTTTGAAGTCAAGAAGACTTAGGTTCAAATCCTGCCTCTAACTCATATTATTGTATGATCCTGGGAAGCCCCTTCACCTCCCATTTCTTCAGGCAACCCTTTAAGATTGTGATTTGCAAAGAAGGTGTTGGACTTCACTGATAGAAGTCCATTGAAATCACAGGTCCAGTCAGCATAATAATAATTTTAAAAACCACATAAATATATATTTTGGTGCAAAGTATATATATATGTATATATATATATATATATATATATATATGTAGATAGATAGACATACATACATGTATACAGTTGCAAAATGTTGCAAAGCTCTCTGCTTAAAATAATCCAGTGAAGTAGATAGTTCAGTTCTTCTTTCTATTTTATAAATGGAGAAACTGAAGTTGAGATAAAAAAAGATAAGAATAATGCCCTTATTAAGTACTTGCTATGTGCATAGGCATTGTGCTAAGCATTGGAGATAGAGGAAGAGAAGCTAAGTTACTTGTCCAAGGTCATGCAATGATGAGTGGCAAATCTAGGATTCAAACCTGTTTCTGGATTCCAAATTCACTAGTCGTGTGCCATGAATTCTCACTCTCTAACGTAATAGAATTTCTGCCCCAAACCCTGGCTTTCAGGCTTGCAATTCTCTTCTGTATATTCAGGGGCAGGAAGTAGCAACCGCAGTCATGTCATCGGAGGGCATCAGCTCCTTAGAAGAGCCCAAGTTTCTCTGTTGTTAGAAACTGAACTTGCATCCGCGCTGCAGACATCCCAAAGTGACCTCCTTGTGAATGAGTGACGGGAGGCCTTTCCTGATTCATCACAAGGCAAGGCAGGAAGCAGGCCTCTATCTGGGGGAAGAGAACAAGATGGGACAAAAGGCATATCTGTAATGGGATGGTTTGACATTTGAGAAAGCACAGAGATTGAATCTTGCTTGGGAACACTTCAATTACTGTTCAGTGAAGCTCATTGGCCCCAACTGTAGAACAATCAGTGTCTCAGAGAATCTGGGAGCCAGAAGGGTCCTTAGAGATCATCTAGTCCAATCTTTTCATTTTATAGATGAAGAAACTGAGGCCTAGAAAGGTTAAATAACTTTCCCAAGATTACATAGCTTGTTAGTGATAGAACCAAGACTGGAACTCAGGTATCTAGTCCAGGGATCTTTCTACTATGAAACACTATTTAGATGGGTTTCATAAGAGTAGCATAATAAGAGGGACATACTGGCTTTCTGTATTCCCCTCTTCCTCCTCCCTCCCTTCCACCAAGAAAAAAAAAATCCAGAATCACCAGACTTTAGAGATATAGCTATAGGATCAGTGAGTGATCCAGAGTGCTTATGGCTAGTATTTTTTTAATACTTACCTCCTAAGTGATGGTTTTAAGCAGAAGAATGGTAAGGGCTAGGCAATAGGAGTTAAGTGACTTGCCCAGGGTCACACAGCTAATAAATGTCTGAGGCCAGATCTGAACTCCAATTTCAGCTTTCTATCCATTAATCCACCAAGTTACCCCAGTTCATGGCTAGTTTTGAAACACTTTATTTTTTCCTCTTTTTTCCCCTCAGACTTCCTCAACATTTTCTAAAGTGCTTCTCTCATTATATATATATATATATTCAGGTCCTCTGAAACCAGGGGAAAAGGAGATTGGAAACTTGAAAGCTTTTGGGAAGGAAAGTCACTTTGAATTTCAAAAGCACTTTAAAAGTATCCTTTGATGTGAATAATAATAATAATAATAATAATGATATCTGGCATTAAATTGTGCTTTGCTTGAAGTATCTCATTTGAACCTTAAAAAGCCTAAGAAGTAGAAAGTTCTATAGTTATTATCCCATTTTACAGATGAAGAATCAAAGTCTAGGGTCACACAGATCATGTCAGTCAGTCAGTCAACAAGTATTTATTAAGTGTTTAATACCTTCCCAACACTGAGCTAAGAGCTAAGAATACAGAAAGAAGCAGAAAGAAAAAAGACTTTCTGCCCTCAAAGAGCTTATATCCTAATTTAAACTAAACTGAAAGGGGTGATAGGAGCATGGTAAAGGAACATTTGATGGAGATGATCAGCAGTAAAGCCTGGAGCAGGGTGAAAATATTTTTGGCATGGGACACTTATTTAAAGGGCAACTAGGTGGTACAATGACAAGTGGAGTTCTTGAATTCATCTTCTTGAGTTCAGCCTGAGGCACTTAATAGCTAAGTGATTCAGGAGAAGTCATTTAATCCTGATTGCCTCAGTTCTTTTTTTTTTTTTAAACCCTTACCTTCTGTCTTGGAGTCAATACTGTGTATTGGCTCTAAGGCAGAAGAGTGGTAAGGGCTAGGCAATGGGGGTTCAATGACTTGCCCAGGGTCACACAGTGCCTCAGTTCTTCATCTGTAAAATGAGCTGGAGAAAGAAATGGCAAACCACTCTAGTAACTTTGTCAAGAAACCTCTCACCTCCGTCAAAAAAAAGTGGAGTCAAGAAGAATCATACCAGACTGAATACAACAATACATCTTATATTGGAGATTCTAGGAGGAACATCAGCAGGCACAACTTCAAGGGAAGAGTGCTTCCAAGGTCTAGGACCTTAGTGAGTTTCTAGGGTGAAAAGGTTTCCATGGCTTGGCAGAGTAACTTCTCTGGAGATGAGTCAGCAATATACCCAGGAGAGGGAGGAAGATAGAAAATAGCAGGATATGAAACCAAGGTTTTCCTGACTCTAAATCGGGAATGCTATTTATTTATCACATTATCTCCATAATTATAATGCTTAGTCATTTTCCATCTCAACCTATAAAACTCAAAAGGACCTCAAAGGTCATCTAATGCAGTCCTACCATTTTACAGATGAGGAAACTGAGGTCCAGGGAGTTTAAAGTGAATTGCCAATGGTCATAAAATTAGAAGACATCACATGTAGGATTTGAACTCAGGTTTTTGATTCAGTGCTATTGCTCTCTCCACCTTACCATGCTGCATCATTTGTATGGATGAAAGAGAAGCACATGTAATATAGGAATATGACACCTAATATGTGCCAGGCAATGTGCTAAGTAAGCACTTTACAAATACAACCCCTTTGTTCCTTATAACAACCATTCAAGGCAGGTGCTGTCAATATCTCCATTTTTATAGTTGAGGAAACTGAGGCAAACATGTGAAGTGACTTGCTCAGGGTCATACAACCAGTAAGTATCTGAAGATAGAATTGAATTCAGGCTTAATACTCCATCTACTGCACCAAAGTGACAGCCCTTCAATTGTGCCCTGCATTTGTCAACACCAGAGAGAATATCTCATCAACGATATCTAGCTCTCATGCTTATAAAAATCTCCCATCACTGAGATCAACAAATCCATCTCTGGATCAAATACCACTACCCTCCCCAGGTGATTGACAATCTTATTAACTGGTTAGAAAAAAAAATCCAAATGTCACGTCAAGATGTTTCTCTATAGGAAAGTTCAACTTCAAGCTCAACAAAGGAAAAGCCTGGCAACTCTTGGTTCCACCTTGCAATGTTTCCTCCTTGCTTGGGTGAGAATTACTTGACCCCACTGGGGAAAAATGTATCTTCTAAGTTTTACATTTAAGAATGTTAACGCAAATGTTCTTTCAAATCCAGCTGGCCTGTCATGTTAATGGTGCCCCTGTCAGGAGAATGGTTTCATAATGTATTTGCAATTCCAAACTGTCAGAGGGACAAGGCAAGGTTGTCCCTTGTCTCTAGTGTTATTTATTAGCACATTAGAACCACTAATCACAATTAAAAATAACGATGCAATCAAGATTATTCAAATTAGGGACAACCAATTCAAACTATCATTACATGTAGATCAAATTATTGTTCTGGCTCTCTGCTCAGCACTTTTAGAGGACTCCATCCCTGTCATTTTTCCCCCTTCTCCTGGTTCTTGGAATCGATTTGGAATTAGCTTAATAAGCCCAAGTCAGTAACCTCTAAGCGAACTTTGTCCTGGCTCATTTTCTTTGGCTGTCTTCTGTGGCTGAAACCACCTTGCCTGTCCTCAAATGCCAGGAGAGGAAAGACACTTTGAGCCTAAGATGCAAGACCCAGATCCCTTCTCGGAAATCTTTTTTTTTTTTTCATGCAGTCTTTACTTGGGAGTAAGGCTTGTTGCTTTCCTCTTTTGGGTCATTTACATGGTAATGGCATTCTGTGGTTGGGGCTTTGAAAATGCAGTGTGTTTATTCTCAAAGTGTATGTTACCAGTGCAGAATGTTAAAAAAAAAAGAAGAAAGAAAAAATAGAGTAAATATTTCTTTTCTTTTAACCATTGATGGCCCTGCCTAGAGGTCAGAAAAGGAAGCATGGAAGATTTAAATAGGGCAACACTCAGCTCTGGAAGTCCCTGAATGCAAGAAGTGAATGAAGAGTTGTTTGCAGCAAGATTAGTCATTCAGTTAACTATGAAAGACTTTTTAGAGTACATGCTAATTGGAAGGTGGGCCAAACTGAGAATCAGGACTTTGTCAGTTACTGAATAAGAAAGAAAGGGGACACAGATCCTTTAACAGAGAAACCAAGTCACTTTATCTGGTTAAATCCACCAAATCTCAGGTCTGGAGTCTTTATTGATTTTTCCTGGAATTATATCCATTTTTTGCATTCTTGAAATGCTTCTAAAGGAGTCCCTTCAGTGTCTTAACCAGAGATTCTTAGCCATATCTCTCCTTGGGGTCTGAAGTAGGTAGCAGAGAACATAAACATATAAAATTTCACAAATGTTCTGGAAATTCTAGGGCTCCAGACCTAACTAGTTCCAATGATCATGTATGTTGAATTATACCATCTGGTCAACTGAGCCTAAATTCAGCTTCAAGGATAATGGAAATTCTGTGTGTGTGTGTGTGTGTGTGTGTGTGTGTGTGTGTGTGTGTGTGTGTGTGTGATTTTTATCATTAATTAATTAATTTAGAATATTTTTCCATGGTTAAATGATTCATGTTATTTTACTCCCCTCTTCCCTCCCCTCTCCCTGAGCTGATGAGCAATTCCATTGGGTTATAATATTTGCAAGAGAAAGATCATTTAGAGTCAACATCCCTAATCATATCCCATAGAACCACATGAGAAGTCACATGTTTTTCTTCTGTTTTTCTACTCGCACAGTTCTTTCTCTGGATGTGGATAGCATTCTTTCTTATAGATAATGTGAATTCTTGAGGGCAGGGACTGTTTTACTTTTGTATTTTTGTCAAGGCACAGTATCTTTTACATACTCTATTGGACAAACTCAAAAAATGATTCTTGAATTAAATTGAAAGCTAAGAAGGTTTCTGAGTCTGAATCACCCTGAATGGCAATGGAGACAATTTCTAAAATCCTGAATAACTACAATTGTTTTGGCCACATAGTCTTGGATCAGAAAAGAAGGATCTTTAGGGCTGTTCTGTGAATATCTCATCTTTGTGCCTGAATATCTGGTGGTATTGGGGAGAGAGTACTGGGCTTGGAGTCAAGAAGATTTGAATTCACATTCATCCTCAGATACTTACTGGCTATGACTCTGGGTAAGTCACTTAACCTCTGTTTATCTCATAAGCAACTCATCTATAAAATGGTGATAACAATAGCACACTTCCCTGGTTTATTGTGAGAATGATTAAAAATAATAACTAATTTTTATATAGGACTGTCTTCCAGGCACTGTGCCAAGCATTTCATAATTATTATCTCACTTGATCTTTATAATTACCTGGGGAGGCAGATGCTATTATTATCATTCCCATTTTACAGTTGAGGAAACTGAGGCAAATAGAGGTTAGGTGACTTGTCCAGGATCATAGTTAATGTCTGAGCCCACATTTGAACTCAGGTCTTCCTGATTCCAGGACTGGTGCTTTAGCCACTGTATCACCTAGTTGCTGAGGCCAAAATAGATAGTATTTGGGTAAACTATTTTTCACCATACCTGTTACAGAGGAGGCATTTCCATAAATGCTTATTCCCCTCCCCTCAAATGCTAAGTTTTTGGTTTCTTCCTGCTTTCCTTAATTAACCAGCATTTATTAAGCTTCTCTTTTGTGAAAGGTACTATTTTGGGTGCTAGGGATAAAAAGACAAAACATAACCAGTTTCTAGACTCAAGGAGTTTATATTCTGTTAAGGGTATATACAGCATGTATACAAAATAAATATTGTATGAAGTATGAAGTATGAAGAGCCATGAACAGCAACAAAAGCATCAGGAAGGAGGAGGCATTTGAGGTAACTATTAAAGGTCAGAAAAGCCAGGAGAGAGAGCCTAGGAGGTAATATATTCAAGATGGTGGTGCTGCTGGTGGTAATACTGGAGCTGGTGGTAGAAAGGGATAGCTTGTGCAAAAGTGCAGAGATGAGAGATGAAATGTGCACAAAGAATAGCAAAGGTCAATTTGACTAGGGTAGACTGTATGGATGGCAGTAATCTGCAATGACTAGAAAGATAAACTTTGGTGCATTCTATCTACTTTGGCATCTAGCTGCCTTTAGCTGTGCACATCAACTCTCATTCTTCCTACATTGTAGCTGTGCTCTAATGATGTCTAGCTTGGTAAAAGTCGTTTTCTTTCTTTCCTTTCCTTTTCAGTATAAAGATCTTTTGATTAGATTTGCAAGACTCTGGGGAAATACATTTTTACTTATCTTAATAAAGTGAGCACTGTTCCCTGGTCAAGAGTCTGTTATTCCTAAATTATACACTGTGGTCCATAAATCTAAATCCAGTTTTTATATAACACTTTTTAAAAAAATCAATTGATTTAGTTTAGTTTTATCATTCATTTTTTAAAAATGTTGAGTTCTAAATTCTCTCCCTTCTTTACCCATTGAGAAGGGGAGCAGTATGATATCAATTAAACATGTGAAATCATGGAAAACATTTCCATATGAGAAACGTTGCAAAAAAAGCAAGAAACAAGGAAAGTCTCACATAACATCTTAACCAGCCTTTCATTTCTCACACATAGTGGACCTTGATTTTGTGAGCTGGCAACAAATATCAACTTGGGAATCACTTCTTCCAAAAGTGAATGATCTGTTTATAGCCTAAATTTTCATAAAGATAAAATGTGCCTACCTTGAACTGAGTTGGATTGTTCTGAATGTAACTGAGGGAGTTTAGTCATTCCCTTCTCCTACTAAATTGGTAGGTCTTTCTTGGTCCCTGGCTCTCTGAGGAGGGAGGCAAAGCTTTTTAGGGCCCAGTCAAAGTTAAATCCTGAAATGATTGGCATGTGGATATGTAGTATCTTCTGTCTCCAACTGATGGGTTCTGTGAGTTAATGGGTGAGCCCCTGGAAGTCGAAGAAAGGCTTAGCAGGACTAAGGTTTGATTTCATCATTTTGTCAATCATCTTACATTTGTAACCCTAATCATCTTATCCCTCATTGCCTAAAGGCTAGGTAGGCTAGATTTCACAAGTCTCTCTTGGTTCTCTGGTAATTTCAAAGGGGTTGAAGTTGTCTACGTCCTCTGCAAACTTCCACCAATGACGTTCTGGTCTCCTGGACTTCAGTTCTATTTATCCACTGACAATCACAATAGTTTTTACAAAGAAATATTTATTTTGAAATATTCTGAACAATATATATGCCCCCAGCACATGAAGTTTAATTCCCTGCCTCCTTCATTCCCTCCAACTCATACACATTGCACCCTCTCCTACTCTGGAGGGAGAAAAGATTATAGTCCCAGTTTCCATGTCCAAAATTCACCTGGGGTTTGAATCCCAAGAGGCCTGACTTCTTTGGATTTCCCTACCAGGCAGGCTGGCTAATATACCTGATGTACCTGATCTGGGATCCCAGTTCTACCTGAAACCAAAAAGGACAAGAGAAACAGAACAGAGATTCCAGAACTATTTCTTGGAAACAAGGTAAAAGAGTAGATGTAAGCTCCTTGAGGGCTGGAACTATTTTATTTTTGTCTTTGTATCTCAGGGATCTAGCATAACCCCTTAAAGTGGAGTTGCTTAACAAATGTTTGTTGAAATTCAGTCAAAGCCTGAAGAAACATTCCTGCCATTATTCAGGAAAGCAATCATCCTTTCACCCATTTCTAACAATTTCTTTTAGATGATTAATGGGGGCCTCACCTGGATAGCTGATGAAATTAGAAATGGATATAAATTAGTTCAACAAACACAAGGGCTTACTGTGGGCAGAAGGTAAGATTTTAGATGAATCTTGAAGGAAATAGGAAAACCAGGAGATGGAGATGAGAAGGGGAGAACAGTCTAGGCATAGGGAACAGCCTGGTGAAGATGCAAAGGGTCAGAAGTCATACACATACCAATTATGAAATTTTTAAAAAGATTTTGAATGCCACCATTTTAAAGGGTGCCAAATGCATCCTTCTCTACTGCTTCTCTGCTAATTTATGCAAAAAGATGCCCACCATCCACAACCACTTTGCGTATGCAAAGCATCTTCAGTGTTTAGAAATGTCTGAGCAACAGCAGACATAGATAAATTCTCAGATTGCTGCTGTTAAGTGTCTTCCTTGCTGTCTCATAAGTAACTTGCTATATATAACTTCCAACAGGACCCCAGGAGCCTTTAAAGCAATGGTTCCTCCCAAATGCTGCAATGTAGTCAAGGCCTTATCATAAGGGTATGTGTTTAGTATGTGATAACAATGAAATAATGTGTTAACGGTATTATTAGTGACATATAAATAACCAAGAATTTTTAGCAAAATTGTTTATTTTCAACAAAACTGCATCAATTCATTAACCCAGAAAGAAGTCTCTTGAAGATAGTATATTTGATATATCCGAGTGTATTTGAAATATAATGGGAAGTGATTTGAAATTAGAAGACCTGGGTTTGAATTTTTTATTATTTTGTGAGTAACTTAATATTCATATTATTTATTAATTTTATATTTGTTATTCTTGTGAACACTTTTATATTTATATTTAATATGTTCTATATTTATTTTATGGTTGTTATTTTGTGAAAAATTTTGAATTTATATTTGATATGTTATTGTTTCCCTGGGAAATTTGATTAGATGATTTCTTTTTTTATTAAATGATTTCTAAGGTCCTTTCTAGTTCTAAATTTTCAATAATAGAAATAATATCTCTTCTAATGTGATTTTGCTCTTGTTATTTATGTGGACTAGCTTTCATAAGAACAAGAAGAAAAACAGTATTGGAGTCTAGAAATGACTTAAATTTGTCCCTTTCAAATATAAGTAACCAAGTTAATAATATTTTCTACACCTTCATCCTTTATTCTTAACCAATAGAGAAAGAGTTTCAAGGTCTGAAAGTAACAGGTGGAAAGAGAGACCATTTCTTAAGGGAAAAGCAAATTAGAATTGGGTACTGCAAGGCTCAAAGGATAAAATCAAGGGGATGATTGAATTTATTTATAGGGGACAATGTGAGAATGAAGAATGAGATTGAAAAATATTTATCACCTGGATCTGCAAAGTGAAAAGCAAGTCTGCAAAGGGGGAAACACCTCCTATTGATGTCTCTGGCTAAGGAGGAAATAAAAACAACGATGAGCTTGGCTTCATAATAGCATCTGCCTTTGCAGGGTTCTAAGCACTTACATAAAAGACAGTGATAGAGTGAGAGAGCAAGCATCCCATGAAGCACTGAGGAGAAATCATATAACAAACCACCTGAAATTGAAGAAGAGCTCTCAAAAACTGCTGGCCATGGAACCAAAGCTAGCCTCTTGTGTAGAAAGAATAGGCAGTCAGTATTGCAAGATGGCTCAGTGGATAGAGGACCAGTCTTAGAGTCTGGAGGACCTGGGTTCAAATTTGATCTTGGAAACTTCCTAGCTGTGTGACCCTGGACAAGTCACTTAAGCCCTTTTGCTTTCCCTTGCTCTTCTTTGAGTTGTCACTAGGAGAGAAAGTTAAGGATTAAAAAAAAAAAAGGCCTCATTAGATTCCTCTATTCACTTTCCACAGTATAGGAAATTTCCCCCATTAGGTGTTTATCCTCTTGAGTAAGCCCTGGTTCCCTACTTAAATCCTCTCCATCCTACATATTATCTGAATTATTTCATCAGATCAGCTCTATCAGAACATGTTTTCACATAGGGAGGAGGTGAGAAAAGTCCAGCACATGGGGAACAGCCGGGAGAAGTCAGATCCAAGGTATCTAGGAGATAGATCATTAGGCATCTAGATGAGAGGACACAGGAAAGCAAAGTAGAAGGCGATCAAAATCAAGTATCATTTCTAACTCTATTTCCAGGTATTGAAGATGAAGTAGAAGAGCAGGGAGACCATGTAGAATCACCATCATCATTGATAGCATTTATATAGTGCTTAGTTTTTGCAAAATGTTTTGCAAATATTATTTCATAGACTCCTCATAACACCTCTGGGAGGTAGATATTATTCTTAGCCTAATTTTACAGTTGAGGAAAACTAGACACATTAATTGACTTCCCAGGGTCCCACTAGTTAGGATCCAAGGTTGAATTTAAATTCAGAACTTCCTGAGTGCAGGACGTCACTCTATCCACTGTGTCACTTAGCTGTCTAGGTTCTGGAGCTGTTGGGAGATGTTTCACAGCCTCACTATATATTTGACAAGCTATGATCTAGTTAGAATTAGAGATCTTTAAGAAATAGTACATTGTAGTTGCTCTGTAATTGATTGCTGAGTGAATGAACAAATAGTATTTGGTTATTCTCTTTTCTTCATTCCTTTAACCTTTCCCACTATTCTCACTTGTCCTTATCAATACTCCCTCCCAGTAGATAATCTTGCCTCTCCCTTCAGGGACTAACACTGATGCCTTCTGACCTGGATTCTCATCTTACCTTTTTCATATTTCAAAATATCTTTGTCTTGATCCACATTTACCTCTCTTTCTACTGTGTCAAGGGGAGTTTGTGGCCATATGATATAGTTGGAAAAACACTAGCTTGGGAACCAGGAGATCGCTAATCTGGCTCTACTTTTCCACTCACTGGCTTTTGCAAATCTCTTCTTTGGGTCACAGATTACTCCTCTGTATATAGGCAGTTGGACTTAATCAGTCAATCAACAAGCAATTATTAAATGCCTTCTCTGTCACAAGCATTTTGTTAGGTGCCGGAAATAAAACTACAAAAGTGGCAGATTATTTTGGAGAAAACAATATGTGCAAATATAGGAATATGAAGAATAAGTGATAGGAACTGCACCTGGACCTCCTTGATGTAGGGATCTCCATCATGAAGAAACTTTCTTTTTCCCAGGGTTATATGCCCGGCATATATCAGAGGAAGGACTTAACTCAGGCTTCTTCAGCTATAAGGTCAACTATCTCCTTTGTCATTCTTTTTCTCATGTAGGAGAGATATAAGATATATCTAAAATAATTTAGGAAGGAAGGGTCTTGGCATTTGCAAGATTAAGGAAAGATTTCTAGAATTTCTTGTGGTGTTTGAGCTGAATTTTGAAGGAAATATGAGATTCCATGAAATAAAGGTAGGAAGGATTATATTCTAGGCACCAGAGACTGGAGTAAAGGCATAGAGATGAGAGACAATAGAAAAGTTTAAATTTTAAGTCACATATTCTTGTTTGGGTTTTCTTGGCAAAGATATTGGAGTATTTTGCCATTTCCCTCTCCAACTCATTTTACAGATGAGGAACTGAGGTAAACAGGGTTAAGTGACTTGACCATGATCACACAGCTAGTAAGAGTCTGAGGCCAGAGTGATAGGAAGATGATTTTTCCATACTTAAGGCCTGGCACTCTAGCCACCTCAACAGATAGCTAACCTTAGGTCACATATAATTCCTTCTAATTAAAAAATCCTAGCATTATCTGGGTCCTTTTGCTCTTGATTCCATCATCCTCTACTTCCTCTGCACTCTTATTTTATCAATCAGTCTCTGTCTCTTTTTCTCCTTCTCATTCTGGGTCTGTCTTTTCCTCTCCTTTTTCTCATTCCCTCCCCCCTTATCTCTCTTATTCTCCCTCTCTTATTCTCCCCCCCCCCTCTCTCTCTCTCTCTCTCTTCTCTCTCTCTCTCTCTCTCTCTCTCTCTCTCTCTCTCTCTCTCTCTCTCTCTCTCTCTCTCTCTCTCTCTCTCTCTCTCTCCTCTTTCTATCCCCACTGCTTCTTTCTTTTCTGTCTAAAAATGGTCCCTTACCCTAAAAAATAACCCGAACTTGGCCTTTGCTATCCTTTGTACTAGTTTTCTCTATCTCTCTTTTAATTGCCAAACTTATTGAAATAATTTATATTAATTGTCCTTCTCTAGTCACTCATTCCTCCACCCTTTGTAATCTGATTTGACCTCATCATTCATTTGGTACCTTTTTCTTATGTCATTAATAATATCCAAATTACTGAATCCAAAGATTTTTTCCCTTCCTTTTCTTTCAGATATGCCTCTTACAATAACTTTCTATATGTGACTATGGGCAAGGGACTTCACCTCTAGGGGTCTTAGTTTCTCATCTGTGAAATGAAGGAGTGGGATGGTTTCTAAGGTTCCTTTCAACTCTAATATTCTAGGATTTTGTTTTTTAAAAAGCTTGAAGGTTTCTAAAGCCTCTTTCAACTCTAATATTCCAAGATTTCTTTATTACCTCCAGCCTTCAAACAACTGGAAAGTGGTCTGACCTTCAAATCCAAAAGATTAGAAGAAAAACTGCTTTGTTCCTACTTTCCTGTTTGTCCCTCTCTTTCTAGGAGCCAAAGTATATTGTGGGGAAGGCTGAAACCTTATAAGATCACATAGATAGAAATTAGATCTATGACTTCACTGGTTTAGGGAACTCCCAATTGTGGAAACTTCCTTTTCCAAAGCTGGTAATTTATAGCCTTTGAGAACTGCTTAGAGCAGTGGTGTCAAATTTAAATAGAAACAGATCCATGGGGAGGGGGGGAGGCACATATTAACTTAGAAAGTCACAAATTGACATTATCTATGTTGTATAGTATTCTTATTTATTTTGTTAAACATTTTCAAAATAAGTTTTAATCTGATTCTTATTCACTCAGGAGTTTGGATCTAGTTTCCAGTCTGATATCCCTGGCCTAGAGCACTGAAATTTGCTCAGGATCACACAGCTAGTGTATGTTAGAGACAACATTTGAACCTAAGACTTCCTTGCTTCAAGGATATCCCCTCTACTCCCTCTGCTATCTAGCTTCTATAGGATCACAAAATAATAAACATAGAGTTGGAAGGGACCCTAGATGCCATTCAACCAACCCCCTGACTTTACAGATAAGTTAACCGAAGGACTGAAAAGTTAGGTGACTTTTCAAGGTGACAGAAGCATAGTATCTAGTGGCAAAGCCAGGATTCAAGTCTGGGCTGTTGAACTCCAAACCTAGGACTCTTGATCCTTTACACCACTCTGTTTCCCACTCTGGCCCCCAAGAAGAGTTTGCTGGAGGAATTCCTCTTAAAACGGACATATTACAAGCTTCAGTACTCTCCTTGAAGGCTGAGCAAGGAGCAGGATTGAACAATTTACAGGGGCACATGACAAGAATGGAGAACTAGCTCCATGCTGCTGAAGGAAAAGTACCAAAATATGAGAATGCTGCAGAGAGGAACACAACCCAGATTGCAGAAACAGCACCATGGGTCTGCAGTGAGAACATGGGCAGAAACAGACCAGAGGCTTAATGTGTCTGCATCCCTCTGTTTTTCAGAGGATGGAGTCTATTTTTGTTTCTCATCTGTCTCTCATCATGATCTCAAATCCTCAGCAAGACTTGGGTTGGTAGAGACCCCTTTAGACCCAAGGTTATGCAAAACTTTTTCCATCTGGATCAATGCCCACAGATCTAAGCAATGTCATCTTTTTATAAGGAGGGAAGGAAAATTACTGATAGTTTATCAGTTTAGCTGGCTATGACCTAGAATATATAGCATCAAAGGTTTGGGGAGTTGGAATGGATTTTAGTAGTAATTTAAATCAACTGTTTTTCTTTGAATATGATATTTTACCTCCCATTATCATGACTTTGTCCAGGCTGACCACCTTCCCTTTGTAAACAGGCTAGAACTTTTATACTGGGCAGAATGCTCTTTAATGATAAGTGATTTTATTGAGGGCAGGTATGTCCAATAAGGACCAGGATTATAGAACAAAGGCAGAGTCACCAGCCCTTTGGTTCTCACCTCTAGATTTACTTTTTTATGACAAACTAGGACTATTATGGAAGTGTAGGGGAGCCATGTTGTCCTGGCAATCCCAGCTCCAACATCCTCTGAGGTTTTGTGTGTAGAGTCCTTGAAATGGGTTCATGAACAAACTCTCAGGAATTTGAGGGGCAGAGAGGTGTCATAGTGGCTGGAGTGACATGCCCGGTGTTGGGATGATCTAGGTTCACTCTATCCTCAGACATTTCCTGGTTGTATGACCCTAGGTAAGTCACTTAACCTCATTTGCCTAGCCCTTGCTCCTCTGTCTAAAAGTTATTAGAACTGAAGGTAAGGATTAACAAAAAATCAGGAATTTGAGAGGAATTAAAAATAATTTTCTGACCCCCAAGTTAGAGAGTTGGTTTAGACAGGGGACCTCCATTGTGACCAACATTTAAAGAATAGGGCTAATTTTAGCCTAGGTATGCTGTCTCATAGCTCTAAGCTATGTATTTAAAGGGGAGAACTCAAACAAATTTAGGGTTTTCTTATCAGAGAGATGCTAACTAGTTTGTATATACCTACAGATGACTATAGAGAGCAGTAGAGTGATCCTGAAGAAACTGAATAGCTTAAAACATAGAGATGTTACTTAGAGAGCTACTCAGTCTAATTTTGAGATAGTTGACGTGATGGAGAGCAAATATGACATCCAAGAGAAAGTAATGTGGTACATCAGAGGACACTGAGGATTCTGGGGTGCTGGAGGTTTGAAAAATAATTTTCTAACCCTTTTCTTTTCCAGTGCTTGTCTCCTAGCCATAAATATGTCCAAGGCATGTGCCATTCATCACCTACTGCTTCTGTAGAAGTCTGGGAGAAGGTATACTCCATATATGTAAGGGTCATATTTTCTTGTTATGGTGTTTTAGATTTTACATTTAAATAATGTATTTTCTGGATATGTAAAAATAAACATATTGTTGTGGGCTTTTGAACTTCCTATTGAGTGGATACTAACAAATAAAACCCTTGAACTTGGGATGAATTTTAGGAATCCTTACACGAGGAAGTCCTAATTATTTCTTGGATTTCTTCATCCTCAAAATAGCTAAAAAACAAAGAAACAAAATTTAAATGGATCCTTTTGCTGTCTTTTGCATTAGATCCTCTGTACTTTTAGAGCTTTAGGACTTTGAACACTGTTCTTCCAGCATTATGTTACTCTTTAGGAGACATTCTCTTCCATAGTCTTTCTGTATCTTTTTAAAGATCTAAGTTGGTCTATGTGAGAATATATCCAGTTAGTCTTTTTAGATGATTTCTCTTTTTTCTTCCTTAATGTAATAATTTGTGTTTATGTTAGCAGAAGTTAATTCTTGAAAGTTTATCATGCATTTGGGACTAATTTCATGAAAGAATTTTTCATCATTAGAGCTTATATATCCTTGCTCTGAATTTTCTAAAATGAGCTTTTTCATAATCTGAGGTACATGTTAGACTGCATCCAGTTTTCTTTTCTCCTATTATGAGTTCTAAGAGGTTTTAGTCACTTTTTCCTAAGGTTCCTATAATTTATATTTCAAAACTCATTTCTATCTTTGGTTTAGAGTTAAATGAGGAATAGAATTTTCCTTTATCCTTTCCTCTGTTTGTTGAGGGATTAAATTATGATCAAAACAAGTCAGGAATTTTTCACCTACTCTGATTTTGACAGAGAAAGAGCTCTAGAAGATGTATGGATAGTTGAAATTACTTACTGTCTTTTGTTGACATTCCTCAAACCTCTTGTACTGTCCCCATATCTTTATTTAAAAAAATTTTTTAAACCCTTACCTCCTGTCTTAGTAACAACTCTAAGACAGAAGGGCCAGGGCCAGGCAAATGGGATTAAGTGACATACCCAGGGTCACACAGCTAGGAATCTTATGAAGTAAGATTTGAACCCAGGTCCTCTGGACTCCAGGCCTGGTATTCTATCCACTATAGTAACTAGATGCCTTTGTCTCCATATTTTTAACCTTACCTCAATGTCCCTCTTTCTCAAAAAGGACTTCACTTCCTTTAAAGATTTCCAACATGATTTTTCATGTCCTTACTCCATGCTTCAAAGAATCATAATCTTTTACCATACTTTTCTCCTTCTATCATGCCTTGATATCCATTTTGTTTTCAAAACTCATTATTCATATTTTTTCTTCTGTTCAGGTGGTCTGTTCAAAGTGACAATATTGTTTTTGTTTCTTAGTCAACTGATCCTCACCCAAATGCTTTTCACCATGCTTCTTCCTTCCAGTTCCTGAATGTACTCTCATGATTACATATTTTTACATTTTCCACTATACTTTTTATTTGTTTTTGAGAATGAGATTTTTATTTATGGACAATAGCTTTAAGAAATATTAATGCCTGACTCTTCATCCTGAAATGGAATGTATCAACAAGAACTGGTAAGAATGCATGTATGTCTTGAGCTTTGAAAATCTAATTAAAATTAAAATTTAATTTAAATTCAATTTAAATTATTTTAAATGGAAAAGGAAGGTATGTGTATGGAGGTAATTGTCTTATGCATATCTACCAAGCAAGCTACCATAAGAAGCAATCATTAAATAGAAAGAATAGCAGTAGAGATGCCTAGAAATTCATGAGCTACAAAAATCAAGAAGACAGTGATAAAATGCATGCCCCTAGATGTCTCTATGCTAACAAGTACAGAAGTGTGATTAAAAACATTTGGATGAAAATCAATGAAGGAAGAATAAAAGTGATATTATTATTGGAGTATATTATAGATCACCTGGGGAAAAAAGGAAATAGATGAATTTGAGGAACAGACCATTAGATTAGAATAAAAATATGATATAGTAATGACAGGGTGAAAATGACCTATTCCATATTGCAACCTTATAGAAGAGAGGAAAACTGGACACATACCTGACATGCATACTATATTTCCAGGGAACTGATTTTAAAGAATAGAGAGAAAGAATTGGTTGGATCCTATGCAATCAAATTCTGCAAGAGAAGTCAATACATAGTAGGATGAGAAGCTCTTAAGAATAAAATTCTGAATATGTAAAGAGTAACAAGTCTGATG
The DNA here is from genome assembly GCF_027887165.1 of Monodelphis domestica. NCBI lineage: Eukaryota > Metazoa > Chordata > Mammalia > Didelphimorphia > Didelphidae > Monodelphis > Monodelphis domestica. The sequence goes on along the minus strand of NC_077233.1, from coordinate 179,177,782 downwards.
AGCAGGAAAAAGGAAACATTTTAAATGAATGTGAATATTTAGGAAATTCATCTACTAACTTAGATTTTAAAAAATGTGTATAAAAGTAAAGGCAAATGTTGTGGTGTGTGTGTGTGTGTGTGTGTGTGTGTGTGTGTGTGTGTGTGTGTGTAATAATATAAAAAGTTGGACCAACACCATCACCCTGACCACCATCTCTCCTAAGATTTCATGGGGAAAGCCTCACCCCCCTGAAGTCTAGATCTATGGTAATAGCAGGGTCCACCTCCACCTCCTCCCACCCAGTCCTTAGACTGACAGACATGCAGCTGTCAATGTAGGTAGTAATCTGGAAAGAGGTCCACTTCAACACCACCAACACTAACTGCTACAGAAAAGCAGGTAGGCCCAAGATCTCTGGAAATGGAAGCACCTTCCTCTCACCTAATCGCAAGGTAATTGACTCCAGAGCCTTCATCCTTGGGAGTATCTCTTGAAGGCACATAGGATGATAATTACTTTTGTAAAACCTATGACTCCTGCCACAACAACTAAAGACTCAGAAAAAAAAAATATTCTTACCACTAAAGTTCTTGGTATGGTCCAATTATTCAACTATAGAAATCAATATAATCTTATCAGTGGAAATGGCTTAAAGACGATGCATTACCATTTGCTTTGCTACCATACCCTAAGGACCATGGAACTTTCCTTTCTGATTTGTAGCTAAAATTTTCACTTTAATTGTCTCTCCCCAATTAGAATGTGAGTTCTTCGAGAGTAGGGACTATCTCAGCTTTTCCAATTGTATCTTCTTAGCACACTGTTTTGTACATAGTAAACATTTAATATATGTTTTTCCATCATCCATTCACCCATCCATTCATTCACAAAGGTGTGACATGGTTGGTCCTGTGAGAGTAGTATTAGTAGTTCTAAAGCTCAGAATGAAACAAGGCTGGCAAAGGGAATTAAGAACAATGAAAAGAGGTGTGTGTGAGAATTTGTACATGCACATATATATTCATGTTAGAAAAAAAGTGGACACAAATAAGCAATAGGACTGCTTTAAGGAATTTAACAAAGAAAATGGGTAATGGAATAGTAGGCAGAGCTCTTCCATTATTATTTTGTTCCTAGTTTCTCTGCCAAGAACAAAGATCTTTGGTCAGAGAAGGACAGAACAAAAAAAAATGGCAAATGGAGAATTGATACCCAAGATAAAGAGGGACATATTAAGAGAATACCTAGCTGTCCTTGATAAGTTCAAATCGCTATGCCCAGACAAGCTACACCTTGTGGTACTGAGAGAACCAGTGGATTTAATTTTTTAGCCACTATCAGTTATCTTTGAAAATTTGCAGAGAATAGAGAATAGCAGAGATGCTATGACACTGGGATAGAGAAAATGTCCCATTTTTTAAAAAGAGAGAGCAAAGAGGACAGAGCCTGCAAATACTAGCCCACTGAGTTTGACTTCTGTTTCTGGCAAAATTATAGAATATATTACTGAAGAGATGGTTTGCAAAATGCCTAGAAAAGAAAGTAGTAATAATAAAGAGTCTGAATGACTTCAGCAAGAACAAGTCATGACAGACTAACCCTATTTCCTTTTTTGACAGGCTCATTAGGATGGTTGATCAGAAGTATTGTAGACCTAGATTTCAACATTACAGTTGACAAAGTTTCTCCTGCCATTCTTGCAGAAAGGATGGCGATATATGGTCTAAATGACTGCAAAGTTAGGTAGACTTGGACTTTGCTGAATAACTGGAACTAAAGTGATTGTTAATGGTCTGACATTAACTTAGAAGAAGTAGACCAAAAATTTCTCTTTGCCTTCATTATATTTATACTTTTTTTAATCAATGACTTGGGTATAAAATTATTGTAAGAATTTATTTTTCATATATTCTATTAATTTCTATTTAAGGGTCATAGGTTAGAGAAAATTTTTGTATATTCCTGTGACTGGGTCAGATTCTTCTTTTTTTAATTTTCTTTGTCCTTAAGAATCTCAATGAATGCCTTCCATTTTTAAAAAACTCTTACCTTCTGTCTTAGAATCAATACTGTGTATTGGTTCCATGACAGAAGAGCAGTAAGGGCTAGGCAATGGAGGTTAAGTGACTTGCCCAGAGTCACACAGCTAGGCAATATCTGAGGCCAGATTTGAACTTAGGAACTCCCATCTCTAGGCTTAGCTCTAAATCCACTGAGCTCTGCCCCCTGAATGTCTTACTTTAACAAAAATTGGTTAATAGAAAAATGAGACAAGGATTCTTTTTTTGCCTATTTGATCCCCATCACATGGAAATGAGGAAAGGTGTATAGTTTTATGAGCCACCCTTTAATTATTTATCAATTTAGCTATTTATCAATTAAATGTGTCTTGGGATGTTTGAGGCAGGGGCAGGATAATGAGTTTACAAATTACATTTATAGATATGCCTGATTGAATTTGGGGGTCTTTGGTCACTTTGGTCACCTATCACTTTATTGATTATAATGCCAGCTTAATCAACAAATTGACAGTCTTACCCCAAACCAGTCTCTTTAAATAATTTTAATCATAATAGCATATATAACATACATTTTCACTTTCATAAATAACATAAAACTGAGAGGGATAGCTAAATCTTTGGATGACAGAATTCACATCCCCAAAATCTCATCAGGATAGAACATCATGTCAAATGTAAACTATGAATTTTAAGAATTGAAATATGAACCCAAGACCTCTCATATCCAGGCCTGGCTCTCTATCCCCTGAGCCACCTAGCTGCCTTGTGTAAAGATTAATTTTTTTCTTTTTTAGTTTTTAAAAAAATCAGATTATGTGACTACACAAGTTGTCCATCTGAAAGAAGGGAGTTTTAGTGGTGGGTGAGCTCAGTACAAGTTTATAATGTGATATCAAAGTAAAAAAAAAAAGCTAATGTAATGTAAGACTGCATTAGAAGGGATAAAGTGCCTAGGACTAGTGAGGTAATAAGGTCATTTAATTCCTTTATCATCCCAAATTTTTAGTTCTACTTTGAATGTCCCATTTTAGGAAGAACATTTACAAGCTGTAGACTATCTAGAAGAGAGTGACTAGTATAACTAAAGGCCTTGAGATTTTCACTTAAGAGCATTAATTGAAGGAACTGGAGATATCTTTTTCTGGCAAGGCAGATTGTCATTAGTTTCAAGTACTTGAAAGGCTTGTCATGTGGAAGACTTTTTTCAGCTTGGTCCCAGAGGTCGGAACTAGAAATGAGGGGGTAGAAAATACAGAGGCAAATTTAAGCTTGATGCAAGGATAAAATTGTTTCTTGCCTCTTATGCTTCTTACTATTTTTATGAGGTAATATTACTCAGGATTCCAACTTCCTTCTCTGTAATGTTTTACAAACAAGCAAACTTGTGTTTGTTCTTAGCTATGATGTGTTTATGCTTGGCAAGGAGTGCTAACGTTTGCCCAATAAGGATATTTCTAGTCTGCTCTGATCACTTGTCATGATTTATTTATATAGGTCTATGTCAATGTCTGTTCATTTATATTTCCAACAGCAGCAGTCTAGTTATAAATCACTTTCCAAAGTCTGAGTGACAGAAAAGAGGTCAAATTTTCCCTCTAGCATTAAAATTTTTAGTCTATCTATCACCTATATTTATTCAGGGACATCAAAAAGCATATATTTTATTGCTGCATCCCTTCTTTGATATTCTCACCTCAGAATTACTGGTCTTTGCTAGTATTTTTCCAATGCTATACTTACTATGATATTTCACTTGGCAGATAAATATATACAGTTTTCCCATCCTGTTCCACTTTCTGATTAAATTTCTTTTGATCAGATTTGCAGATTATCGGGCAAATATCTATTTTTACTTGCCCTTGTTAGAGGTACTCCATCCCTGGTGAAGGACTCATCACTCCTTTAAGCAATTTTTTAGAAATCCAAATCCCCTTCTGGAAAAGTATTCCAAAATGTCAGTGTCCAAGTTTTTTCAGGACAGTAAAGACTTGTCCTATCTTTATCTAGTCAAGTAATTTCAACAAGAATTTATTAACTATCTATTATCTGCCAGACACTATTAGAGATAGAAAGAAAGGCAGAGAAATTAACTATTTCAGGAAGAGAAAGTAGGTTATGACTGGAACTTGGGTCAGATCTTCATGTATATGTATTATTATAATCATTATAATATAATAGAGAGAAGAAACATCATTTTTCTGAATTTACTCATTGTGATTAGAACAAAAGAATGGATGGTCTACATTAGTGGTTGATAAGAAGTGGTAGCAGTCTGCTGTTACTTTTGGAGAAATTTAGCAAATAGGGTTTAACAATCTCTCAAGTTTGTGCATTCAACTTCAAGATACCTGTCTTAATATATTTGGAAATTTTACCTTAGGCCTTTTTAAAGATTTGTCTTTTTATAATTTTCACCCAATGTTCCTAGTTCCGCCTTCTGGCTCTAACCTAAGCAAAGTAAGTCTAACTTCCCTTCTGATATTTACAAAGAACTAAATACTTCTCTAATGTCCTTCCTTCCTTTCTCTATGCTAACCAATCCCTGGTCCTTCAATAGATACTTGTATATGTCTTCCATTGCCTCTCTCTTGATCAGCACTGTCCTTCATAGAATGTGGTCTCTTACATGAATACTATAGATATGGTATAATATGCTTCATTCAATCTATGATTGCTATAATTTGAGTGTCATGTTATCTTGTTATCTCAAACTAAGTTTTTTCTCTACCTTAAAATCTTTAGGTCATGAATTGCTATTTAGCCAAAGTTTCTCTGCCATGTTTTGATAACAGAATTTTTTTAACCCAAATGTAGTACTTTATTTTATCTCTAATCATTTTAATATGATTACATTTAAATTTGACCCATCTTCATTATCAAATAACCACCCAAAACAAAAAACAAAACAAAATATTACCCTTGGATTCTTGCTCATTAAAATGTTGAATTAGAAGCCTAAGATGATGTGGGCTGGTGACTCATGAACAACAACCAATATTTTGGAGAGAAAAAAATTACTTTTAGAGGCTCTGAGTTTAGCAATTCTTCATCTATGGATTTAATAACACCCCATAATACAAAATACAGTGTCAACTGAAAATTGAAGTCTTTTTTTCATTTTATTTCATTTTACCAATTACACATAATAACAATTCTCCACATAAGTTTTCTTAAGTTATAAAATCTAAATTGTCTCCCATCCCTTCCCTCCCCGTTCCTGGAGACGGTAAGCAATTTGATCTGGGCAATACAATGGAATAATCTTCTTAAGCAGCAAATTGCTCACAATGCTCAGCAATCAGACCTAACCTGAGATTCCTCCTATTTGGAAATGTCAGTTATTTATGTTTTTGTTGCTGTGTGAGACATTAATCAATAAACATTTATTGAGCACCTACCAGTCTGGGACACTATGAGAAATTTAAAAAAAAGGTAAAAGATACCACTCCTGACCCAAAGGAGTTTATAAGCTATTTGAAGATACAAATATATTTCAATTAGATAAGCCTTAAGAGTCTACTTTGTGCAAGACACTTCTTACACAAAAAATTAACTCACAAAAGGTGGTTTTTGTCTAAGTGACAGGTGACTGCTATAGACACAAGTATGGTGGTCCTCTGTTCCTGGAAGATCTAAAGTGGAGTCCTGGTGATGCTTAAATTATTCATTTGATTAATTTATTCATTCAACAAACATTTATTTATTAAGTGTCATATCTAGGCACTAGAGTGCCACAAAAAAGTTCTTGCCTTCAAGGAACTTACATTCTGCTTAGGATGGAAACAATGCAGATGTACAAAAGTAAATACAAATGCATGCCAAGTAGATATAAATCTATGGAAGAGGGGAATTCATATTTCAGGTATAGTTAGGCTAATTGATCTCTAAGGTAATTTCCAAATCTGTAATTGTGTAATTCTCTGAGTTTGAAGATGGGGAAGAACACTTTTCACCAGGATGGTGAGGGGTTGCTTTACAGCAAAAGTGGGATTGGAGTTCCGGACATTGAAAGATGGCTAACATTTTGGTAGGTAGGGGAAAAGAATGAGTGCATTGGAGGGGGAAGAAAGGGAAAGGGAAGGTATAAGAAGAGACATATCTATGAAGTGATTAAACAATGAAGGATGCTCAGTTGATAATAGAACCAAACTTAAGACCATTTCCTCAAACTTTCCTTTACCTTTGCCTGAGTGTTGTTTGGTTTTATTGCTCCCTTGTGTACAGCAATGTGGACAGAATGTCATTCAGCTGTTATATACTGTCATCAGTGAGACTTGCTACCAGCCTCCTTTTCTTCTTCTCTTTTTTTAATGCATCCAATATTATAGAATCCAATAAAAGGAAATTTAAAAAAAATAAGAAGTGGAACTCATAAAAAAGGTGACAAATGAAAAAGTGCCTGGGAAAGATAGCCTATGGATTGATGTCATAAAAGGAGAAAAGCTCAATAAAGGGACCAGCAAAACCATTCACAGTCCACATTAACAAGGAGGTAACCTAAAGAAACATACCTCATACACAGCTAGAGCAGCTAGTCCCCAAATGAGAAAATTCCAATGACACACCTATTGCAGAAACCCAGCATGCCCTGAGAAAATGCCCATGGTCATTCTTTCTTCCTTCCTTCTTCTTGGGCATCATGGAATACTTTCCCCCCTCCTTAGGACAACTGACTCCCTTGCTCTGCTTCTGGAGCAGCAAGTTTTTTTTCAGATACAACATATATTATATATTTAATAATGAAGAGGGGTGAATGGGAAGGGAACAAGCATTTTTAAGCACCTACTATGTGCTAGGGTTAAATGCTATACACATATTTTACTAGATCTTCTCAAAAACCCTGTGATGTAAATGCTATTATCCTCCCCATTTTAAAGTTGAATAAACTGATACAGATATTTCTAATATAATCTAACATAATAGATTTATATTATATATGTATATGTGTGTTTATATATAAAATTTCCTTCTCCAGAAGCAAAGCAAGAGTCAAATAGATATATATGTGCATTAATGCATATATGTATATATGTTTATGCACAAATACACAGATGTATATATATTGTGTATGTATATACCCATATGTGCAAAGCCATCTTTCTAGCTACTTCACCATGCTTCTTCTCTTCAACGTCTTATCAAATGGAAAATGAAAATATTTTAGAGATTATTTAAACAAGTGGCAAAGAAAAGAATTTGAATAAACTCTTTGAGAACATGGCATCAAGATCATCTCAGATATACCCCAGCCAGGGTAGGGCTATTGATCTACCCACCAGGGATCAGGGCACATGAATGGTATCATACATGAAGAAAAAACTGTTGATGTAGAAAAAGTTGTCTGTGTTGTGGCCTCTCTCCATTTTCTCTCTTCTCAGATCTCTACTTTTAATCTGACTTCTATCTTTATCACTTAACTGAAATTGTTCTCTTCAAAGTTATGGATAACCTCTTATTTGTCAAATCTGATGGGTCTTTTCTCATCTCTGATCCCGCTAGACCTTTCTGTAGTATGTAACAGTTAACCACCCTTTCCTCCTGGATATTCTCATTTCTCTGGGGTTTTATGAATTGTTCTCTCTTTTCTACCTGCCTGTTAGACTGCTCTTTTGCTGTTGGTTCATCATCTATATTATGACCACTTATTCTGTCTACCTAAAGTCTTGACCTGCCTCTGTCTTTTACCCTCTCATTTGGCACCCTTCTACTTTTCTCTAGGTTTACTGATCATCTCAATACTAATGGCCTTAAAACTGTATATCAAGTCATGATCTCTCTCCTGAGCACTATTCCCACATAGTACAGGAAGTGAAATAAAAGGAAAGGAATAAAGAATTTTAAAGCATCTACTATGTGCCTGGCACATAGTAGTGGGTTAAGGACTATTTTATCTTTTCCCAAACCCTGTGAGGTAGGTGTTATTATTTTTCCTATTTTAAGTTGAGGAAACTGAGGCAGACACAGATTAAGTGACTTGCCCAGAATTGCATAAATTGTAAGTATGTGAGGCTGGATTTGAACTCATTTTCTTCTAGGACAAGCACTCTTGTACAATCTAGCTCCCTCACAAAATTTTTGATTTTGTCATACAACTATAGACCTTGAGCTGAAAGAACCTCAGAGTCCGTCTAATCCAAATATTTCATGCTTTCACTTAGATGTCTATTGGTATCTTAAACCTAAAAAACAAACAAAACAATTCATTTTTTTCTTCCCCCAAATGCACCCTCTTTTGCACTTCCTTACTTCAGACATGGTTAGCAGTAGCTTTCTATTGCCCAGGGTCACAATCCCAGTGTCATCTCCCTCTCCTCACTTCCTCTCACTCCAAATGCAGATGTTTGACCTTTATTACACAATTAAATTAGTAGCAGTCTTTATGAATTCCAGGAAACTAGAGCTAAGTGCCTATTTTGAAAATTCCAAAAATAGAGAACTGAAACAAATGTATAAGAGGAAGAGTCCTTAACCAGTTGATAAGTGGTCAAAGTATATGAGGAGGTAATTTTCTAAAGATCAAATCCAAGGTATTAGCAATCATATGAAAGAATGATCCAAATCAACAATGATTAAGAGAAGCGCAAATGAAAACAGCTCTGAAATTTCGCCTCACTCTATTAAACTGATAAACATGGTAAATGACAAAAATGCTCAATGTTGGAGTAGCTTTAAAACAGGTACACTAATGCATTGTTGGTAGAGTTGTGAATTTGTCCAAGTATTACAGACAACAATTTGGAATTATACTAAAGAAGTCACTCAGTTGTATATAACTTTTGAATTAGAACCACTAGAAGGCATGTAATCTAAGGAGCTCAAAGTCAGAGAGAGGGGTCTGTAAACCTCAAATTTCCTTAGACTTATAAATGTTGGAAATTTCACCATTGGGATATTTCATACTTGGAAAATTTCTTACTGATAGTCTATTGGAAATTTGAGGTTTACAGGTCCCAGATATACAAAAATATTTATAGCAGTACTTTGTATAATAGGAAATATCAGAAGGAAATTAGTGCCCACTGACTGTGGAATAACTGAACAAATTGTAGTATATGATTATAATGGAACACTAGTCATGGGTAGGATGTATAAAGAATAGCACTAGGTAAATCAGGAAATGGTAGTTTAGTACTGGATCCCAAAAAGCCTCGAATGCCAACATCATTTGGCAGATAGTAGTGAGCCATCAATCAGGAGAATGATAAGATGAAAGTTTGGCCAAAGCATTAATTTTGACTTTCAACCCAAGTTGTTTCCAACCTCTCTTTGGGCCATAACAGAAAGCCTCAAAAAATATAGCTGAGGTTAAGTGTCTGGATGCTTTTGAAAACAGGAGGTAGTTTATTGGTGGGGGCTCAACAAAGATTAGGGAAAACATCCCTTCTAGCTCTAGGATTCTGAGATTACATATTAGCTTCTCATTTTATGTTATATTTGAGGTTAAAAGCTTCTTTGTGGACACCTGGAGGAAAGTTTAGGCAGTGTGCCATAATGAATAGAGAGCTTGTCTCAAAGCCAAGAAAATCTGAGTTCGAATCTTACCTCTGATACATACTGACTTGTGAACCTGGACTAATCATTCAACCTCTCGGCACTGTAGGTAACCTTCTACAACTACAAATTGCAGGAAATGTGTTGACTTGCATTAGAAGAGAGAGCTTCCTCATCTTGGTATTCCCTTCACAGGTCCCATCTCCATCTCTATCCCTGGTTCTTGTACATTTCTGCATAAGGTGGTTGATATTCCAGCACTATCTCCTTGCAATGTCATAGCCAGGCCAGTGTGGCCTTTGTGTTCTCTGTTACTTTCCCCCTCTGGCAGTAAATCCAAGTCTATTTTTCTAGCTTTAATTTATTTTTTAAAGTAATTTTATGAGCCAGTAAATAAAAGGAAACCTTGCTCTTGCAAGGCTGTCACTCAGTCACTGCTCATCTCCTCCCGTCTGGGAAGCCAGTCGAAAACAATCCTGGCTCCTTCCTGGCCGCACATAAAAAGGTTTATAGATCTCCAGTCCCCTACAACTCAGCTGAAAGTAGCTCTCACTTGACAGTCTTCAGAAATCAGCATTGTTTCCCCCTTCACTAAAGTGCTGTCCTCACAAGGTCAGGAGGCTCCTTGTCCTTTGAATCATTGCTGCTGGGTCCAGCCCCCTTCCACAGGATGTGTGTCCTTCAGACATTGCTTTGAACTTGCAGAAAGGGATTCGGAGGCTTTTAAAAGCAGCTCTAAGGGCCTTAAAACTTGTCAAACAGCCTGAGTCCTCACTGGCTGCATTTCACAATGAACTGTAGCCATGGGCTCATGAATGGGGATGGCAAGGCAGGGTGGGAGCAGGGCAGAAGGAAAGAAGAGAAAACTAAGATTTGACTGGTTTTTGTTTCTTCGTTTTTGCCATTCTACTCCTAATTCAGCTTGCAGAGAGTTTTGATAAGGGTGCCTATCTTGAATCCTTTCAGGTCACACAAGTTTATAGTAGCCTTATACTTAGTATCTATTAAGTGCCTACTATGTGCCACAGAGGCTACAAAGGCAAAGATGTAGTAGACTCTGCATTTAAGAAACCTATATTTTATTCCATGGAAACAACATATACAGAGCTAAGTAAGGCATTTATTAAGTACCTACTATGTGTAAGATACACTGTGCAAAGCACTGGAGAAGAAAAGAAAGGCAAATAACATTCCTTGCTCTCAAGGAGCTTGAAGTTCACTGGGAGAGACTACATGTGAACAACTATATACAGGATAAATGGAAACTAATCAATAGAGGGAAGGCATCAGAATAAAAGGCTATCAAGAAAAGCTTCTTATAGAAGTTGAGATTTTGGCTGAGACTTGAAGGAAGTCAAGGAGGCCAAGAAACATAGATGAGGAGGAAGAGAATTCTGAGCAAGGGAGAATACAAAATAATTTCTAGTGGGGAGGAGTACACTACCAACTGGGGAATTATGATAGACTTAATGGAGAAATGGCATATGAATTGTGACTTGAAGGATATTGGGGTTCAAGGAAGAGGGGGTACACACCAGTAATGAGAAAACATTTGTGAGGAGGCATGGAGATGGGGGGAATGAAATGTCGTGTATGGAGAAGAGAAAATCGATCAGTTTGGTTGTAGTGTAGAGTGTGTGAAGGAGTGTAATGTGAAATCAATATGAAAAGGTAGGCTGATGCCAGGATGTTAAGGACTTTAAAGGCCAAACAAATTGGTTTTTATTTTATCCTAAAGACAACACCAAGCCACATAAGCCTCTTTTATAAGGCCATAGCATGATCAGCCAGTCAGTCCAGTGTTTTGGGATTATCATTTTTGTGGGAGATAGGTTGGGGGAGAGAGAGAACGGAGCCAGGAAGGCTAATTAGGAGACTATTGAAATTGTCCAGATGAGAGATGATGAGAGTCTGAACTAATGATGAGTGTGTATAAGTAGAGAGAATGGGCTCCTCAGAAGGGATGTTAAAGAAAATGTTTGAATAGGGGATTGAGAGAGAGGAAAGATGGGGAAGAATCAGGGATGGTTCTAAGATTGTGAAACTGAGAGAATACAAGGATAGTAGCTCATACAACAGAAACAGCGAAGTTAATATTAATGTGATATCTAGTTAGGAATATACAAGTAGCAGATAGTTATTCAGAGTTGGAGCACAGGAAAGAAACTAAGGGTGGATTCACATTAGAGTCATCTGCATAGTACTGTTTGAACCTGTGTATTTTGATAAGATCACTGAGAGAACTACCAGAGAAGAGAGAAGAAGGTCCAGGTGGGTGCTACATCTTCTCACAATGGGTGATTCAGAATATGCCTGATAGATAGGAAGAAAACTAAGAGAGGGTAGTGTCATGAAAACACAAGTGCTGCTATGCAGGAAGATGTGATCAACACTGACAAAAGCTTGTAAGAGATCAAGAAAGATGAAGACTAAAGAAAAGGCCATTGGATTCTGCAATTAAGAACATTGTTACCTCTAGAAAAAAGTGATTTCAGTTAAGTTGTGAGTTTAGAAGATAAGTTACAAGGGTCTGAAAAGTGAGTGGAAGTGGAGGAAGTAGATGCAACAAATGCAAATACCCCCCCTCCTTAAGACTCCAATTAGGAGGCTATTAAAATAGTTCATGCAAAAGGTGAACTTGAAATAGAGTAGTGGCTGTTGAAATGAAAAGTTCAAACTGTAAGGTACTTCTCTAATGTGAGCATATTGGTTGTTTAAATGAAGAAAAAAGTGAAATTATGCATAAAGAAAAAATCAAACAACTTGCAAAATGTATTTTCCATTGTGTCTCTGAATGGTTTGATAGCGAAAAGAGGGGAAAATTTATAAAAAAAAAAACTGGTAAAACTTAAGTGTGAAAAAACAATTTTCAGATAAAATTTATACACAGATGGTTAAGAGGATCAAACAGAAAACTAAAAGGATCTGAAAGGACATTGTGTTCATTTCCACATAACTGTTTTTAGAGTTTGAAAAATTAAAACTCACAAAAATGAGAGGGAATGGGAAAAATGACAGTTGAAGATTATGGGATGATTAAATAATAAGTGTTGGTTTCATAACTAACAGAATAGTAGATTTCATGAGCTTTACCTTAAAAAGGAAAGATGAGTCATTGAACACCAGGAATCTCTGATATGAACAATTGAGACAATAAATGCATAACAATAAAATAGCAGTGGAAGAGTGGAAGAACCATTAGGAAAGAGTTCCATAAGACCGCAGGAGGAAGTAAGAAACACCAGACCAGAGCCAGCTATATGGAAGGCTTCAAGGACTCTGGGAGATGTTTGATTGGCTGGAGAAAAGCTGAACCTTATTGGAAGACAGCCAAGTTCTGCTTGTTGCCCTCTAGTGCCATCTCTAGCTTGAGAGAGGCAATTAGGTATTTCTAACACATCTCAAAGGATCAGGTTTTTCTTAATCTCTGTCGTCTCTGTTGGAGATAGAGAATAAAGGGAAAATAAAGGCTGTGTATCTATTTTGTTGGTAAAGAGACTTGAATCTGATTGAATGAATAGCAGACTGTGGAATAAAGTCAGGTATGTCTGCATTGCCCAGAGAGCCCATCTGAAGAGCTTTACAATTCTCTGGATGAAGGTAGAACTGGTTATTCTTATATAAACACAAACTTCCCTAGTGCTCTTTTAGTTGGATTGTTAGTTAAAATAGCTTCACTTGATCAATCAAGTATTTGTTAAGCTCTTCCTATATGTCAGGCTCTGTGCTACACACTGGGGATACAAGTTCAAAGAATAAAATAACCCCTACTAGCAAGAACTAAGAACAGAGAGAAGACCAGTTGGGCTGAATTCACAGAGGACAGGAGGGGCAAAATATCCAGTAAAAGTGGGCAGATAAATTTGAGCCCTATTGTGTGTAAGACAAAAAAAGTTAAACAAAAGAATTTATATTTTATCTTAGAGGTAATAGGAATTGACTCATTTATTAAAGGAGACTCATGATTTGAAAGAAAATCACTCTGGCAGCAGTATGTAGGAATGACTAGATTGGGAAGAGACAAGGTAAGATCAATTAAGAGACCTAGGAGAAAGGTGATGGAGGCCTGAACTAATGTGGTGACTACATGAATTGAAAGGAGTCATATGTGAGAAATATTGTGAAGGTAAAGATGATGTTGTTTTCATTTGATTAGATGGCTATGTTGAAGGAAAATGAACCTAGGAGATAGGAAGGATGGTCAAGCATTTTTTTTTTGTTATTCCAAATGTTTATAAAAGCAAACAACACAAGCATTTCCATATGCAAAGAAAAAGAAGATAGTACACAAATGGAATCACAAATGCACTTAAAAAAATCTAATTAAAAATAGAGAAGCTTAGAAGAGGATAAAGTTTGGGGAAAAATAATTAATTCCATTTTTGGACATGTTAAGTTTAAGATTTTCTGGGACACCATAAATTTGAAGTGTCTAATAGGCAATTAGTGACATAGGACTGATGCTCAGGGGAGAAGATGGAACTGGATAGATAGATTGGAGAACTTGTTACTGTTTCATTACCTGAGTATAGAAGAGGAATATATTTTCCAGTAGGAAAATGGTGAGAAGCAGAATGGGATCAGTTAACAAAGAAGCAGATTCATGTGGTACAGATTGTTCTTAAAGAAATTAAGAATACAAAGGCCTTCAATAAAGTTGTGAGTAGCCCCAACCATGTGGGATGTTTCAACTCATATATCTCATTTCTTAGTTTTGGTATGCATCCTCTCTTTCCCATATGGGTTAATTCTAATGTATTGATTTTTCCTGCATTGATTTTGTCTAATATTGTGTGATTATGATATGTTGATTTTTATCAATTTTACCTTGCTGATAAATGCTAACTTAAATCCTTAATGTTTTATGTTTGAGTTAATGGTGACATCATTATAACATTATAACTTTGTGCAAATGGAAGCATATAAGTGGGGGCTTAGGAACAGAGGAGTGGCATTTATATAAACCCCATCATAACAGGGTTCCCTTCAGGACTCTGATTCCTCTGCTACTTAGTCTGAGGTAATAATTGATGAGAACTCCAGCTCTGAGTGAGTGCTGGATAGCTGTGCCCAATGTGAGAAATGAAATGATGTAGTCAATGACAGACATATTACACAGAACTCAGAAAAGCAATAGCATTTCTACCATTCATTCTGTGACTGTTTTCATCCTTGTAATGAGAACAGATGGGTCCAAGTTCTTCTTGTAGAAGGGATCCATGGAATGAATAGGTCTAAGAAGCATTGTCAGAAGGGAATAATTTTTCTGCTCAACTCTCTTCATTTCACCCTTATTCTCATAGCTCATCCTATGTGAACAGAATGCATATGTAATGGAGGGGGTAGGGAATACTTAAGATTTTCAAACATGAAAACATTACATTGGAAAAGAGATTGGATGCTGACCTGACTATTTCTACTAATTCTTTGTAAGTATTGAAGACATAGTTATGGATTAAATACACAAGGTAATAGGTTCATTTTGAGTTAAATAACCATCTGAAATCACCTAGCAGTTAGATAATTGACCCAATTTAATTTTCCTGTAGAAAGACCTCCTCTGGCTTGTCTGTCTGATATATAAATACAATACTGTGTATTTTACACAACGGCCAGCTAAATATGAAGTCATTATTACTAATTAAAATCTATACTATACACATATTGCCTTTGCAAATGGAGTACCAGCCACTGAGCTTCCCTCCTCAATCTCAGCTAACTTGAGAGTTCACCCTCCTAGCAAGTGATAATGTTTAAAAAATCAATGGCTCAATTAACAATCAGGAATGGGGCTCCAAGGCACCAGGAATACAGATCAATAACTTATGTTCAGTGAAATTAAAGGCACTTGTTAAGTCAAGTGTTAAAAGCTGCAGACACTTAATATGGGAATAGCCGTCACAAACAGTTTGGCACTTTAACTTGAGAGAATTGGAGAGTACAAAGTTCCCATTCCATCTTCCACACTGATGGGCAACTAATGAAGCATGGGTATTCACACCAATTCATTTCCGTAATAAATTTTCAGATCCCTTCAGTGCCATTGGTAGCAATGCTGACTTGACATTAGTGTCTTCTTTCATGATTAGTGATACATCTAGAAGATGAATCCAAAATGGGGAGTGGCTTTCCAACTCAACACTTGGAGGAAATAGAGAGAGCTGGGGGATACTTGGCAGCATCTCCATTTCTTGGAAATATTTCTTCCATCTTGTGACCTTTAGGACAGTCAACAAGGGTTTATTAAGTCTCTACTGTGTGCCTTTTACTGTGCGTACAAAGAATGAAACAATTTCAATTCTCAGGGCCTTATGCTCTAGTCTTGGAGAAAACATTTATACATTTCAGTATCAAGAGAATATATACAAAATGATCAGTGTTGGTTGATTGTGTAGACTTTAGAAATTTCTCAGAAAAGTACCCCTAACAGTTTCTCTACTGTTTTTGATGAAGATGTCACAGAGATGGTAAGAATCTGGAGATGCTGGTGTCCTGAACAGAAATAGGGAGGTTTGGAAGAGGGCTGGGTTTGGGGGAAAACTTAATGTATTAAAATATTTCTTAATCAGACCTACCTAAAATGAAAAAAAGAGAGGTGGGGCTCTTTCTTACAAATCAATGCTTCCAAGCACAGAGCTTGTCATCTGTGGGACCTGATAGAGCTATGAGATGATGGGGAGTAGGGTTGAAGGAGAAGGGCAAGTCTAGAATTTTAACCCAGTGGCACCTGTGCAACTGTTGTTGTGGGAACCCTGGTGGCAGTTAGCTTTTTTATTGCTCCAAAGCATCAAAACACAGCTCAGAAGAGTAAGCAGGTACTGCAGGAGATGAAATAGAACAGTGTGTGGGGTAGTTGTGGTTGGCTGGAAATCACCCATTGACTATAGAAGTATGGGTCAGATGTGACCCATCTTCCCAACCTTCTCTTGTTGGATAGCATACCTCGTGGAATCAGGCCTTGTCCAACTTTGTGACCACTGGCCTAAAGCATAGAGAAATTAAATCATTTGCCCAGGGTCACATGTTAGAGGATGAACTTGAACCCAGGTCTTCCTGGTTTTGAGACTAGCTCTCTATGACTGAAAATAGGCATTTTAAGTTCAAAATTGTGGAAGCAGACCTGATACTTGCATAGTGCTTTAATGCCTACAAAAAACTTGCCATATTTATCATCTTAGATCCTAGAGTGTGAGGCAGTTAAAATGGCTATTATTCCCCCCATTTTTATAAGTGAGAAGACCAAGAGTATGAGAATTACACAACTTGCTAGTGTTAGAGGTGGGACTTAAACTTAATTCTTGATTCCAGCTCTAATACTCTACACAATGCACTATACTGCCCCTGGAGTTGGTCCAAGAGAAACTCAAGACATTAATATGTTGTCAATACTTTCCACCAGGATAGCTTTAAGAATTGAAGTTGTACCTCAGAGAAAAAGGCTCTGAATGTGCTTTTTCTCCTGGGGTCTAGTCAGAGCTTGCTAGTCAAAGAACCTGGATGCTTAGTCTTGCAGCATGGGCCAAGGATACATAATAGCGTGTAAGGTCTTTGAGCCTAGAGATTGTTTTATTCTTTGTATTTATATCTCTAGCACATAACAGGGACTTATTATTTTATACATATAGGAAGATCTCTCTCTCTCTCTCTCTCTCTCTATCTATCTCTCTCTCTCTCTCCATCTCTTGATAATAAGTGGAGAGAGAGAGAGAGAGCTAGTGTCACTCCCCACATCTCTTCCTTTCCCTTCTCTTTGGGTTTCCTTATTCTCCTAACCTATATCTCCACTATCAGGTTAGATCCTCAGAGAGATACCTGATACATCTTTTAGGATCCTAGGTATAACCATGATGTATGGCTACTTTCCTAACTCCTGAGCTTCCACTGGTGAGCTTCTGATGGATGAATCAGCCAGTTTTCTCAATCAATTGTACAAAAGCATTCATTCAAAAGGCAAAGATAGAGGGGAGTACCTAGGTGCTTCTGTGAATAGAGAGTCAGGCCTAGAGATGGGAGGTCCTGGGCTCAAATCTGGCTTCAGATACTTCCTAGCTGGACAAGTCACTTAACTTCAGTTGTCTAGCCCATATAACTTCTGCTTTGGAACCAATACACAGTACTGATTCTAAGATGGAAAATAAGGATAACAAAAGGCAAAGGTAAAACAATAATACAAAACATTCCATCCATAACTTGGGAGTATATTCTTTTATAGTTTTATATACAAATACATCCACCCCATCTTGTGTACATATGAGTATATAAGTATAACTATGTGTTTATGTCTATAGACAATTGACTTGGATATCAGGGATATCTAGGTTTAAGATCTGCTGCAGACATACATTATCTGTATGACCCTAGGTAAGTCAGTTAATCTATATGTCTCTCTGGCAATTTTCTAGGATTATAATTTGCAGAGATTATTCCCATCTTGATTGGAGAAAAAAATTCTTCACTACGAGCTATTTATTCCAATCACTCACACACACACACACACACACACACACACACACACACACACGTGATGATTAATTTACATTTCTGTTGTGCTTAAAGGTTTGTAAATCACTTTCCTCACCACCTCTGTATAAAGGATTGCTATGTAAGTATTAGTATCATCATTTTAAGAATAAAGAAAGTGAGGTCCACAGAAGAGAGGCTATTTTCTTAGGGTAACACAATAAGTATCCAAGCTGGGGTTCAGTTCTAAGTTTTCTCACTCCAGATCTGCTGCTCTGTGTCATGTCATATTGGCCTTGTTGAAAGTACCAGGCAAGACTTCTTTGTTGTCAGAGGGTCAAAAACCATCATAGACAAAACCAATATCAGGTGAGAACAAGATGAGGCAGTGATGAGATAGCAAACAGCAGTGGAGAGAGTCTTCAGCTAAATCCAAGCACAAATGTCATTGTTAACAGGATGGCAAAGAATCAAAGACCAGAGGTTACTACTGAATTTTGGCCTTCAACATAATGTTTTCTTAAGCAATTTGGCTACCTTAGCAACCCTCTTTAAGCTGCTAGGCTGGGTTCCAGCTGTGCCAAGTACACACACAGGGCTTGCTAAGGCTGACAGCTGTGGACACTGGGGACAACATTGTAGTTTGTATGTCAACCCTGTGGCATTTCATTGAGCAATCAGAAAATCCTTATGGCATATGGACTATAATATGCCACTTCAGAATAAGACTTCCCACTGGGACATACCTCTGTGCCACTTTGTTAACTTTTTCTCCTTATTAGCATACTTATGAACTTGGACCAAAGGCAGCAGAATGTGACCAAAAGAGCAATAGATTGGAGCTTTGAAAGCCTTGGGTTCAAATTCTACCAATTTGAACCTTAGTCAACTAATCTGTGAATGGGAATAATAATACTAGTAATCTTTTCTAACTGTATTATTTAATTTATTTAAACTGTATTATTTTAAAGATCAGTTGAAGGAGTAGAAGTAAAATTCTTAACAAACATTAAATCAATTTATAGGAGTTAAGTCATTATTGTAGAATTTTGATTCCCTCCCCTTCCTTCTGCCATTCACTTCAAATCAATTTTTTACAAACACATACATTTAACATCTTCATTTTCTCTTTCTTTTATAGGAATTATCAAATTTACTATAAATAAATAAAAAATTGGTTCAGTGGCATAAAGAAACCAGTATATTGAGAAATATCTTGACTCTTGTTGCTCAAACTATAGTTTTGTAATCAGAATGCATTAGTACCAACTCCACCATTAATTAGATATATGATTTTAGCCACACCACTCCCTCCCTTTCATTCAAAATTTCAACATCTGTAAAAAGGAAGAGAATAGAACTAGATGGTTTCTGGGGCTTTCCTTTTCCAGATCTAAAGTCCTATGATTCTACAAGGGGCATCTTTATTACCCACTAGAGTAATATGAAACTTACTATCTTTCCTCCTGCTTCCTCTTCCTAGAAATAGGTTAGATCTATATCAACCAGACTCAGGAAAGAATTGGATAATGATGGTCCAATCAACCACTTCTCTCCCTTTTATTCTTATCTGGGTGGAAAAGTTTATTACAGAGGCAGCATATAATTTTGTAGCTAGGACACTCCTTGGTACCCTGTGGAGATCCATTTCTACAGTGTCTGAAATTCCTTCTTCATTTGTCTCTTGGTGTAAATGTTGCTCTTGATGATCAGAGCTTTGGGCACTGCAATAAGGCAAATATATCATATTTCCATTTCTTGGAGATCTGGGACCCTGATGGGGATGTAGGGAGGACTGATCTGTGTCTACATTTGGGTAGCAAGAAAGAGTTAAAGAATTTGCCTGAGCTGATTGGATTATGAGGAGAGATGAATATTGGTCCAAAGCTTGGCTAAAAAGGGTCCTCCTGCCTATACAGATACAGTTAGGTTGCATGTTGGATTGAACCCTAGACTTAGATTTAGAAAGACCTGAATTCAAATCCAGGGCAAGCATGATTCTAAGCCAGTCAACTTTTGTTTGCTTCAGTTATCTTAACTATAAGATGAGGACAATAGTAACATCTATCTCCTAGGGCTTGTGTGAAGACTAAATGAGATGCTATTTGAAAAGACTTAGCACAATGCTTAGCACATCATAGATGCTTAAAAATACTTGTTTTCTTAAAAATACTTGTTTTTAGGAAAAAAATCTGTGGAACAGTGCCCAGGACTTGTATATCACACTTGTATGTGCCTAGCACATAGTAAATACTTAATCCATGTTGATTCATTGAAGTGATCCCTAAACCTCCTCCGAATGCTCACACACTTAGTCATATCTGGGCATAATAGGGACAAGTGCATGCATAGAGGGCTGCTGATACAACTCCTTTTGTAGGAGTCTAGAGGATACATTTCCAGGAAAGTTATGGGTGAGCATATACTGGAGAGATATGGGTGAGCATACACTGACATTCTAAAACCACATGGTTAAGTAAGAAAACTCTTTCTGCATTGCTGAAATGGAGGTGCCTTCAAAAGGTACTAGCTGATCAGTTTTAACTATTCTCCTTGATCTCCTTAATCAGTCTTGGGTTCTCTTAATCTGAATCTGAAATGCAGCTCCTTGAAAATGGACTGTGATCTTATGTCTGGCCATTTGTTCTTTCATTTTAGGTAAAGGAGATTAGTTTAGAGATGCTGAGGTCAGAAGATCAAGCTGTTAGATATCTGGGCATCAGAGTCCATGTTGGATTTTATTATAATGACAACAACAACAAAAAAAAACCACAATGACGATGATAATAATAATGATGGCTAACATTTATATAGAACTTACTGTGTCCACACACTGTGCTAAAGGTTTTAGAAATATTATCTCATCTCATCCTCACAATTGTCCTGGAAAGTATGTCCTATTATTATTCTAATTTTACAGATGAGGTAACTGAAGCAAACAGAAGTTGAGGGTAAATGACTTGTCAAGGATTATACAGATAAAGTCCGAGGCTGTATCTAAACTCAAGTTTTCCAAAATTTCAATTTCTGCATTCTATCCATTGTGCCACCTAGCTGATATATCTGAAGATTCAGGACCCAGGACCCAGCCCAATGACATCTGAGAGCTGTGCTTATTGGCAGTAATACTATATTTAGATGTGAACTTCCTGGGATTAGTGCTTTATAGAAAAAAATACTAAGTCTGAGCCCACACTCCCCAGAGATCCAAATAGTCTGTGGGAAAGTATGTTCCCAAGGTGTTGGGGCAGGAGGGAGGATGATGACTTTTTTGTGTTATATGTCTTCAGAATAAATAAACCTGTGTAAAAGCTAATTGATGCTACTTGGTTAAATTAGATCTGGAGTGCTAGTCCCTCATTGGTGGCTAGCAGTGAGAGAAACACTACAGCTCAAGTAAGAAAGGGATACAATCATCTTCCCCTCTCTCTTCCCTGCTCTTAGACCTTCAGGGTATACCTAGAGTTATAAGAGGAACATGCAGCATCTTGGCTATGCGTAGTAAACTAAGAGGTACTCTCTACGCACTTAATTGCAAGGAATGAAAATGTCTATTTCTCCCACTTCTCTTTTGTGCTTCATCCCTTAGAATCCCATATATTGTATGTTCACTGCATATTTTTTTATTTTCATTCATAGTTTATCCTATCCTTCTGTAGATCTAATTAATCTTATATGTCTTCCTTTTTGTGCTTTTCATCCCTCACAGGTTCTAGGCTACTATCCCTTCTTCACCTTGTACAACTAATTTCCCCTTTCTGGGGAATTAGGTTCCTTATTATTCTCAAGTTCATTATATAAAAAATGAAGTTTTTCTAGATCATCTCTAAGGCTTCAACTTCTTCTCCCTAAACATTTTATTTATTTATCAGAAATTACATATAATAATTTTCCACAGAAGTTTTCAGAAGTTATATGATCCAAACTGTCTCCCTTTGTTCTTCCCTTCACACCACCCCCCCTCGGGAGCTGGCAAGCAGTTCAGTCTGGGTTATACATGTATTATCACACAAATCCAATTTCTATATTTTTTGTAATAGCACATTTTTGTAATAGCACAATCTTATAAAACCAAAACCCCAAAACATAAACCCAAATAAGCAACTGAAAAATCATGTGCTTTCATCTGCATTCTGACTCCAACAGTTTTTTTCTCTAGAGACAGATAGCATTCTTCAGAATTGTCCTGCATTATTGTAATGCTGAGAGCTATCCAACTGTTTCATTTAAAACCAGACCTGTGATTTCATTGTTGTAGGGGACTCTGTGTGAGGAAACTTCCCCTGCCATTGAATATCAGTCCCTTTGCTACAAACTCCTGATTTTGAGAGTTGCTTAGGGCACCAAGAAATTAAATGAATTGTCCAGGACACAAAGCCAGAAAGTGTCAAAAATCCCATACAATTCTAACATCCAGTGAATTTATGATTTTATTTTGGGGTCATGATAATCTTTACCTTTTGAAGCTCTTTTTCTTATGAGATATTTTTTTCCTTCCTCCATCCTTTCCTCTTCTCTGTACTTCCTCTAAAGCAGATTTATCCTCTCCTTTCTTCAACAGGTGCCTTATTAGAATCATATAATTTTAGACTTGCAGGGGACCATTGAGATCACCTCTTTTAATTCTCTTTTCTTTTCTTTTATTGATGAAGGAACTGAGACTCATGGAAGTTAAGGTATACATCCAAGGTCACATAGTAGAAAGTAGGTCTAGAACCCCAATTTCCAGGTTCAAGTTGAGGATATTTTTCTTTATATCAATCAATTTTTAGTACCTCCAATCTTTTAAATTATCTAGTTCAGACCTTTCTAAGAAAATGACCTTTTTCCCTCTTAAGGGTCCTTTTATGAGAAGAGGAAATATTCTGCTCCTTTTTTTACTGGCATAAGAAGATGTAAGTAGCAATGACTGAATAAGATATTAATGTTGTAAATTTATCAATCCTGGGAACTTGAGAACCCTTTAAAATAAATTAGAAAATATGCAATAAATTGCCGAACCCTTTCAATTTTCCACATCGTATCATTTTCTTTTATAATTGCATTCTTAAAATAGATGCTTGAGGAACAATCAGATCAGTCTCTCTCCTTCAATTATATTTACTATACAGTATTTCCCAAGGGAACTGTTAAAAACACACACTCATTAACTCCATCAAATATTTTCACAAAATAAAATTGATATCTCTTTCTCAGAGATTTGCTATTTTGGGGACTACAGTCACAGAAAGAACATTAGAGGGAAGGAAACATTTGCAAAACAATCTCAGGGTGACAGATTTCTCCTCTAATTGATTTTTCTATTTTTTAACAAGGACTGATTTATGTAGAGTTCAAATTAAAATCCCTTTGACTTCTTTTAAAGGGTTAACAGCACATTTTCAATATTGTTTTCTGAGGCTGGCTATCCTTTCCTACTTCCATTGGCTGCTCCTGGGTGAAGACAAGAAAAAAAAATACAACAAGCTAAATGATAGCATATTTTAACCTCCCTAACACAATTCTATAGAAGACAATTCAATATAAGGCAGGCCCTTCCTGGAAATATGCTAAGATTGAAAGAGCTTTGGATTTGTAATCAGAAGGTCTGTATTTAAATCTTGGCTGTGCCTCTATTTATATGATATTGGGCAAGTGATTTCATCTTTTTGAGCTTGAAAAAAATGGCGTAATTATGGAGCACCACCCATCTCACAAAAGCTCTGGGAGGCTCAAACAAGATAATGGACATGAAAGAACTTTGTAACTTTAGAGGACTATATAAATTTAAGTTATCATTAGATTGAGATTTTTAGGAGAGGATGGGCTGCATGGTAGAGGAAAAAATGACCTTGGGTCTGGGCTGTCACATTCTGACTGTGTGATCATGGGCAAATCTCTCAAGCTCTCAGTGTCCCATAAGCAACTCTCAAAGATTCTACATAACAAAGGATTTGCTGATCTGCATTGATGGGAGGAGGTTTATACACTGAGTGTTCTCTGCCAATAAAATCTTATGTCTGGGCTAATTAAAAATAATTCTAAAACTGGAAAGGGAAATTAAAGGTCTAGTTCAATTATCTTATTTTTACAGGTAAAGTAACACAGGTACAGAAATGGGGTGACTCTCCCTAAGTCACCCAGCTAGCAAGTAGCTGAACTGGAACTTGGGTCTTACGGATTCTGCAGCTTGTGCTTTTCCTAGTCTCCTGTAAACTTTATTCAAGATGTAATGATGGTGCTAATCAACAGAAACTTCCTCCTCACTTGTACTTTTCTCATCTGCAGAAGTTTGGCCCACTTCTAGAGAACTAAGTGGCAGGCTAATTGCTGAAGAATCATGTAGTAATCCCTCCTTTCCCATTAGAGTAGTAGGGGTAACATTAAGAGAACATTGGCTCTGAATCAAAAAGAGGTGTTAGTCATTTCAGTAGTGTTCAACTCTGTGGCTCCATTTGGGGTTTTCTTGGCAAAGATACTGGAGTGGTTTGCCATTTCCGTCTCCAGTTTATTTTACAAATTGAAGAAACTGAGGCAAATAGAGTCAAGGGCCTTTCCTAGCTAGGGTCACATAGCTAGTAAGTGTCTGAGGCCAGATTCGAATTCAGGAAGGTGAGTTTTCCTGATCCTAGACCCTCTATGCTTCTTCTGTTATACATATTTTTCCCTGAGCCTAATCAATCCTGAGATGAATAACTCTAGCCTGCAAGGTGACCAACTTCAATAGATCAAGAGTTCCTCAGTCCCTTAGTACTAGCTGAATTGTGAGAAATGTTCCCTCTAGTTACTAAAATGATCCTCAGAAGGGGCAGCTGGGTAGCTCAGTGGATGGAGAGCCAGGTCTAGAGATGGGAGGTCCTAGGTTCAAATCTGGCATGAGACACTTCCCAGCTGTGTGACTCTGGCCACTCTTCTGTCTTGGAGCCAATACACAGTATTGATTCCAAAACAGAAGGTAAGGGTTTAATAAATAAATGAAATGATCCTCAGAGGAGATGACCACCAACAAAAGGATGAGCCTCAGCCCTAGCCTTGCTTACTGAAGACATAGAACTTGAAGGACTTGTTCTGATGGTCCAAAGCCCTAAGAGGTGAAACCCCTCTTCAACAATCCCACTAAATGTCCTGTTATAATGAGTAATAGGGTCCGGGTTCAGGATCCTAAATACTTACCTTTTGTGCAAGTTTATGTAAGTCACAACTTCTCTTGTACACAGATTTGTAGATTAGTAAATCTTATGAGTAAAATAGCCTATCCATATCTGTAAAAAAAAAAAAAAAAGGTTAAACAAGATGGCCTTAGAGATTGTTTCTATACATCTATGATTCCATGAAGTCTTTTAAACTAAATTGATAAATTAATTAATTTTTATTTGTTGGGGGGGGTCTCCAATATTCCCTCATGAGAATGCAATTGTTTCTGAGAAGGGTAACAAGGGAAGCTATTGGCAGTTTGCACTTAATAGGAATCTTGAACAGCTGAGTCACCAAGGCTGGCTAGGACTGGAAGACAAGATAGATATCTGGGGGAGGATGTAAGAAGGAGGTGCTGAGAGCAGAGCTAATTAATGGAGGAGGAAGCTGATGTCTTTCACAATATAGTCCACCAGTGGCACATATTTTTCTGCAATCTTTGTAACTTGTGGAGAGTAAGTGGTGCATCCACAGATGGCTTAGAAGGCATGCCCGACTAAAGGAGTTCCTTCTCTTCTCCAAGGCCATCTGGAGACCCCATAAAGCACACACAATGTCGTTTTTAAGAGCCCAGAGCTGCTTGCCCTTCAGAACTTCACCTTTAAGTCTTTGGACTGTCAGCATCAGGTTTTGGATTTCATTCTTCTCCCAGGAGGGGTTGAGCCCAGTTAAGATGCAGGGTATTTCTCTTTACTGTCTCCTTCAATCAAGTGTGAAGATCTTCCTCTAATTGCCTAGGGATCCAAGGGGGTGGAACGGTTCCAGGTTTCGGTCTCTTGCTATTGCTGGTGAGAGGATACTTCACCCAGTGACAGACCCCAGAGAAAAGCTGAGATTTCAGCCTTGGGGACAGGGAAAGGGTATTGGTGAGGATGGAAGTTAATGTATTAGTATGATAGATGCCATCCAGGCACTCATCTTTATCAGTTTAAATTAATTCTCCTTAGATGATCCTCTGGGATTTGGGCTTTAATCTACTTATTAAGTGGTATTGTTGCTGGTTGATCACAGCAGCCAAAAAAAAAAAAACAGTGCCTCATAAAAACACTAGACATGGTTATTCTCATCCCTAACTGGAATATAAAATCATGATATCACCATTAACCTTGAAGAGCTCAAGGTGACTCTGTCATCTTTGACTGAGCCCCATAACCACGAAGGCATTTTCTTTCTCTTTTCCATTGATTATATCGATTCCAAAGAAAATATGTTATTGAGTCTGAGAGATTTGAGTTATCCTTAAGATCTACATAAAATAGCAATACTCCCATCCCTCATGTCTGGAGAAAGGTTAGATTTATTGTTTTTAATTTATATGTTAGTGCCTTATAGGAATCTGGACCCGCTTTCTCCTGGAGAGACTAATCAGCAGGGTTTAACATGACACAAATTGCCTCCATACTCAGTGCCTGAAATTCCACTTTTAGAAAGTCATTCCTTTGAGTCTTCCAGATTTTTTAAAATCTTCCAGAGACCCCTACTATATAGTTATCTTAATCTCAGCAGCTGTTACCATCCTTCCTCCCCAATATTAGTTTATAATATATTTGTTTTTTATAAATACAATATGAATTACATTTATAAACACAATCTTTATTTTGTATTTACTTTGTAACCAACTGGTGAAGGAGTGAGCTGGCCACAAAGCCTTCAGCAACTTGTGGTTCTTTCCAGTTTGGGGAGAGAGGAAACTAATGTTGAGATCAGCTCTCACCGTGCACCTGTGGCAGCCAAGAGCCAGAAACCTTAAGTTCTCCCTTTTTCAGAGCTCTGAGAGATGACGTCTGCTCCAACAAGTAGAAAGGTGTGCCATTGTGTGTGTACGTGTTCTGGAAAGGAGTTGTCAGGGCACTCCCTGATTCCAGTAGCAGGAGGGCTGGGGAAAAACTTGACAGTACGAAAAGGCAGTTCCTGGTCCTCCCTGTCTTTTATTTAATTGTGGTTTTTAAATTGTCATCCATTGGACAGATTTTTTAAAAAATTTTAAACATTATTTTATTTGGTCATTTCCAAACATTATTCACTGGAAACAAAGATCATTTTCTTTTCCTCCCCGCCCCCCCTCCCACCACCTTTCCCTCTCCCATAGCTGACGCACGATTCCACTGGTTATCACATGTGTTCTTGACTGGAACCCATTTCCCTGTTGTTGGCATTTGCATTAGAGTCTCTCCTCAGTCCTATCCCCTCAACCCCTGTAGTCAAGCAGTTGCTTTTCATCAGTGTTTTTACTCCCACAGTTTATCCTCTGCTTGTGGATAGTATTTTTTTAGATCCCTGCAGATTGTTCAGGGACATTGCATTGCCACTAATGGAGAAGTCCATCACCTTCGATTGTACCACAATGTATCAGTCTCTGTGTACAATGTTTTCCTGGTTCTGCTCCTTTCGCTCTGCATCACTTCCTGGAGGTTGTCCCAGTCTCCATGGAATTCCTCCACTTTATTACTCCTTTTAGCACAATAGTATTCCATCACCAACATATACCACAATTTGTTCAGCCATTCCCCAATTGATGGGCATTTTCCAATTTTTGGCCACCACAAAGAGTGCAGCTATGAATATTCTTGTACAAAGTATTTTTCCCCATTATCTCTTTGGGGTACAAACCCAGCAGTGCTATAGCTGTATCAAAGGGCAGACAGTCTTTTATCACCCTTTGGGCATAGTTCTAAATTGCCCTCCAGAATGGTTGGATCAATTCACAACCCCACCAGCAATGCATTAATGTCCCCACTTTGCCACATCCCCTCCAGCATTCATTACTTTCCTTTGCTGTTATGTTAGCCAATCTGCTAGGTGTGAGGCGATACCTCAGAGTTGTTTTGATTTGCATCTCTCTGATTATAAGAGATGTAGAGCACTTTTTCATGTGCTTATTAATAGTTTTTATTTCTTTGGCTGAGAACTGCCTGTTCATGTCCCTTGCCCATTTATCAACTGGAGAATGGCTTGATTTTTTGTACAATTGATTTAGTTTTTTGTAAATTTGAGTAATTAAACCTTTGTCAGAGGTTTTTATGAAGATTGTTTCCCAATTTGTTGCTACCCTTCTGATTTTGGTTACATTGGTTTTGTTTGTACAAAACCTTTTTAATTTGATGTATTCCAGATTATTTATTTTGCATTTTGTAACTCTTTCTAAGTCTTGCTTGGTTTTAAAGTCTTTCCCTTCCCAAAGGTCTGACATGTATGCTATTCTGTGTTCACCTAATTTACTTATAGTTTCCTTCTTTAAGTTCAAGTCATTCACCCATTTTGAATTTATCTTGGTGTAGGGTGTGAGATGTTGATCTATAGACAGATTTTTAATAGAAATTGTGTAAACACCCGTGGCTACTCTTACTTTTAAGCTGCTGATCTTTGAGTTGTCTTTGGTGGTAGGAGGGTCTGGGCTAGCAGTGGGAGAACCTCAAGAGAGAGGACACTTCTTAGGACAATGCAGGAAGCTAAACAGCCCAGCTCATTTAGGAGAGTTCTGCTCTCTAAGTAGAGGCAGAAAGAAGCATGAGCCCTTTCAGAACTGCTCTATGGCATACATTTACCGAATAGATGCAAGTGGACATCGCAGCGTATTTGTAGACGTGATACTTCCCCCCCAAGACAGAAGCCTCCTATTACCATACAAATAGCCTAAATCTCCCATTCCGGAGTGACCCCAACACCAGGATTACCTTTAGTACATTTTCCGTTTACTTACGTAGCACCCCCTCTGGCGTACTCCTTGGCTTGCACTCGCTATGGTGGGTCGAGTCCCCAGAGGACGACTGCTACCTCGGATTATAGAGATCACCCTGTGGGGATTGCATGCCTAACATTATAGTTAATGAGCCACCACCAGTGTGCTTCCCATTAACAATGTGAGGGAAGACAGAACTAGTTCTTAGCAATAGCATTAGTTAAAATGCTAACTATAAAACATCCCCTCTATAAATCTGGGGCACCCTCTCTCACTTGGAAATGTTTATGTAACAAACAAATAAATGGACTCAAAGTTAAAAAAGAATACAGCATTCCTGACAAGAGTGGGCAAAAACAATGATATAGTATGAGGTGGCAGATCCACATAGGGAATGTGTATAAATATTACATTTTCACTAGAAGAATATAAGCTCATTGAAGGCAGGGGCTGTGTCTGATTTTCTCTTTGCACTCCCTGTGCCTTACACAATGATTAATAAATGTTTTCATATTTGAGCCAAACTTAAAAATTCCAACTTCTCTCTCAGATGCATGAGAGAGAGAGAGAGAGAGAGAGAGAGAGAGAGAGAGAGAGAGAGAGAGAGAGAGAGAGAGAGAGAGAGAGAGAGAGAGAGATTTCCCAACTGCTTTGCTAGCAAAGAGGGAGTAAATTAGAAAATGAAGAAAACCTAAGGTGAGCTTGGCACTGGATTTGAGCTACATCTGCCAGAGGCAGTTTTTTACACACTTGGTGCCTTGTGTTACCTGCTTTCTCTGAAGCATATGGTAGTGTAGGAAACATTCCCTGAATGTAAGTGGTCAAAGTATAAGAATAGTTTTAAAAAGCACTGAAAATTACCAACAACCACATGAAATATTGCTCTCAATTGATAATTAGAGAACTATAATTTTTTAAAGGCACAAATCGTTAATAGTGGAGGAAAGCTGGAGAGGCAGGAACAGAAATGCACTACTGTTTAAACTGTGAATTGGTTCAGCTATTTTGGAAAGCAATTTGGAATTATATGAGAAAAGCACTAACTTGTTTATACCCTTTGACACAGAGATGCCCCTTGTGGATGTATGCCTTGAAGAGATCCAAGACCAAAATACTCATCACAAACACTTTTCATGGTTGCAAAATACTGGAAATAAAGTGGGTACTCATTAATTTGAGACTGGATGAATCAACTATAATTATAATGATAATAGCTAACATTTGTATTACACTTATCTCATTTGAGAGGCATGAGTATGAATAGAATTGTATTGGAATATTATTATGCCACAAGAAATATGAGGAATTAGGAAAAAACATGGAAGGGCTTATAGGAACTGATACAGAGTAAAAGAAGCAATGCCAGGATAATATACATAATGACTACAATTATGTAAACAA
Source organism: Monodelphis domestica (assembly GCF_027887165.1). Classification (NCBI taxonomy): domain Eukaryota; kingdom Metazoa; phylum Chordata; class Mammalia; order Didelphimorphia; family Didelphidae; genus Monodelphis; species Monodelphis domestica. The sequence goes on along the minus strand of NC_077233.1, from coordinate 179,147,575 downwards.
AAGGAACTAGAGGTTCAATGCTAGATAATTGTTCCAGTGCCCTGAAAAGAAGTCTCTTCTTTACAGTTCAGAGAGGGAAGAACCAGTACAAACTGTTGCCTAAGTTAGTCAAGTTCACCATGACACTTGCTTTGCTTAATTATTTTTCAATGTTCTAACGGAGCTCATTGGATAGTAGTGATGGGATATAGCTGGTTGTAAAAGCAGAAACATATAATAGAATGTACCACAGATACCCTTCTAAGATAAATAGCTTTTTCTTTCATTTCAAAGTGATTTGAAATTACTCTTCTACTCTAGACTAACTGCATACTCTTGAGCAAGTTTCCTTGGGCCTTAGTTTCCTCAACTATGAAAAGAAGGGTTTGAATCAGGTGATCTGTAAGGTCCTTTCTAGCTCTAAGTCTCTGGTCCTATGCTTCTGATATAATCCTATTACCTCATTTCATAGTGTTCGCAGCTTCAATGTCTGTTGGACAGGCATTTTATTAGGGTGAGGCATTATGGAGTAGTGGACAGGGTGCTAGATTTAGAGTCAGAAAGACCTGGGTTCAAATACTGTAACATGTACTAGCTCTGGGACCTAGTTAAGTTTCCTCAAGGCTCTGGTTTCTCATCTGTAAAATGGGGATGATAATTCTCTGTCTCACAGGTTTGTGAAGATCAAATGATGCACTATATATAAAGGGCTTTGCAAAAATTAAAGTGATATAGGAACATTGGCTCAGTTTCCTCAAACAAAAAAAAAAAAGAGAAAAATAGGCAAAGGGAGAAATGACTCAAATAAGATCAAGCTAGTTAGTGACAACAGGGAATTGAATCTTGACCTCTTGACTCTACATTTAGAGTTTTTTCAGTTATATTGTAGATATTTACCAAGAATTCCACAAGGAACTAAATCACTAGTAGTTGAAGTGTTGAAAAGATTGTCTTAATGAACTAGATACAGCATTGGCAAAGTCATGGCACACACATGCAGAGTGGGCACTCTGGGAGCTGCTCCATTCCTCCTCTTTCCAGTGCCTGAGGACATTTTTGCATGTCCCACCCCTCTGTCCAGCTGCCCAAAGCATGCACTTCCTCCCTCAACTCTCTCCAGTAATCCAGGGGCTCCTAGACAGCTTGAATTTGCCCTCTGGGCACTCAAATTTAAAAAAGGTTCTCCAATGCAGGAAGCATGCTTTTCCATCAAAAATAATGCTTTGCATTTGCAGAGTCCTTTATACATGCCAAAGTACTTTCCTTGAATTATCCTACTTGATCCCCAAAAGAGATATACTGTAGCTAGATAGTACAGGCATCATTTTCCTGGACTTATGAATAAGAAACTATAAGCAGAGAAACTAAACGGCTTGCCTGTGGTCACATCATGAGCTCACAACACAGCTGGAATAGGTCACTGCTTCATCTTTCTGATTCTCCCATATCTTGTTTGAGAAAGTGATTCCAAGAGTTTTATGGTTGAGACATGAAATGATACATCTGACAAGGTATGTAATGGTCATAATCATACATATAAAGATTACTGAGGGATAGTAGGGCTCAGTGTGTGTGTTTGTGTGTGTGTGTGTGTGTGTGTTGGGGAACACTCGTCAGAAGACCTGGGTTCAGGTTCCAGTTTTGAAAACAGTATTGAGGGGCAGCTATATCACACAGTGCATGGGGTGCCAGCCCTGGAGTTGGCAGAACCTAGGTTCAAATATGGCCTTAAATACTTCCTGGATGTATGACCCTAGGCAAATTATTTGATCCCAATTGTCTAGCCCTTGCTACTCTTCTTTCTCAGAATTGATAATAAGAAAGTAAGGGTTAACCCCCTCCCACACTATTGATCCTCCCCTCACATTCTAATGGAGGAGACAACATCCATATAAGTATGTATATGCTATATATATGTGTGTGTGTGTGTATATATATATATATATATATATATATATATATATATATATATATATATATATATATAGGGTAAGTGTGAGATAATCTCAGGGGAAAGGGTTAGCCACAGGGGAAAGGAGGAAGGAAGAGAACCAAGAAAGACCTCTTGAAGGTTAAATTTCAGCTGAATTTTGAAGGAAACCAGAAGAGGTGAGGAAAGAAAACATTCCAGACATGGAGCCAGCAAGAATACTCCAAGTCTGGAAATGGTGTGTCTTGTACAAGGAGCAGTACAGAGGTTAGTGTCACTAGATTGCAGAGTAGGTGGGGGTGTAAGGTGCAAGGAGATTGGCAAGAAGGGTGGGATAGATGATGAAAGCATGGAATACTGCAATTATATATATAGATCTGGTAAGAATTTGTATAGAGATGATCATTGAACCAATGGGAGCTGATGAGATCACCAAGAGAGTTTGCATAATGAGAAAGAGAAGAGTGTAAAAAATGATAATACTAATCTTTGAACCATATAATGAGGAAAGCATTTCATTAACCTAAAAACTGAATAAATATTAATTCTTGTTGTTATTACTATTATCATGGACAAACAACAACAGTCAATGTTATTACCCTATTGTGTCTCAAAAAAGGAACCTAAAAGCACATCAGTAATTCCTTCTGAAAATGAATTTGACAGAAATCAATGTCATAATCTTTTACACTGACATGTAACCCCCTCATGTCCCAAGAAACTGGTACGGAAAATTCCAAAGAAGTTGTTGCTGAAATAAGTCTAAGCCTAGTAAGCTCCACAACAAACATAGTCTGTTGTGGAGCTTACTAGATATAACGGGCCAGGTAAGTTTGCCTGGTCCTAAGGAAGAAGTTCTGAAACCAAATGAATTCACCTACCTAGAATTAGAGGGATATCTGGAGGTCTTGTCCAGAGAATGTTGGTCTCAAAAGAGAGACGCATTCTTTTTCAGAACTGTTGAAGTATAAATACAGATAAAACAGATGATTTATCGCTTATTTATATGGGTATGATTTGGGGTTTTGGTTTTATAAGATTATTCACTTACAAAAATTAATTATGTTTTGTGTGATAATACATGTATAATCTAGATTGAACTGCTTGTTAACTCTGGGAGGTGGGAGGGAAGGAGGAAGATGAATCATATAACTTGGAAACTTATGTGGAAATTTGTTATTAAAATAAAATAAAGATGAAATTGGCAAAAAAAAATAATCAAAAGAGAGAAGCAAGGCAGGAATAGGGTACATGACAGTATGGTCTGTGTGTATGACTGAATAGACCTGAAGTATACATACTCTGACCTGGGGCTAAAACAAACCTACATAGACAGGCCTATAACTCAAATTTAAGATCTTAGAAGTCTTTTGGTTTTATCACCAAGTCTCTAAATAAGAATCTCTCTACCTTATTTCCCACCAACGATTATCTAGCATCTGCTTGAAGACCTTTATTATTTATGGATGTGGCCCTCACATTTTCGGAGCACTATATTTGTAAAAAAAGTTTTTTTTCTTCCCCTATTTTCTCCAGTTAAAATGTCTCTTTGGAATGCCCACTCATTTCTCTGAGTTCTATCTTCTAGGACCAAGAAGCACAAATCTACTTCCTTTTCCACATAACAGCTTTCACATATCTTTAGATAATAATCATGTTCTTGTTTAAGATTTCTTTAAGCTAAACATTGCTATTTCCTTTAATGGATCCTGACATGGCATAGGGAAGTTGTGTGACTATATTCTGAATTTGGAGCACAATGATCTGAGTTTGAATCCATATTCTCTTAGTTTCTAGAGAGATAACCTTACTGAATTTTGCTCAGTTTTATTTTCCTTATATTTAAAATAATGGGATTGAGTTAGTTGGTTTTTAGAATTCCTAAGAGCTATAAATGCTACAGTGTTATCCTTGTCCCTACTCCTATGGGCACACAGCAGAATGCCAATGTTCTTCTTAAAAATGGTGCCCAGAACTCAACACAATAGTGTGGATATGTTTTGACCAGAGCAAAGTACAGTGGTATTATCATGTCCTTCATTTTGGTCATTTAACTTTAATCCAGACTAACAGTTTATTGCCAGTCATATAATACTATTGATTCATAATCAACTTAGAATGTCTTTTTTTCCTTTTCCCAAAATGCTAACTTTCCATTTCACTATCATTCTGCATTTGTATAGTTGAGTTTAAAAAAAAAATTTAGGATTGTAGATTTATTCCCTACTAAATTTCATTTTAGTTAGATTTAGCTCATCTAACCTATTGAAAACTTCTTAAATCCCAAATTCATTGTCCAATGAGTTATCTTCTAAAAATGTGATACTTCACAGGATCGCAGAATTTCAGGGAAACAAAGGATCTCCGTTATAATCTAATTCTGCTCAGACCTGAAAGATATTTCCATGTATAACATCCTGGAGAAATAATCATATAGCCTTTCTTTGCCTAAGGAGCTCCTCTGATGAGGGAGAATACATTATTTTCCAAAGCAGCCTATTCCATTTTTGGATGACTATAATTGTTAGGAAATTTTTCCTAACATTAAAAATAAATTTGCACCTGCAACTCCCACCCATTGTTTCAAGCTCTGCCCTTTGGGGTCAAACACCTTTCCATCAAACAGTCTTTCAAGTACTTGATAACAGCTGTAATCTCCACCCTCCCCCTTCTTTTCTCCAGACTAAACATCCCTAATTTCTTTAATCAGTCTTCATATACTCTCTCACTTGATAATCACATCAGCTCCTGTAGGTTCAATTATCATTTTTATGCAGATGACTCCCAGACCTTTATATCTAGTCATAGTCTCTCTCCAGAGCTCCAGTCTTGCATCATAAACTGCCAATATGATATTTCAAAGTGAATCTGCTGTAGACATTTCAAACTCAGTATGTCCAAATCAGAACTTATTATCTTTCCCCCCAAATCCACTTATCTTTTGAACTTCTTTATTACTGTTAAGGACATCATGACTTTCCAAAAACCCATATTCACAATTTCATTGTCATCTTGGGATCTTTATTCTCACTCACCTTACCTGTAACAGTCAGTTGCAAAATCTGATTTTTGTTTCTATAAAATTTCTTATATACATTCCTTTCTCTTGACTTACATAGATACCACTCTGATCACCTCTCACCTGGCTTTAGACCTTACTACAATAGCCTCCTAATTGGTCTTCTTCCTTCAATTCTCTGTCCCACTCCAATCTATCATCCACATAGCTGCCACAGGAATTTTTTCTAAACTGAAGTTTTGGCATTGCCGTTCCTTCCTTGTCCTCTAAACTTCAATGTCTCCCTATTACCTCTAGAATCCCATATAAACTCATCTTTTTGAAACTTAAAACTCTTCATAACCTGTCTATTTTCTGTTTTTTCAATCCTCTTACATAGTCTTCCCCCTATACATTTCCCAGTCCAAATTGTTGTTCTTCACACTTGATGCTTCATCATCTGTCTCTTTCCTTTTCACTACTTGTTCCCAATATCTGGAATGCTATCCTTTCTTGCCACCATCTTTTGGAACCCCCAGCTTCCTTTAATTCTCAGAAAAAAAATGTCACCTTCTTTTCCAGATGGACTGTTATCTAGCAGCCATTCCTCCCATCTTGTGCATGCCTGGAATGTTTTCTCCTTTCATCTTGGTCTCTTGGAATCTCTAACTCTCTTTAAGGCTTAGATCATATAAGAGACTTTCTTGATTCCCTTGTTGTCAGAATCTTCCTCTATAAAATTACTCTTCATCAAAATCTATATATTAGTATACATAAATATATAATGGTATACATGACATATATCATATAAATATGCATATTTACCATATGCCACAAACATTATATAATATGCCAACTATATGTATACTATTCTGTAAATACTATATAATATGTATGTTATATATAAATACATAAAATATTCAATATGCACCATATTCTCTAATATATGAAATATATATGTCAAAATATTTTATGTTATCATGTTATATTTATATATAAATATATAAGTAAACATAAAATATATAATATAATATAATGAAATATATAAATGCTATATAATAATGTGTGCAATATACATTATAAATACTACATAACATAAACTATATAGTATACATGCATAGAGACAAGAAAAATAGGTACAACTTTCTAAATATATGTCATATACCATTTGTCATATGATATACATACACACATTTATACAAAGATAATATATGATATATATTTCTAAAATGGATCTGTTTTTCTTACCTGTGGCATACTGTTTCTCACTAGTAGAATGTCATCTCCTTGAAGACAGAGCCCCTTTTATTTCTGTTATATCTGTGGCACCTAGCATAGTTCAATCCCTCAGTGGTGTTCAACTCTTGCTGACTTCCCTTTGGCAAAGATACTGGAGCACTCTGACACTTTCTTCTCCAGATCATTTTACAGATGAGGAAAGAGAGGCAAATGGGGTTAATTG